>NW_023458562.1:32887898-32927464 GCF_013731165.1 Rhagoletis pomonella
AAAAGTGGTAGTTTTGTATTTTTCGTAGATACCATTAGAATCCTCTCTCGTTGTAGCATATAATTTCCTTATGACTTGAAAAAGAAATTTTTGGTGCTTATTCGAGGGTTTCTTGGGAGTTTTCCGGGATCTTCAGAATTTTCCGGAAATGTTCGGTATTTTTCCTACTGTTCGTGGTTTTTTTGGTCCTTTTTATTCGATTTTTTCGTTACAATTCAGTGTCTTTTCGTAAAAGGATTCGGGATTCTTCATTTTTTTTTAACTCATACGAGACTTTTCAAGTTTTCTCGGATATTTCAGTACCGCTTAAGATTTCTTCGAGAATTTTCTCGATTCTTCGTGTCTTAATATTTTGGAATATTCCGGATTTTTTGTTTTTGTCGGGACTTTTCGGGGCTTTGATGCATTTTTCTCTCGGGATTTTTAATATATCTATATATAGTTTTAAATTGCTATTATGTGAGTTTAGTTTTTTTCGAACATCATCATTTCATTTCATAGTTATTTTGTACTTATCCGATCATTTTTAACCGTTATAATAGAGACTGAGTTTTTATAACCGATTTAAATCTTTTATCATCTAAAAAATTAAATCTGAAAATAACGGTTGTTCCACACGCTTTCCGGGCTGTTTCGGTAATTAGAGCGTGTCAAAAATGGTCCAGAGCGTGAGGAACGCAAAAAGCCACATTTTGTTCCCGGAATCAGCAAATCAGCTTTAAAAAATGATTTCATGTATATTTATCTCATATGGCTAATAAAATAGCAAAAAGCTATATTTTCTGAAACTTCTGTGGCATTTATTTCCCATTTCTACAACAGCTGTTATGGCAATTTGACTTTTTGCGCATTTGTGCCCGGAAAAAATTTCCTCGCTGTTTCGGGCACGAAGAAGAAGACATCTACGATCCAAAAGTGGAACATATTCGCTCTCTATTACCCATTCTTATAGGGCGAGGAACGCTTTCAGGGCTGTTTTGGGCACCAGCGGGATACCGCGGGCTCGTGTGGAACAAACCTAATATGTATGATCGAAAAAATAAAAATCATAAAATAACGGTAAAAATTATCAGAAAAATAAAAATCCTAAAATAACGATTATTTTTTATCGAAAAAATAAAAGTGCCATATGATTTTTTTTAGCTTTAAAGTCTTGACTCGAAAAAAAACTTGCAAGCTTTGCCTTAAAAAATAAAAAGCAAATAATAGTCGGCTTTCTTTACTGAAAATTAAAGAAAAAACTATAAAGAAAAAATTCAAAATTTATGCGTTTTTTTCTTTGTAAATTTATGTATTTCATTCCAGAAGCATCAATACATCCTTTGCAGTACCCAATAATTAGCGTTGATGCTCCGGAGATGAGCAAACGTTTTAAAGGCTTTTCAATTGCTTTTTTGAAGATTCACAAGCAAATACATTTTTTAATTGAGAGTTTAGAGACCAAATAATTTGAAAAAATTATCAAAAGGGATGCTCTGCCAATAATACCTGTTTAATATGCCCTTGGAAGGAGCATTTTTTCTTCTGAGCTGTAAACTCATTCGAGAAATTTAGATGGAAGTGAATTCCTTTTGCATTTCTTGGGCATTTTTATGTTTTTTTTTTGGTTTTTCTTGACAGACGAAGATGTTTCAGTTATTTAAAATGCAACACATCTTCAATCTTAAATCTTACCGGCACATAATAATTGCAACGTAAGTAAGATTAGTTATTCAAAAAAAAAACTGATATCTTAAGTATTACAAAGTTCAGGGGATCTTTTACTAACAATAATGAAAGGCACGTCCAAAAATAGAGTACATACATACGTAGTACCTATTCATAATTTACAATCAATACACACGTTTGCACAAACGTATTCCTGCTGTGCTAAAAAAAAAAAAAATCCCACGAAATTCTAACTGATAAGAATGTTGGGCAAATTTGAGAAAAAATGCGCTTTTCTAACTGATGTGAACGAGAATATACATACTTACATATGTATTTATATGTAGCTTCCGCGTTTAGGGGATATACTCAACAACATATTCAAAGGTCCACCAAGTTGATTATAAGCCAATTGATTTCAACTCGTCTTATAAAAACTCGCAGCGCCGCTCAGCAAAGGTATCAGTCAACTTACAGCATCCACTAAGCCAGCAGCTTGACAATCGAATCTTACTTGGACTTTGCAAATTATTTAAAGTTACTCCTGGTAAAAAAGAAAAAGAAAAATATAAACATGAAAATTTTCATTTTCGCAATCGCCGCTGTAGCTGTACTCAGCGCCTATGTAGAGGCATATCCACAGCGTGCACGTGCTCAACATTTGGTCTACTATCCACCACCCACACGCCAACCACGTCCTATCTTAGTGCGCGTGGCACGTGAAGTGGGTGTTGGCGGCTCGCTGGCCAGCAATCCGCGCGGTGGCGCTGATGCCCGCCTAGATGTGGCAAATGCTATAGGCAACCCAAATCATAACCTAATTGCTAGCGCCTTTGCTGCAGGAAACACTGATCGTGGTCCAGTGACTACTGGCGGTACAGTGGCTTATAATAAGTGAGTATGAAATAGTGACAAACATTTTCATCACAATAAAGTGGAATTTTGTCTTTCTCATTACAGCAATGGTTTGGGCGCCGCAATATCGAAGACTCACACTCCTGGCGTGCGTGACACTCTCACACAGAGCGTCAATGCCAATCTCTTCAATAACGGTCAACACAGCTTGGATGCAAATGCTTTCAAATCGCAGAATACCCTGGCCAATGGTTTCAAGTTCGATCGCAATGGTGCTGGTTTGGAGTACTCGCACATCAATGGACATGGCGCCAGTTTGACTAAGAGCAACATTCCCAACTTCGGCAGCCAATTGGAATTGGGTGGTAAAGCAAATCTCTGGTCATCACCGGATCGTAATACACGCGTCGATTTAACGGGTGGCGCTTCGAAATGGACCAGTGGCCCACTGAGTGGACAGCGTGACTACTTTGGTGGTGTGGGTCTTACACACATGTTTGGTATGGGATAGTGTGGAGAAGTTAATTTAGGGTACCTTTAGTTTGTAGTATAAAATTGTATACGAAAAAATATTTATTGAATAAAAAATAAAATATCGAAACTATATAAGGATTCTTGATTCTTTCAGCCTTTAGTTTTTATGCGAATATCGGTTATCGTTTCCTCTGAGAGTGTACCAGTCAGTCAGCACTCACGAATGTTGAGTGAGAAGACTGGAAACCAATGCAAATAACAGTCTTGAAGAAAGATTGAAAGTTCGAAAGACTATCGGAGTTATCGACTCAGGAGCCAGTATTACAGTGTGCAACTCTGCTAATATTATGCTCAATTGTGACCACTCACAACGAGTCTTCCAATGAACTCGGGAAAATTCACTAAGACATAAATATTTCACAGAATATTTCTCGAACATTCCAAGTAGCTCTTCATCGGATGATAGCATCGTTCACGCTTCTGCGACATGCGTTAGACGGGAATATGATGTGAGACTTATAAGCCGTTATTTTTGTTCCCCGAAAGAGGACTTTACTGTTTGTTAGTCAGTTGAATTTCAAGGCACGTTTTGTCCTCGGTTTTTAGATAAAAACTTTTTGGGATTTTGCTCATGCCAGGGACCGAATCTAAGTCCTACGGAGTGGTAGTATAAGCACTTTCTCGCTTCTTCACTCCAAGGAGCCTAACCCTCTCCCCTACAAAATCCTCGGCAATCCTTTTTACCACCAGGGCGAAGAATGTCAGACGACCTTCGATAGTCTTCTCGGCGCACACAATCGCAAATGTCAATAAAGTACAGAGCCGCAACAAGGTCCTCAAGTCGCCAGCCCGCAGAACCTGGGGCAGAGACAAAGAAACGTTGCTGGCAACATGCAAGGCAATTGGCTGGCCGGTTCTAAACTACGCAGCGCCCGTGTGGTCATCGGGGACTAGTGGGACGTAGTGGACAAAGCTACAGACAAGCCAAACCACGGCACTCCGGACAGAGGTTCATAAAGCAACCTCTGGACCTGTCAGCATATCGACAGGCGTTGAACGTCATTCACAGGGTGGCTCTTCTTATGCCCACTAAACCCCACTCAACTAACGCCTCTGTCCCTATGGACGATCCCTATAGAACCTGCACGCTTCTTGGGTCTCCCGTTAGTTGGGCTTGACGACAGCGATTGAGCTACCAGCCGATCTGGGCGGGGTATTTGTAACCGCTAAAACAACAACCACAGAAGGTGGTCGGGGGTTCCCCCTCACCCAGACCCAGACTTTTCGGGGCCCGGATTTCGCCGAAAATTAAGTTGGAACACACAAAGTTTTGCTGAGTTGATAAACTTGATAACAAACTTTGTTTTGGAGGGGTTGGCCCAAAATCATATTTTGTACCGGACCCGGATTTTTTATTGGCGGCCTTGTGTAGCGTTCAAAACAACCCACGGCAACTTGGTTTCAGTATATACCATGAAATATATTGTACGACCTGTGGTTGGTCCCTTGAAGGCATACAAGAGATTGGGGCCAAGCCGCGACAGAAAACTTGGGCAACGGGATCTTTCCAAAAATCCGTATTTCTTGACCATATGCTGTGGTGCGTCTCGGGACGTGATTTAACGAAAGTCATGTAATTTTCCTAGCGTTAGGCGGCGAATTAGGGATAAGGTACTATCACCCCTTCTGTGGAACTGCTACAAATCCAATCGGACAATGGATCCGCTTTCAAGGGCAGATGGATGTACATACATCATGACCGTACAACCAATAGTGACCTATGGGTCATGGATTTGGCTTCGAGAACTGCCTTGGTCACGGTGAAGCAGTCTCTCACTAAACTGTAACGTCTGGCTTGTGTATGTATTACAGGGGCAATGAGCGCATGCCTTAGGGCACCATTAGAGGAGTTATTGAGCTTGAGCCGCTGCAGATTACTATAGAATAGGCTGACAGATGCACCATCCTAAATTTTGCAAGAGATGGTTATGGTAGAGGCAAGGCGCTATCGGGCCCACCAGCCATCTTTCCCAGAGATGATTCGAATAGAGTAATTACACTAGTTTACAGCAAAAATACAATTCCTATGTATAATTGCTCGGTGATTCCAAAAATCGAGATATTTTTTTTTTCTATGGATAACTTTTCGAGATATTTGCAAGTGGAACCGTTCTTTCTTTTTTAAGCTGAATAACGGTAAATTGCAAATATCTCGAAAACGTATCGCGGCGAAAGATTCTACATACAAATCGAATAGTGTCGTCTGGGGAACAAAACCAAAATTAAAATTTGTGATCCAGTGTTATTTTTCACAAGAAATTTAAAATAAAGTTTTTCGCTATGGAGGGGAATATACAAGCCAGCACCACGCGTTGGTACAGGCCAGGTCGAAAGCTTACTGGGCATATAAATTAAATATATATAAACTTCAAATTAATTCTTGAGTATCGTGCTTAAAATTTCGTAAACCTTGATTTTGTAATTAACCCAGAGATCTTTGTAATATTTTAAATTTAACCCCTCAGATTAAACTAAGAGGTCAGCCTTCTCTATTCGGCAGTTGTTTTTTTAGAAAAAGGTGTGGCTATCATTTTTAAATGAAATTATGGACTGAAGTTTATATACCCGATAAGTAATTGTTGTTTAATGGTAAAAAAAAATCAGCAAAAGGTTTGTCTATTCACTTTTTTCCAAAATTTTATTAAAACGTTTTTAATAAATATACTCGTATAATTTTTTGCACATTTTTCAGCAATACATCCTTCTTTTCTCAATAAATTAACTATTTAAATAACTTCATTAATTTAATTTTTTTCTACCGCTTCCCTCCACACCATCTATCCCTCAGCATTCTTCTCAACCGAACAAATGCGTCAGTCCAACGCCAGCACTAAAATCCTTTTGTCCACTCAACGGTCCACTCAGCCACTTCGAGCCGCTGCCAGTTAAATCTAAGCGCGTATTACGATCGGGCGACGACCACAAATTCGCTCTGCCACCCAATTCCAATTGTCTACCAAAGTTGGGAATAGTGCTATGCGTCAGACTGGCGCCATGTCCATTGATGTGTGAGTACTCCAAACCGGCACCATTGCGATCGAACTTGAAACCATTGGCAAGGGTATTCTGTGATTTGAAAGCATTCGCATCCACGCTGTGTCGGCCATTATTGAAGAGATTAGCATTGACGCTCTGTGTGAAAGTATCACGTACACCGGGTATGTGCGTTTTCGAAATAGCGGCGCCCAATCCATGACTGTTGAGAAGCATATTTGTAATATAAATTTGGTATACAAAAAATAGGCATGTTTGTAGTATTAACTTACTTATTATATGCCAAAGTGCCACCGGTGGCCACTGGTCCACCATTCGTATTGCCCGCAGCAAATACCTTGCCAATCACATTGTGTTCCGGTGTGCCAATGCCCTTCGCCAATTCTAATCTTGCATCGGCGCCGCCACGAGGATTGCTGCTTAGCGAACCGCCTAGCGATTGGGGATATGCTTCGATGAGGGCGCCGAAGAGCGCCAAAGTGAGTGCAATAGCGGCTAAGTAATTCATTTTGAATTCGTTGGCAATGATGTTCTATCACTTGTTTGCTGTTTAAGTGTTCTTTAAAATATGATCTTACTGTGTGGTTTGGTTGGTTTTTATATGCACACACAGCCTGCTGTTGCAACTCGCTTATCATGGCTTGTGATTATATGCATGCAGCTGGCGCTAAGGGAATCCCCAAGTGAGCCGAGTTTGCTCTCTCGTTGGGGATTTACATTTCAATTGTTTAGCAAAGAAGGTATGAAAAATTAAGAATTATTTGTTATCATTTTTTTGCGATGCGTATTGACGCTTTTATTTTTTTTTTTTTTTTTTTTTTTTTTTTTTTTGAATTGAGCGAAATTCCCAATTACGCTTTTTTACGGAAACTATCAATATACATATTATGTATGTATGCATTCTCGAGCAATACCACTCCTCTGTTGTGACAGCCTAAAATTCCTCAAAGACCTTTTGGGAAATCATCTGCAGTGGTATTACTTGACTAGATACATACATGTACATATCGTTACCTCAATATAGAAATGGTCTTTGTAATATTTTTTTTCGTTATAGTGATTCAAATTTTTGTAGTAGGTCCGTCTAATGTGAGAATGCCCTAAATTTACTCGCAAAATATGCATAAAGGCGTATTTTTTTTTCAATTCATACCCGAAAAAGGAGGTAATAATTCTTGAATTTAACATCCAAACCAATCTTACTTACCCTAGAACTATAATTAAGAAACTTGAATCATGTTTACCGCGTTTTGCTTTTCTATGAGAAGGAAAGTAAACATATGAAATTTTTATTTAATCGTAAATTTTTGCAATCATTACCTTAAAGCAAGTTATTTTACTGTTTACATAACGGCAAATTTTATGTTTGTTTTACAATTAAACAAAAGTAAATAAAGATGGCTAAAAATTACAAACAAAAAGTTCCCGATGTTGCAGACAAGATTTTGGTGTTGTATTTTGTCCATTTACTTCACATTTGTGTTTCTTGTGTGTGTAAAGCAAATGATTTTAACGGTTGCGACTTAATCCTGGAAAAATTGCGCTTCTTATACAAATTTACCGTTCGAAATCTCAACTATTCTCGTGTTAGTTACTAAGCTTTAATTATTTTTATTATATTATAAATGTATGATTACGCCAATTATCTGCAGCAAATCAGTTTTTATTGTTAAGTAAATGTTATATTGTTTTTGTTCAGCTCACTAAGCATACAAAATAATTAGCAAAAATTTATATAAATTGTGTATTGTAGTTTTGTTGGTTTTTTGATTTTTTTTTTCAAGAATTTACTGCTACCAATTTGGTTCAAACAACGGGCTTTAGTCGGATATTTGTATAGTGTTCTGTGTGTTGTGTACTAAGCCACTGAACTTGACAGCTGCTTTTGCCAATATTTGAATACAAATTAGCAGAATTATGCTTTTAGATTTATAAAAAAAAAATTAATTTTTTATAATTGTTTATGTATTAATTATAGAAATCCTCCGTTTATCTATGACAACTTCTTAGCCTTCTGATATAGTGTGTCCACGACTTTGCCCATACTATGAATTGTCTCCAAAACACGTTCATAGGTTTTATCAACGGGTGTTTCTTCAAAAACTACAAGCACACCTTCGCCCTGATCCAATATACCGCTGAATTTTTTGTCGAGTATCATTTGTGAAAGCTTTTTCTCCACTTGTGGCATGGGCAATTTAATGCATTCAGCAACATGAGAAACCTGAAGAAAATGCGCACACGGGTTAGTTAAAAAAAATTAATTGCGGGTTGTTAATCTCGCACAAAAATGTTTATTTGCTAATACCCAATTTGTAATGTATCAAAATAATACGTATTTATTTGCTTACCTGCACCCTTGAATATGGTTCAATGATGCGGCACAGATTCTGTTCCAACATTGTGTCGTAAAGCGTACCCAAATGCGCTTGGACAATAACATCCTCTGTCAATTCTTTTTTGTAATCCTTCAATGCATCTTGGAAATCGGCAAGAGAACGTTTGTGTGAAGCTTCCGCCACAGCTTTCATGGCATCAATATCGCGACCCGAATAAGTGATAGCCTGTCCATTTTTTAAATAAAATTAGCCGTAATTTCTAAAAATCAAATGGTATTTAGCTTACCAATTTGCCGCTCACAATCTGATTGACATCCTCAGATTGCCCCAACATAATTTTGCACAACAACATATACTTTAAACCAGTTAAAGCCTTTGCATTATCAACGCTGTCGTAACTCTCGAATGCTTCGTAAAAGTAGGAGAAAGCCGTTTTAAAATCGCGTTCATCGGCTGCATGCAATATACCCGATTGCAAATCGAGAGCACCTTGCACCTTGGGCGGACAGTATATCGCATTGGCGGTTGTGCGTGCAGAGGTGAGTGCGGCGCGTGCTTTCGGTAGATTACTAAGTGCATGATAGGTTTTGCTCTCCAATAGTTGTACCTCAACGAGGAGATTCTTATCATCCAATTTTTTCAATTCACGCAACAATTGAGAACCAAGTGCCAAGGCGTCTGTATACAAGCCTGTATCGAAGAATAATGCAATAAGTCGGGCCTCCAACGATTGGCGTAAAAATGTGCGCTTTTCTTGTTTAGCCCACTCAATGCAGTCTTTACATAATTGCACCTGTAGTATTAGTTATTGAACATTTATAAGCTTTTAAACAAAAAGTTTATTTAATTATAGCCGTTTGTTTACTTACCTCTATTCCCGTGCCAGCATCCATGTCTAGAAACATATCGACTAGCGTACGCACCATTTTAGCTGCCTTCGCTTTGCTTATCAAACTGAGGAAGGGACGTGTCACCTTAATCAGATCAGCCAATTCCTTGGCTTTACCTTCTTGCTTGTACAACTCTCCCAACTGCAGAATACCCTGCTCCTTCAAACGAATCAACTCCTCGTCATTCTCAGCTACTTCTTGTTCACGCACAATTTTATTCAGCAGCGTAATGCCCTCCTCACGATTGACGCTGGTGAGGGCTTGAGCGCGTGCAAATAAGGTTGCTCCGGCCATTTTCCTGTTACTGCAAACAAATTTTCAAAAAATTTCCTTCAATTTAGTTGCTCTTCTATATGTTTTCGATGTGACTTCTTTGTGGTGGAAAATTCGCGATGATTTTTCTAAATTTCTACTTTGGAAAATGAAAATCACTTTTTTGCTTTTCGCTTTGGGGACAGAACGATGACAGATGACAGTTCACGAACCGCCAGTCATGCAAGCAACGCAGCCAACTGCTGCATAAAGTGTTACCATTACAAATTTGAAGGATTTTTGAAACTTTATTTCCAAAAATGATGAGGATGTAATTAAAGAACGAATGTAAATTTATCAACGAACATAAATCTGTGGTAAATTAACACTATTTAAAAAAGGGTAAAAGTATATTTACGTTCTTTGGTACTGAAAAATTGTTAGATATATTTTTTTAATTATCGGCCGCCTTCACCTACTTGAAAATCTCGTTTGCGTGACCATGTATGCGAAATCCCGCACGTGTACATCGCAAAAAATAATAAGCATACTTTTTGCCGCATACCGAGCTTGTATTCAACTGTCATTTTTTTATTTGACAGTTATTTTCTTATTTCTCCGAATTGTTCAGAGTAGCAACATCGTTTCTTTTGATGTCAAATACAAATTTAGACCCAAGCCCGTTATGTACATACGTCTTTTTTCTCTCCTTTATATTTTCTAATTTTTCCAAATTTTTTAGAGCCTATAAGGCTCAAACATTTTGGTTTGGTGACATTTTGCAAATGAAAAAGTATACCGTCTATTGCCCAGCAAAAAAAAACTCTCTCGCTTGCGAGAAAAACAAGTAGAACGCGAAGTACGTAAATCTATAAGAGGAGACAACACGTTGTAATTGGAGCGAGTGTGAATATCAGGAGCCTGCCTTCTCTTCTCATCCTATCAGAAAACGTATTTGGGCAACACACTCGCTGCAATTATAACGTGTTGCCTCTTTCGATAGAATTACGTTCTTTGTTGAATGTAGTCGAGGTTTTCAAGCAGGTGAAGACGTCCAGTTATGGAAGATGTTCGAGAATGAAAATACTCGATAGTTCTGAAAAATCGTCGATATTCAGAAAAACCTAAAACTATCGTAAGTATCGAATTTGTCATTGTTGTTTGCCAACACTGTTCGCTATGTGGAAACAAAGTTCAAGGAAGTAAAAAGACGATCTGCAATGACAAAACAGAAATAAAAAACAGGAAGGACCATTAAAATATTGAGCAGCTGCATAACAATTGTCGTAAAGACTTCTGTAGTGAGAAAGTCATCAGCCAAATGGTGGAGGAAACAACGCAAAGTAGCCGGCCGCGCATGAAGACTGCACGTCCGAAGTCGGTGTGCCTGTGGTCGGTTACTGATGTGCGGAAATGGTATATGCGGCATTGCGGCGAATATCCACAATATCTGGAACTTTTCTCGAAGGTGAGTATTAAAAGTGGAGTATCAATGAGTCGGACCTGCTATCTAGCAGCCCTAACAGCCACGGGATTCGATTTCGTCGGAATACTACTTTGTCAGACTTATCTGGGTGCCAGGCCATAGTGATATCACAGAAAACTGCGCGGCGGCTGAACTGGCCAGAGGCGCCACCTTTGAGGAATTATCGCCAAGTATAGAGATAGTGGGAGTTCCCTTGACTACTTGTGGACTTCTCTTGTGAAGATGAGCCTCGGGTCAACTCAGCGAACGCTGGGATCTCCTTAGGCACGCGAAGCCAGATCTCGCGATTCTGGTAGGTTTACTGACAGGGCATTGTCCTGTCGGGGTTCATGCAGTGAGATTAAATATCTTACCGGACGCCCTCTGTCGCAGCTGCATGGAGGACGATGAGGTGGGGTCATCTCAGCGTTTCCTCCAAGACTTCCCGGCTTTTGCAAGATTGCGCCTTAGACACTTGGATTCATACTCTCTGACAAGTCCGGATGAGCTTTTCGGAATTAAGATTGGCCACATGCGAAACTTTGTTCTCGGCACTCAGCTATTCTCGCTCTAACGTAGCAGTTACCGTACGCAGTAGTATCACAAAGGACCAACTTCCACGGTCTAAGTGAGCCTCTATAGGGGTACCCACCTAAACCTAACCTAACCTACTTGTATTCTTATGTCTGTGGATAAACGATGACAACTTTGGAAGTCATTGATCTTGGATTAGCTGTAGCTTTACTCACAAATTTTGACTTTGAATTTTATAAAGCATAATTTTAATTTTCCGAATTCAAAAAGTTCTCTTTTTCACGCCGCTATTAACTCTACAGTGTTATTGTCTCAATTATATTGCGGAATTTCTCGTAATCGTTTCATAAATCGACAGAAGGTCCTGCTTTGATCTCGCACAATGATAAAGGCTTTAATTTATTTTAACTTATTTACGTAGTATTAACGAAAACTATCTTTGTTTTTCGTTTTTAGCATGAAATCACGGGCCGTGCGCTGCTCCGCATCAACGATTATTCCCTACAACGTATGGGCATCAGTCACAACGGCGATCGGGAGGCCATTTTCCGTGAAATACTAAAACAACGACTCAAAACTGATATTATGGAAATACGTGATATGGAACGTGAAATCAATACCTATTACAACACCAGATAAATTAACTTAAAATAACTGAGTATTAGGGAAATCATAGGCAATTTAAGAAAACCTATTATGTAGTAGAAAGAGAAATTTTGTAACGCGCGTTATGGGTATTGCAGCAAAGGGCCTCATGGCGCATCTAAATGCACACAAATTTTCTGCTAGCGATATTTGAATACACATACCTATATAACGTTACCTTAATTCACAAAGGTTCTAACCAACACTTTTCAAAACTGCGTTTTCACAGATTTTGGTAGGGTCATCCTACTAGAATGCATTAAAATATACCTTTAATCAAAATTTTGAAGTCTTAGTACCAAAAACAACGGAATTACATGCCACTTTTTAAAAAGCCCTATCTGTTTTTTATACTCCTTTTATAAGGTTTATTTCTTCTCCTGTAAAATTAAAAATTTTTTTGGTTGGAGCCTTTGTTAATTAAGGTAACGATATGTATGTACATGCGTACATTGCATATAATGTACTTGTACTTGGACAAGTGCATTTGTAGTCTAGCGGTGCATAGTAGTACAGTGAAAATTAGTGAAAATTTATGAAACACATTTGCTAATATAGCGGTATATTGTTTATTTATTTTATTTTGTTAAAATTTTAGAACTAAAATCGTTAAAATACTGTTTCGTGCATTTGTTTAGCTTTGAAAGTCTTCTAATTGCAATTTCATTTGTATTACGTATGAGTATATAGATGCTATACTTATGTATGTATGTACATAGTATATGTATGTATGTTTCTTTATTACTGCGTTTTGTATGTTGATAAAGAAAAAAATTTATAAAACTAATTGATTTAGGCAATTTAACTGAAAACACCACATAGCAATAAAAAGAACGGTATTAAAAATAGTTTATGAACTATATATTATATAAAAATTGTATGCTTAAAATATCTTGTAAGTTTTAGTTTTTTAATGAGTTGTAGACGAATTGCACAAATATTCAAATTGTTACGCAGCAAAAGACGTGTACATTTTATTATAAAATACGTATATTTATAACTCATTAATTGTTATCGAAAATATTTGCGGTTGTTTTCTGTTAACATAATTTGAGCTCTTAAGAATGATAAATTATTATACATACGATTTTACGCACATATTAAAAAAAAAATAAGAGTTTGCAAAGACGTACATTAGTTTTAATTATTTATCCCATACATATACATACATGCGTGCATATGTACTTTTTAACAATTTTTATAAAATACCAATACGATTTTGTCATCAATAGCCCGTAGTGAGTAGCATTGTTGTGTCTTCCTAATGAGAAAGTAACAACAGCAAACACCCATCACTTTTAAACCAAAAAGCAATTAAAATGTATTGAAATTACAATTGTAAAAAAAAATTGTGGGCAAATATACTATACATACATATAAATAATTTTAAAGAACCACTGAGCATTTTTTATTTGAGTACATTCGTTTAAATATTTTACTGTGTATTTTCTAGGTTTGAAGCTCTAAAGGAATGTAACTACGTAAAAGAAAAAACTTCGCGACTTCTTTTTTTCCACTTAGTGGTGCCTAATTTGGTTAATATCATTTTACATGTACATACATATATGTATTAACGCTGAATCTACTAAATATCTAATTTTAGTTAAATTTAATTTATTTCTATTTTCAAGAAGTTAATTTCCCTCAAAAACAAGTTTTTTGTGCTTCCGTATTTCTAATTTAATACTTTTTATGCGCGAATCCCTAATTAAATTGATAGGCTTTCTTTTTAATATCATTGCATGGATGCTTTTGCCATGAGACTACTGAGAATCATTTTTACTTATTTTATTTTCGTTAATTTTAATCTATTCCCTATACATTGCCCACATTATTTTTTGTTGCTGTGCTTTCTAATTTCACGCAAAAATATTATCCCAACTTTATTTCTCCCAATTATTGCAGACACCGCTAGCCACCCGCTTTATCGCCTCTAAACCCAATCACATCACTTGCCCCTCCTCAGTCCTCGTCCTCCTCCTTTGGCGCTACCAACTGCACGTCCATTGCTTGCGCGCTCCCTGCCCCCTCGCTTGCCACTACCGACAGGGCCGCAGACGCTTGCACTTGCGATTGTGCAATGACGGCCGTAGGCGCCGGCGCCAACTTGGGCATCGCATTCGTCGTCAGCTTAGTTGGCGTTAAGATAGTCGTGCCACCTGCTACGCCGGCTAGACTGGCGGCGCCACCCGGCACCGCTGCAGTGGTGAAGACTAGCTTCGGCGGATTCAATCGCATTTGTTGCGTATGCGCCTGCATAGCCGCGGCAACTTGCTGTTGTTGCTGTTGCAGCACTTGCGCCTGCTGTTGTTGCTGCTGCTGCTGTTGCGTGAATAACTTTGGCAACTCGGCAAAGAAGCGGTCTACGGCGGTGCGTTCGAATTCGAAGCGATCGCGTTCGAGCGCCAGCCGTTGCTGCTGTATTTCATTGCTTTCCGTTTGCGCATTATAAATGTGACGCAGCAGTATGCGCATGCTGGCGGCTTCCTTGCGTGATAGTAGTTCATCACGTCGCTGTTTATCTTTTTGTTGTTTCTGCTGCCGCTTGATGGCCGCCTGTGCATTGGCTTCTTCTGCTTCCTTTAACTGTTGTTGTTGCTGCTGCAGCTGCTGTTGTTCCTTCTGCAGTTGCTCTTGCTGCGCTTGTTGCTCCTGCTGTTGCTGTTGCAGCTGCTGTTGTTGCTGCGCCTGCTGTTGTTGTTGCTTCTGTTGTTGTTGCTGCTGCTGTTGGAGTATCGCCGCGTTCAGCTGCGGCAGCAGTTGCTTGCTTAAAGCCGCGTTGGTTGCGCCCATCTGCGCAGCGGCTTGGTCAGCGTTCACCAGCAGCAGTTTCATGCCGCCCGGACCCGTAGCCACAAAGCCCGCGCTTGTCGGTGTACCCTGCGCGCCGGTAACACCTGGGGCGCCGCTTAGCAAAATGCGTCCTGGTGGCAAACTACCAGCGGTATTCAAAGCATTGGGCAGCAATTGTATTTGCGACTGATGCAACGGTATCAATGGCGTTGGAGCTGGCGCTGGGGTTACTACTGGCGCGATTGCGGTCGGCGTGGGCGGCTTAGGTTGCATGAGAAAATTTGTTGGCACCAAAGAAATCTTTCCTTGTGGCGCGCTTGACGTCGTAGTGGTGGTGGATGCTTTAGACGCATTGGCTGCGCTGGAGACAATGGTCATGGGACTCGAGACGGGTATGATAATACTTGACGAGCTGGCGGTCAAGCGATCGATGAGTGTGGGCATTCGTGATTTCAGTGGGTCGATGGACTCGATCTCATCCTCGGCGTCTACATCGATGGGCTCTTCTTTGATAGCAGTACTTCCACCCAATGTTGCCGTTTTGTTCGCCTCAACTGGCGGTTGCTTTTGTGCTATTTTACCACGTTCGCTATCTGCCGACTTTCGCTTAATGCCATTGCACAAAGGAAACTCATCACTATCCATGCTGTCGTCTTCCTCTTT
Source organism: Rhagoletis pomonella (assembly GCF_013731165.1). Classification (NCBI taxonomy): domain Eukaryota; kingdom Metazoa; phylum Arthropoda; class Insecta; order Diptera; family Tephritidae; genus Rhagoletis; species Rhagoletis pomonella. The sequence goes on from NW_023458562.1 coordinate 32,903,510, forward strand.
AATCAGCATATCGCCCATATCATTGCCACCATTGCTGCGACTTTCAGACGCGCGCTCATCTTCGAATTCACTACCCAACTCCAAGCTGCCTTCGCTGGCCTTCGATACTTTACGCCGCTTGGTAGCCGAAAGCGCCTTCACTGTTTTCTCAGCGGCACTTGCAATGGCCGCAAAAGCCTCATCGTTGATGTCCACTTCGACATCGGGTATTATGCCATCATCAATCTCATTTTTGGAGGAGTTACCATTACTCAATGCCACCAGCTCGTCGAGTCCGTCGTCGCTTTCGGATACTGTGCCACCTGCAAAGAGTAAGGAAAAGATAAATTATAAAAGCTACATACAAATTAAAGAGTTCGCTTCACTTACCTTCGTCCAATATCTTGCGTCTACGCTCCTCGCGTTCTTCACGCGCTTTCTCCAATTGATATTTGAGCGAAGGTGGTGGCACTTCATTGGGGCGCACACTAAATATCGGTCGCTTCATAATCGCATCCATTTCGGCATAGTGCTTCCAAGTCGGCTCAGCTGGCGATGCAATGCCCGCGTCGATCTCTTTCTTCAAGCGATTGTAGAAACATTTGAGATTTTTAATGCGTGTGCTGATCTCCTCCGGCGAACGAAAGTAGCCATATTGTTGCATCTTAGACGCCAAGTCACAGAGCACAGCATGCTTTTTGTGTGCTATAATGAGCGTGCGCTGCACTTTTGGATCACCCCACAGCTGTATGAGCAGCTTAGTTTCATCTGTATCGAAGTTCGGATTGCGACCGAGATTAGTGCCCTTCTTCGTGGTCGAAGCGCTGTTGAGCACACGATTGTTGGAGACCCACGGCTCGCCGCTACGGCGTTTTGATTTAATGCGTGCACTGCTCTTCTGGCTCATTTTTTTTTTAGAGATTTAAGAAAATTTCACAAGTGAGGATAAAGCACTGTAAATGAAACAATTATCGGGTCATTAAAAGGTCTTAAAACCCAACGTTAAATTCACAAAATTTATTCCTCAAAATAGAATAAGTGCCCTTAAAAATATGGAACATGCAATACTAAGAGAACCTACTATAAAAGTAAATGGTGCATACTTTTAGGTACACTTGCCGTACTTTGGTGTTTAGTGAAAATGAAATTGCATATAGTGAATTTTCCAAACGTAGATATAATGGGGGATGCACACTGCCACCTTGGGTTTATTGTACCCCCATTACTTATCAAAGGATATAGTGTAGACCTGAAGTTCTGAAGAAAGCCAATAATTTCAGCGCGCCATAAAGTTAATCTGCTTAGCTTTTGGTCGCAACTCCCCCTAATGTGTTTGATTTCTTCTAGTGACCGCTTGACATACTAGGAGGTGAAATAGGGTTACCAGAGTCTTAACAAGAGAGAAAGTGAATCCAGCTTATTCTCTCTCTCATTAAAATTTCAATTCGATAATGGGCTAGATTTCGAGTTCATAACGAAGGGAAAATACATTGGATCACGAAGTTTCCGTTTTGCTGGAGAATGGCCTAGTTCTCGAATCGAATACTAACCTAAATATTCCATATTCGTTATCGAAGGTGCGACTCGAAAAAACAATTTGTTTTCCGATCATTTTCGAATTGTTAACCAAGCCTTATGTTTACTGGGATATCTCTAGGGCTTGACGCTAAAGTTCGACTTTAAAATATTTAAATTTTTAAAACTTGCGATTTTCAAACATTTCGAATTTAAAAAATTTCAATTTTTTGTTTTTCACAAAACTTATTCATAAAAAAACGAACTCTAGCTAAATGAAAATGGTTAGTTGTTTAGAAGTTTATTTCTTTTAATTTTGATTTTTTCAAAAATTTTCGTTTTAAAGCATTCTTAAAAATAATTACAATTATGTATACATGTTGAAATTATAAACAAGTCAAATAATAAAACAGCATTTTTGCATTCTTTTCTTGACATTCGGCTTTCTTATAGAAATTTTTAAAGCCAAATTTTCAAATAAGATATTGTCGAATCTTTATTCTCGCTCTTATTACTTCCCCTGGTATAATTTCATCTGAAAATTTTTGAGCACTTGTTTCGCATTTAGATTGTCAAAATTTCCATTTTCCAAAACTCGATCTTAAAAATTTGTGAATTTCAAATTTTTTCATTTGCAAAAATTAAGAATTACAAATATTTTTGACATTGAAAAATTTCAATTTTGATATTTTACGTTTTCCAAACACTTCGTTTTTTTTCAAAAATTTCAAATTTCAACAATTCCCCTTTTCAAAACTTTTGTTTTTCACATAACTTTTTCATAAAGAAACGGCCTTAAGCTCAATGAAAACTTTTAGATATGTACGTATTCAGAAATTTATTTCTTTTAATTTTTATTTTCCATTAAAAAAAGAAGAAGCACTTGTTTAAATTTTCGATTTTCAAAAATTTATTTTTCTAGTTTCTATAACACTATGACTATTTTTCATTCGATTTTAAATGTTTTCAAAAGAGGATTTATAGACCTTTATAATAATTTATAACAATATATTGTTGAGCTCAAACAAAATTTTAGATATTCAGAAATTTATTAGAGGCACAGGGCAATCATCCGAGAGACACCGGTCAAGACACCGTTGCCAAAAGAACAACCAATAGCACCACCAAGGAAGCTTTACTTCTGGCTCGCGTACACAAGAACTCGCGTGATTTGTTTATTATTCGACCTAATAGTAAAATTTTCGCAACAAAAATAACAGATCTTCTCACAAAACTATTTGTTTTTTTTTATCAAATTACCTCCTAATCACTCACACTTCAAATCATCGCAACTAGTTTGATATCAATCTTAATGCCGCGTTCAAACGCACAAACATGTGCACATCCTATCCTGTCTCTTCGACGGCATTCTTAAGTTTCTCAATTACCCGCCATTCCAGCAGCCCAATAAAATAGCTGCAATAGCTCTTCAAAATGCTTACTGTCAAAGTTTAGCAATTCTTGCAGAGGTGAAAATGAAAGCTTTCAATTGAAATCCCTTCACACTTTTCCAATGTTTACGCAAAACTCGAAAGTGGTAATAAATCAATTACTTGACTGTTTTCAAGAATACAGCCCATGTATTTGGTTGTCTTCCTATTTAAATATATATGTATGTACGTATGTATTTTACCCCTGTGCTCTACCGGTCTGCAACAACGTTGAAGCGCGTCCTGACGGAAAATTTGCCGCTGCTCAACCAAACGCAGCCGAGTTGGAAAAAGTGACGCACCGAGTTTGTTGTACTCGCCGTTGGCGGAAAAGCATGGTGACACAACGAACTACGGCGCAACTCCGTGGCAAACAATGTGCCGAAAACACACACACACACACACCCACACAACACGTTAAAATCGAACCCTAGACAGCAACAAAACGTAAGCCACCAGCCTAGACACACTTGAAAAAAAGCCTAGAAGCGCGCGCCTAACGCCACCAACACACACAGCACCACCACCTCTACCACACGACGAAACCGAAATCCCAACGTGCTGGGCTGAGACGATATAGAAGCATATGCACATATGTCTGTACTTACAAACGCCCACCTACCTCAGCTGTGCTGCACTGAGCTCGTTGCTCAGCAGTCGTCCACTTATGCAGCTTGCGCTCGCTCAATCACTCGATTCGTTTCGTCGGTTGGATAATGGGTCTGACTACTTGCGAGCTTGAGTGTGCTAATGGGTGTACATATGTACATATATGCATGTAAGTATATCCGACGCGTCCACTGTCCGCTGTCGAGTCGTAGCTGGTTTACTTTAAGCTGACACAGCTGCACTCAACCCGAACTCTGTGCTGGATATCCTTTTTCACACTGCGCTGCTACACCGTTAATCTACATACATATATACATATGTATATATTTTTTCTTGTTTGTATGTATGTATGTTTGTATGCGCAAACGTTTATTTTCCTTTTATATGTCGAATTTTCTCGGTATCCTTTGGTTCCGTACACGACGCCGACTCTCTTGCAACTGAACAGCACTTCGTTTCGTTTGACGCGTTTGAGCTGGTGCACAGGGCATGCACCAAATTTGGGTGGTGGTGGGTTGACGTTGCTGCGTTCGTTGGTCGTGGCTGGTCGAGTGGCTGGTTTGTTTTTGTGTTTAAGTCTGCTGTTCTGTAAAATGTGTAGTGCGCAGCCTGACATGCGCAGTGGAAACGTGTAAAGCATTTTTCTTTTGAGATTTGTTGTTGCGCCTATTGCTCCTTGCTGAATTTTTATTGATTTATCACATAAAATTTCACCTGGATGGCATCAAATGTCGTACAGTGGTTGGGGTTTTTTGAATAAAGATAAGGTTTTTGATACATATATTTTATCAAACTAAGTAAACCAATTAGGAAGTCAATTAATTAAAGTTCTTGTAAAATTAGTCCTTTAGCCATAGTTCACATAAACACGCATACAAGTAAAACACACATATACATATGAACGTGAATGCATAGAAGCGTTCGGCACATTTGCGTTAAATGTTGCTAAGCGATTTACGTTGATAGGTATAAATTCTTTAAATAGTTAAAATGCTTAATTGGACCAATTCATGAAACTATTTTTGGTTTGAATGGCAAAATTCGCGTTTCTATCTAAATCGCTATTCTTCAAACTGATCCTTTTCTATAAACAAGGAGTACCAGTTACTGTCAAAGTTCGGCTGCTTGTATAGATTTTTAAGGGTCCCTTTTAGAAAAAAGAATTTAAATTTTAGTCGTTGTTTTAACATACGTTTCGTTTTTGTATTAGTCTTCGCATTCACCTTTGCATTTATTGTAGTCGCTATCTTCGTATTCATCTTCGGATCGCAGGCGTCGTATTCTTCTTCGTTTTTAACTCTGTTCTGTTCTTGTATTCGTCTACGCAAGAGTCTTCGTATTCGTCCTCATCTTCGTATTCCTCTCCGTTTTCGTGTCAGTCTTCTTTTTTGTGGCCGTGTTCGAATTCATCTTGATATACGCCTTCGTATTTGCCATCGTGTTCGAAGTTCGGCTGCTTTTCTAGGATCCCTAAAATTTTTTCGTCTTCATTTTAGCCGTTGTCTTCATATACATATGTATTCGTCTTCATATTAGTCTTCACATTCAACTTTGTGTTTGTTGTAGTCGCTATCTTCGTATTCATCTTCGGCTCGCATGCGTCGTATTCTTCCTTGCATTTATATTCGTGCTGTCCCTGTATTCCACTACGCAATTATCTTCATATTAATCTTCGTATTCGCGTTTGTCTTCGTTTTCGTCACCATGTTCGAATTTTTCGTGTTCATCTTCGTACTCGTCTTCGGTGGGTCTACAAATTCGTATTCAACCTCGTTTTAACTTCATACTTCTCTTCATGCTCGTATTCGTGTTCGCCTACGTATTTTTCTTTGTTTTCATCTCCTTACTCATCTTTGGGTGCGTATTAATCTTCGTATATTCTACGTATTCACGTTCGTAATCGTCTTCCGAATTCCAATTCGTCTTTGTCGTCATACTCGTATTACTCTTCGGTTGCTCTTCGTATTTGTTTTTGTGTTCGTATTTGTCTTTGTGTTCGTATTTGTCTTGGTTGTTGATGTTGTAGCGGTAATACTAGTCCTGGTCTGGGTCGGTTTGTCTATCAGTCGTTATCGTCAAGCTCAACTACCAGTAGGCCCAAGAAACTAGATGTTTCGAGTCTGGACAGTCAACTGTAAAAGCATTTATAATATCCTAACCTTTCCGGGGGCCAAGTAGCGCGGGTCTCGTGTGCAAAAGGTAGTGATGGGGCTCCGATCGCGGGGTCCATAGGCCGGGAGTCGTGGTAGGTGGTGACCGACTCTCAATGAATGCCGTTGAGTGGGGCCTTTCTGAAGTACCCGTAGACCGCTTTCTCTCGATTCCGACCATGGAAAAGTGCTATAATTTTAGTGCCAAGGAAATACCAAATGTAGGAATTTCATTGGCAAAGCGATGGGGCATTGAACGCGTGGAACCTTCCGGCGTTTACTACAAATGCCACGTAAAAGAGATCAAATTCGGTGTTTGATTTGTGGTGAGAGGGAAACTTAACGGCGAAGAAGTAAGAGAAACCCCTATGACAAAGTTGGGTGATTTGCGGAAGGCTTCAAAATCAGGGCAAATCCCTACAACAACAAACAAATCAACCTAGTAACCGATGTCCAAAAAAAATGTAAGCTGTAGGGAACACTTTTCTATCCTTTTGGATGGTAACAGCACTCAAATCAGTGGAGAAGATGAAACCGAGCCCCCAGTCGTAGTAACGGAGTTGATGAGATAATTACCACCGTCAGCGAACTGATTGGTGCTTATCTGTTTGACTTTAGACCTACTAAATCCAACATAGACCAGGTAAATATTCACCATACGCCAAAGGAAAATAATAAAAGGGTATAATATTTAACTTGCTTTCCCTTCTGATCACCAATATCAATCAATGTACTGACCATATGCAGCCAGACACAGAAAGTTGCGGCAGATGTTTGCTATTGTCGAAATCTTTAGGACGAACACATCGCCATATTTTGAGAAAGTCGGGATACCATTTTAGTCCTAGTCTTTTACAAAAATACAAATGAGTCCAGCGACAAGTAAGAGATACAGAGATCTAATACTTAGCGTATACACTATTCTCTCAGTGGATCCAGTTTGGATTTTTGGTCAATGAAACCTCACTGGGAATGAGGCTCTACAAGCGATGAGTACTATGTTCGAACCTTGAATGACGCACGTCCGACGCGGTAGTGGCCTCTAAATCAGCTCAAGAGAACGACTGGGTCTGGATGAGTGGGGGCTTTGGACTTTCCTTTGAAGAAATCATGCGTTCTTATATCAAGTAATAGTTGCGATACCGTACGAGTCCAAACTAGTCAGAAATAGTCAGAATCAGTCAGATTTTACTGGAAATCGATCCCGTACTCGGTTCTCTGACTATTGAGAGGACAAAAAGGAGAGTAAATACGGTTCTCTCTCTGTCAGAAGTTACCAGTTTTAGTCCGAGAATTTTTTGCTGGTAAATTCTGGTACATGTGTCAAACGATCAGCTGTAGTGTGTTTGGCAACCAAATTGTAAACAAATGAAAAGTGCACTCTGCTAATTCATGTTGAAAAGTATTTAATTACTTGTTTAAGTGGATTCTAATGAATTTGAAAGTATTTTTGGTTATTTACATGTGTGAGCTGAGTGTGTTTACATACAAAATAAGCAAAAATTTACAACCAAAATTTGGAGGTTATGTTGAAGTTGACAGAAGTTACCATTTTTTACTAGAAAGCGATCCCGTACTTTTCAATGTTACTCTCTCGCTCTGAGCGAATTTTTGTTTTTTGACCGTTTTACTAGTCCGAGTCCGAGGAATACGGGATTGCACCTAATATTTGTAAACATTCAAAACTTTTATTGAAAGATTAACAAAGTAGTAGAAAATGATAGCTTAATACGACAGCAAAAAGATTTGGCTGAATTTATATGTGTAAGTATAAAGATTCATATTTTTCAACACTTATCAATTATAAATTATTATTTCCTAATTACAAATCCATACTCGTACATAGGTATGTTAGTTTATGTGCATTAACGCATTTCACTTTAAAGCACCCATACTCGCAAAAACTTTAAAATAAACCATAATTCATAGACAAACATACATATGTATGTAGGTACATGTTCTATTCTACAAAATGTTCACACCGAATCCAACACCTTTCGCAATAATGTAAAAAAAAATCATTTGAAAGGAGAATATATGTAAGTCATATACTTATGTAGATTGTATGTACATATGTACATTAGAGTGGTCCAAAAATGCATGTGAAAAAGCAAAGTCGGAATTTTAATGCCACCACCACCTAGGATTGTTCCATACCGAAAAAAATATACCCCTATTTTTTATTTTGAAATAAACAAAAAAACAGGGAGTGCCCAAGCGCTCAAAGTTTTTGATGTACATATTTTATATGGGGAAAAAAAAACTTTTCGTAGAAGAAGTGTAGAATTCTTGAAAATCAATATCTTCAGATCGGAAAACTCGGTTCCTATTAAGGAGACTCTCAATAATAATACCTAATTCTTTCTTTAACCATTTTTTCATGGTAACTATATTTTATAGGTCCGCCAATACCCCCAGAAAATCTTTAATATTAAAAAACGGTTAAATAAACAATTGAGATTTAATACTGGAAGTCTCCTGAAGGGAACCACAGTTTTTCGATGGAAAAATATTGATTCTCAAGAATTGTATACCATTTCTACAGAAAAGTGTTTTTCCTTGAGGACTCCCTCAATATTTTTTGATTTCAAAATAAAAAAATAGGCGTATATTATTTTCGGTATAGAACAATCCTAGGGGGTGGCGGCATTAAAATTGCGACTTTATTTTTTTGGACCTCTCTAATGTACATATATACGTACATAAATATGTAAAATTAAGTCAAGGGTAGTTTGTCACAACAATAATTCAGCAACGCGCTCACCACTTCCATGGTGCCTACAAAAACACATTACAGCAGTAGTGGCAATTGCAATAATAGCAACATCAACACCAACAATAACAACAACATTCTAAAAAGTCCAATCTATACAATATTCATAGTCATCCTATGCAATTTTCGTCGTTGTACGAGCAGCCAGTCAGTCAGTAAGCGCAAATCTGCGCATATCATTTTGCTGCACATGCGCAGTATACAGCTTCTCATCATTTGGCTTCGACTATTTAATTTGTTTCTTTTTTTCGTGCGGTCATACATATATAACTGTATGCACACTCATAGGTATGTATTTAAATACATATTGTTCCTTTTCTGATAACATGCGCCCATGCCTTGTTGTGGAAATGCACACGACAGCCACCGCCTTCTCTATACGCAAGCACGTAATGTTATTTTGTATTTGTGTACTGTGGTGCGCGTGTGATGTTAGAAATTAAGTCGAAACATAGGGGTGAGGAAGAAGTTGCTGCATTTGGTTGTGGTTTGTTTGTGTTTTTTTTTTTCTTCTTTCTTTGCGTTGCGTAGGACTTTGATGTCCTTTCGGCTGTCTCTCTACTGTGCATGTGCATTTGCTTAGCTGGCAAATTTATTTGCTCACTGAAGCGTTTATCATGCAGGTAACTGAAGTGCACGTACGTATGTACGTATGTATGTTTGCAGGTATGAGAATGCTTACAAAGGTCCATAAATATATACAATGTAAGTGACAATTTATCTGTGAAAGGAATTTAATGAAATGTCGGATTCCCATCAATCGGTTGTACATATGTATAGAACTAGGTACCGGATTACAAAATACAGCTTGTCCATTTAATAATAATAATAATAGATTTGGCGCTTACCCATATCGAGCCCTAACCGCCAAAATAACGTAAGCGAAATTTTTTTCAAAATTGTATTTTTGATGCAGAAATATTCCTAGAGCATTTAGATGAATTTCTGCATCAAAAAGAAAATTTTGAAAAAAATGTCGCTTACGTTGTTTTGGCAGTTAGGGCTCGATATGTTAGTGTTTGGCCGAGCTTCTCCTTCGATTTGTGGCGTGCGCCTTGATGTTGTCACACAAAGAGTTGGGACCTACAGTTTTACGCCGACCCCGAACGGCGATTGTATTTCGACGATAAGCTGTTTTTCATGGCAGAAATACACTCGGTGGTTTGCCATTGCCTGCCGAGGGGCGACCGCTGGGCAAGAAAAAAGATTTTTTTGCGATGTTGCTTGGACCAGTGCTTGAACCCAGCCCTGCGGAGTGGAAGCGCGCACTGCTTATCACTAGACCACAGCGGCCGCATTATCCATTTATTTCAATAAAAACAAACTAAAAAAAAATATTTCGCTTCGTTGAGGAAGCATTTAATAGCCGTCTTTTTCCCCCCAACATTAGCGACTGGCGAAACGGACGAAATTGATGAGGTTGTGGCGAATCAAAAGGCGGATTTTATAAAATATCTTAGAAGTATATTTTGCAGTTCTTAATTCGCATGGACACATTTCTTAAGTTTTAACGAAACTAAAAATCCACAACACAAATGTATCTGCATCGGATTTCCGACTATTTTCAATGTGCATCCGATCGGATGTTACAAATAATCTATTACAAAACCCTGTCCCACAGCATTGCCAATAAAATTCAAATTAGATTGACATTCAACTTTGACAATCACTTGACAGGGCTAAATCGTTCGGTGGATTTGCTGCATTTGTGTGTAAAAAGGAAAACAATCAGAAAAAATGCCTGATTTATCAGCAGCGGAAAAAGATTTCCTGCGCCGAAAACATGAGCAGACACAAAAACTTCGTGCTGAATATTTGAAACAAATTTCGAATCCTTTCAAACATGCCACAGGCGAAGGTGGTACTCTGGTAAATATACTAACAACTTCTGCGCGCTGTTATGTCATCAGCAGCTTAGATATTTTTGTTTCCCAATCTAAGTTAATGTAATATTTCCCACCCCCTCAACAGTTCGATGCCGGTTTAGCTCGCTTCCAAGCTATGCGTGTCTCCAACTATGACCATTTCAAGCCAACAGGTGTAGCTTTCCGTGCTGGCTTTTTTGCCGTGGTGCTGCCCATTGTTGTCTATGCATGGGCTCTGAAAACAGAACGCGCTGGTCGAGAGCATCAATATCGCACCGGGCAGGTGGCATACAAGGATCGTCGATTCAAATTCATTTAAAATGGATTTTATCGAAAGCACACGAATTTGGTTGATGAAAATTAGCCAAATATTCTTGAAATGTGTGCATAAGCTTTTATTAATTGGTATACATAGTCTAATTAAATGGAAAATTGAACATAAAACCGTGATCAATATACATATGTAAAAAATATTGCGTACACGTTTATTTCTCTTCTAACTGTTTGTCGCGTGCAATTACGTAGTCTTCAAATTTAACCATGTAAGTTGTGCCTTTATGCCAATGCGCCGACACCTTGCAGGGCTATAATGGAAAATACGTTAATTCATGAAATATACGAACTTAAATGAAAACTTTTTAATTTTACTACTTACGAATCCACAATGTGTGAGCACTGCCTCCACAATGCCTGCAGTGAAGTTTGCACAGTTCAAGTTACTCTTATCTTTTGGGACACTTATAAACGCATTCACTAGCGGCTCCTTTTCGATAATATAATAAGTGCGTTCATCATCATTTGCGTGTTCCAGCTTCTCAGCTTCTTTGCCAAATAAATTCTTCCAAACAGTTGTCTTCACGAACAACAGCATTTGCGTTAGCTTTGTTTCACGCTTACCATTACGTTCACGAAAGAAATATAAATCAATAACGCGTGTGCCTACATCTTGGCCCAGCTCATGTAATCTTTTTTGCGGAAAGCATAGAATGAAGTATGTATAGTATTATAGTGGGTGAAAGTGTTTGATAAAATGCACCTGTTTTGTAACTCCTGGACGGTGCTCACTTGACTCTGGCAGTACTGCACTATTTCACTGAAGAGTAGAGCCACAATACTTTGAGATACCTCGGTTTTGCCCTTGGACAGCGGTCTATCGAGTATATTTGTACGTGGTCGCATAGAAGATATTTTAAGCGCTTCTAACTTCTCCATATTTCACGGAATATTGAAATTTTTCAGATTTCTCAAAAACTGCAGCGACAACAAACAAATCGAGTTGTTTTTAATTTGGCAAACAGCTGTTCTTGACCATGCTGCCTGATGGATAACTTTGAAAATATCCCAAGAAGCCCCCTGTGGAAATGAGAAGCGGAAATGCTAATTACACAATGAATTTCGAACTAGTTGTAGTACTACATTAATATTTCTGTTTTTGTAGCTTAGAGAACTTGAAATTCCAGAATGGATAAGAGAATCCAAATATTCTTAAAACACCAGGTTCACCCCACAGAAAAGAAAATGGATAATTAAAAAATAGCAATAACAATAAAAGTAAAATAAATTTTCAATAAAATAAAATAATCAGCCTCATTGTGTAAGTTGTTAATTAGGCTAAATTGTACGACTCGACAATATTGGCATTGTCTACTGTCGTGCTGAAATAAGTAAACTACGAAAATCGCCGAAAAACTATACAGTCCTGCAAAGTTTTTCCCTTTTAATACACTAGCCGAGTGGAAACTTTAGGCAATGACGTGAAATTTTCGATACGATTCGACTCTCGAAAAACGACTTGCATTCGTTGCGACTCTTGCTATGAGGATGAAAACATATGAATAAAAATATTTTGCATTAATACTTATGGCGTTTTTGATTTTACAAAAAATGCTGCCTTTTCATTGCCCTCTTCTTAGCATTGGTTCAAAGAGGGCACACATCGGCGGTAAACTTCTCCAACAATTGGGTAAATTCAATTTTATCTATTTCGTACTTACGCTTCACATTAGGATTTGCTCTCGACCAACCCCCAAAAAGAAAAAAAAAACAAACGTAAATTTGCTTTTGGTTTCTGTTTTTAGATTTTATTAAATATTTTTTTTTTTAATAATTCTTTATTATTAGTTTTCTGATCCATTTATTATAGTTTATTGGATTGGTCCCCATTTCAATTATTCATCTATGCCGAAGGTTTGTGATTTTATTTCTTTTTTGTACCAGTCAATCAGATCCATGCATCGTTTTTTTCTTTTCTAAACTTTACTAAAGGTTTAATGTTCGCGTCTTGTTTTTTTTAATAAAATTTGCTAATAAATAATTTTCTTTGGTAGAAAGTAATAGTTAGTAGTGTTAATAGTAATAATTACACGAAAAGTCCAATAAATAAGTTTGGAGTTTATTTTTACTTTTAACAAATCGATTAGCTTCCCCATAGTAATGAACTATTATAATAACAAATGTTAGAATTTAGTTAGTTAGTAACAAGAAATTTAGCGACGCTTCTGAATACTTGACGTGTTTGATAGTATCGTAACAAATAAAAGTAGTTATATTTTTTCCCTTTCAATAGCTGTTTCATAAACTTCTAACTTAATATTTTATCTGAACTCTGCACACACATTGCTCATATTTATGGCTTGTTTGGCTTCATTGCTGAGCTGTATGTGAATATGCTCTTGTCTTTACTATTGAGAACCTTCGGCGATTTTTTCTTAGTTCCGTCTGTCTGTTTGTCACCTGATACAATATACTTTGCACTTATGTAGTATTAATTTTCAGCAGCATTGCACGGGCAAGGAATATTAAGTAGCGTAGTAATTCATCTCTAGAGACTTTTTACTTTCCTTCTTTACTTCCATGTTGCTGTCGCATTGCCTCATTTTCTTTGCCCTTTGCTGCCCTGCCTTGCCGTAAACAGTTCACAGAATTTTCGATATTTAAGTTTTTGCTTTTGTTTAGCTGCTGCATTTGTCGCTATATCGCACAACCTCATTTTATATCAGTTTTATTTTTGTTTAGTTGCATTTATTAGATTACGCAATTGGCATTAAATATGTAACTGTCGGCACAGCCGAGCGCCATTTCCTGATTTCTTGGGAATAGCTGCATTCAAAATGTTGCCATATTTAAGTTAATTCATGCAAATGCATATTTCTTTATTTTTTTATTTTTGTTAGACACTGTTTATGCATATACATATCTATTATATTTACTTAAATACAACAATAATAATAATAATAAACACAGTAATTCTTTTAAGTAATAATCAGAATTAATAATTAGTAAATAGTATAATAAATTGTTTGCATTAATTTTTCAAGTGTGTTTTCACTTCAAAACTAAACTAGAAATTCGTGTGAAATAATAAAAGTAGTAATGCTTGCACATACATTATACATATGTTGTTAATAAGTTTTATTTAAATTTTATTGATTTTCTTTAGTTTTTGGAGATATTTTAATTTTTTGTTTTCCAATTTACTGTGACTGCTTGCTCAGCATTTCTTGTTTTATTACATACAGTTAGTATGTTGCTTGCATTTATGATTTTTAGTAATTTTACAGTAAGTAGGTAATACAATAGTAGTATTATTTTTATATAGTAGCTGCATATTTTTTCACTTACATACATGTTTTGTTTTACCAACATTCACTTATTATTAGTAGTACGACTTTTTATATAGTTTATTTTTATTTTATTTTTTTAATAATATTTAACTTGTAAAAGTTTATGAAGTAAAGCGTGGCAGGCAAATGGTTAATAAAAACTTTTTTTTTTGAACTAATCATTTGACCGCTAGCTTTAACTTTATGCATAGTTTCTTTCACACGCGCCCCCCACAATTAATGTGCCAGCCTAAAAGCAAGTGAAGCGCGAATTTTGCCTAAACCCCATCATTTGAAATGAGGCTATAATCATGGATTATTAATAAATATAAGTTTCTGAACTTATGTATGCTTACTTAAAAAAAATGTTTTAATACGAAACATATATGCGTTAAACTACATATTTAAGTTTAATTTCGCTGAAAAATATAATTTTGGCATTTAACGAACTCTATTGCATTGTATGGTGAACCAGTTTTTGTTAAACTAACAAAAGAAATAATTTTGAGTCTTCATGAGCCCTAAGAAGAGTCAAAATTATCCTTTTACATAAAATATGAAACGCGTATTTCTTTGTATTTTTAATTTATTAAGACTTTTTAATAACAGCAAACACAGCAAAACTCGCGCGATGCTGCTTTACAGACTTTGGCATGCATTACTTGGGGCTGCGTGCTGCATAATTTAATTTATTTTATTTTTAACATTTCAAAAAAATTGTTCTTGGAACTCGATGCGGTGTTCGCCGCTTCACATTTCCAATTATTATTTTTTTTTCAATTACATTGCATTTTAAAGTTTTTGTAACGCATTTCAACCATCCTGTTGAAAGAATTACATAAAATGTTTGTAATTTTTTCCAATGAACCTCATTTGTTCTATTTTTTTTTTGGTTTAATTTTACATTAATAATTTTTGTACGCAGAATTTCTCATTTTTTATTTTGTAAAATAGTAGCTTCAATATTTTTTTGAGTGTTTCCTTTTTCAATTTGGTTAACGAGTCACTGTAGCGAATCGCTTGTTTTTGGACAACTAAACAGTTTTCATAGGCTAAGCATAAATTAAATATTTAAAAGTTTAAGCAAAGAATATGCATATTAAGTATTGCCGCCAAAATCATACTACTCTTTCGTATAAGCAGGTATGCAAACGATTTAAATTAATTTTTATAGACATGCTACAAGATTTGAATAAAACAATTAAATTTAATGGTAAATATTTTGTACATTTAAGAATTTTCAAGTTAATTTCTGCCTCTCCAATTATCATCTTATTTCCAATGCTAATATTCACCCATTCTTGCATTGCTGCCTTTCACTTTCGGAAACGTTTTTTTGCAAGTCATTTTTAATACTCATTTTACAAATCGTGTTTTAGTAGTTTTTTAGCGACTCTGTAAATATTTTTTGCTATCTTTTTATTTTTATTTTGTTTTGCTTGTACTGTGAGATTTTAAATATTTTTAATACTGTGCGCGCTGCTCACAAAAATTAAAGTAATAAATATATTTAATATGTAAGTATTTGAGAAAATTTATAAGTGGCACATTCGGATAATTAAAAAAATATATTAAAATAAAAATATGTGTATATGTATATACAGTACTATAATAAACATTCATAGCCCGCAAGAGCATACAAACATGCGTATGTATATAGCTTACAAAAAAAAAAAAATTAAGAACTTATACTTAATTTGATTAAACGTTAATATACACACAAATATTATATGTATAAATGCTGCTTTGACAGCTTAAGAAACAGGCTTCTACAGCTAAAACAAAATTATCTTTACAACTTAAAGTTAGATTTTAAGCCAGTTACTTGGAAACAAACTTTTAAAATATTTTCAAAAATTTTACAGTTTATTAAATTAGAATATTTCTTATTTTATTTGTATATTAGGTACTAAAAAAATATTGAACGCGTTAAAAAAAAATCATTTATGCGAAAAGACAGTGGAGTAAGTATGTATGAATTCATCAGTTATCATTGACAAAACGACACAATTTTTAAAATACATTCGCTAGCCCTGTAGGAAGTGCGTTGCGAACGCATAACTGTGACTTTGCTTCTAAAATAAAGCAGTAAAAGCGATCCAAAAATTATCAAGTATAGCCAAACACAAATATTTGAGCGTAATAAATTTAATTTGTACCCTTTTCGCAACTTAAATAAATAAATTCATCAAAAACTTTGATAAATGCAATTCGAATACAAAAATAGGGGATAAAAAATCACTCCATTTGCAAGTAAAAATTATCTTTGTGCCAACAAAAAACAAACCGAACAAATCAAATTAAAACAGCAAGCGCCCATAGTCGTTCTGCTGCGCTGTGGGTCGCGCCTGCTGCAGCGCGTAGTGCAATGGCGCTTGCATTTGTTGTTGTTGTGCTTTTAACTTCTTCTTCTTTTCTTTCTTTTGCTGCTTCAATCTTTGCTTAATAATTTTCTCCTGTTCCTTTGCTATAATGGCATCGTCGCTAAGATGCCATTGCTCGAATTGTTGCGTTAGTGTGCTGCCACCACCAGCGTTTGTTGTTAGCGCATGCTTTTGCTGCTGTCGTAGTGGTTTTTGTTGGTTGTAAGTATTGTAATTGTAGCTGTAATTATTGTAATTGTATTGGTTGAAATTGTAACTGTAATTATAACAATCGTAGTGATCATCCAAGTCGCCAATGCCGTTGCCATCATAATCATAACTGTCTGAATTCATAACATCAGCTTCCACCTCGTAGCCGTAAACGTAGCCATTGTCGAATTGTTGTTGCAATCGCCCCTCCAAATGTCAGACTTGTGGTTTGTGTCGGCCGCCGCACACGCCGCATGATACTCCCAGCCAATGGCAGGCGCGCAGCGGCGGATAACACCAAAGGCAGGGTACGAGCAATGATAGCAGTGTTAGGCCGAGCCAACTATGGGACAGATAAATTTCGTATCGTAGCAACGAATCTAAAATATATATATATATATATTCATATATTTTCCCTTTACTTACCGCTTAGTGCAACCTGCTTCATTGACGCACTCACAGGGATGTTGTGGAGTTTCACCCTCGGCATCGCTCATACAATGATAAATCATACAACGCGCACAACCGATTCCCGAAATACACTCGAATGCCGAACGGAAGCGATCGGGCGCAAATTCACATGCACCCTTCCCGTTCCACTCATCATTGTAGAGTTCGTGACAGTAGCGACAACGCGCACGTTGGCTCTTCTTGATCATGTCCACATTGCTGGCGGGATCCTTAAGTATCACACCGGCGGCAATAGGTGAGGACTGAGCAGCGGCCAGTGCTTGTGCAGCTTCCAAAGCGTTGCGTTTCTTTAGCGCGCTAATCGACTCGCGACGTGCGTTAAGCACCTGCGCGCCAGCCGGCTGATCGACAACCGGATAATTGTAGTCGTGGACCTGTTGGGCGACGGTGCGATAGGAAGCAGCGGGAATAGAATGAAATAAAAAATTGGAAGAAATGTAAGTAAAAATTGTCAAGTAGTAGACACGTGGTGGAGAGGAACGACAGAGTAGAGATGGAAATGGAAAGAAAAAATTAGCATTAATTGGACTGCAGATATATAAACTAAATTCATTACCGCTGTCAGCTGCACGTAGGAGTAATTCTCACTGGTCGCAATGGCTGTTGGCAGCGATGGTGGTGGCGCTTCAAACTGACTCGACGAAACGGTGGTGATAGGCGGCGATATAATGGCAGCGCTCACTGTGGTGGTAGTTACCAGGTTGCAGTTGTTATTATTGCCTGCACCATTGTTGCCATTGCCACCGACAGTTGTTGCACTTAGCAATGCTGGCGGTGGTGGCGCTTGCAAGCTGCATGACTTCTCATTCGATATGTAGTGAATGATGGCTTTACCATCTGTGGACCTATCCAATTCGCTCTTCTGACTAATGCGTTCACCACGATCGACACTAATACTTTCTATTGGCCAATATGGAGTGTTGCAAATAAGATTAAAGTTAGAAAAATGAGAGAAAATACATAAATTTTAGATCAACATACTGTGACTTTTTTCGCTGCCTTCGGGACTTGAATATGACTTTTGTATGCAGTCGGCTTCGACGGGTAGATCTAAGGTCTGTTTGAGTAAGTGTTTGAAAAAATAAGAAGGAAGGAATATTTTGAAAATGTGCATTAAAGTCATTTTTCAATTCAACGTTACCATAAAAACGTCGTCTTCGCCAACAGAGTCGTATTTGGTGAGTGGCGGACATATTATTGATGGATTAGATTTGGCCAGGCCTAAAAGAAGAATTTAATATGGTACATTATTTAAAAATTTTACTTAAAAGATACAAAAATGTACTGCTATTCTGAATATATACATATGTATGTATATGTAAAGTACTTTACAAAAATAAAAAATTAGTGTGTATAAATTAGAAGTCGATGGTGTGTAAAATTTACGCTACTATCTACTGCTGAAAATCCGTGAGTTTGTTGTGATTTCTCAAGTTTCTAAATTTCTTAAGTATAAACATTTCAAAGTAACGTTAGTAAAGTAACCAAAAAATAACAAATACTCGTAATGTAAAGTCTAAATATGCAAAAGGCCAACTCAAAGAAAAGTAAGCGGAAAGATGAATAAGACAGCGATAAGAAAGTGCCTTATGAGACCCTCAGAGGATTGTATAGCTGTTAAACTTTTCATTAACCTCAGTCCTATAAGCGTCTCAAGAAGAACACTGACCCAGAATTTTTTGCTTGTTAGTATACAATTTGGCAGCCAGTAGTCTGTAACATTTCAATTCTAGTGTTTTTTATTCTAATTGCAACTTACCAAGCACGAATTTGCACATTTACATTTTGTCGTATTAGAATTTAGTTTATGATTTTGTCGTTATTGTTTGTATTATTATTAATACATTATCCGATAGTGTTTTTTGAAGCAAAGTTAGAGAGAAAGAGATAAAGAAGCAGTAGAATAAAAAATCATACCAAATGTAGTAAGCGAAAGTGAGTTTATAATAAAAAAAAATAAAAATTCCCTGAAAGAAATGCAAGTGCGTAGTATAAAAAACAAACAAATATTCTGGACAAAAAAGAAACTATACATATGTACAAAAATGCATTCCAGTATGCAAGCTTTAGTGCAGAAACTGTACTTTCGAAAACAGGTTGGATCAGGAAGTACTTGCTCTCCACCTGATTCATAGACGATACGTGGCCTGGTTTTCTACGTTTCACAGGCGCTGATTTGCTTCATACACCTTCATGTATAAGATACCGGTGATGCCGGTAGCTTCATTTTAGCCGACTGCCGGCATAACTGCAGTCGAAGAGCGAAACTAAAATTATGATGAGGAAAATAGGAACGACAGTTTTATCGTGTGAATCATCGTTAGCCTCACCACAATATGCTGCGTCAAGGACACAAACTCCGGCCCAGAGACACACCAAAGTGCTTTACAACAGAAAATACGCAGTCAGCTGTCAACGACGCCAAAGCCTCCAAGGCATTAGGCCCAGACGGAATCTCCATGCAGATGCTGAAAAAGCTTAAATCTACGGGAGTAGAGTTCATCACAGTCACTTTCAACTTGTCACTGTCATCAACCTGAGATGTGGAAATTGGGGTAGGACGATTCCCCTTTTAAAGCCTGAACCAACGTCGACTTTGTGATAGGACGGTCCTAGTCGCTAGTTGACCTTTGAAGGCAATCGACACGGTCACACGACTCTCTGCCAAGACGTCCTGGACTAGTCGCTTACAACTCGGACGAAACGGTGAATAACCAGCTATCTGTTTGCCCGCCAATCATTGTTCGAATTTCGTACCGCCAAGTCCAAGCCCGTTGAAAAAAACAGGGGGTCCCTCAAGGCGGCGTACTCTTCCCCGACGCTGTTTACTCTCCACATGGCAAACCTTCCTTCGCCAACAACGAATATCTCACCGATCTATCGTATTTCTTCAGTGCAAGGAACCTCAACATCTCCGCCGCGAAATCACCGGCCACATTCTTCACCACTTGTACCAAGCAGATCAGGCTCGAACTAGACGTCTTCGTCGATGGCGCCAAAATACCGACAATCAAGCACCTTAAAACCCTGCGAGTGTCGTTATATAGCCTGTTATCCTTCCCCGCGCACGCTTCAGCCACCTGTAACAAACTGAAAGCAAGGAAGAAAGTCCTCAAGACTCTAGAGACCCTGCTCGCAATCTATAAGGCAATCGGATGGTCACTGGCAAACTATGCATCGGCACTGTGGTCGGCAGGAACAAGCAACACTCAGTGGAAAAATCCTAAACATGCCAAAATGCAGCTCTACGAACGGCCACAGGCTCCGAGCGTCACCTGGACGCTAGATGCTGGCGGTGAAAGAACACAACACCATTTTGTCGAAGCCATTCCTCGTGGGATGTCACCGTGGAAACGATCCGCCACACGAAGCGTGAGACGTCACCTGCACGACTGGAAGCCAGACATCGAACCGTACGTAGACCATCCGTTCGACACAGCAAGACACAGAGCGGCGTTCAACAGACTACACAGTGACACAGTGAGAACGAGTCTCAACACCCGTAATGCAAACGTCGTCATAGGCGGTCAACCTCTGCCCATAAATATAGAAGAAGCGGAACTGCTGAGAGAGACCAACTCCGAACTGGCAAACACCAGACGTGCATGCGGGCAAAGTCTCCACAACACCCAACATCTACGCGCATGCACCTCCAACCCTACGACCCTGACACCAGATACATTCTGGACTGCGGTTTTGTACTTTAAACGACGATATACAGTGACTCCAACAAGTGCCCAAGGGTGGATTTATTTTTAAATATTCACAATGTTTGCCAAGTTAATTGTTTCCCCCATAAAAATATTGTCCAAGTCCCAGACAATTTTAGTCCAATGAAGTGTACGTGGATTTTCAATATTTTGTATTTGCTGAAAAATTTTGAACTTTTTTCCATATAAGCATGAGTTTCTTATGAAATAAATTGCGGAAGATCATTCGCAACAAAAATTTCGAAAAAGCAGCGCCAGTTTTTATATATGTACATACACAACTATACTGCAAAAGCCGCCACCAAAAAAAATTATTAAAAATGAATTCTAACAAGTTGAGTTTTATATGGAATAAAACGAGCGAAACCGTCAGCAAAACAAAAAAAAAATTGTCCAAAATCCCCGGTAGGTGTTAGCCTTTTAAACTAGTACTTTGTTGTATTAAAATTGTATCGGCTAAAAACTTCATACTCAAAAAAATTCCATGAAAAATGTTGAAATTTTGAAGCCCATATTTTTGAATTTTTGCGAATTTTGTAAAAAGTTTGCAACATTGATTGAAAAAAACTAAACAACGAATACTTCTGTGCGTAACTGTATGTATATATGTACATATGCAAGTATTTACATATGTATGTATTTACAAATAAGGAAAATTGTTAATTGAGGTAAATTACGGAAATCAAGCATTAACAAATTGCAGAAGAAGAAGCAGAAGAAAAAGTGAAGTAAAAAAACACAAAAGAACGCACACACAAACAAAAAAGCAACAAAGGAACTGCAGGCATTTATTTAGGCATTACAAGCCATACAGGCGCACTTATATGCAATTGCTGTTACTTGCAGCTCAAACAATTACAACTGCATTGCGCCAGCGAGTGATAATTACCATCAATTAATTCATTGTAGGCGCGCAAAACGCCTTTGTCGAAGGCGCGCGCATCGGCAGCCGTTTGAAAAGTGAGACCATTGCGTTGTTTACCAGCACGCCAGTGATGAAATGTGGGCATCACTTTGTAATACTTCAGATCACGATTTATGACACAGCTTAAAATTACCTAAAGGGCGAAAAGTATTAGAAATATAGTTATTAAATGGTATGTAAATTGATAATATGAGTATTGACAGTTGCTAGTTTGTTGGTGTAAATAAAATTGATTGATGGTTGTATATATTAAGTTATTAAATTATTAATATTGTATTTGCAATCAAAATGATCAGATGGACCCTTATCTTATAAACGGATTTCTAATATTCCTTGTGGCAATTTTTTTCTTTTTTTTTTGTAAATTTACTTCGTTGGTTGGCTGTAGACCTAGAATACAATTAGCTAGGTTTCCCATCGAAAAATATTGATTTTATGGATTTCTAGCCTTTTTTTATACGAAAAGTTGTTTTTTTCCAATATAATATTTTATGATTTCAAAATAAAAATATAGGGGTATATTTTTTCGGTATAGAACAATCCTAGGGGGTGTCTTTCACATGAATTTTTGGACCACTCTAATGTACATATGTAAATGTACACAAATACATACAGTGGTGGAAAAATAAATAGGTACACAACATTTTAACAAAATTTTTCACACAATTTTTAACAAAATTTTTTATTAAATAAACAAAAGAAAAATTGGAAAAATTTGTTAAAATGTCGTGTCCCTATTTATTTTCCCACCACTGTACGTCCATATTCAAAGATGTTTTCTTTTCTAGAAACAATTTTGACTTTTCATTGTCCTCTTCTTGCTGCTTGAGATTTGTCGGTAGAAAAGAAAACGCCATAAATTTGTTTTTTTTTTCCGGTCACTATGTTTTTATCTATTGAAGGATAAATATTATTTTAATTTATGGCGAGACCATCGGTGTCCGCTTATGGGAGCTTTCACTTTTTATTTTATTTGTGTTAAAATTGTTGCATATGGTTTGTTTTTGGTTATTGGCCTTTGAATTATAAACTTATTTTCTTTTTTATTTTATTTTGTTTCATTTGTGGTTGTTCTTTTTATTTTTTTGCTTAAAATAATATTTTTATAATTTATAAAAAATATAATTTTTGATTTATTTTTATTAAAATTGTTGAATATTTTTGTCTAACATGTTTGTTTTTGGTTATTGCTCTTTGAATTATAAACTTCTTTTCTTTTTTATTTTATTTTATTTTCGTTTATTTTTAATGTTTTTTTTATTTTTTGCTTATTTTAATTTTTTTTTATAATTTAATAAACATAATAGTATTTTTATGTTATTTTTTGCTTTCATTATTATTGTTTTTATTTAATTTTTTATATTTTTTATTTACGGTTGTAGCGCCAAATGGTTGTAGGTCCAAATAAGATTCCTTTGATCTTTTTTAATTTTTTACTATGTACATACATATGTATGTGTAATAAAATCTTGTTTGATAAAATTTGTTGGTTATTTTGTTTTGACTTTATGCATTTAATTAAATATTTTTAATGTTTATTATTTTCAAAATTTTTATGAATTCTTTTATTTTTTTGAGTTAAAAATAAAAAAATATTTTTTTATATTTTTAATTAATTCATTTATTTTTTGTATTGATTACATTTTTCCATTTTTATTTTATTTTTTTCCTAAACTTTTTTATTTTTTTTTTAGTTTTTCAATTATATGTTTTCATATTGTTTTAACCTTTTTATTTTTTTATTTTTCATTTACTTATTTTTTTTTTTAATTTTTCTTCTATTTTTTATTTTAATTAATTAATGTATTTAAATTTTTCTTCTACTTTCAAATAAATTTCACTAGCTTGTTTTTATTATTTTTTATCTAATTTCTTATTATTTTTTATTTCTTTATCTTTTCTATTAATACTCACACTTTGATCAGAGATTCTTTGGCCATAGATGATATATTCATGTCCAGCGGCGCCAGGGGATAGTCTAGCACGTTTCCGTATTGAAACATTTGCTAAACCACCCCCGGCGAGTGGTAACCAACCCTCGGTGCTTTCGTCTCTGGTCATAACCTGTGCGCGTACTGTAACTAAGAAGTCGCTGTAAGCAAAGGAAAAGGAAAAATTCTGAATTAGAAAAAGTGAAAAAGAAAAAGGAGAAGTTCTATGAAAAAATAATAATTTCATTTCAATAAAAATACTAAAAAGTGGAAAATATTTTCCATACATATGGCAGCATTGGTTTTTTTTTCAAACGCACTCCGAGAGTTCCCCAAGAGTTTTGCTAAGAAACGACACAAAATGGGTATCATTTAAATCCGTAAATGCCTCAAGGACGTTGTTCTAGGGAAAGGGTAAGAGT
>NW_023458562.1:32927474-33029676 GCF_013731165.1 Rhagoletis pomonella
TAAAAATATAACTTCTAAACTTTGTGCGAAATTTAATAAATTTTCACGCAAATTTTAAACATTTAAATCAGATTTTTAGAGTTTTTTAAGTATGCAGTTTTGTAGGCCATAGTATAATAAAGTGCAAATTTGAAGTAGCTAGGACTTACCGTGGATTTTTGGCACTTTCTTCCCTGCAAAAAGAAATTTCGAAAATACTTTGTATGGAAAATATGCGAAACACCTTCAATAAAAAAAATAATCTCAAAAATCAACGCGATGTTTAGCAACTTCAAACTTTCATTTTTCATACTAAAATTTAATGGGCTACAAAACTGCATTGTTTTATTTTTTATCTATTTTTTTATTTTTATTATTTATATATTTTTTTATCTTTATTTTTTATACTTATTTTAGTGTTTTTAATTTAATTTTTTTGTATTGTTTTTACTTTGTATTTGTCAATTTATTTTTATGGTTTTAATTTAATTTTTTACTTTTAGCCGATTTCTTTTTAATTTTGTAGTATACATTTCTTTTGCGTAATTCAAATTTTTCTTCTATTTTTTATTTACGGTTGTAACGCCAAACGGGTGTAGTGCCAAATAAGATTTATTTGATCTTTCTTATTTTTTTCAAATGTATGTGTGTGTGTACATACATATAATTAAAAACTATTTTATTAAATTTTTGTAGTCTCACTGTCTTGTCTTATTTTTTGATTTTATGTATGTATATGATAAAATATTTTTTTATTTTTTATTATTTTCAAAATGTTTATATATGTATGTTTTATTAATTCTTTAATTCTTAAAATAATTTAATTTTAATTTTTTTAATTAATTTTACTTTAAATTTCATTTATTGTCTTTAATTATATTTTTTTTTCTTTTCATTTAAGTTTTTTATTTTGTTATCCTTTTTTATTTGTTTAGTTTTTCAATTTTATTTTTTATTTTGTTTTATTCCTTTTTAATTTTTTATGGTTGTTTTTATTACATATATTTTAATTTCTCACTTTTATTTTTTTAACTTTGTAGATGTTTTTTATTTAATTAAAATAATTTAAAATTTTCTTTTATTTTTTATTTAATTTAATTTATTTGTTGGCCATATTTTTCACGCAAAACGAAAAAATCTAAAATATATGCTTTGCATGGAAATTATATGAAACACCTTCAAACAAAAAAATTCTCAAAAATTTACGTGATCTTTAAGCAACTTCAAACTTGATTTTTTATACAAAAATTGAATGGACTACAAAACTGCATGCTTGCACATATCGTGAAAAATTTTCTGTGCCAATACTTTTCGCCATTAGTGTATCTACAAACAAACATGCAAATATTCATATCAATTTAGGAAGAATCAGCTGCGGAACAGGTTACTGTTAATCGCTTCTATATGTATTTCTGTGTGTGCGTAAACATCCGCATTAATGGAAACACAACAAATTAATAAAGGGACGCCCTTTAGAGCGTTATAAACCCACAGAGCTGCAGTTAAAAATAACAATGTTGCATGGCAAGAATTTATAGACAACCTTCAACAAATGCAAACAGCAGCAACTTTGTTTCCTTCTGTTTTTTGCATAGTAACTAAGTCCTTCATTGGCTGCACGAAACAGTTTGCCATTACATACACGCATATGTACACACAATACGGTTGAATAAAAATACATATAATTGGACGCACAAACAGGTGGCAGCGCTATTTTGCTGCAGTCAAACAAGTACCTGTGGCAAATTGCAAAGGGGATACTTAGCTGTTCCAATTGAAGTTTTGGAGCTTGCGCTGAAATGGTAGGGATTAAAGTTGTTGTATACATACATATGTATGAATGTGTTCGTGTCTGTGCGACTTCCTGTCGACGCTTTCGTGCGTCCTGCATAAACTTGAATTTTTTACATATATATACATGACACTATGTACAACTTCAAATCTCTCAAATTCGCAGGCATTTCACATAAGTGAGCGCACATGATGAAGAGAGCGTATGGAGAGCGTGAAGTACTCGTATGGAGCAACGATATAATAAAGTAATAAACTGATACAACTTTATGAATGGAGTTCTTATGTTTTACTAAGTACATCTACGTACATATGTATATACAGACTGACCAACGAAAAAAATTGGTGTGGCTTTGGCAATGGCATTGGCGGCAGTATCGCTCGCTCAATGGCATTTTGGCTGGCTTTCAAGCAACCTTCCGCTTCTCACCATTTTCGTGTTGTGTTGCTGCTGCTGCTGCTGCTGCCGATGCCAGCCAGCTATTTCCTGATTGTCGTTTCAAGGATTTTCATAATGTTGCTTCAATGTTACTTCAATGCAAGCGTTCCCTGAATTCATTGAATGAAATGTCGAAAATGGTGGTGAATGAATCCGTAGGCAATGTGATGTGTACACACAGTACACATATATGTACATATGTACGAGCTATCTTGATGGAGTGAGTGAAATTTGCCCTAATTTTTTTTACATTATCTACTGCCTTGGCAAAAGGTAAATCGAATGTACATAGGCTCTCACTATGAAGGAGAATTTTTGGCTTGGTGACGAAAAAAAGTGTATCCGATAGCGAAAATAGTTCTAAAAGTACGACTGAAAAGTATAGCATTTTTATCAACTTGAATAGCTGGAAAGACCTGAAAATATTTCGTCAAAATTTTGAAAGCCCAATCAAAGCACTATGGACCGCAGTTCATCAAAAGTGGCGAAAATATGAAGCCATTGATCGATTTTAATGAGGCTTCGTACAAGAGGGGGTTTGGGCTCGCTGCTTTAAAATGGCGAATCCAAAATGGCGTATGAATTAAAAAAAATATATTATTACCTTTTTACAAAACTGTATATAGCGGGGTTTTTGGGCTCGCTGATTACGAATATGAAGTCAGACTTGTAAAATTCAAAATGGCGAATCCAATATGGCGGATGATTTTTGGACAAAAACTATAAAATTTTTATGAAACTGCCTATAGGGGGGTTTTTCGGCTCGCTGATTACGAATCTAAAGTCAGATTTGGAAAATTCAAAACGGTGGATGACTTAAAAAAAATTATAAAATTTTTAAGAAACTGCCTATAGGGGGGTGTTTTGGGGGTAGCTATTTACGAATCTGAAGTCAGTTTTGGAAAATTCAAAATGGTGGATGACTTAAAAAAAAATTAAATTTTTATGAATCTGGCTATAGGGGGGTTTTGGGCTCGCTGATTACGAACTAAAGTCAGGTTTAAAAAATTCTAAATTGTGGATGATTTGTATAGAAAATAATACGAAAATTTCATGATTTCCGATCGACACGAGTTCAGTGATTAGACCCATTATAAAATTTTTTTGAAACTGTTTATAGGGGGGTGTTTTGGGGGTAGCTATTTACGAATCTGAAGTCAGATTTTGAAAATTCAAAATGGCGGATGACTTAAAAAGAAATTTACAATTTTTAGGGAACTTGGAATATTTTAAATGACGGTTCCAATATGGCGGATCTAATCAAGTTGATTCAGATGACAGTTGTTCTTCCGAATTTGAAAATGAAGAGGAATCAGAAAACGAACTATTTGACTCCCTTCAATGGAAGAATGAAGATTTGACTTGGTCAGAAAAAAAAGATCCAATCCATGTTTACATGGAAGCAACAGTAAGGAACGTCTTTCAGCTTTACAGGCTAAGCCTGGCGCAAGTCCCTGTAAAAAAATGTCGCTGAGATATTACGCATACATATCGCCTGGGTCCATGGCCATCGCGACATCAAACGAAAGTGCAAGGCTGACTGACGATCTATTGCGCGCCATAGCTCGACATTGTCGAATACAAACAATTCGTTGCGCGTCAAGAGAAAATCGTGAATAACTTTAGTCTCGATGTATTCTGGCAATTTTTTCTTCTGCAAATAATTGTTAATAGAAAGCATAACAATATTAGCCCAAAACGCGATTTCAACGCGATTGAGAAGTCAATAATATGTATTTTAAAAAATTTTAATAACTTTATGACAAAATACAAAATCAAAATGGAAAGAAAACATCGTCATGTTTAAAAAATTAGCAGAATCAGTATTTCCAATCGCGAGAAAACAATTAAAATCTATACAATTTCAAAAAAAAGTTAATAGCTAAAATACTTCGAATTTCGAAAAATTGTGAAATAAATAAAAAAGTTCGACCATTGCAAAATGGTGGCTCACTTCACAAATTTTTACTCATGGTAAATAAATTCCTAGAAATGAAAGATTGCAAGTGAAACACCTTGACCAACCGTATATGCCTAGCGCACAAAGTCTCTGAGGAGGCAATACATCCACATATTTAGTGACTGCAGCTCTTAAGGCTAAATCACAGGATTGGTGCTTGTACAGATTTGTATCTATTAACAGTTACAGAATGGTTTTGTCTGGAATTTTGTTTATTGCGTTGAACTTATTATCGATAAAAATTCTAGACAGCGGCACTCTGTGACCGTCAAAATCTGCAAATGCGCCAATCGTGTGATTTGGATTTTAGCGGCCATTGTCTCATATAATTACACGCACCCCAGATCGACTGGTAGAGAAATTGTATGAACGACGATGAGATAGATCCCATTCAACATTCATTGCCCGGCACAGCACAGGCAAAAAGTCCATGGCAGTTATTCCTTTGATGATCTGGATGATCCCAGAACAATGCGACTGCTGAGTGGAAGATCCACCTATCTCGGCAGCAAGTTCGAAAACGACCTATCTCAAAAAACTTTTCAAGAACGCCCTATTTGAGAATTTGGTTCAAGAACGACCTATTTCGGAATTCGTTTCAAAAACGCCCTATCTCTGCTGCCGATTCAAAAACGCCCTATATCAGCATATCTTCAATACAATTTGAAGTGAGATAGGGCATTTTTGAATCGAATTCTGAGATAGGGTGTTTTTAAAAAAAATTCTGAAATAGGGGCGTTCTTGAAAAGTTGTTTGAGATAGGGCGTTTTCGAACTGGCTGCCGAGATAGGTCGATCTTGCACGCTTCTTCAAGGATAAATTATGAAATGTATGCCTTTTCCCAGAAATAATACATTTAAGAATAGTAGTATGAGCAGTAGATAAAGCGTAGTAAATTTCAAATTGTCCCGAAAGTCATAGTGAATCTACTACGATCGCTTAGTAAATTTCTAACCCTGTTGCTGATTCTGAGGCAGCAATTCGTAATTTAATTCAAGCGCTTTCGTCCCACGTGACTGCATACATGCATTTTATTTCTGGTGGACCACCACTTTTCTCTTCCCCAAAATGCGGTCGTTGTTGCCAAAAATCAATGTCAAATCGGTCCAACAGCTCAAGAAATCATTAGCCGGTGTTCTTTTTTTTTACATATTTCATGGTAATTGATAATAGAGAAGGGCTTGGGCTTTATAATTTTTGCACAATGTTTGAAATATGGATTTATACAGTGTTTGTTATAGAATGAGCTAGACTTTTGTAAAAAAAATAATAAAAATTACAGAAAAATAGCCAAAATTTATCAAAATATTGCTGGCTTAATTAGCTGAGCACAAGTGTAAATATTCAAATTCAAATTACCTGGCATTTGTGCAGTTATACTTCTAATCCTCTCTGATACAACACTGTAGAAATGTATACATTTTTCATTCATTTCACTGCAGTATTTCGTACAAAAATATATGTACATATGTATGTTTGTATGTAGGTACGTATGTATATCCAATTTGATATTTGTGCAGCGGTATAGAAAAGAGGCGTGCGACCAGGCAATGTCCCTGATAAATATTATCAATGCCAAGCGCAGAGCGAGTAAATGTAGTACTCAATGATTAACTGTAGATACTATATACATAATGTATGTGTTTCATCATTTTCAGAATGGGCTAGCCCACCTTTTGCTGAGCTCATAGCTTCATGGTCATATCCCTAGCCATATAAGGATATATGTGTAAATGTGTATGCATACGCGCTATATACATATATATGTATGTACATAAAAGGGAAATTATCAATGAAAAGATATACATACATACATATGTATGTACCTCGATATGCACGCATGTACATATGTACATAAATTTCCTAGTTCATGAACGAAAAAGAAAACTTAAATTTTTCGCATATGTACATACTTTTGAAGTATGTAGCAGATCATGTAATATAGTTTCCAAAAACTAGGTTCCCTTTAAGCTTATCTATTGTGAGTATAGGATAAAACCTTAAAAAATTCCTTACTAGCATAAAAAAGAATAATACAAAATAATAAATTCAATTCGAATGGAAAAAATATACAAAGTTATTAAACTATGTACATTAGACCGTACCACCTTAGAATACTTCCTTAGCGAAAGTTCAATGATTTTTGGAGAGCTTTAATTTACTGAAAGTAGGGTGGTAAAAATTGAGATCTGAAGAACTAGAACGAGGTGCTTGAGGTCAATGGTCTTTGGAAAAGCAAACTGTTTCCTCGAGGCAAATACATCTATATACATACATATGTAACATACTTTAAGATCCGACAACAAATGCCAATGTAGATACAATGACAAGTGTTCACAGGTTGATTTTTTTTTAAATATTCACAATGTTTTTCAAGTACAATTTTTTTTGTTATTTTTCTAAAAAAATATTGTCCAAGCTTTAATCAAAACTATATATTGTTTGAGTCACTGTATATCGGAAAATAAAAAAAGGCGAAATTGCCTTGCAGTAATATCTTGGCGACTTATCGTTGTAATTTTTTGTTGCTTCTGGCCTCTAAAGTGTAAAAAAAAAATATAGCGCTTTTTTAGCATAAAATTAAAAAACCCAAGGCATATGCAGGTAGAGCAGTGTTAAGAACAGTTGATTTGATTTTTTTTTTTCATTATTTGGTCTCTGAAATGTCAAATATTTTTAATTTCTTTTTATAAAAATCAAAATTATCAAGGCCTATTTGTCTGTGAAACCCTATTTCATACAAAAGAAGCGATTGGAAAACAGCTTTTGGAACGTTAGAGGAACGTCTGGAGCACAAACGCTGATTACTGGGCATTGCAAAGAATGCAACGATGCTGCCGAAAGCAAAACAAATTACCAAGAAAGAAAGTCACAATTTTATTTTTTTAATTTAGTAAATTTTTGTTTTGTATTTCACATGGAACACTGATGTAAAAAATACAAAATATTTTTTGACAGTTTACAGACCAGTCTCTTCGGGAGACTTCAAAGATTAATACCCAATTGTTTACCTAACATTTTTTTGATATAAGCAATTTTTTATGGGACCTACATTCCATTTTTTTTGGATTTTGGGAGACTCATAAAAAATAGTTAATATCAAAAAATTGTTAAATAAACCATTGGGTATTATTCTTTGAAGTCTGTTGAAGAAAAATACAGTTAGTCGATTTAAAATATGTACATAGAAAGCACCTCTTAAATGTTTTTGAATAGGGTACATTTATTTCGATATATGTAGGTACACACATGTCTCCTCATACTACAAAAAGTCAAATTTTTTTAACATTGAAACGTTATAAAACCTCACAAAATATGACTTAAAAAAAACTACAAATCAAAAAAGGTAATCGCTGACAGCGGTGGGATTCGAACCCACGCCCTTTCGGACTGGTGCCTAAAACCAGCGCCTTAGACCGCTCGGCCACGCTGCCTCTTGCCAGATCGTTGCACAATGTCGTTTTTGTGCTACACTATACAAACATAGATACACAGGCAAAAGCAAACATATCACACAACGCTTATCGCACGCGAGAACGAAGGTCACAACAAACGTATGCAAAGCGCTGTTGAATCAGAGAACGTTTATAACGTTATAAACGTTCTCTGCTCTGGTTGAATGAATGAATTTGCTCTAGGCGGCTATTGTGAATGGCCAGCTCATGAAAATTTTCTGACGACGACCTGTGACCAGTGTTGCCTGGTTACTCATTTGGCCGTCATTTTTAAGATTTTTTACGGCCATGACAATTTGACGATTTTTTGCCCCAATGACGATTTTGCTTTATGTGCAAATTTGGTTTGTTCTCAACATTAAAGCCAAATAAAAATTGCAGTGTAAACACTTGTTTACCATTTCTGCTAATACATATCGTATCCAAATTATTTCATGTGGCAGCACTAACAGCATTTGTCGATAAGTAGTTTCCTTCTTTATTTCATCACTATTTGTGTAGTGTTTGGGGCCAAATTCGTAGTTTTTGCGTTGTGTACTGATACATATTTTATTGAGCGAAGGAAATTATGAATAAGTTATTTAGCAAAATTTGTAAGTATGAACAGTTTTTAATGCACATGGTAAAGTTGCAGTTGGCAAATATTTGATTATCTCTTTAGCTCAGCTGTCGAGCCAGAAGATGCTGCTTTGCAAGAAAACTCAACTTTTGAGGGAATTTTGTTCACACGGGATTTATTAAAAGGAAATGGTTGTTCTTTTTTTTTTTTAGTTTTATCCAGACAGCGATATAATTAAAAGTTTCAAAGATGAAATGTAGCATTAGAAATTGTACCTGATTAAAGCTTAGTATGAAGTTCTCAAGAAAATCGAAAATTTCATACACAATCACACTCAAGAAGTGAAAAAGAAATCTTCTATAAAAATTTCATAAATCAGTCGTCTGAAGATCTTAAGAAAAAAACACTCGTATATTTAGTTCTTCAAGAAAATTTACTCCAACAGCAAAGTTATTTTTCAAGCAACAAAAAAAAGCTGTAAAACATAATATGTACTAGAGAAAAACTTTGTGACAAAAACAAATGTTATACGACTTATCCAAAGTTTCACTAATGAATTTAAAATTTAATTTTCCGAACAAAAATGTGTAATTTTAAATTTTAACAGGCTGATGAATTTAAAATCGATTAGTCCAGACGAGCATTAATGATCTAAAAATTTAGATAAAAATTCGATTTTATTGCGATTAAAAATATTTTTGATAAAAAAGTAATATGAATTTTAAAAATTCGTAAATAAGTTAAACTTTTTATTTTTTACGTATATGTACCAATCATAAAAAAAACAAAAAAGAAACTTCCTGGTTCTGTTTATTTTAATTTTTTATATGTTGACGATTTTTGAGAACCAAACTGACGCTTTCTTACTTCAGTGGCCTGGCAACACTGCCTGTGGCGATGACGACAGGGTTGCCACTTTGCTAAATTGTTACCAAAATTGGTAGAAAAAATTTGGGTTGGTAAAAAGGTAAATTTTTTCTCATTTTGGTAGATTTTTGATGAACTTTCCGTTCCCGATTTATTTTTCGTAGTTATCTTTAAATATATTATAAATTTCTTTGCATACTTTTTTATATAATTACATGCATATAAATGTATATCGATATAAGGCGAACATATAGCGCGCCGTTCAAAACTAATTTTACTGGAATCCCGAGGAGCTTTTGATTACCTAAATATTTTAAATGATTATTTAAATATAAATGAAAAAATTGACAGGTATGTAATTACGCACTATGATTGTTCGCAAAAAAAATTAAATCAACGCCATTTTTTATCAATGGAAAAAAATAAAAAAAATCAATGGGAATTTTAAGCAGCACATTTTTGGCTATACTCAAATAGTATTTGCTTTAAAACCATACCTCAAATTGTTCTTAAAATTCAGAGTAAAAAATTCGAAATTTAGACGAAAATTTTTGGAATTTTTCTATATGTTGTATATAGTTTGAATCCTCGGTTTTTATGGTTTTAGTTAAAGCAACAAAAAATTTTTACCCGAAAAATATTGCGAATATTAAAAAAATCACTTTTTTTGAGTCACTGTATTTGTCTATAATAACTCGAGTTGAAGTTTTTCAAATAATGAAGTTTCATTGTTGCCTTTAGTTTCATCACTTCCGCTTTTGGTTGAAGGAAACTGAGAATATGCCAATAATACCACTCAAATACCGTATAACTACTTAAATAAAAAGTTCTTAAGAACAATTTTGATTATTATTGAAATAACTAAAAAAAAATTAAAAAAAAAACTAGTTTTAATTAAAATAAACAAAAAAAATAACAAAACTATAGTTTTTATTAAAATAATTATAAACAAGTTATTGGTAGATATTTCCCACATTTGGTAGATTTTTTTCAAGTCGATGGTAAATATTTTTTTTGGTCAGTGGCAACCCTGGATGACGACGACAGCAGAGAAAATTCATTCACAATACGCGCGATGGTGTAGAACAAAAATGTATGAATGAATCAATATGCCTTGGAAAGAATAAATTTTGTGTACATACTTACATTCATACATGCATGCATATGTACATATCAGAGAACAGCTTTGAGTATGATCGAGCCTTTTTGATGACACTCACTAAAAATCAAGCACAAGCGAACGCCACACTCGGTTACTATGTGTTCGATCGAGATGCATACCCGACAGCTGCTTTGGTTACGAACGAGTCTGTTCGATCACCCTCGCTATAAATTGAGCACAAGCGAACACCACACTCGGACACCCGCAGCTAACCCGAAAATTTGTGTAACAATGAAACGGACACCCGAACATTGCGATAAAATGCAGGACAACAAAGAAATTTACGCTGAAGGTAACTGGCGCCAATATGTTCCCACAAAGCATACGAAAATGTTGTTGCTTCGTGCTTGTGCATACGCAATGAAAAAATTAGAAGCGAAGTAGACAAAAATGTTTTTGCATCTATTTCGTAAAGTTTCGCGTGGAAAGCTGTGTGTGTATATATTAGAACACAGCCTAAAACTATGTAGGTACATAAGTACTTTTACAAAAAATAAATGTGCACCGAGTGTATAGGGCTTGGGCATTGCCGATCTACACACATTTATACCTAAATGGATGTAGGCGTCGTGATGCCGCATTTTGTATGAGCAAAAATATAAGAAATGGTTAAATGTACACTTAAACAAACTACCGAAAAATTCAACCTTATCTTTACCCTCTACGCACAAAAACTAAGAACACCGCGATGAGAAGGCAACATTTTTTGTAGAAACAAAAACGTCATAAGCCAATCAAGAAAATTTTGTGCACACTCGGGTTGAAACTCGAACACCCGGGTATATTGAGCTGCAAAGCACCCGAACCCAATCAAGTATGTATGAAAAGCAATCGGGTGTTGTGGCCAACATGTTCGTCTTGAGCTCAGTCGATAACGAACAATACTTCTGCTCGTATACAGAGAACGATGCAAAACGGGTTTTGTTAGATGATCGAGTATACACGAAAATCATGCACCCGCTGCAGATGTCTGGTACATATATGGGGTTGTTGTTGTGGAAAAGCGTGAGGGTCGAGCGGCAAACGAACGAGCGAGCGAACGTATGATAAGGTAAGCATGTCGCGCAGGTTCTTATGAGCTTATGTGCGGATGTGGTACATATGTATGTAATTGCAAATATAAATGCATAAAATGTTGAAATTACACACATCCATACCTACTTACTCAATGAACGTTGAAGAAAGCGCTGTATAAAAACATGCTAAGTATAAGGTGTTTTTTTTGGTATGAGGAATCCATTTCGGCACTTATGTATATTTTTCTTAAAACTTCCACCAGAGGGCGTAAATTGATTTTAGACCCATGGCTTCTTCGTAGAGTCCTCCCTATGCTATACGCGCATAGTAAAATAATTTATCCGCCGTAATGTACATACAGTCACTCACAGAAGTATTCGTAAATTAGTTTTTTCACAATATTCAAAATGTTTTCCATCATAAATCTTTTTCGTTAATTTTCATTCAAAATATAGCTCATTTTATAACAATAACCATATAAATCATTCTTGCAACCTTTGTACATAATTCATAAAAATTAATCAAACTAAAAACGGTACGCAGTTTTGTAGTCCGTTCAATTTTAGTATAATAAAGTGCAAGTTTCAAGTAGCTAAAAATTGTCGCTGATTTTTTAGAATATTTTTTTTTGTCGAGGGTGTTGCGCATTTTCTTCCATATAAAAATAGATTTTGTTCATGCCTTATACTTTATCAGAAACTTTATCATAGACTTAGGCGACTCACGGAAGTTTTCAAGACCAGGGCGAACTCCTTTAAGAACAACCATAGCGACCTATTGACCGATGTCCAAAACGTACTTAAATTATGAAGGCAACACTAATCCAGCCAGCAGAATAGAAATTAGTGGGGAAGACGAACCCGAGTCCCCAGTCTATGACGATGTCCCACCGCCTGACTATGACGAGATATGAATAGCGTTTATGCGACTGAAAAACAACAAAGCTGCTGGAGTTGACGGCCTGCTAGCCGAGCTATTCAAGTACTTTTTTATTTTTATTTTATTTATTTACGACGAATGGAATTTAATTGTGCTCCAGGCGATCCCGCACTACACGCCAACTATCGCGGGATCAGCCTTCTTAGCATGGTTTACAAGGTCTAATCGAGTGTATTGTGTGAAAGACTGAAGCCCACCGACAACGAACTGATTGGACCTTATCAGTTTGGCTTTAGACCTGGCCAATCGGAACACATAATCTATTTGCCGATTTCAAAGCCGCTTTCGATAGCACGAAAAGGAGTTGTCTTTATGCCGCGATGTCTTAATTTTTTATCCCCGCGAAAATAATACGACTGTGTAAAATGACGTTATTGTACTTGCTCGGTCAGAATTGGGAAGGACCTCACCGAGCCGTTTGATATCAAACGAGGTTTCACGTGATTTCTGTAATCTGATGTTGGTGAAGATAATAAGAGCCCCAAAACTGAATAGCTCATGCACAATACTTTAGTATAAGAGCATACAATTACAGACGACATCAACATTATCGGTGTGTTCTGCCTTCTCTGGATTAGGTAGAGAACGGACTGTTCTACCTTCTCTGAATTAAATAGAGAAGCAAGGCGAATGAGTGGTGGTGAACGAGGGCAAAACCAATAGAGTCAGAGCATAAGCGTCTTGGCACCCACGTCGCTGTTGACAGTTACAAGTTTGGCAAAGCCAAATAGAAATGTAAAGATAAATATACAGATACAGATAATCAAAGATAAATACGAAGATGAAAACAAAAAAAAAAATATTGAGAAATGGAAGGAGATTAAGATTAAGAATGAAATTGAAAGTAACAAGAAATGTATCGGAATTCGCTTCCATAGGCTGACTCAGGTGGACTCGATTTTTTTTTCGGCAACGCACACGTATATTCTAGATCTGACTAAAACAAACTCTTTTTTTTCGAAAAAGGTTTTTATGACTGTTTTCCTGCTCGACGAAAAATAAAATGTCTCCGATTGGAGCACAGTACATTTATCACTAATTTTACTAGTAAGCATTTCTTTATCCTGAAAACAAGCAGGAAAAAAATTGCGAAAAATTTGCGCCGAACAGTTGCTACTAATTTTTAATAGTTTTTCATCTCTTTATTTCTCTTACGTTCACTTTCTTCTATCTACTATTTTCTAGTGGAAAAATAAATAAAAACGGCTATTTCTTGTTTGCGAATGGCGGTTTATTATACTTTTCTCCTTCCTTATCATTTCTTGAATGACTTAACGGTCTTTGAAGGACATAATCTGTGCTTCTTGACTTTTTAAATATAACTCCATTTACAGTCCGTCAAGAAATGTTATATTACATATCAAACGGGTTCGAGCTTGTCCGCATGATCGCATGTCCAAACTCAAATATACCTGAGCATACATATGTCCTTAGAGCTAAACTTATTGAACCGCCAGTGCCGCAAATCTATAAGACAGCACTTTTCGCAAGCACTTCGATAGCCAATAATTTTAATTTTTCAGCTTTTAGAACTAAATATTTAGTTATTTCAGTAAATTATTTAGTTATTCTTAGCACGATGCCTTATTCTAACCATTCGTTTTAAAATAATCTGCAGTTTTTCTCAAACCTAATTAATTCATAGCCAATATCCTAATTTATTTTTATGTTTATAAAAGAATAGTGCTATATTTGCAATTAATGAAATCTTTTATCCAATCGTTATCCTTCGTCTTGAATGAAAATCAATATTGTTGAAAGAGAATAAAATGGTGTGTCGTCGGAGGCCTTCATTCAATCGGTGGCGGCGGTAGCAGCTTAGCAGCTGACACAGTTAAAATATGTATTTTTTTTGTATATAGTACGTATGCACATTAGGGTGGTCAAAAAAAAATGGTTTAATGCTTTACCCCCTAGCATTGTTCCATATCGAAAAAATATACCCCGATTGGTTTTATTTTGAAATCAAAATTAGAGGCCGCTCAAACCGCTCAAAGTTTACATAGACAGCATATGGAAAAAACAACAT
Organism: Rhagoletis pomonella; assembly: GCF_013731165.1. Taxonomy (NCBI): domain Eukaryota; kingdom Metazoa; phylum Arthropoda; class Insecta; order Diptera; family Tephritidae; genus Rhagoletis; species Rhagoletis pomonella. The sequence goes on from NW_023458562.1 coordinate 32,941,672, forward strand.
TCAATCCATATTTTCGATCGCAAAACTCTGATTCAGGAGACTTCCAATAAGAATATACAATTGTTTATTTAACCCTCTTTTAATTCTAAAAAATATTGATTGGTCCCCTTATTGCATTTTCTGCTGTTTTTGGCGGACCTATAAAATATGGTGACTAGGAAAAAAGTGTTAAATAAACAATTGGGTATTATTATTGCTAATCTTCTGAAGAGAAACAGAGTTTTCCGATTGAAAAATATGGATTTTCAAGAATGGTATATTTCTACGAAGTTTTTTTTTCCATATAAAATACATAGAAAACTGCGAGCACTTTGAGCATCCTCTAAATTTGATTTAAAAAAAAAATAAAAGTCGCGGTATATTTTTTTCGGTATAGAACAATCCTAGAGGGTGAGGCATAAAAATTCCGACTTTACTTTTTCACATGCATTTTTTGGACCACCCTAACACACATACATACATACAAGTACATAAAGTACATATATCTATGAGCATAAACATACAAACGCAAAAATTGGCTGAATGAATTTACTATACTTATGCACTATGTGTATGTATGTATGCATATACATAAGCACGTCCGGATGCTTGATTGCAACTGTAATATTGTCAGTAGGCAGCGGAAAAGGCATACGGCAAGCCAGTTAGTCAACAGCAGCCATAAAAATGTGCTTACAAAACAGCTATGTAACTAATGCATACATACATTATAAAAAAATATATATATATTATAATTCTAAATATTAACATGAATATATTTGTACATATGTAAATATCGATGATCCTCTGCAATAACAACACAACTCAAAATTCAAAAAATATATATATAAAGAGTGTTTACTACTGTTAAGTGTCTCTAATCCTTGTCTAATGCATGCCTGATCCTTAATTCATACTTTAGTAATCTTTACTGGATACTCATTTTATTCATTTTTAGTTAGGATTTATTTATTTTATTTTTTTAATTTCGAGTTGTGTCGTTATTGAAGGGGGCCATCGGTATGTACATATGTATGCATGTACAAACATGTTATAATAATTGTGTGAATGGGCGGAAAAACTGATGGGCGAGGTAAAAATGACAAGTAAATAGATTAGTTGTTTGATAAACTGACTAGCGAGTCAGCAGGACAAATAAACGAATTTAGGTTACCTGCTTGCACACATTATGAATGGACGAATGGAACGATTTATTCAACGATAGGGACGAGTAGAAAGAAGCAAGTAGACGGGAGTGTGTGTAAAATGGTGCAAAGTTATGAATAAAAATGTGAACAATCTATGGTATACACATATGCATATGTGTATGTAGATAAAGAAATGAGGTTATAGCGAATAGAAATAGTAAGGCAGTTTAAAAGTGAGCGATATATGCAATTAATTAAATTTAGCCATTTTTTCAAGAAAATTTAAGAGATTGAAAAATTTGAAAGTTTCCAATAGCTGTTTCGGTTTACATTTCGACACCTGAATGGAAGATCGACCTATCTCGGCAGCCACTTCGAAAACGCCCTGCATTGTGAAAAGGGCTTAGTTACGTCAACTAAATATGTTGCTCTTAACACATGATTTGGTTATATTTAGATTATTTGGTTATGGTTCCCAAATCATGTGTTCAACACGGACTACGTCGGGTACGCTGCTACCTGAGTGTGGAAGATCGACATATCACGGCAGCCAGTTCGAAAACGCCCTATCTCGGAAAACTTTTCAAGAACGCCCTATTTCAGAATTTGATTGAAAAACGCCCTATCTCAGAATTCAGTTCAAAAACGCCCTATCTCAGCACATTTTCAATAGATATTCAGCTGAGACAGGGTGTTCATCAACCAAATTCTGAAATGGGGTGTTGTTCAATAAAATTCTGAAGTTAGGTGTTCTTCAATCAAGAGCTGAAGTGGGGAATTCACTTTAACATATATTCGAGTTATAGCGCAAAAACACATATCTGAGTAATCAGCTGTATTGAAGCTATATATGTATATGTTAAGGTGAACCTATTTCGATAATTTTAAGGAATAATTAGGTAATATTAATAAAGCCGTTATGTGCAAAATTTTAGTAAAATAACTTCAAAACTGAGGGAGATATTTATAAAACAGTTAACATTTAATCAAAATTTCAAGTACCGTTATCTCCAAAACCGGGGCCAAACTGGCGAAACGTGGGATGCCATTGAATTTAGAACGTCCCAATTAAGTGAGTTCAACTTTCAAAATCTTTGCTCAAATTTTACAACTTGCACAGCGTAAATTGAACCCAGCTTATTATTTTGTTTTCTATTTCAGCGATCTAAATTTTTATTGCTCGTGAAGAGTCATATATAAAACATAGGTATGCCCACAAATTAAAAATTAAACTTTTTGTTTTGAAAGTGTACTGTTTTTTTTTAGATTTGCCCATATACAAGAAAAGAAAATTCCTATAAGTACACAATTTTTAAGCAAACAAAATACAATCACGTCTAATATAAACGACTAGCCATTCGGTTGAGGGATGGTAAGTGCGTACATACAAGTGCATGTATGTACATATGTACGTTGTGTGGGGGTGGGTGATTGGATGACAGGAGTGGTTGGTTGCCTAGGCCAATAGCTAACGCTGTGAGAACGTTAAAGCAGACGAAGTGCTGTATAATATAAAACACGATGAGCCAAGGAACGAAATACGAAAAATATTAGTATTTGTATCATTTGCATACATATGTACATACAAATACTTACTTTATCAGGCGCTAGTTTTATGCTACTACTAAAGTACAGCGTTGCCGTTCGGGGCGATCGGCTAGATTGAACAAAAAAAAAAACGGCTAAAATGTTTCATCTAGAATCAAATTTTTTTTAAATGCATAAATTACAATTAGAAAGACTAGTAAATCCATTGAATTTTTTTGGTTAATAAAGACTATACGTAGCTAGGTTGTTTTTTGTCCCGCAAAATGGCTATATTAGCAGAAAGTATGGCACAAAAATAAAGTGGTGTAAAGCTGTGAAAGGGCTGAGGAAAACAGGCCAACATTATTTCGAGAAAAGAAAACGCCGTGATACAAACACAAAAGGTAGTTTAATTTATTGACATTCGTTGTTGTTGCGGACCACTTAAATTTTAACAAGTTTATGACATTTAACTAAAATTATGTCACCAGATTTACTAGCAGAAAAATTTTTGTTTCTTGAAAAAGTAAAAAAAATTTGAAATTAGTTAAGTTGGATGAAAATATTAAAAAAGTTGCGCATTTCCAAACTGCCAGAAATTTTCCGAGGATAGGGTACGTAGTACGATCTAATGCAGTTTGAGACAAATTGCTGACGGAAAATATTTTTAAACCTCTAAAAGATGTACCGTTATCCGTGGAACAGGAAGGAGGTCGAGTTAAAATGATGCCCTGCAACTTGTAACAGTACCAATTTTTGGATTCTCTGAATTTTCTGATAAAGATGTGGTGCTGCTAAAAAATATATATACAAAAATATAAGCAGTATTTGTCACATAAGTTATGCACATAAGATGAAAACTACTGTAGTTTCATTTTATAAAACTTAAAAAGTATGTTTGCACAATGTATTGTCTTCCCAGAGAGTTTTGCTCTACATCGAAATTCGTGCTCTTTTATTTTCTAAGTGTAGCGAATAAAACTTCACATTTAAATTTAAGACATTCATAACAAAAATTTTATGCAGAAAATCCCGCTACGTCCCCCCAAAAATAAACTGGAACGCAAAATTGAAGCAAATTTTGCCTATTTTTCTTTAGTTTATTTAATGTTTATTATTTTTTATGAATATGTAGCTCATTACTTAACAAACAACATATACTACAAACAGATTTCACACTTTGTGTAAAAATTATGAAAATTCTGCGCAATTTCAGCAAAATTTTAAAGCTTTTAAACAGCTAAAATGGCGCGTCCCAGTTTATATGTATTTGGGACACTCGCTCAAAGCAAAAAACATTGAAATCGGCTCACTATTTGATTGTTTTTCAATTTTATATAACACAGTCCGATATACAAATTTTCTCAGAGATAAGACTAGCCATTTCTAATACATTTTGGATCACTAAATTTGTGAAAATAAAAACTTGTATATTTGAATTTTAATAAAATAAGGCGAATAGCAAATAGCAAAGTCGGCTAATTTTTTTTTGCAAAACGGCTAACAAATCGGCTGCCGCATAAACGAATTTTCTCCGGCTGTTTGCTATCGCAACCGCCTAAATCTAGCCGGAAAACGGCTAAAATGGCAACACTGCTAAAGTACTAGATTTTCTAAAAAAAAACAAAGATGTGGGTACACATACATATGTACATTCATAGGCACATACATATGCCTAAATAGTACGTGTGTATTTATGTAGAAACGTTTACTCGTAGTGTACACAACTTATGGTCGATACTAGCAGCAGCCAAAGGCAAACCCACAAAACATTTCCCAGACGATTTGCCGATCGCTGCACGAATTTGCCGACCCACTCAACACATATTGTACATGCATATGTATATAAACATGTGCGTGTGTATGTACATAAATGCATATTCGTATAAACTTTTACAAAAATCATGAATGAACACCTTAGCGTTGAGTGTGTAATGTAAGCGTGCGGGCGTGTGTATTTATCAGGTATGCGTGGGTGGTTAGTTTACAAGAACAACAGAGCGCGCATTGCACCGAGTACTTGAACGTCCAAAAAATAAACAAAAACAAAAACAAAAACAAGCAACAACCGAAATGCCATCAAACACGCACGCGATGTTGAGTGACATGTAGTGAAAATTTGAAAATTTCACGAAGTGCGTAGGGGGAAATATTAAGTGAAAAGCAGCGACACGAAAGTGCTTCAATAGTTAGTGCGGCTAAATGTCAGCAAGACAGTCAGGTATATTTATTGTTTTTGTACTATTTGTATTGTAATTGCACCCACGATTGCTAGTACGGCGAAGTTGTAAAAAGGAAGCTTTTTTTTCTTGTACGCCAACATTATTTGCTCGTACAACTCAGATGCAGATGCATCTGGGCATACATAAAAAATTGCGCTTTTAACAGGCCACCAGCATGCATACTAAATGAAAACTGCAATTTTCAATCGAAAGTTTTATATGGATATACATTAGGGTGGTGCAATAATACTTGCGGGGAGAAAAAGTATAAAGTAATAAGCTCTCACCCCCTAGAATTTGTCTAAATGGAAAAAATAATAATTTGTTAACAGTGGCGCATCCAGCGGGGGGTTTTAGGGATAAACTACGTGTCAGTCAGTGGCGGGTCCACGGGGGGTGTTTTAATATGGCGCATATGTATGTATAATATGGCGTCTATGTATTAAAATACCCCGCGTGAGTCCGCCACTGACTGACATGTAGTTTAACCCCCAAAACCCCACCGCTGGATCCGCCATTAATTGTTAAATAAAAAAGTTATATTTAGAACGGGCGATACTTGTCAGCGCTGTTGATCGTGACGCAATTAGCTTGTTTGACGAAAAACCCTGAAAAATGGTCACGGAAGAGTGCTCACATCACTTCACTCGATCAGGCCGAGATAAGAACAGCAATACTGCGATTCCCAGAGATGGTATACCAGCTAAGCTGTTCACAGCCGGTGCACACGGTGGTCGTAAAACCATCTTATTCCTGAAAAATTAGATTAACTGCAGCGATGTGAACGAAATTTTAGGATCATAATATTTTCGTCATGCTGAACCCAAATACATATGCCAAAAATTTGTACTTTAACAGTTGACAGCTGTCAAATCTTTAATTTGGAATTCCCGCAATACAAATACAGCTATGTAGAGTGACGTTCAACCGTCAGATCCGTCCAAATTGGAAAGAAGAAATGTCAAAAGGCTGGCGTATGCAAATGGTGTTTACATCTAAAATCAAAATTTTACATCTTGTAAAATAGTACAGTTAATAGGAAGAGCTTTATCTAAGTCCAGATGTAATACCAAGCTGAACACTAAACTTCTGTAGACCACTTCCAGCGCAACAATGGCACTAAGTAAATCGTCTAGGAGGCAAGCCTTGGACAACTGTGACGAAGCTCCAGGGGGCTAGGCTAAGCCAAAAGCTTAATGAAAGGAAGAGCCTGGAGAGTTAATGGCTTCGAATTAGCCTCGATAAAGAGAAACTGAGGATAAACACTGCCGTATTTACTTGCAGGGTACTGCAGACGAAGAGGCCTTCGACATAAGTTAAGTATCTGGGCAAATGATGTCTGTCGCTTTTGTGACTCGGCTAAAGAGACGCCATTATTGTACCTACTCCGTGCGATTGAGACCGTTTAGAGAATTCGAGAGAATATTCGGTTAGGTTAGGTAAGGTGGCAGCCCGTGTAACCGGAGTTCACTTAGACAATGTGAGATTATCCTTTGTGATACCACAATTTTGAACGGCCCCCTATATATTTACGAATTCGGCTAATCTCAATGCCCCAGAACTCATCGGGGCTATTTAGAAAGGGAGAGTCAAAGTACTTCAACCTTAGCCTCGCAAACCCTGGGCGCTTAAGAAGGTAGTGTTGAGGTGACTCCACCTCGTCTTCTTAACTGCGACATAAAGGGTCCAGTAGAATTTTCAGCCTGAATACGATAGGACAGTGACTCATTAAAACCCCCACCAGAAGTGAGAGCTGTGGCATTGTGAGCGTAAGGAGTACCTTCGACCTCGGTATTAAAATTCCCTTCAGCGCTCGCTGAGCTGACATGAGGCCCATCTATCAAAGAGTGTACCACAAGCGATCAATGGCACACCCAGTCGCTATGTATCCGGTGATAACGTTTCACGAGTACCTACTCTGGCCAGTTCGTCACTTCTTTGACTGTTATAACGCTCATTAGCAATGAATCCACCGCCTACTTGATAGCAGCTACTTCGGCCTGGAATACACTGCAGAAGTCCGGGAGTCTAAACTTAGTGCTGATGGTAAGCTCTCGACAAAAGTCCCCACCACCAACACTGCCATCTAGTTTCGATCTATCCGTAAAGAAGTTCACCGCACCCCTCCTCCAGAAGTCCACCGCACCCCTCCTCCAGAAGTCCCGCCCGGCCCACTCCTCCCTTGAGGGAAAGTAGACAGAGAAGAAGCACTTAGGAGCCATATTCCAGTACGAATCGCAAGGTAGCTGAAACTCCATGTCTGCAATTGATTGTAGATTGAACTCCAAAATCATAGGACAAAAGTTCGTATATTGAGTGTCTTTGCTTCTCCATACAAAGTGTGTTGAGATGGTATCCGAAGGTAACACCTGACAGTTCGAAGTGTGATGTTTTAAAGGGTCTGCAGCTTTTTCCACTTGGTCCTGCTACATAGTCCCTGAAAAACAACTATCATTGCGTGATTCTTGTAACTTGTAAATTTGACTTGTTAGTTGAAAATTTTAGATGGAAAACCCTTGCTTTGCAACTCATACTAATCGTTTTTTTTATCTACCTCTATCTTCTTTTGGATACAATTTTTATCTCGGAAATTTCAAAACAAATTTCTGTATACAATTTTTCCATTTCTTAAACCAAAAATGCGAGCAAAATTTCCATGATTTTTACTAGGAAAATTGTAGTTGTAATTACAAGAACTCAACCACTCAATGAATGTGTGTCAATAAATTTTAGCTTACAGATTTGCCAAAATTAGTTAGCAACATTTTTATGAATGAAACTTTCGTTTATGGCAAAAGTCAAGAGCTATTCGTTATACAAGCCATAAAATTTGTAATAGCAATAAACGAAAAAGAAACCAGAAGCTCTAGGAAGGCAAAAGGTATTTGATTCAGCTGTAAGACCACAGAAAAATAATGTTTTTAATGAATGGGTGGGCAAGCAAAACGATGAAATGATGTCACTGTATGTTTGCAAAAAAAAACATACAAACATACAAACAAAGCTACAAAAAAATACACACAGAAAAGAATGAATTGAATGACTGGCAAGTTGATTGACTGTCTTGATTGTTTGAAGAGCTGTTGGTTGGCTTCGCGGCTGATTGAGAAAACCTCAGAGTGGCAGTGGGTGTGTGCTATTATAGACACAAATATAAAGTACGCACGCATATACATGCAGTGCTGGAAAAAATAATAGCAACAAAAAACCTTGACAAATTTTGGATATTTTTCTTTTGTTTATTTAATGTTTAATAATTTTGTATAAAAGTCCAACTCATTGCATAAAAAATATATTAATCAACATTTCAAATTTTGTGCAGAATTCACAAAAAAATCCTCAAATCTTAAAGATAATCTATAAAATTTTATAAAATTAATAGTGGTGAGCAGTGCGCGCTTCCAGGCAGTTGATTTTTTTTTATTTTATTTTTTTGTGGAGGGTGTCGCGCGTTTTCTTCCATATAACGCGTGATCAAAATCTATTTTTATCTAGAAGAAAATGCCAAACACCCTCCATGAAAAAATTCTAAAAAATCAACGGTAATTTCTTGCGACTTGAAACTTGCACTAAAATTGAACGGGCTACAAAACTGCATACTCGAAATTCTGAGTAAAATTTTTTAAACTTTGATGAAAATTGTTGGAATTTTTGAACTTTATATAAAGTGTGAAACTTTGAATTTTATGGTTTATGTTATAGAATGAACTATATTTTCATAAATAATGAAAAAAGATGCATGCAAATAAATCTGAGTTTTATATAACAACAAGGTCAAGAATGATAGAATACAAGATTGCGCCGATTGCAGCAGAATTCGTGAGAGTAATTTTAGCGTGACGTCATCGTAGAGTTGACAACTGAGAGCGGCGAGAATGAGGACGACTAATGATGTGCTGAATTGTCCCCAATACTCGGTACAAAATACTTAAAAAAGATGTCGGTATCCGATACCGATTATTTACATTAAACCCTCGCCATTATATGCATTTCAGGTTTAGAAAAAACTTTCATTACTAATTTATATGATATCGGCTAAAACACTTGAACTTATCGCCACAGAAAAATATTATTTTATCAGTTTTAACCTTAGTCGATCCAAGGTTCAAGAAAAATACTTTGACGGATAAAGAAGCCTTTCAGGGGAGGGATTCTGTAGCCAGTTAGCGACAAGTTTCGGATCGATATCGCACTTGTTGACTTAGAAATATTTGATGTCAAACGTCGACAAAAACGATACCGATTCGAAAATTGTCGTTAACTGGTTACAGAATCTGTCCCAGGCCTACAAAAATGATATCGTCCGATTCAGCTGGAACAAAAATGCTTCAAACAAGTAAGGGTTTCTCTGTATTATGGCATCGAACCGACATATATACATCTTTCATTTGAATCAGTAAAAAAGCTCTATTGTCTCTTACATTCGGGTTTTGTTAGGCGTTTTTTCCATATTTTTGGCCTATGTGCGCTTTTATTCGAAACCTAAATGTTTCGGTACCGAGTATCGAGAGTATTGGGTACTTAAAAGTATTGACTCAGCACATCACTACTGCTGTCTTCTCTACTATGACGTCACCAAAACAGCTGATTCTGTCAAAATCACTGAGAGCCGAGTAGCGGTATCGTCATCGGCGCCACCTCTGTATTCTCTCCACCGTGCAACAAGGTGTACACTTACATTTGACACCGACTATGTGTGCTGTTTTTTATGTCATGAGTTATACTTTTATAAAAAAAAAAATATAAAAAAAATTAATTTTTTGAATTTTTGTGAACTTTATATTTTATGGCTTATGTTATAGAATGAACTATGTATATTTTCATAAATAATTAATGAAAGAATTTTTTTTATGAAAATAAGTGTGAATTTTATATTACAACAAGGTGTACACTTACATTTTTCACCGACTGTATGTAGTAAATCAACATTACAGACTTTGAATATTTTTCTTTTGTTTATACAATAATTTTTTTTTTACAAAAGTCTAACTCATTACATGAAAAATAGCACATAAATCAACATTTCAATTTTTGTACAGAATTCATAAAAATTTGTAAAACTTCTTAAAATTTTTAAACAATAAACGTTGTCAAATTTTGGATATGTTTCATTTCCTTTTGTAATTTTTAATATTTTTTTTTTTATAAAAGTCATAACTCATTACATAAAAAATAGCACATACTTAAATCAACATCTCAGACTTTGTACAGATTTGACAAAAAATTCAATGTTTATTTGTTATAAATTGTTTGTTTTTTTTAACCGGAGTTTTTAGTAAAATTCTGGGTACGCAGTTTTGTAGCCCATTCAATTCTACTAATATAAAAATGGTTTTCATTCCTGCGCTGTATGAAAGAAAATTTGCAACACCCTTGGCGAAAAAAAATTCTCAAAAACCCACGGTACATTTAGCCACTTAAAACTTGTACATTTTTACACTAGAATCAAATAGGCTACAAAACTGCATAGCCAGAATTTCGCTAAAAACTCTGATTAATTTTTTATTTTTTTATTTTTTTTTTGTGAATTTTTTACTATGCAATGAGTTAGACTTTTATAAAGAAAGAATTAAAAATTACATGAAGGAATGAAAAATATCCAAAACTTGTCAACATTTACTACTATTTTTTCCACCATTGTACATAGTATGTACATACAAATAATATTTCTTTAAATAGATCAAATAAACACAAGGGCGTACTTTGCAAATAGTTTTTCTTTATACGAATACTCGTACATATACATACATATACGATAGAGGTATGTGTACGGATACTTAATAACACAATAGATTATGAAATAAAAGTTGATGGCTAGCTGGCTGTTGCCTAATGCCTACACTCCTTAATTTTTACAATATTTCTTTGTCGCTTTTTTAGATCTGCTTCATTGTTGAATGGGGCTAACCGGAGGAGGGAAAACAAAGTTTTTCATTGATGATTTTAGCTTTAGAGCTATTGTGATATGTATTTTATAGCCACTTTTGCAGGCATTTTCATTTGAGCTGCAGGCCATTCATTTGTTTCCGTTTTGTAAGTTATGGCACTCGTAGTTGCAAAGAGCTAAATGCATACATAAAACATTTTCTAAAGATTTCTTTATAAGTCTCAATACATATGTATGTACCAAATATACTGAGCTTCTAAATTGCCTCAGACCGCACACACACACCAAACGATGAGGTACACCAAATTTTGGTTTTCCAATGGAAATCGAAATCGCGTAATAAATAGCTTACACTTAAGTGCTCAGATATGGATACTGACGTAACGTGATCTTCCATAGTTTATTATTTTCAACGTTGTCTGGCTATCTGGCTCAAAACATACATACACCCGTTCACGCTTTCATTCAGCTACGATCGACCGACGCCGTAGAATCGTTTGGAAGACGCTGCTTGATTTTTTGTTTATGGCTTCATAAGCATGTGCGCAATTTTGTTTTACGATCAAAACAACCATGAATAAACAGGCAAAAGCAATTTTCAAGTGCTTTCCGAATTTTAATAAGTTATTTGTTGAAAATAAAAGTATTTAGTAGAATAAAAAAAATTAAAACTATAGCGGCTACATATACATATGCAGAGCGGAAATGCCTTTTGACTTCATTCTATCGAATTTTAATGGCACACTTCAGCACTTCAACCAACAATCCAAATCGAGGCACTATAAGTTTGTGGGCAAATATGACTCATTTGAATGGGCGGCACATCGTGCAAGCGCCACTGTTCATGCATACTTAGCGCTAAAGCGTACTCAATCGCAGAAAAGTAAACTAAATTATTGCTTGCAAACACATACACATACATATCGTCGTTTAAAGTACAAAACCGCGTATCAACAAAAAGCAAAACCGCGTATGTGAGGTTGCATAAATTATTTGCTGGTGAGTAAAAACATTCGTATTTCAAAATGATTCTCTTTTATGTATATTTCAGGACGAATGGATAAGGCTTGAGCCAAGAGCTTGTGTGAGCAAATCCAATTTTCGGCAGCCAATGTCAGTTACGCGGTTTTGCAGAATGACGATACGCGGTTTTGTACTTTAAACGAAGATATTTACATTTACAGTTGCCCACAAGATTATAAGAGTGCTTTATCTTGACAAATTTTGACTATTTTTCTTTTTTTTTTTTTTTTAATATTTATTAATTTTTAACCCAAATTTTAAACTTTGTCCAAAAATTATAAACATTCAAAAAAATTTTACCAAATTACCATTAAATTTAATTATAATTTAATTAATTACAAAGCTTGAAAACGTCAAAATTGCTAAACGTGTCTCTCAGCGGCTCTACCTTACTAATATTTGTATCATGAGTTTCATTTTCCCCGAACCGGTTCACTTTTCATTTTTGGTTTCCATGTATTTACTATGGGCGGATGTCAAATTTTCGGGTGAATTTTTTTTCGGTCGAAACTCAGGATATGGCAGAATAATATTTGTTTTGAGCGAAAAAATAAAACTCAACTCAAATACATAAGTAGACACTAATTAAATGAAAAATGAAAAATAATTAACTTTTATTGGTTAAACTTGTAAAATATAAACAAAATCGATGGAAATTCCAACAGAACATATACATATATCGCTACCTAAAGGTGAAAAAGAGCTAAGTCCACTTTTTTTCGATTTTTAATTATCGATGCAAAATGACAGATAATATACACAATTAAGAATATTAAGATTCACGTTAGCTGGAGCAATTTGAAAATAGCTCCAAAATAGTTTTAACAAATTAAATTTGGTTTATTTTTTTCCAACAAGTCACTTCCGATGATAAAAGAGTTTAAAAAATTTATCAACGGAATAAATAATTTTTAACATTTTTTTTTCGAAATATTTTGGCGGAAATTTTAAAATAAAATAAATTTTATGATTCCGGTGAAAAACCCGCAACTTTTTTCTGCGACGCACCCGCTGTGGTGTAGTAGTAAGCAGTGCGCGCTTCCACTCCGCAGGGCCTGGGTTCAAGCCCTGATCAAAGCAACATCGCAACAAAATATGAAAAAGGGGGTTTTCTTAACAGCGGTCGCAGGCACTGGCAAACCTCCGAGTGTATTTCTGCCATGAATAAACAGCTTGTCATAAAAATACAATCGCCGTTCGGAGTCGGTATAAAACTGGCTAAACACTAACATATCTCACACCGTCTTCAAAAGAGGCACAACTCTAAATTTGGCATTGTTGAAAGTATGCGCTAAAAATGTACACAGAGCTTTTATTTACCTTTCAGCAAAAGCTAGAACAAATTTTTGTTAACATTTGTTTAAAAAGACCCCCAAGGTTAAGTTCCCACTGCACATATGATTAGCATGTGCTAAGAAAGAGTTTTTCGCATTTTCTGACAAGCGTGTAATTTTGAGTTGTGCCCCTTTTGAAAATGGTGTGCGATATGTTTAAGCGCCGATCTATTAATATATTTTGCACAAGTGCGCTCGGGTATACAAATAAAGTGGGGGAAATACATGAATCGAGAGGATGTCGAACGTGGCGCCTGGCATCCTTACGTGGTTCACTGCCGGTATTTTCACGACGTCGACTTTCATTACCAGTTCTAGGCTGATTTTATTGGCCAGGTGGTAAAAAGTGTGGCGGACAAAAAACTCGAAATCCCGCCTTGAACCAAGAAGCTTTACCAGAAATTCAGTTCGTAGCATAGTTGAAATCAATTTCTGGTTGTGTGTGTTGTTGTAGCGGCTAACTTATTACTTAGTCCTGGTTATCAATCCCAACCAACGGGAGGCCTAAGAAGTGTGCTCCACGGACTGGGTTGGACCAGGGGTCCAGGGGTGTTAGTTGAGTGGTGTTTAGGCGGCATGGGAAGAGGTGTGTCGAGTTATGGGGTTACTCTCCGCATGCCTCCAGCATCCAGAGCGTAGTTGTTCTATGGTTGTTTTATGAATGGGGAGTATTTGGACCACGTCCTGTATGTGGTGTTCAGGCAACATCAGAAGTCATTCCGCGGCGGTCGGGAGTGCAGTGTTTTGGCAGGAATGTAGCTTAATCCACTACGTCGTACTACTCCCCAGCGACCAAGCGATGTTGCGGCTCTGTACTCTTAAGCAGGGTTGTTGCGAATATTATTCCGAAATAAAAGTCCTTTCCGGATAATAAACAAACCGCCTGTCCAAATTAAACAAATTTGGTATCATATAAAAGAGGACTGAAATAGATTTTAAAAAGAAGTAGCGAGCGACCTCTATTTATATTTTTTTTATAATTTAATACTAAAGAAATGAATATACCTTACACAAGGTTTGTTCTATGGTAATTAATTAACATTTTCATTGAAGTATTTTTCAGTATGTGGGTTTCCTCGTATAGACATTTCAGTTTTAAAGCTATTTAAGTCCTCTTTGATTTGATACCACACTTGTTTAATTTGGATAAGCGATTTGTTCATTATCCGGAAAGAACTTTTTTTCGGAATAATAGTTGCGATCACGTACGAGTCCGGACTAGTCAGAATCAGTCAGATTTTACTGGAAATCGATCCCGTACTCTGTTCTCTGACTATTGAGAGGACAAAAAAGAGAGTAAATACGGTTCTCTCTCTGTCAGAAGTTACCAGTTTTAGTCCGAGATTTTTTTGCTGGTAAATTCTCGTAAATGTGTCAAACGATCAGCTGTAGTGTGTTTGGCAACCAAATTGTAAACAAAAGAAAAGTGCACTCTGCTAATTTATGTTGAAAAGTATTTAATTACTTGTTTAAGTGGATTCTAATGTATTTGAAAGTATTTTTGGTTATTTGCATGTGTGAGCTGAGTGTGTTTACATACAAAATAAGCAACAATTTACAACCAAAATTTGGAGGTTATGTTGAAGTTAATAGAAGTTACCATTTTTAACTAGAAAGCGATCCCGTACTTTTCAATGTTACTCTCTCGCTCTGAGCGAATTTTTATTTTTTGACAGTTTTACTAGTCCGAGTCCGAGGAATACGGGATTGCACCTAATATTCGCAATAACCCTGCTCTTAAGTATTGACAATTGCGGTTGTGTACGCCGAGAAAGAGAGCAGACTAGCAAAGGTAACTCGGAGTATTTTCGGGTTGTTCAGTCGGAATTGATTCGCGGTCGTTGTGAATTCCCAGCTGTAGTCGGACTCCGTTGGTCCAGGTGCTGAAAAGTGTTCCCGAGGATTTCGTAAGGGACGGGGTTAGGCTCCTTGCAGTGAAAAATCGTCATTAAATGAAATGATGGAGACTACCTCTGGTGGCTGAGGGAGCTTCGAAATATAGAAATTGGGCAGAAGCGGTGAAAGGAGACCACTCTGTGGAACCCACTGTTTAATTATATTTGGTTTTGACGTTTTGTCTTCGAAGATGACTGTCGCTACTTGGACTTTTCGCTCACAGGGGGGTTTCTCTTAAGACCGGGAGTTATATGAATGTTTATGGCGTTAAGAGCTGTACACGGAAGACCCAAAAAGCGTGCAGCCTCTATAGGGTATGTCCACAGGGACAAAGGCGATAGTCGTGTGATGTTTTCCGGGCACACGAAGAGAAGTGTCGAGTCGTTGGGTGTCTCCTCGCATGCCGGACACTCATTTGGCACATATGCATCTAATCTACTCAGGTATGAGTTTAACCTGCTGCAGTAGCCAGAGCTAAGATGGGCTATTGTGGTCCTAGTCTCCCCGAGGCAGACGAAGCTCCGTCTCGTCGGCGTCAGGTGGTTGTATGCCCAGAACGGCGTTCACAGGTGTGGAGTCTACGTAACTTGAGACTGGCTCCCTGTGAACACCGCTAAAAACCTGTCGGTATGATGACGGGTCCAGAGGTTGCTTAAGTCAAGAATAAGCTGATAAAACGTAGGCTAATTTTTGGCTTAGCCTAGATGGTGAATACGAATAAGTCCAAAAAATGGGTAAACTGAATTGAGTTGGAGAAACGCAGCTATATAGTTGCCTTCTGACATGCCTTGGCGAGGGCCCCTCTGCAAGCAAATGTCGGATCGGTTGTCCACACCTGTGGCTCCCTACTAAGAATTGCTTGCAGAGCATTATGTGAGGCTTTTTTTCTTTTTAAATGGGAATCTGTTAAATTTTTTTGAGCAATTTTTTCCTTTTAGATATGGAACTAAAAAATTAATCTGCCTTATTCTGAGTTTCGCCTGAAAAAAATTCACCCGAAAATTTCTCATCCACCCATAGTAAAACTATGGAAACCCAAAGTGAAAAGTGATCCTGTTCGGGGAAAATGAAACTTATGATAAGGCTGAATAAAAATATTGCTTATTCCTATTAGATATTATTATTATTAGTTATTTACATACATACCTTTCATGTCCTTCTGTCATGATTTGTAATCAGAAAGATTCTAATGTGGTAGCGTATTGTGTCGGTGGTCAATTTCACCATGATTAAAGCATAAAGACATTCAGAGCTGCATAAACTTCCGACCGACTGGACCCAACCGACTGGACCGACCGAACGCCTTCACTGCAGACACAAAACCATGTAGCTCACTCCGAGCACGTTACAGTGGAGTTTTTATTTTTGGCAACGGACCAAAGGAAGGACTTAACGAACGAAAACCAGTGACTGACCAACGATCGCCCGATCGATGGATCCAGTGACCGACCGACTGACGGCGACTAGCGAAGAGTTGTATTGATGATTGTGATTGTGGTTTTATTGAATAATTAAGCGTATTTTGCGTATTGTGGCTTATTCCATTTTTTTTTCACCGAAGTTGCACTAATTTTCTATTTTTATTATTTTTTGGCACGCACAAGTTGAAGACAGTGGACGTCGTCTGCTGGGGGGTGATGTTTTTAGCCGCCGCTGTTCACCAATCACACGCAATTACAAATTTTAGTGGATTTATGTAATTCCTTATTTCTTCTATTACTGTATGGAGGGGATAATATCTTGTCTATTGTTCACATTTCAGCCTAAACAAATTAAAATAAAAATATCGCTGAAATGGCATTCAGTTATATCATTTGCATCAATTCCAAAGCTGCCTCATCCTCATGACAACTCAGACCTATACCTCACTGAAAAATTCTACAGTTGTTGTTAGCAGCGCCTTGAAACTGGTGGGCGATGCAAAGTGGTTTTGGCCAAAAGCGACAGCAAAGATGCAAAAACAAAAACGAAACAGCCAAAATGTGAAGAGACAGGCAGCCATTGCTGCGCCGACGACTGCAACGCATATTCAATTGAGAAAGCCAACAGCAGCCACCAGCAAATTGTGGATACAGCAATGAAATGTTGCTCCAACAAACTCCATCACAGAAAAATCAAAACAACAGCAACAACAAAAAATCTGCGCTATATACGCTTAAAACGCAATAAATGAAAGATGAACAGGATTGGAAGAGTAGACACAGAAACAAGAACAACAAAGTGGATTTTTTGGGCGATTTCTCTTATTTCTTTCTTTACTGCTATTTCGTAAATGGGATTTTTGCTTTGCGTGTGTTTTGCGGCTGTTGCTGGAGTTGTTGAAAAGCACAATGTACATACAGCCATACGTATATACATAGGATGATATACAAATTGGTATTGAGTGCTTTTATCAATGTTGTGGCTTCTATTGTTTGTGACCGCGCTGAGATTTTTGCTGTTCTTTGCCATTTTGTCTTCATTTTTTTCACAATGAAATTTATATACACACAGGAAAATGTTTGTTGGTCGGTGCTCTCTTTTTAAGCAGATTTCCGCAGACACGAGAGAGCGAACTCTGCCACCGCTGCAGCTACAGCTTTCGTTGACCAAAATCTTCTGCCCGAAAGCATATAAATTTCGGCTCATCCTTTTGAAATAACGACTGAATATATTTTCGACTATTTTATAATACTTCCATATTTTTTTAGCACCTAAAAACTTTAGTTATCTATTTTATTATGTAAAACACTTGTGCGTGTGGTGGACTTTTCTTTCCGAGTTTGAAAGACTTTAGAAAAGTGTTTTAACATCAATGTCCTTCTCAGATACATCTTGGTGCCACAGGCAACAACAGCATTTGCTGACTATCTATTTTTTGAATGGTATCCTTGGGCAGGGCCATAATTTAACAAGTCGAAATATCTCTTTTTTTCATATTTTTCCTTTGTATACGTATACAAAGATATATGTATCATTAGTTATTGATTCCAGGATCACAAGCCCATTATTTAACTTTTAGAAAGCAAGTAACAAAAACTTCCAAAAATTATGGCTTTTATAACTTCAAAAATTATTTAGTATGCGGTGCATACTTATGTCAACGCGAGTGCTGCTGGGCGCGTCGATTTCAACAATCCCCAGCGTGTATTGGAATTTTTTCTCTATATTGGATAACACGAACTGTCGTTTTTGGAGGAAGACTGAAAATTTTCATGCACGCACAAGCAAACGTACGCCTGAGCCACATATGTGTATTGGCAATCGCATAGCAAACACCACCAACGAATTTTCCTAACTTTTCCACTTCTACCACTGCTTCTTCTTCTTAAAATTTTCATTTTTGCTTCTGCAGATTTTTTAACATCTCACTTAATTTGCATTTGCAATTTTCATACCTAACATTCACTTTATTCATCCTCTGGGTTATTGCGATATTTTCTACATTATTTTTATAGAATTTATTTATTTTCTCCTTGATTAAAAAATTGCGTGAACATTTTCACCACCACTAGTTTTCCTGATCCGCGTCGTTCCGTCTGCCCACTTTGACTGCGCTGCAACTGCTCTGCTGCTGGTTGTCGCCCCTATTTTTCATTTTGACGTCTTTCTTTGCTGATATCCTAAACGGTTTGGGACAATAATGCACTCCGGAATCGGTTTGGGTTTTATTCATTTGACGTTTGACAGCTCTGTCATTTTCCACTTGCAATGCAGCCAACTTAACAGCAATAGTTTCTTTTCGTTCGGTGTGCGTACTTTTGATGACTGAAGGCGGTCGGAAATTTTAGAAAAAGTGCAAATTTTGTGTCCAATATGGCTAAAAAGAAAAGTGAAGAGTACGGAGCCGATGGCAATGATGGGGACTATGAAGAGGAACCAAATTTCGAAGATCCCGAAGGCTATGTCGACGATATTCCCGACGATGGTAAGTGCCAGCGCAGCACTACTGCACCGCTGCTGATCAGCGAATTTGCACGCCAAGCACCTTATTTGCAACATAACCTCAAAATGGGTTGCAAGCAGTGAAAATTGAATAATTTTGACATTTGTGCAAAAATATTACTCATAAGTTGTAATAAAAATATAACAGCTTGTAAATATGTAATTTGCAGAGCTGTTGGCCAATATGTTGGCGCAGCGTCCTCTGGAGACGGATGGTGTTGAAAGTGTTGTTGTTGTAGACAACATTCCGAAGGTAGAGCCATCCCGATTGGAGAAATTGAAGTCGGTTATTCATAAATTGTTCTCGCAATGCGGTGAA
Organism: Rhagoletis pomonella; assembly: GCF_013731165.1. Classification (NCBI taxonomy): domain Eukaryota; kingdom Metazoa; phylum Arthropoda; class Insecta; order Diptera; family Tephritidae; genus Rhagoletis; species Rhagoletis pomonella. Next base: position 32,960,931 of record NW_023458562.1, read on the forward strand.
ATAGTGAATGTAGTGTTCCCTGTGGATGATGAAGGCAAGACTAAGGGTTACGCTTTCATGGAATACAAGAACGCCAGCATGGCTGAAGAGGCGGTCAAGACCTTAAATAACCATCGCCTTGATAAGAACCACACTTTCTCCGTTAATTTATTCACCGATTTCCAGAAGTAAGTGCTTTTTTTTATGAATTATTAATATCACATCTAAATATTCCTATATTTATTCAGGTACGAAAATATTCCCGAAAAATGGGAGCCTCCTACTCCTCAACCCTTCAAGGTACAGAATGATTTGTACACCTTCATTACTGATCCAGATGCCTACGATCAATACAGCGTAGCCGCTGAAACTGCGCCCAGCTCTGTTCAGGTTTCGTTTTGGCAGAATACACTTCCGGAGCCCAATGAATTGGAGTCTCGGGAGCGTTTTACTGATACGTTTGTCAAATGGTCGCCACTGGGTACCTATGTGGTCACCTTTCATAAACCCGGTGTAGCTATTTGGGGAGGCAGCAGCTTTCAAAAAATTCAGAAGTTCCCACATCCAAGCACACAATTCGTAGAGTTTTCACCTTGTGAGAATTATCTTGTCACCTATGGGCCAACGCCTACCGGTCAAAAGGTCATAATTTGGGATATTCGTACGGGTGTTGAGAAACGCTCATTCGTCGCAGATGGCATGTCTGTTTTGTCAATGTTCCGCTGGTCGCACGACGATAAGTTTGTTGCACGTTTGGGCGACCACTCAATACATATTTACGAAACACCCTCATTTTACCTGCTCGATTTGAAATCAATCAAGATTCCTGGTATTCGCGGATTTTCATGGTCACCTACGGACAATGTGATTGCCTATTGGGTTGAAGAACAGAATCAAATTCCCGCTCGTGTCACTCTGATGGAGATTCCCAAAAAACGTGAAATACGTAACAAAAACCTCTTCCATGTGGCTGACTGTAAGCTACACTGGCAAAAATCTGGTGACTACCTCTGCGTAAAAGTTGATCGCTACTCGAAATTGAAGAAAGACAAGAAGGAATTAGATGTAAAATTCCTGGGCATGTTTTACAATTTCGAAATCTTCCATATGCGCGAAAAAGAAATCCCTGTGGATTCGGTGGAGATACGCGAATTAATTCTTGCATTTGCTTGGGAACCAATAGGTAACAAATTCTCCATTATCCATGGAGAACAGAGTAACGCAAATGTTAGCTTCTATGAGGTCAACAAAGGTGTAAAACCTACACTTGTTAAGAAGTTGGAAAAGAAGTCATGTACGCATTTGTTCTGGTCACCACGGGGTCAATTCATTGTAATGGCTAATCTCTCGATGGGTACCTTTGAATTTGTGGACACCAATAACGATTTCATTATCTCTGCATCGCCCGATCATTTCCGCGCCTCTGAAGTCGAATGGGACCCAACCGGTAGATACGTTGTGACTGGAGTATCAGCGTGGAAAGTAAAGGAAGATACTGGATTCAATATGTATACCTTCCAGGGACGTATAATACGACGCACCATATTGAAGAATTTCGTACAATTTTTATGGCGCCCTCGTCCACCCACATTGTTAACGGACGCACAACAAAAGGATATCAAAAAGAACTTGAAGAAATACTACCCAATATTTGAACAAAAGGATCGCTTGCGTCTTACACGTGCTTCGAAGGAACTACTTGAGAAGCGTGCACAATTGCGCGAGCAGTTTATGGAGTACCGCAACAAGCGTATTGCGGAATGGAAGGAGCAGAAGAGCCGCCGTATGCAGCTCAGAAATCGTAAGTTTAAAACGCCAAAAATAAAACAGTTGAATGAACTTAATATGTGTGCAATTATTATTTTTTTTTTGAATACAGACGTTGACACTGACAGTTTGGATACCGAGGAAGTTGATGAAGAAGTCGTTGAATTTTTAGTCAAGGAAGAAGTAACTGTGCTCGAGTAGTCGACCAACAGGTTTGCGATTTTCCAAAAAAGCATACGCCTTTGAAATTGATTTACAAAGGCGTAGTTTTTCATAAAAAAAAGAACAACAATAAATACTACATAAATATAAAGGTCATCAAGGCACTGATTGAACAAACACAATAAGAAAAAAAAAACAAGTGAAGAAAACGTGTACCAGCTTGTTTTTATTATTTATATTTATACAAGAGTTCTTTCAGACGCATTTGGCATACTAACTTCTAACGCTGCACGCGTTGCCGACGCACAAGATACCACAAGTGCGTCCGATTTTTTATTTTTTTTTTTATTAACATTGCATTCAATATTGGACTTATATTTAACTGAAATTGTAATTGTAATTTTTTCGAATCAAAATTAACAGTAAGCTGCCAAATAACAGCTATCCGACGATTTCCACGTTCTTCCCTCCCTTAACACTGTTTTGTATAGTAATTTTTACAGTATAAAGCCTTAAAATTTATCTAAATACATATACATTTTGTTAATTTATTTTTCTTTGTATTTAATTTTACTTGAAGCGTACAAGTACACATTTACGTAGTATATACATATAGGAACGTAATTTTCTTATAAAATGTTAACAAATCTAGTGAATGTCTATACTGGTAGTTATGCTGTACTCATTATGCTGATTTTTAACAAAATTAAATATAAATTTGCACTATATTTGTATGCCATAAGCAAAAGAAAAACGAAAAAAAAAAACAAAAAAAAATGTGTATCTTTTATTCAGTATGCAAATTTCGTGAAGAAAGGCAAGTGCGAAGAGTTGCATTGCTTATTCGTTGAAAATAAAATAAATGATTATCTTTAAGTGTTGCAACTTGCAAGGCTTCGTACGTACATACTTATTATTAATTTGAAATTGTTACTTTACATATAGTAGAGAACATTTTCTCACAAGGTGTGTTCGTACTGTGGCCACATTAGGCCTAGATTTCTCTCGCGTGTAGCTTAGAAATAACATTGCATACAACTAGAAGGTGGAGTGGCATATTTTCGGTCGATTCAAGGGAGCGGGACGCCAACGTTTCACCAAAGAACTATAAAACAACACTACCAATTTTTTATAAGATAGCCAGAAGTAATCTATAATTATAAACCACAATAAGTTTTACATTAAAAACGGCCTCAAGCTCAATAAAAATTGTTGAATATAATTGTTACAAGGCCATAAAATAACAAAACAAATAACTTAAGAACGAGGACTCCTAAAAGTTAAACATTCTAATAATAGAATTCTTAACAAAAACCAGCAAAACCAACAACGAAATTATCAAGTTTAAATTGCACCGGAATAGCTGCGCTTGATTGTAGTTGGCTCAACAAATGAATTAGTGCAAAAAAGCAACAAGAATTCTCAAGCCGAACTTAGTACAGTGCGTAGGCAACTGGCTGAGTCAGTGGGATCGTCGGTTCGAATCCTACTGAAAGAAGTCTGATGAGGAAATGTGGTGATTTCCGAAATAGCTATCACTTGTACCATTTTTTGAAATAATTGTTGCTTTTCCACAATTAGTTTTTCATTAAAAACGGCCCCAGCTCAATAAAAATTGTTGAATATAATCATAAACTATAACCAGTCGTTCCAACGCTGAATTCGTGAATGTCTTAACCGGAGTGTAACTGCTATCTGCATTAGCGGAATAGCTTAGAACTCTTACATCCGATTTTTCAGGTAATCAGTGCTTTTCAGCGTGTATCTCAGTAAAGCGCTGAACAGCTAAAATTACTTGCTTTGGAGTTTTACTCTTAGTATAGCTGAGTCTGTTGGGGAAATACACACTTCAGCAGCCAGCAGCCACGAAAAAATCGGCCTTAAATGGATTCTGTGATAGCCTTGATTAATACAATAACAACATCAGAGTCCAGGCTGCCTGATGGGCAATTTTTTAAGGTATTGTTTATCGGCCTCCAGTAGGGGCAAGGCACGTTACCTTGAAAAGTCCCAACTGTGATTTGGCTCGAAATCAAAAGACGCTAACAGCCATTTCGAAAAGTAATTTTTGCATTAACTTCAGCAGCATATAAAACAACAGGAAAGGAACTTCTATGGTTTCATGGATGAACTAACATAAAAATAAACTTCATAAACACTACTTTAATCAACAATAAAAATATACCACATTCATCCCATACGAACAATTGTGCTTTTCACACGATGTTGCCTTGGAAACCCACTAAAACGGGCAAACACTCCACTCTACACAACAAATGCAAATCTTCCATTGTGAAAGTTTCCACGTTGACTAAATAAATTGAAATTAATTTTAAAAAAATCGAATAATGAGCGGTCGTCAAGCTCAGCGCCGAAAGAAGCAAGCGAAGGGCAAACGGCTAAAGAACCAAACGCAAACCAGTCGCACAAAGTCCAAGCGTCGCAAATCGCGACCCAGCCGCGAGTACCAGGACAACGAGCGTGAGGTGCAACTGCTGCTGGAAAACACAAGTCTTTCAATCGACAGCAGCCCGCAATCCCGTCACGCAGATGAGCTAGTACGTAGTTTGGACTTCTTTTGCCGCAACAATGAGGAGGAGTTGATACAAACAGCGAGCTCTGCAACGCGTAAGTTGAAATTGAAACGAGAGCACATCCAGCGGCAAAGGGATAGTTATGAAGGAAGTATTGATGAAAATGCTGAGGAGGCGGAAGAGGACGCATCGCAGGATGACCTAACAAGCGCCGATACGCAGGACGATGATGCCTCCAGCGGCAGCGAGCACACCGCCTCAGCTGCATCTACGCAACAACGTGAACACACCGCTTCTACATATATACAAGTGGATGAAGATGTGCTAGTACGACTGCGTGCGGCTGACAAATTTATGCAAGACCCTACGTTGCTTTTCAAACCTGGCACCACTCTCATGCCGGATATCGCCTTGGCTGCACGTACCGCTGAAGATGCTGGTAAGCTAAAGTCATTGCGCGCCAACACATGTCGCATGCTCAACCGTTATCAAGCAGAGCGGCGCGCAAGAGATGAGCCGGTGTGCAAAGAGTTAGTGGAACAGCTCAAGCGCGTACAATCGGGCGCGTCGCTTTATATGAAAGACCGAACGCTCTATCGCAGCTTTTGCACCCACAAATTTCATACGATCTTCTGCGAACCAACGCGACAACCGGACGAGATACCCACACGCAAATTCGTGCGCATATACTTGAAGGAGCTGCTCTTCACCGCGCATCCACATTTGCTGGAAGAACACCGTATCTCAAATGAGCTGGAGGAGCTTTACGAGCAGTATGCGCATCGCCAGCAGGAGCGTGTTTGTGAGAAACTGCGCGCACAGCTGCAAACGGAGCGCCGTGTAGTAAATGAGCTGCTGCAGCGCGAGTCGAACAGCAGCGCTGAGCTAGAGTTGGCGAGCACAAAAGAGCGGCGTGCGCGCAAACTCGAGCAGCAGCTGCACGGTGTGCGTGCGCTACGCAATACGCTCTATGAGGAAGAGGCGCGTTCCAAGCGGCTACTAAAAGATATACTCGACATTTGGGTGCGGTTGAAGCAGCTACGGAAAACGCAGGCGTATCAGAGCACGCGCTTCAAGCTGCGCATCAGAGTGGAGGAAGATGCAACCAATGCGGCGGCGGAAAGTCATCGCTGGGCGGAACGTTTCGAAACGGATTTGAATGAGATTTATCGCGAAGAGTTGGAGATTTACTATCGCGCCAAGCGACTGTGGAAGTCGCGCGATCGCAAGGCGGACTTGGCAGAGCTTCCGGTGAAGCCGCGCAAACCGGACATCACGCAGCTATCCACGGAACTGCGCGCCAAGCTGGCCGAGTGCTTGTGCGCGCCGGGCGAACCCAAGATCCATGTGCAACTACATCGCGTCTGCAATGAGGAGTTCTACAATCTGCCTGGGCTGCGGCGTCTAAAAAGTTTCTTTATGAAAATATATTTCGATGGCGAGTTTGTTAGCGCAACGCGCAGCTATCGCATCGAACCCGATTTACGGCTACCAATGAACGAGGTGTTTGGCGTGTTTCTGGAGCGTCGTATGCCAAGAGACATACGCGTAGCGGTAAATAAAGAGGCTGTGCTTAGGCGGCGATTCTTTTATTCTGTACTTTTAAATGTTGCTTTTTGCAGCTCTACGAAAAGTTCCGGCTGCATGCGGCGCGCAAAGTTGTTGACATCCAAGTGCCAGTACCGCACGCGCTGCAGACTGCTGACACGGAGGAGCAACGCGTCACATTTGATACGCAAAAGCTGCCTAAGGTTAGCGGTCGCCTCACTATACGTTTCCAATGCGAGGAGCAGACGGATTTCGGTGCTCGCTGGCATGTGCCAAGCATTACAACTGCCGCCGCGTCGCTAACAAGCTCACCTTCAAATCGAGCGCGTGCACGAAAATGGCAAGCGGAACACTTGCTTGCGGAGTTTGACGAAAATGTTTCACATGTCGATGAAGACGAGACGACAACTGAAGCAGCAGAGCCCACAGAAAGGTCACTAACCGAGCCAATTCGCACCTGCACGTTTGAAGAGGAACTCCTACAATTCTGCGCCGTTGAAGAGTTAGAAAACAATCGGCGCTACAAGCTGCTACGTTCGCGTTATTTGAAAAATGATGCACGCACGCGTGACCTGCGCTTCATAGCACCGCTCGACAATGAGCTCGAATTCGATTGGCCCGACAAGGAGGAAGCGGTCATTGAAGCAGGCGATTGGATGGATGCGATCGACTTGCACAAGCATGAGGGCAAGAAATATCTGAAGGAACTTTATGAAGCGATACGTAGCCAGTGCGCACGTTTGAGCACAGCAGCTGCGAGTGTGGAACAACTACTGATCGGAGATGTGCCGGCCAGTTGGAGGTGCGTCACGGAGAGGTGCGACTGCTGTGCATTTTTCTGATGAATTCCCTTTTTTACATTTCACAGCACATTCTTCCAAGCTTTAAGTTTAATTTTCAACCCGAAACGTACACTAAGAGCGCCACTGAGCCAACAACCGGTCGTAACGCATGCGCTATCATTGGATATGAATGCTTGCCAAAACTTCAGGATCGTTTTGAATGTTGTGCGCGCCACTGGGATACCGGTGCGCATGCCGAGCTCAGCGGATAGCGAGAGTAAAGAGCGCAGTAACGAAAGCCCAAATATGTTCGTGAGTCAACGTAAGTTTGCGACGCATACACTTCTCTTCAAAGCGCTTTAAGCTTTCGATATTGTTTTTAGTTTATAAATACTCCAACGTCCGACCTTTCATCGCTTTGAGTTACAAGGACAAGTTTTGTCGCTCGCTAACTGTCGAGGGCTCGAATCCGACATGGAATGAACAGCTTATTTTAGAGTTAAGGTACTTGATGGCCTACATAATTTTCTACGCCTGTCATAAAGTTTTCATAACAACTCTGTTCCACCAGCGGTAGCTTAGCTGATCTGCGCGAAGATCTCAAGATTTCACTTTTTGACGAAGTGGTTGAGAACCACGTTAACGAGGATCTTAGCGTGCGCAATATGGATATTTATCAGCGCATACAAACCAATTGGTTGGGTGAATATCGTTTTCCGATCCACGCATTGCTGTCGCAGCAAAAGGTTTGCAGAATGTCTCACACGCAGTTCGATTCCCAACTCGCTGCCATTTATTTTATTTTTCTCGGTTTCCAGCTTGAGGGTGTGCTCGAACTCAATACCCCCAAAGTGCTGCTCGGCTACAAACAACCCACGTTGGAACACATCACTTCGCAAGCTGACGTCAATATAACTATCGAGCAATTCCCCGAAATCAAAGAAACCGTACGCCTCTGGTACTACATGAGCATTGAGCCGCATATAACGCTGCCGCGTCTAAATACCGCTTGCCTGGAATGCGCCGAACTGAAAGAGGTGCGTCGTCAGCTGCAACAATGGTGTCTACAAGTGCAGGAGCTGCGTCCACAACGTTACATCGAACCGCTGGTTTGCACAGCCGAGGGTAAGCGTGTATGCCTGACGCGTCTCCTAGAGCCAGTACCACTGCCGTTGGAGACGAGCGAACATCAATTGGAGCTGGTCTGCCGTTTTGTCGCGCAGCTGAATGTATTGAAGGGGTTTGATCCTTGCGCATCCTTCGAGGGTATTTGGCTAAACAATCAGTGTGTACTGGATACCAATTGGGGTACGGTGAAGGATTTGGGTGTGCTGCTGTGTAATTTCCTGCTCAGCATTGGTTTGAGTTGCTGGTTGGTGCTTGGCTTTGCGGCAGCATATGGCGAATGTGCTTTTGTTTTGTTTAGAAGTGAGGAGGGTGAGCTGCTGCTGATCGATCCGTACACTGCCAAGCGTTATGGCACACGTGATGTCTTTTGTCCGCTTTATAAGATATGCCTTGTGGTGGCGCAGGACAATGTAAGTGTGTGTGCGTTCGAAGGAATGTGATTGCCGAACTGTGTCTAAAAAAAGTTAATCTCTCTCAATTGTCTGCAGTTATATTGCAACATACAGGCTGAATCACGCGTGACAATGACAAATTATAATTTCAACGATGCATCCTTTTGGCTGCCAGCCTTCAGTAAACGCAACCCTGCTCCTTTAGGTGGCGTACAAAAGTTGAACTATAGCTATCAGCTTAGCTGCAATACTTTTGAATTGAAGCGCAATATTGAGCGCAAAGTAATGAAGAAAATAAATTCGTGGCGCGCAATGCGTAAGACCATTTGGAATCGGTAAGTTGTGGTGGGAAGAAAGTGTATTTGAAATTTTTAATTTTTCCAAAATTAAAAAAGTCCAGCTGTTTACCTTAGTTTAACCTCTTTCGAACTCTTACATAAACCAGCGCTTTTCAGCCACGTCTTCAAAGCATTCTTCAGAACTTGGAGCAGTTTTGTACTTCCGGTAATGGTTCATACGCGGAGGCCAAATATGCAGATCAAATAGCAGCCGAGTTCCCTAATTATAAGGTAATTAAAAAGGTCTACATATTTTTTGGACTTAATTCTGGGACAATTCCAGTTTCAACATAAATTTTGAAGCTGTAGAAAAATAACACGTTTTTCACGAGCTGAAATGTTGTGTAAAAAATATGATCTACAGTTAAGGAGTAACCAATCCTCATTGTGCATTTTTGCAAAGTTCCTATTTCCCACCTGTTAGATGTCGGTTAGACTTTGGAAGAATAGTTTGACAAGTTTTCGAAAGTGAAAACGGATATGAATACGAATACGAAAAAGGCTAAGGGTCTGATTATGCATACTTCGCATAACTTCGCACAACCATTTGTACCAGTGCACTAAAAGTGCAACTTAAGAAAATGTAAAGCAAAATCTAAATTCAACAGATCGCTAAGTTTTTAAAATTTCTGATAATTTCTGGGTAATGAAATACATACAAAATACATACAAAGTACACACGAAATTACAGTTTCAAGTTTATGCGAAGTTGTGCAAAGTTATGCGAAGTATGCATAATCAGACCATAAGATTCCGGTTAATCTTAAGCTTAAGACAAAGTTCTGAAATTTGAAGCGAACTGGAAATCTTTTTTTTTTTGTTTTTTGCATCTTCCAAGAGAATTTTTGTGGTTTCAAAATTTAAATTTTTTCAGGATTGGGTAGTGTGACTATCAAGGAGTTTTTATAAAAATATGCTTTATAGAGAAATTGTTAAAAAAAAAACACTACAAAGCCGGTCGAATTTCGACAGTAACCGATACTCCTAGTACATATTAACGTCATAACACGGGTGTTTTTAATACCCAACCTTGTGATTAAAATTTTCGTCATGTTATGCCAAGTGGAAATACGGCAGGTCTTTTTCTATAAACATTTGCCTTTAAGTATTACTGTGAACATGCAATTGCCATAATAAAATCTAACCAAACCCAATTTAATTAAACAAAATTTTAATTTCGTCGTTATTTTCCATTCATGCAGATCTACGGTTATGCGCTCAACTTTCCCTACACAAATTTAACATCAATTTCGGAGCGTATCAAGTCCACTGGCATACATTTGAATACAGATAAACGTGTCGAATTTTGTTTGGCAACACACATCCACATTTATCCCAATGATGTGCTCTCAGTGTGGATATTTCTCATATCGGTAATACCAAATCGGTTTTAATAGAAATAAGAACAATATTTTGCGTGTCAATATATGAAAGATTTGCAGAGAGCTGACTGCAGGTAAGTCAAATTTTATGCATAAACTAAATGTTTTGAGGTGGGACTAATAACGTGGGACTACAAAAAAAAATCGATTAAAGTTTATTTTGACTAGGCCACCTCTTTTGTATCCATATTTTTGGGCTCACTGAAGACGAGTTTGAAGTCCGGTTTGGTCCATCGCGTCAAGATTTTTTTCTAACCTCAAAAGTCCCAGCGGAATCCAGGGGTTTTTAGAGTCGCTGATCACGAATGTGAAGTCAGTTTTTTTAAAACCAATATGAAGGAGCTTATGTGGCAACCGAAATTAAAAAAATTCGAATTTATATAAAACTTGGTATCCGGGGGATTTCGAGGTCGGTGATTACGAACTTAAAGTTCGATTTTCAAAATTGCAAATTGCGGCTCCAATATGGTGGTCGAAATTTTTACAAATCATTAAATTTATAAAAAACTTTGTATATAGAGGGTAAAATAAAAAATATAAAAAGTGGTACGTACATATAGGTTTTTGAGGTTGTTGATTACGAATCTCAAGCCAGATTTCTGAAATCGAAATCCAAAAGGTGTTTTAAAAGATGACCACTGACTTTAAATTTCGAAAAATTTCTTATGTTATTCGATTACTTTCAAATTCAATATGTATATTTTTTTTAATTCGATCCGTCATTTTAGAGTTTGAAAGTTTTACTTCATATTCGTAATAAGCGACCCTAAAAACTCCTGACTGCCAAGATTAAATAAATTCATGAATAGTTATAAAATTTTGTCTGTCACATAAAATCCGCCAGGTTTATTGAGAACTACAGATTCGTGTTCAGTGACCCCAAAAACATATAAAACACCTGGTCTGGTCAAAAGAACCTTTCATCGATTTTTTTTTTGGTCCTGCGTAATGATAAATAAAACTCTTTTGAAATGAAAAGAAAATAGACTTAAAAATCAAATTTGAATATAACATACATACTTACATACTTATTTTTATCTACAGGCCTGCAAATATAATTTTATCTAGTTTTCCGTGAAAAAAAATGGTTCGCTGTTACTGATAAAGGGTTTCCTAATAAATTAGTGCAGAAAATGCCGCTTGTTGGCATAAGACCTACTACATGCATAACTAACCTATTCATACATAAGTACATACATACTATGTATAGTACAAATTTCAAAACAAAATCGCCTTGATCGCCTGATAGCTTTGCAGGCTTGGTGGTTATTTTTTAAACATTTTTTTTTTCTAATCAAACGATGCGCAACGGAAAGCCGGCAAAGATAATAAATGCACCAATAAATAAAATAAACGGTGTGTTGTTTGATAAGCTACAAATCCAAGGTAGTTATCTATTTTTTGTTTCTTCAATTTGGCTATAAAATATTTTACAACTATCAGTTGAAAGGGTGCGAGTGGACTTGCTAATACGTTAGTCTGAAATTAATGTCAAGCTTTGGCGTTTAACTGGACGCGTTAGAAAAAAGTATTAAACAACTCAAACAAAACTGCAAAAAAAAGCAAACTAAAACCAATATTAATTCAAAAACACATCAAAGTATGAAAATACCAAACTAAAATTGCATACTAAGTAGCAGTGCTAACCAATTTTTTCAATATATTGGAAAATTCGTCTGCGCATCGGCGTCGAGCTCAAAAGAAGTTTGCACAAACTTTTTTTTATATATATACTTTTTCCTTAAAGTTATTTTGGTGTTGCTGCCAATTAAAAGCGCCAAAAATGTTTTTGAAGACACAGCATATTTTTCAACGGGCATTTAATTACATTAAATGGCTTTTCATGCTCTACGAATTGAATACACAAATTTCGATATGTGAGCCCTGGGAGCGAGTGTTCTCGCGTAAGTTGAAAATAAGAGTTAAAGTTTTCTGTTTTAAAAACAAATAGTCATACTAAAACTAGAAAAATGTACCCAAAATTAAAAAACACATTTTGGAAAAACCTAATTTTCAGAAAAAATGCACTTTAAGAAAACATAAATAAAAAACATTTTTGGAAAAAAAATTAAAAAAACGGAGTAATTTTTAAAAAAATATTACTCTACTCTTACATATCTATAGAAAAAATTAATTTCTTAAAAAATGTTTACTAAAAGCAGAAAAATTATCTTAACAGAAGCAAACTTTTGTGTGGAAAAAAATTAGTGTAAATTGAATTCTAAAAAATAAGTTTTTTCAAGAAAATATTGGGTTTTCTATCTAACTCCAAAAAAGGAGAAGGTTCTCATTTCGTCGTGTATATTTTTAATTGTAGGCTTACCTACCCGAAAGGTGCTTCAATGCTTTTAAAAAAGTTTTTTATTTTATGCTTTTTTCAAGAATCTTACATATATAAATATTCATACCAAAACTAGAATAATTTACTAAATATTAAAAACCAAATGTAAAAAAAAAATATTTGTAGCAAATAGTAAATTTTTACGAAAAAATACACTTGTAGCAAAGTCTCATTTTTAGAAAAAAATTAAATTTAAGAAAGAAAGAGTAAGTTTTAGTATAAAATTACTGTAAACAATTACATATCTATAGAAAAAATATTTTATTAGAAAAAAATTACTTAAAAAAAATATTAAAAGCAAACGAAATTTTTCAAAAAGAAACAATTATTTTACGGGGAAAAAATTTGAAGAAATTAAATTCTTAAAAAATACTTTTCATTTTTATTTTTCTAAGAAAAAATCTGATTTTTTTTTTTCAACTTAAAAAAAATGTGCAGGTTCTCATTTCGTGGTGTATATTTTTATAGTAGGCTTACGGTACCGTAATGGTTAAACGTCGCATAGCGATTTCTACTTATAAACATCAACATTTTTTTGTATAGCTTTGAAAAGTGATTGCAAATTTCGTAGTTTTTGTTTTATTATAACAAAAATAATGCTCACAGTGATTAAATTTGTCTGAATGCTAAGCATACCTAAAACTGAATTCAAGTACAAACTAAGAGAAAATATTAAAAGATAATAATTATTTTACTTTGTGTTTAAGTAAATGACTGTTTATCAGACTAAAAAAAAAGTACGCTGAAAAGGTCGTTCACAGTTGATAAAATGTTCTGTGTTCGTATGGAATAGTGGCTTATGTCGAAAGGCTGGCTTTAGTATAATACGGCATTCGCAGCATACGATTGCGAATGACTCACCGGCGCCAAGCGGTTGAAGAACTTTTGGCAAACTAAACGTGCGAGAAATAGTACCGATACTATCAAGTCAATATTCTTATTAAGTCTCATCAAAAAATTCCTTGTGGTTTAAAGAATAAAGGGGATGCCGCATTATACTAAAGCCAGGTTCTCGACATAAGCTACTTTCCATACGAACACAGATTTATTGCATACACTTTTTGAATTGGAAATTGATTTATGAATTCATAGAAAGAAACTTACAATAGGGGTATTCACGATCCGGTGCATACTGTCTTGCAAGGTGCATAGATAGCATGATTGGCTAATCTTGTTGTTGTTTGAACACATGAAACAACAACAATCATGCTATTTATGCTATCTAAGCACTATGCTAGACCGCATGCACCGGTTCGTGAATACCCCTAATGAAACTTTGGAATTTTCTGTACTTGCGTACGCCCATGAGTGCATATGTCATAGTATGTAAAGTCCGACCGCTTAATCGGCATCGGCTAGTATCGGCACAAAATTGAGCATCGGAATCGGCATCGGCCTTTTTTCGCCGATTCTTTGCCGATTCTTCGGAATTTCTTTTCAAATTTTCAGGTGAAGCGACAGCCAAATTTAAAAAACATTTGCAGACAGCTCACAAAAATTATTATTTTTGTGTTGAAGGTGTTTCACGTTTTTTTCCATACAAAAGTATGTGCGACAATTTTTTTTATATGGAGAACACTGCCAGCAAAAAAAAAATTGCCAAAACTTAACGGGATTTTATAGCAGCTTGAAACTTGCACTTCATTATACTAGAATGAAATGGTCTACAAAACTGCATACCAAAATTCTGATTAAAGAGTTTGAAATTTTGGTGAAAATAAACCGAATTTTTCTAATTTTTGTACCAAGTTTGAATTTATATGGTGTTTGTTGTATACCAGCTAGACTTTTATAAAAAAATATAATAAACATTAAATAAAAAAGACAAAATCGGTCAAAATATCGCAATTCTTTTATTTTAATTAATTCAATTATTTCTTTTCTTTTGTTTTTTTTAACTCCGTGAAATGAACTGATTTATGAATTAATACGTTTATTTGTAATTTTTATGGAATCGGCATCGGCATCGGCCGATTCTTTCCCCATAAGCCGATTAATCGGCATCGGCATCGGCATCGGTACCTGAAAAACAATTGGAATCGGTCGGACTCTAATAGTATGTAGGCAACAAAACTTTGTTTTCCTTGATAAGGAAAGACCTTTATTACAAGCGAATTAGCTAATGATTGGTAATAAAGCAAAAGGACGCGTAAACCTTTTTTTTTGTATTGGCAATAAATTATTCTGATTAGAATAGATATGTACATCAAAATTTAATTGTCGTCATTCAATTACTACGCAGCTGCAATTTCTTAAAGTCCCCCCTATACCGGCACTTTCATTAATTTAGGACGAATTAATATTTCATACGTTTTTTTAGTCATAGCATGGGCCAGCTTGCTTTGACTTTTGATTTATACGCATTTATCATTACTCTATATCTTACTGTGCACTGATTGATAAGTTATCAGAATTTTCAAATAAGATATTTGACGCGTCTCGCAATTAACTAGCTGCCGTCTTTAATGCTATCTTAAATTATGTATTAATACTGCTATCAAATCGATCTGTCTTTAATGGCAATGGTCAATTTATTTTGTGGGTAAAATACAAATACAGGCATACGGGCATAATCATAGCGATTATTTTTTTTCTTAAAATTTCAGACCTTTTACTCGATTTATACAAATAAATTAGAGTAAAATGTCTGAAATTTGAAAAGCAATTGCTTATTTTTTATTCATAAGGCCCATTGTAGCCTAAAAGTTAAAATTAAATTAAATTTATCAGATCACATTCTACGTGAGTATTTTAAAGATTTTAATTAACATTACTACTTTTTATAGATATTCTACTTCTACTTTGCGCTTCAATTGTCATACTTGGCGTAATTTATGTGCTTGCATTAACGAGAATGCTGTTAAATGCATTAACCGGTACGTTGGTGCAGGACTCATATGGACTACTTGTGGAAAGTTTTATTTAAAGAAAAATATGCCACAGGTTATATGTAGCTGTAAACAATAGGTCTAATTTGAATTAAATGTATGTATGTAATTGTATCAGATATACTTTTTTTTATATGTGCATATATTTGTATGTATTTCTATTATGTACTAGCATTAGTTAATATTTTAAACAATTTGAAAAACAAAGCACTTAAGAAAATATATATATATATATTTTTTTTTTTTTTTTGTATCGAAAAAGGCAGGAATTTAATCAGAATATATTTTATTCTTGCCAATAATTTTTGGGGCAGCTGACGTCCAGATCTCATGGTTGCGTTTGACAAATTAGTTCTTATAGTGCCCCTAAACCACATAAAATCATTGTGCAACCCGGCCTTTCCAACCGTCTACATGACTTCCAGGAAATTGCATGCGTGTATAATGACATAAAATAATTGCAGTGATAAAGAAATAATGTTATTTAAAAATTTCTGTAGAGCATTTTGTATTTTGTATTTAATATATAATATTTATATTTTAAATCTAAAATCTAATTATAAGAATGTTAAATCTTTGTTGCAATATAAGTCTAACAGACTGTAAAAAATAAATAAATAAATAAATAAATAGTCAATATTGTGGAAATTATTACACAATAAAATTGCGCAAACTTTATTTTTAAGAAATGGTGCTCAAGTAAAGATGTGCAAGAAATATGAATGTGCGCTGTATATTTTAATAGTCTCAGCTTTAAAACGCAAAAAGGATATTAAAATTTTTTCACGCTCTTGTCCATATTTTACAGCACGATCTGTGCACCAAAATGACTAAAAATTGCCCAGTTTTCGCCATGCTCAACAAATCATTGTACAACATTGCGGCACCGTCACCGTCAGCTTGTTCACGTAACTTATGCCTTGGTTATAATGGACGGGGCGAATCGTAACAAATTGCGGCGAATTCGTAAGGATCTATTGATTTTAGATTGTTCCGTTTTACGTTACGTTTACGTGCATTATAACCATTTGCATTTATTTCCCATGCAATAGATAATTAAGTGAAAGTTCACTCCGTTCCGTTACTTCCATTATAACCCAGGCATTACTTCAACCGATTCAAGCTTCCTCTGGATATACTTGTGTAAACTTGCGGAAGTATGTCGGTCTTTGGGCGGATGTCTTGATTGACAACACGAGTGGTCGTAAAACTGTTGTATGAAGGAATTAATTTGGTCCCGATTCCGGTAGTGCATTTTTGGTCCCAAATTTTGACAGCTTATTGACATTTGTGATTTCATTTAGTTTTGTTTACATTCGTGATTTTCGCCAAGTAAATTTTAATTGAAATTATCCATATTTAAAACAATGTCCAATGATAAACGCACCATATATGTGGGTGCGCTAGCAGATGAAGTCACCGAAAAACTATTGAATGATGCCTTCATACCCTTCGGCGACATTGCTGATATACAAATGCCGGTCGACTATGAATCACAAAAGCATCGCGGATTTGCATTTATCGAATATGAAATGTCCGAAGATGCTGCTGCTGCAATAGATAATATGGTAGGTTAAAAATAGAAGGAACGAATTGAATGATTAATAAATTAATTTATTAGAACGATTCGGAACTTTGTGGTCGCACGATACGCGTAAATCTCGCCAAGCCAGTGCGCATCAAAGAGGGCAGCTTCAAACCTGTTTGGGCGGAAGATGAATGGTTACAGAAACATGCCGGCGCAACATTGAAAGGGGATGAGGCTGAAACATCTGAAGGTGGTACTGCTGTTGTCGAAGGTAGTGAAGTGTCTAATAGCAAACCGAGCGGGCCAGCGGTTATCGAGAAAGCAGAGCAGCGTAACCCACAAGTCTTCTTCGACATACGGATCAGCGGTCACGATGTAGGACGAATCATTATGCTGTTACGCGCTGATGTAGTGCCAAAGACGGCGGAGAATTTTCGTGCGCTGTGCACGCATGAGCAAGGCTTCGGTTATAAGGGCAGCACTTTTCATCGCGTCATACCAGAATTTGTATGTAGCACAAATATTTTCCGGAATTAAAAACAAAAATGGTAGTATCTCCCTGTAGATGTGTCAAGGTGGCGATTTTACAAACAACAATGGCACTGGTGGAAAATCTATATATGGGAAGAAGTTCGCCGACGAAAATTTCACGTTGAAGCACAATGGTTTTGGTACTTTATCAATGGCAAATTCAGGAGCCAACACAAACGGCTCACAGTTCTTCATTTGCACGACTAAGTAGGTTATTCTTTGAGGAAAATTATGTTTTCTAATGCCAGATTTTTTATAGAACCGATTGGCTGGATAACAAACACGTGGTTTTCGGTCATGTTATAAGTGGCGCCGATGTTGTGCGAAAGATGGAACGCTGTGGTAGCAAATCTGGTACGCCAACGCAGAAAATTGTAATTTACTCTTGTGGAGAATTGAAATAACCATAAATATGAAATTTTATTAAAACTTTGATTTTTATTTAATACATATTTCAAATCATTTCATTTTAATTTTTCAACTAAAATGGTATGATGCAAATTTAGTAGTCTGCAGCTGGATTAAAAATTCCCGGCCAGATATGAGACGTGAGTCATTCAAGTCACGTAGACCTTACTGTCGTTAGACTGCTTATGATGGTTCAGACAAGGCTGTTCGTATCCCATGTAATCTCGATCTATCTGCAAAAGAGATAACGTGGTTAGGGTACTGGAAACATTCATTTCAAACAAAATATTTTATATAATGAATCAGTTGAGATATAGCAGCATGGTTTTTAAATTGGGTTCGACTCAGTAGAGGGATCCTGAGTGAGGATAAATCATCATTTCAATCAATTCTTTATTTTTTCGTTACAATGCTTACCTTCATTGGACAAGCATAAATTCGAGCTCCGAACGATTGTTGTCTGCAATGAAAAACAAACTTTCATTTAGCACAAATAAGGGAGGAAGGAGCTTCAAGTATAGCAAATTAGATGATCAGTTAAAAGTAGACAGCATGATTGTTTAATTTGGGTTCGACTCAGTAGAGGGATCCTGAGTAAGGATAAATCATCAACGTAAAGACAAATACATATATGAATAAAAACGAAAGGCCTACCTTCGCATGCCTATCAATTTACGCCAGCCATCCGTTATACATAGCTTCTCAGTGTTCAACTAGGCAAACATTCTAAAATGGTATCAAAGAACCTTATGATAAAACTTAAGATGAAATTTATCGCAGAATTGTAATGTAACTATATTTATCAGTTAAGTAAAATTGTTACATGTATTTTTCAAATGAACTATACTATTATGTGAGTCATCATATAAAATAAAATTTTATTTCAGATGCGTAATGTACACATACTAACCTTTTCAGATATCCACACACCCAACATGTTTCTCCCTTTTAATATTGACACCTGCCAGTTAAATCTGTGCAAAAACCGAATAATTCTTAGTCCTGCAAAATAAATTAATATCCATTAACTTGCAGAACTGCAAACATAGAAACTGTATTGTTTTAGCTTTATCAGTATCCTTTTGGTTTATAGTTAGTGTGATCAGCATGATTTTATGTCAGCTTATTGTTATCATCAAGGTGAATATCTAGGGATGTTAATTAAATCTGATTATTTACAAACCTTTGTGACCACTGATTCGCCATCTGGTTTACAAGCATCTTACAAGCAGCTGGGTAAGGGCTGTAAAAAATACAGACAAATATACCTGGTTAAAACATATTCAAACGAGTACTACCATCAAATGGTAGAATAATTTTATCAGAATCCTTTTGGTTTAATTTTAAGTTATAAATCAGCAATTATTTTTACTTATGATTAAACTTATCATCACTCAAAACAAAAATATGCATACATTTTCTTAAAAAATTGTATAGCTTACCTTTTACCAGGGGATTAGAGCACATAGCACATGCATCGACATAAGCAGTTTTTCAGAATTGCCTGAAATAAGAACGCTTAATTACAATCAATTTACAATGAAAAATACATTTAATAAAACGTAGTTCTTCAGTTGGCCGTTCTTATCTATCCGCAAAAATTAAAATGCATACAAATTAATTACGAGAATTAAATGCAACACATTTTTTCAGAACGAGAACAATCATCAAAAAGGTATATCAAGCAGATTCTTGCAGGAATAAAGATACTTACATAGGTAATTTTATCCTCACTTTTCTAGCCCATCATTGCGGCCTTTTATTTCTTTGCAACTGCGAAAGTTGCAGAATACATGCAGAATTGATATTTTAGTAATATTTTATAAAATACTTCCATAATTAAATGTAACTTTTCCATGTTTTGCGAAACGAACAAGTTCACTCTTTGAAAACCGACAGCAAAATGAACGAGTTTGAAAATGGCAGATGGAACGTCTGGAAAGCGAGCCATCTAGGTAGTTGCCACAGCGCTCGTAATAGAAAATAGATGTTGATTCCAGTAGTGCATTTCATCCCAAAACCGCTGATTTCCCTAAAAAGGTGTTCGCAGGAGGGATCACGCAGGGTTGCAAGTTGAATGACTAGAAGTAGAATGCAAAGTTGAAGAGTGCAAACGCTTTTTTATGGCGAATATTTTAATATTTTTTTATATTTTGATATTTTTAGCCATTTCAATTTTTTTTTTCGTGCAACCCTGCGTGGGTTTAGAAAAATCGCCCCGTGCGAAAGCCCTATAACCGATTCCGGTAGTGCATTGGGCCCTAACCGGTCCCTAACCGATTCGATGAGCATTTCTGAAAGTTTTCTGAAAGTTAAATTTGCAAAAGTTAATTAAACAAATTCTAATGGCAGCTAGAAGAAAAATGACAATTGGCAAACATATTTTTTTAATGTTGTTTTTAATGCAGCGTTTTTGCTGCATTTAAAATGCAACATTTAGCACTTTCGAACATATGTTTTCGAAGAGCGTTCATGCTATAGCATTTAGCAAATGTACATTTACGCGAGTTCGAAATCGTATGCTTTTGACAAACAGCCGTGTTCCAGTCTCTTATTTAGATGCGTATATCTTACGATCAATTCTCACGCAGAAGATAATGTGCAAAAACCCTACTGAAAAGGAAAAAATTAATTTTAAACCAAAAATTCAATACAAAAACTTGAATTGTTTTAACCATAACCGAACATTTGTTTGTGTATATATTCATTTGTCGGTGCTGTCAATTAAAATTTCCTCACTTAATTAGGAAACAAACCAATGTTGAATTTGCTTAACTTTTCTTTATCCAAATATGTAATGCAAAATAAAAAAAATCTCGATCGGCGATCAATGAAACGCAGCTAGCAACTGTATACTCGAAAAAGCAATGTTGCCACTTTTTCTCTTTAAACCATGTTCGAATCGTGGAAATTTTGGAAGATCACAGGGTTGCTTTTAGCATTTAGATTCTTAATGCAAAAATGGAGTTGCATTTAATTGCATTTAGGTGACGAATTTTGTATGGATAAATGTACATTTAGAGTAGCATTTAGAGCTAAATGCGCTAAATGTGCTTTTACGCGTAAGCAAAAACAGCCTATAAGCCCTGAATGCTATGGAAATTGCTTGCTGGGTTTAAGTCAACAGCTTTCTTAAAATTTTCTTTTAGATCATAAAAATTGTCAAAATTTTAATGTGAAATTGTATAAACTAATAGAAAAAAACTTGCATTAGATAAATTTAATGGTGTAATTTTTACGCGATACCAACTAAAATACAACCGTGCGCAAATGGCAAACGGAAAAGCAAAGAAAGCCGGAAAAGGAAAAGGCCATAGAGACGGTAATCTACAAAAAACTGAAAAAGAATACAAATTATTGACGATGGAAGAACAACAGGCACGGGATACTAAATACGAAATGCGTCTAGTGGAATTACGAGCGTGTCGTAATTTTATTGATGGTAAGTGAAATTTTTCTACATGAACTTTCTTATGTATATCCGGTCGAGGACTCTGCGAAAAACAATCCACAACAAAGCTGGAGCTTACCCAGCTACCAAGTCATTTGGATGCATAGGACATGAAACAAATGTGCATAAATGAAATAAAATACAAATAAATGTTTCATTCTTTTCAATGATTCTGAACAGAGGCTTTTATGAGGGTGGACGAATTAAAAGAAGCGGAAGATTTAATGGAGAAGGTTGGCATGCCAAATTTCAAATTTTTCATAAGAATAAAATGTTAATTTTTTGTCCTTCCAGTGGAAAACCTATTTACGTTGCGATGGTCTACCAAAACCTTACATACCCCCAGAAGTGCGTTTGTTTTTTGTTAAATTAAGACATTTCGAAGGATTGAATATGGAAAAAACCATTGATTGGCAGCTATCTGTAGACGAAGGTAGTATTTTGACGCAGGATATATTTAGCAAGAATATGACGCGTAAAGCGTTAGTTAATGAATTACGCCCCAATTTCGGGGATGAGTATAAAGAAATTATAGATTTGTTGCTAAAGGTAATTGATGCTATAATATAAGCTTTAGACATGAGGATTACTGAAAAGAAATTATTTTCTAATGTAGATTATAAAAAGTATCGAATATTATACCGATGATGAACTAAAAATGGTTAAAGCACGAAAGAGCATCTTAGAAGATGTTTTGCAGGTACGAACGACGAGAAGTTATCTATGAAAAAATTTTAAGATTTCTTAAAATGTGCATATTTGTTTTATTTTATAGCAAAAGAAAGCAGCTTATTACGAAATAGACAAGTTTTTCGATCATTATGCGTATCGGATATTATCATCTGAGGATTCTTATATGGAGTAAGCAATGTTTTGAAGATCGTTTGCGATTGTATTCAAACATTTTACTTTTAATCTCGGTATAAAGTTCAGTAAATGCCAACACAGCTGAATATGTTTACGAAAGTGAAAATTTTTGCATGCACTTATGGACATTAAAAAATGTACCTATAAATTTCCAGTTTTTAGAGTGAGTATTTATACATACGTATGTTCTTACCTACAAATATAATTAATTTAAAATTTTGCTATTTGCCTTTTTTACTTCTACATTTTTGCATATATGTACATATTTTTGATGTCCATAGAACTCCTTGCATCGACGCATGTTTACATAAATTAAAAATTAAAATACAATTGCCGTTATCGATTCTACAGGAAAATCTCACTATAAGGGGAATACAATTATTTTTCGATCCGTTTAGTGAGAATGCTAGAAGTTATAGGCAAGATTTTAAAGAGATTCGAGATCTTACTGCAGTGTTGTCGGCTGGTACACCAGGTAAGCAATTTCAAATATGTATTGTTTTTTTTGTGTGATACCTTTAGTCTTATATGAACATACATACATATGTATATTCAATTCATTTTCGAATCCTTGGTTATTTGAAGATATACACGATTGCTTGGTCCAAGAACATTTTATGCAAGTGGAATTACAAAACCAAGTGCGCAAGAGATTGATGGAAAAACGTGCGGAATATGAAAACAAAGTCGTGTAAGTTTAATTTGTAAATCCGATTAGCGTTCACCAAAACTGATACAAAGTCTCAAAACTTTGAAAGCACTTCTATGAAAAACACTTTCGATTAACTAGTGATTAATAGATTCAGTTTAATCTAATTTTTTACAATTTGTAATAATCTACGCCAGCGCACTAGCGGAACAATTAGAAAATTTAAAAAAATCCAATGCTAGCGATAATGAAAATAAAAAGAAGCAGCCAAAACTTATAAAAGTGCCCAAGGAACCGCCTGTAATAACGGATGATATGTTTCCGGATATTTGGGACGACTTTTTACAATTGGATAATGAGCGTTATAATAATTTCATTGATTTTGTCTATCACCCGGATTCATTGCGACTGGAGCCAGATGAGGTAATTAAAATAATTAGCTCTACGATTTTTATGAATATCTATGTACTTACATTTTTATCAAAATACATGCTTTGTAATTGTAGATCAATTTAAAAAAATATGCGATACTCGGCGGAATATATCAATTATATTTTGTTAAAAAACCAACCCATTACAACTTTGACGATTTTAACATGACATGGCATGAAAATAATGGCGAATTACAAATAATCAAAAACGTGATTGCTGAAGCAGTTTTGCCATCTTTATCTAATAGAGGATCTTTAAGTCGTTCTTCAATTTCGATTAGGCGTAGCTTATCCAGGCATAATAGTTTACAACCAAATTCATCCTTCATTGATCCACCAAAGTATTATGAGACACCTAGTTTTGTTATTTCGATGGAATTACCAGATTATTTATGTCTCTGGGGTGAACCGTTATTGTGCCATTTTGAAGATGACTTAATCGGCTACGTAGAGGAAACTGTGAGTACGCCAGAACAAAATCTAGCGCCAACGCCCTCTGCTGCTACTGATGAACAGAGTAAATTATTTATAAAAGAAACAGCATCAACAGGCACCTCGTCCATAGAAATTGCACATACCCCAAGGCAATCCGTATCGAGTATTTCTATACGCATGAGACGTTCAATATCGAACGTCTTTCGACCCTCATTAGCGTCACTCACCAGTATGTCACAGCAACACGGTCAACCGGCGCAAACACGAAATTTTGTAGAAGTTGAAGACTTTGTTTTGGATTTACCCTTGTCTATTGTTCAAATACGTAATATACAGCGACATTGTTTGCCACGCATTATTTCCTCCTTTAAGTTCCCTGTGGAATTGCAAGATGAAGCGGCCGAAGAACAAAGTGGCAAACCGAAGGGCAAAGGTGGTGTATTGTTGCGTAAACGTCCCTCCGAAGAGGATGTAGATGACGTTAAGGAATTCCAATATGATGGCCAAAACAATCCTGAACGGATGTTTCCTGTTTTCGTTAGTCCCGAAACTTTGCATATGGAATATCGAATACGTGATGAAAATGCAGACACTGCGGTGCCTACGGGGACTAAATTTCCAACAAGTTTCTCCCAATTAGTACAAACATTAGATAGAATAAGGAGCGCTTATCAAACCGGTTTCAGGCGAACACTTCAAGTAACTGATAAGAAAATTAATGCCAATGTTTATAAGACGCGCAGGAAGATAGCTACGACGACGCGGTCAGTGGACTCATCTGCGACTGTCCTGCCGTTGACGGGACGGTTGTCAGCACATATAGCAGTGGCAAAGCGTAAAACTTCGAAGCGAAAAACTATACGGCTGAGTGAACTTGATATGGCAAAGGCGGGAGGACAAAAAGAGCGTGAAAAAGAACATTTAAGGTTGGAACATGAGACACAGGCGTTGTTAATGCGTAAACAGTTGTCAGCAGTTCAGGCGGCAAATCAAGCGGAGGAGCAAGAAGAGAAATCAGAATTGGAAGATGTTAAAGAGAGTCTACCGGGACCCGAAGTGGAAGATAAAAGGAAAACATTCCGCTATTCACATTGGACGACGAAATTTATTGAGAAAACGAAATATGATAAAACAAATCACAAGATAACGATTTGGACAGATCGTTTGGGTGAGTGCAGCAAATAGAAAGTCGCTACAATAACCACAATGTTATCTAAATATTATTAATAAGTATAATATGAATACCATAAAAAACTTGAATGTAAAGTTTAAACAAATTTACTTATTTTAATTAAGGCACAATTGGTTTGGCGTATAAGCTTTATGAACATTTCCCTTTTAAAGATTGGAAAGTGGAACCAGATCTGGAAAAGTAAATTTTTTAAATTATAAATATAGCCGGGTAATATTTAACATATTTTTATTTAATTTTTTTTTTTGAAATATTGTTAGCGAAGGCGAAGTAGTTTTTACGCTAGAAACGCAATATGTTAAATGTGTAATCAATATCTCCGCCAACGGCTATCGCGGTTATGTAGCGGAGCCAACCAAAGGTTTTGTACGCAATAGAAAAATTTACTTGGACATTAAAGAGCCAGTAACCGATTTGAAAGACTTGAAAGGGGTAAGTACAGAACAATTTAAAGTTAATATCGATACAAACTTTAAATGCATGTTTTTGCTTTTATTTTTATTTTGCGCAGCGTTTCCGTGAGCGTTTCTTGAATATATTTTCCAATCACGATGCTCGTTTTTATATAGAGAATAGTAAGAATACTTATTGCTAATTTCAGCCAAACATTTAAAACTTTTAATTTTTCCTAGGCTATTTTTCTGAGAAACATTTAGCCTGTGAACTCCACATCTACTCCTGTATAGCTTTGCATTGTTTGCTATTGACATTTACACGCTCCAATTGGAATCGCTTGGCACAGCGTCGTGATATTGTTTTGAATTTTGCACACCATCGCGAGCCGCCGGAAAACATGATGCAGGTGCGCATCACACCAGAAAATGCCACATTTGTGGATGTACAAGAGCTGTGTTCGGATGATTTAAATACGTTTTTGTTAGACTATACATTAACATGGCGAAACATAGGTGTGAGTATTACACTTTTTACTGTATTAGCCTAAATACATATATAATGGGGCGTATTCTTGTTTTCGTACGAATCGAAAATCATGAAATTTTCCTATCTTTTCCCATACAAAAATTTCAAATTCTCGATTCGTATGTAAACCAGAATACGCCTTTATATTAGAACAATTGCAAAAGGTCAAGCGCTACACATTCATTAATGATATTTATTAGCATTCGATTAAAAATTGTGAGGTACATGAAGATGAATTGCCACTTTGTTATTAGTTCGTTCTAAATCTTTTAATGTAATAATAAAAGTTGCTTATTTGTCTTTCATTAGCAATATAGCGACTTTCATCACCTCATCATGTCAACATATCTCACTGCTATGGACAATCGTTGCAAAGATCCAAAACTACTTGTGAATGTAAAAAATTTGCTTTCTGAAATACGTCCCCTAAGTTATTCGTAGCATAATTGCAATAAACATAATTTGTAATTACTTTTTTTTAATTTATTTTTATTATCTTATGATATTTACTTTGTTTCGAAGTACCTACTTTTGTAAATCATACGAATAACGGCTCCATTCTGTATCGCTGACAAATTCTTGTCACAGTTTTTATTACCGAAAAATATATGAAAAAGTTTAAATTTGTCAGTAAAAAATGTTTGCCACCGATACAGAATTTGGCTATAAGTTTAGTTTTAACAGTATCTAAAGGATTTAATGGAAACACCAAAAGATCTCAACGCATTTGTTTTACCAAAAGCACCTTAAAGAATATCCGCTAACAAAAGTGGAATGAACTTTTCCCTTGCATACTTTTAGGTGGCATTGGTATGGAAATTTAATTTCTGTAAAAAATGAACTTAGTTTGCTAAACTTAAAACGAAAGTTTATATTGGATATTAGTGCAAAATTATAGAGGCGTGCAGCAAGCAGCAAGTGGCCATTACTGAGCACCTTTCTTACAGACATGATAAATTATCGTCAACATTCCTTGGTGCCCGCTTATGGTTGTTTGGATATTGCCGTCGTCGCTGCACACATACTTTTTTTGCGCTGCGCTAACTTCCTTAAGAACGATTGTATTTGCCCCAAATGTGCAGCATGAATACCGAGGCGATGAATAGCAGAGACATTACCAAGACGGGAACCGGACCACTGCAATAAAAACAGATTATTCACAATCGAAATGTTATGGTTTAAGATAAACTATAAAGGAATCCATATGTTAGAGGGTGTGCTAATTTACAGAAATTGAATTAAAATCACCATCCTAAGAGGAAAGTTTAGCCATATCTACTGATTTCTAACAGAATCTATCTTCAACACAATTTCAGTTACTTTCACAAATTAAATTTGAATCATTTGCATTAGGTGCCATTTTCTCTTAAGTGCTGCAAAAGAGAAAGTACACGTCCACACAACGGAATAGGCTGTTGTTGTGACCCAAATATTGACAAAAATGCTTTGTTGGCATGTAAATACTTACACTTTAATACCGGGGGAGTCGTCGGTGTAGAATCGCCACATGCCACCAGTGCCAGCGCCAGTGGTGCGACTTCTAGCTGCTGTGGTACTACTTGTTGTCTTACGTTGCTTCAGGTTACTACCACCAGCGCCAGCGCTGCGTGGCGCTGAGATTTTCGTTGGCGAGCGTGAGCCACTGCCCACAGAGGTTGAACTGGCTGGTGCAGGCTGCAAACGGAGAAAGAAACAAATTTATACATTGCAAACACTTCACCACATACTGTCCTTTTATATATTACCATTTTATTGTAAAATTATTAAACAATTCTGCGACAATCGTATATAAAAGCACGTATTTACAACTGACCAAATGGAATACCAACGAACCAATTGACTGCTTTCCAAAAAATAAAGATTTCGCCGTGAGTGACAATTCGCTGTCTTTGATTTCGTTTTTTTCTTCCAATCGGCAATTCATTCGTTTTTCCTCTTTCCACGTAGACGAGGAAAGTTGGCTGCTTTTTAATTGCTGTCAAGGGAAACGTCAGCATATTTTACTGCTGGAGAATAAAGATGGCGCACGAGTCAGTAAGTTCGCGTAGGAAGCGTCAGTCAGTGGCAACCGGAAATATTAGTTGTGTGAAAAATTGGCAAATTGTTTTAAATTGTGAAAAAAATTTAACTAAGCTGTGTAAAATTGTGATTGCATGAAGTGATTTTTAAATTATTGCATTCAATGCAAACTTATTTCCATAAGAAATTTGGTAGAATTTTCATCGAGCAAAGTAACAGCGAAGGATGTGTAGCCCGGATATACATAAATCACTCCAAGGAAGTAAAGAAAGGAAATAAGGTGCCAGCTTGCAGGTAAGTACATTTATGTTTGGAGATTACTAATTCTTAATTATTGAACAAAATAAAAATTTCGAACCATAACTAAAACAATTCCATTTAGTTTAGATAGATAAATAGATTTTTTTTTGTGGTATGCAATGCAACCAGGGGATCTTTTGTGCCTTCTGTCTCTTTATATCATCTCGTTCAGTTTTAGGTCGCTTGGGAAATCCAATAGTTTGTTTGGCCATATCGACTGCGCATTATTTGACTTCGGGCCTTATGACCGGTGGTATTTTGCTCCTTTTCTGCTTTATATTCGAGGAGTATGTGCGCAGCAGTTTCAGCTACGTTGCCATCTCAGTTGAATGTCAAACTAATTTACACTCCCACTTCCCACTTACTGAGTTGGATATATCTTGATGTGGACAATAAAAGCAATAAAAAATTATCTGCCTCAGTGCCAGGGTCTTCCCTTTTGAATGCTTAAAGTGCGTCTTTAACCAATTATGCAACTTCTTTTTGTATTTTGGCCATAATCAGGCAGGTTCTGCACTTCGCTTCCGGGAGAATTTCCACCATAGTCACATTGAATTCAAAATTAAAGGGGTTTGAAATTCAACCGGAAGTGAATCGCAAAACCTGCCCGAAAACCAGCACTTTGTCCCTTTACTTGACAGACTGCATTGTGAATAATATCGTTTTTTGTTTGTGATTCAATGCTGTGAACATTTCCACATTATCTTCCTATCGCTTAAGGTCAACATTAGGAAGAAGGTCCTTGAATAATTCACTCAAAAATCCGATGTTTTCAATTGTCGGGTGGGCGCTATTATTAAAAATGAGTCAATGTTTTTGTATTTAATGGCTCGTTTATGTAAAATTATTGAAAAAATTGCTAACATCCTTATAGCATTACCCAAAACAGTTTGGGTTGCTTCTTAGCTATTACAACAACAACACCAAAGCCTTATGCACTTACGCGCTAAATAATTCTTTCAAAATAATAAAGCGGTTTCTTTTTTTATTTTGCTCAAAGTTTATTTCGTGCATAGTTTATAAGGTATGTAGTACATTACATTAGTTTTTTCTTTAATATACTTGTATATATGTTGTTAAAGAATAATTTTCCACAATCTTCCTCTTCATCTTCATTTTCAGTTTGTTTTTTCTTTGTTTTTTTTTTTACTGGAAACACTAAATTAAAGTATGACCATTATAATAATAATACAATATAATATGCGGGTGTATAAATAGGCAAAGTTTTTGGGTTAGTTACAAGTTTACTGCATACAAGGTTTACTGCATTTCCATGGATATCATGTCTTTGTGTGAAGGTGTTTGTGTGTATGTTTGCTATACTGCAAGCAAGCTTGCATTTGAAAGTAGCGTCTATGCTTTAACCTATTTGCTTGCCATTATATCGTTTACAAACGTGATTTAAATGTTTTTTATATTATTTTTTTACGATTCTTAAATGTGGGCAATACGCTGTACGCAATAAAATACTACAAACATTGCTTTTTTTTATTGAGGTGCTTAAAACTCGCATGACATGATATCCATAGTTAGCTTTAAAGTTAGGCTCTAAGCGATCGTTAAATGAAAATGTTATTAATTAATTAATTGTAAAACATATTTACGTTGTGAAAAGATACTTTTATAAATTTTTAATCGTCCTCTATACTGTAAAAACTAAACTATATGGTTTGATTTTTCCAAATACCTTGCACTCATGTATACAGTATATAGTTTTTTCGTTAGAGTTACATAGCTGTGTATACATATGTGGAATAATTAATTTTTGTTTAAAGTTAAGAATAAATATTTTCAAACTACCAATAAACTATTAGCCCCATATATGATTATATGTACCCTTAATTTTTCATGCTTTAATTTTGTTGTTTCTCTTAAGTGCTTTATGAAGAATCGTAAAATTGTTGTTTACATATACATATATTTTTTATGTACTATTTTGTTATACTTCAAATTTTTTTATGAGTATGCAGTGAAAATATGTATTTAAGTTGCAGAAAAAAATATTTAAGTTTATGCTGAGCTCATACTGGCTGATTCTATTTTCATCGTCGTTGTGGCTGTTGCTGTGCCACTCGATTTGGATGTTTTGTTGTCGTCCACACCCTTCAGATCAGCATCGACCTTCTTATCCTTTAATTGTCAATTTTCAGCTGACATAATGCCGATTTCCTCGTTGATAGCCAATAGTTGCCTCACGAAGTCCTGGTCATTTATAACCTCGGCTAAGGATTTACAAAGTTCAGTTAGCTCCTTTTCCTTCATATTTAACTGCGGTGCCAATTTATTCAAATGTTGTTGCACGTTGTCTGGAATCTATGGATAAGAAAAAAAGGAATAAAAAGAAAAAAGTTTGTGACAACTGCGAAAAATAGGTTTACAAACAAATTTATTCTACCTTCGATGGATTTTTGAAGACATTGAACATGAATTTAACTTTTACGCGTTGGTCATTCGGTCCATCGTAGAATATTGTGAAATGTGATTCATTGCAGTTTGGCACAACCGGCAGGTAAATACCTGCAAATACGCGTCCTTTTGCATCACGTGATAACAGCGAACGGAAGTTGTACGCTAAATTACGACGCACGGTCACATCGATGGCGGTCATATAGGGCTGTTCGATGTAAATGAGTGACGATTTGAAAGACTGCTCATCGCCACGTGTCTCACGTTCCATCCATTCAACATACTTCTTGCTATGCAGACAATAATTGTAACAATAGTCACGTTGCAGATGCGTTTCTTTCGACTGTGTGAACCAACCTACGCAGTAGAAGAAAAACATTTTGTTAGCAAAATTTGTGTGACAAAAGATGTTGTTATCGTAAGCAAAGGATGTTTGTTTAATAACCTAGTATAATAGAATTATAATAATGTCTCAACCTACCCGTATGTGGATACATTTGGTCCGACATCACGGTAACAGCTCGTCCGATATGATAACCCGGATCCAATATCATTACACCTTCACGTCCGGCAATAGAAATCTTCATAGCTACCATAGCGTGCTCTTTCTCGACATTGGCATGTGGCGAGTTCAGTCCACCGACTTCTTCAGTGCCTTCAATGTAGTCACTCTGTGACATGACCTGTTCCTCGCACGAAACCAGATACAGATAATGCTGTAATACTGGAAAGATCTCAATGATGCGTGTCATTATCTCCATAGCCAGTGAAACACACATGTGATGACGCCTATTAATGGGTAAATCGTAGAATTGGAAGAATGATTTCAGATCCGAGCGTCGTGTACGTTTGAAGGCGCGATAAAAATCCACGAATAAATTAACTGTATCATAATGTGTTTCTTCAAGCATACGATGTAATTTGGTCTCAATAATCGCATTTAGATCCTCATATTCCCAAACCGAATCGAAGTTTAATATTCCCTTGCTGTGTTCATCATCGCAAGTCGCTGCCCAATCGGGCAATGGTAGCGGATGTCCAAGCGGCCAGATTCCATTGATTTGATTGAATGCAGTTAAATTGTAGCTGTCCGCATCGGCCCACCACTCTTGTTGGCCCTGCAGTTGATTGCGCCACCACTTGCGGTGCTGTTGCTCAAGTAATTTACGTATATTGGCGCAGCGTTCCAACGATGCATTGGATGTCATATTATCCACTTTGCCAATTTGTTGAACCATATCGGTGACGGAAGCGGCAGCGCCGGCCACAACAGTTTCCACATCGGTGTATTTACTGTCAACTGTTGTTGCTGCGGCTGTGGCGTCAACTGCATCATCACCATTTGTAGCACATCGTCCACCAGTGTCGTTAACATCATCCACTTGGCTTTCATCAACATCATGGTGGTTGTCGGGCGACCAAGTCTTGTTGTGCACGCTGCATTGCTGCTGTTTAGCGACAACAATTCGTTGGCCGTTGTTGTTTTGTGGTCTATCTTGAACAGGAACGGTGTTCGTAGTCAATCCAACTCGTACCGCACCCGCCGATAAACCGGCATTGGCGCCGGCGCCTGCAACAACAGCTGGTTCAACAGCTGCTGCGCTAGCGGCGGTGGCGCCACATCGCACCAGGCTGGCTTCGGCGAGTCAACTTGGCCATTCGGCACCCCAACGGCCAACCGTTGGCACGTAGCCACTTTCGCAATCATTTAACGAGGTTTCTAAATTAATTTTGGCTGCTGCGTGTATTGATAATGGAATAGCGGTAGCTGGAGCGGCAGCGGTTGCTGGAGCGGCGGCGGCTGCAACACCGTTACACGTTGAAAATAGACTATTCCGGCCCTGCGCGTTTTTGAACAGGAGGTCCGGCTCGTCTCCAAAATACGATGGTTGTTTAGAAAGCTCTGCGTGTGGAAAGAATTGGAGTGAAAATATTATATTTAGTTATTCATGAATTATTGGTGTGTTAATTAAAATCAATTAAACAAATAGCCAAGATGTTGTTCGAGGATGAAGTAATTATTGACGAATTTACAAATTCAGAAGAGGAATATATAACACCAAAATTAGCTGAGCCTTTTGCGCAATTATATTTTGTCTATTAAGTTTAAGAGTGGGCTATTAAAACTAAAAT
The DNA here is from genome assembly GCF_013731165.1 of Rhagoletis pomonella. NCBI lineage: Eukaryota > Metazoa > Arthropoda > Insecta > Diptera > Tephritidae > Rhagoletis > Rhagoletis pomonella. Next base: position 32,993,443 of record NW_023458562.1, read on the forward strand.
TATCGCTCAAAAATATTATAACTGAAATTCTTTAGTTAGATTGAGATCTCTTCATAATTATTTCAGAATGAGTCTACGGCAAATTGCAGTGCTGCACCGTGATAACTCTCTTATCTAGGTCTACAGGCGATAACCTATTAAACGAGTTTATTTATAGCGCTACAATCACTGGTTTTTAGCTTTGTACTCCAACCAGTCGAATTTTCGAGTATTTGATAAGGGCACTTTAACTTTGTTTGGTACAAACCTCTGTAGCTTGATCAGAAAAATTGCACATAAGCATACTCGTAAAATGAGACCCCTTTCAGACACGTCAAGTCTTGATTTCAAGTCTGCTCGTTCGTAGGCGAAGGATGTGGGACGAATGTACTTTTCCCCTCTCTGCTCTCCTCCTTCGCCGACGAACCGAGCAGACTTGAAAGCAAGACTTGACGTGTCTGAAAGGGGTCTGAACCTTTTGTTGTGATTGTACTTGAGCAACGTAAGATAAGAAAACTACTTGTAGATTTTAAAACTGAAGCATTCAATTGAACTCATTCAGTTATCTTTTCTAACAAGTGTGTACATACTTCACTTCATATCTTGAGAAAAGCCTGATGTTATATAATTTTGTAGCTTTTTCAAACTTCGTACTGATAACACATGGATGTAGGTACATATGTATGTAAATACATACACATGTGATTAGTTAGTCCTTCCCAGCTTTTTCCATTAATTGCGAAGAAGTTAAATAAAAATATGTGCGAATATCTGCCATCTCGAAGCCTTTGCATCACAATTGTCTTTTGCCTTACTTCTCAGCAGTATAAGTATGTACACCTTTCCTCCAATTGTACGATAATGCATTCCATCTACAACTTATTCTTAATTTCTACAATTTATTGCTAACAGCGTATTCAACTATTTCTTTCTCAGCTACTTCCGTAATTCGATGCGTATGTAGCAAAAAGAGAGGCAATTTCGTGCTCTGATCTACATAGATTTGTGCATTATTCACACACAGTTGAGTCCATACATTCTGACATCTGTGGAATTTCAATGACCTCAAAAGGCTTTAACGTGCGTCGAAATTTCTTAATGGAAATGTACGCTTGGTCGGCGGGCTGGCTGTTTTAATGCTCACCCAGATGGGTGAGTAAAATTCTTCATATTAGGCTTGAATGGAGAACATTTGTCGGAACGTACATAGATATGTGTGTACATACATATGTCTGTTTGCTTTGTGTATCATCAATTTCAATCTGATGCATATACTTATGGTATAAAATACACAACTGAAATAGTACTATTTTTTCTTCTGAATACATTTTTAAGAGTCCAAACCCGACACGCACAAAGAACGTGCCCAATTTTTTATGAGACTACTGCGGCGGAAGAAATATTAAGAATGCCATCAGGTTTAGAGAAATTAAAAAAGAAAACTTTGTTTTTCGCAAAAAAAAAACTTTGGAAAGAAGCACGAACAAGTTTGGCAATTTATCGCTTATATTGCGATCACTGTCTAAAATCGCATCCTGAAGATAGATTTCTTAATAGCGGTAGGTCAAATAAATATGCTTACCGCGTATAATCAAATTTATAATGAGACGAATTAGTGACAACAAATGCGTATTTGTTTCTATTTTGCCGCCTACTAACAAAATTCTACCAAGAAGTTATTTACAATTGACGTCAGCTTTTTTAGCGCCGCTGTCCGACGTATTTCTTCGTATTTCATTCATCCCGGTAAAAGATTTGTGAATCACTTGCTTATAAGTTTTTTTCCGCAGTGTCGTAATTATACTAGAGCCACATACATATGTACCTATGTATACATTTTACTAAGTGCCTTGAGTCATGTGTTTTGACTGGACGGCATACAGTGGAGTGGTAAATATTACTCAACACCCCGCTAAAGGCATACGCACATATGTATAGTACACAAGTATGTTCATATACATATATGGATGGATTAATGTAGTTTTTGTTGCTAACCAGCGGGCAAAGCGACTAAAAGTAAAGTACGTTAGATTAGGTTTGGTTAAAATGGAGTGTTTAGGAAGACCAGATAACCTTCACTCAGAGTTAAGCGGGACCACAACCTTTTAAGTAGATCTTCTAAAGTAATTGCAAATATTCAATAAGGGCCAATATATACCGCGATCTCAAAATTGTCTACAAACGTTTTCGAAAACATTAGAAGGCATAGTTAAGAGTGTTCTTTATTGACTAGTTTTCTCTGCCTTCCAGGAAGGTTATCAATTCGATTCGATTTATATTGACTTTTCGAAAGCTTTCTGTAATGTCTCACGCAAGGTCTTAGTTTTTAAACTATCAAGTTTTGTTTTCCACTTGACTTTACTGGCTGAATTTAATCACATTTGAAAACGCCTCATTACGGCTTTCTTTTTCTGCAGATGATCTCAAATTATATATACTACAATTAAAAATGTGCATGTTTTCAGTGTCCTTCAAACCGAACTTGATAACCTCCATACTTGGTGATTCCGAAATCATCTATTCCTAAAAGCCAATAACTGTTATTACTCCGCTTACAGCCCAAAGCTTAAATCCTTCTCTACGAGTTATCATATTTCTTGGTCCCATCCTAAATGCGTTATTGAATTTAAAGAATTAAGTTCCCACTTCAATACGAAATTAAGGTTTTCCATTTCCGTTAACTGCATTGCTTTAAAATCTTATGAGTTGGTATCCTTTCTCCACTCTGAAGATCATTCATATTTCTTGGGTAAAATCTAAACTCGACTATACCTCCCTCTGAAGTCCATAGCATTCTGTATGTAGAAGTTTGCTTCAAGCTTCTATGAATCATGCTATCAACTTTTGAATATAAGACCTCTGCATAACAGGTTTTACTTTTTAATTTGGGGTTCTTACCTTTGAGTGGATCTGCTAGCGTAATCCACGCCCCGTAATGGGAATTAAATAAAATTCCAAATTTTGACCCGTCCAATTATCTTGTGGAGCAGTCCGTACCATATTATATAATTTTACGACGGTAAAAAAAACGACAGAGCTTATCAACAACAACAATACTCAAAGCAAACTAATTAATTTCTATATAGATAGCAAAGCAGCTATAAAATCTATAGGGCCTAATATGACGAACTCAAAAAGTTTGCTAGAATGCATAGATGAACTAAGACGCTTAGGGTCAACTAGGAAAATTCATTTGTACTGGGTACCTGGGATAGGGCCATTGAGGGAAACGAAAGGAAGGATGCTCTAACAAAAGAAAGAGTGCTACTAGAAATTTCTATCTTACTTCTTCTTCATTCTTAGCGCGTAAGCGATTTTGACCGAGTCCAAAACAGCACGCCAGTCGTTTCTCTTCTATGCCAACCGGCGCCAATTGGAAATGCCAAGTGAAGCCAAGTCCTTTTGCACCTGGCCTTTCCTATCTCTCTACAGGCTGGCTCTTACTAAGAAATGCCACTTAGGCATGTTCTAAGAGGCGGATAAAAGGTGGTCACAATAACGTGGATTCAAAGTATTTACGGCCACCCTTCGGTCACATGATTTGAAATTAACAAAACTTATAGTTATACTAACGAGGAATGACTGTAGACTTCTGTTGGGTTCATAACTTGTCACAAATTGTTAGCTAACCACGCTCTTTAACTGGGTAAGGCGAGTAGCGATAACTGTAGGCAGTGCGCTTTGGGAAGGCGTATCTCACTAGCCCTGCGCAAGCTACAAAATATGGGTTCTAAAAAATCGGAACTCATTATGAACATTTACTTTTTTTAGGTACTTTTATCTTGTAACTCTATGGTCGAAAATAGGTGCGTTCGTTTAAAATCTCCAACAGAAACCAACCAACTGCCAAATTCCGGCGAAATGTCATCTGTTCGCTCACAAGAGAGAAATATCCAAAATAGTACGCGAACAGAAAATTTGCAGAAACTTGCAAGTTAGACGAACAGCTGATATATTTTTTGTTTACATACAAAAGTGTAAAATTTAAAACGTACGAAAAGTCATCGCAAAGTGTTACGCTGACACAGTTTATTGATTAAACAAATAACTACTTATTTCTTACAAGTTTAATTAGTCGCATTTTGTAATTTTTATCTTCCAAACTATGAAATTCAATTTTGTGATTTGCGTAAATGCCAACCAGCTGTTTTTGATCAGCTGTTTCCCTGTTGGCAAATTGCTGTTGGCAAAAATTTTTCCAACAGAAACTAACAGCTTCCCCTCAAAATGAAATGTCACTTTGCTCTCTCAATTTCCCCTACTTTGCAAGTTTTTTGCGTACACGAACGCAAAAACCTGTAAGTTTTGGTTAAACATGAACAATTAACAGCTACGCGAACGAACCTATTATCTGTCTATGTGAGACTTTTCGATAGCCACCCAGTTCTACCTAACCTAACCTAATATTTAAGAAAAAAACTGTGCATATCTGCAAATTAGAACTTCGCACCCAATCTGAAGGTGAAGCATATTCACGTACGCCTGTTTTAATGCGTTGTACATAAAATATATACGTATGTACATTTGCGGCACCGGAATGCCTTATGTGTTTTTATTTATTGTATGTATGTTCTGATTACCTTATCACCAAGTATTAGCAAGTACAAATTAAAAATGGCCTGCCAGCCTAATGCAAGCGACGGGGAAAAGTGTGGGTGGATTTTATTTTATATATTTTTTCCTTTCGGTACAGAGCATGTGAACAACGCATGAAGGTCACATGAAATCGAAACTCGCAGTTTTTTTTTCAAATTGCGAGTATTTTCTTCCACACAATACTACACACATATCTACTTAATAGTTATTCTAGCGTTCTCAAGTGTCTTTGCTCTATGTATGTCTGGCCTTCTCGCAGCTGTTTTTATTTGACCATCGCGATTGATTGAACAAATTGATTGACAAATGCATTGACATAAAAGCGTCTGGGTTAAAGTAAAAAATAAAACCATTTCACTTGACATGTAATTTAGGCGCCTGGTAACGACTTGTTTCTTTGCAATAACGTGAGGGCGTCTGCGTTTGGATGCCACGATGAGCAAATCACAGAAATTATTATTTAATGGCTTGTAAAAATAGTGGGAAGAAGCGCGCAAAAAAATCGTATGGTACCATATGAATGTATGTATACACGATTATTTGTATATGCAAGTACGCATTTATAAGCCACGGTTTGCTACAAAATGAATAAACAGATACTACCTATGTATATACATATTTATGTATGTATGTACACTGGCGATCAACACTGCGTGAATGGTGACTTTTTTTTATTCATAAAAATCTTTAAAGATACAATTTTTATATATATATTTATTTTATATGTATAATATATTTTAACTAAAAGCAAATAAATCGAAGTTTCAAAATTTATTCAAAATTTAGAAAAGTTCAAAAAATTCAAAAAAATTCAGATTAAAAAATTTAAATTTTGATAAAAACTTGTTAATGTTTACTAAATTTTGTATAAAGCTCGAAATTTATTATTAAAAAAAAAAAAAGAAATACTTACAAAACACCTGCCTGGTTATTTGGTTATGCGGTTACATTTTTTATTAAGTTTAAAACAATAAAATATACTATTGAATAAAACTTTTTAACCAGATAACCTCATAACAAGGCAAGTGTGAACACCCACATTGTGAATATTAAACAAAATCGCCATTCACTCAGTCTTGATCGCCAGTCTACATATGTGCATACATATGTATGTATGTATGTATGTATGTATGTATGTATATACTTGTACATACCAACAATACGTGTCGTAGCAAGAAAAATAAATTTAGCATTGCTTATTACTTGCTTATTTTTCAGCTTAAGTTTTATTTTTAGTTTTTTGTTTCTCTATTTCTACGGTTGGTTTAGTACGCGCAAAACTATTAAACAAATATTAGCGTTGCTGTGCAGAAATATTTTTACAGCTTTAATGTGTTTAAAAAAGGTGATGCATATTTTTTCTGCTACAGCCGTCATCGATTCGCCACTTCGCTGCTTGCTATGTTTGAGTTCCGGTCGCTTAACGAAAAATTTTGCATGTGAAAGCAACAACAAAGTTAGCTAGCACGGATAGACGATAGCGAGTTTGGTTGTACCTCATTGAGTTCGTTCGTTTCGTCACTCGCTAACTGATGGCGAATCGATGACGGCTTACTTCTCTAACCTCAGTCTGTCGAGCAGTATTATATTTTATTAGATTTTTTTTTGTTATTTTTTAATTTACATATGCATATATATTTTTTTAATTATGTTCATCGAAGCAATTAAATGCAAATGGCTAGTATTTTGCCGCTTTGCCGTTTAATTATAAACGATTATTTATTTGTTGCGCTAGCTGAGCTTAATTACCGGTATGTGTATGTATGTATATATTTTTAATTCCTTTAAACTTTTCCGATAATAGCGCAATCGTTTGGCTGCACTGATAGCTATTAAATTTTTTAATCATAGAGGTTTTTTGTAGAAAATGAGTCAACAAAAATTCTGTTTCATTGATTGCGTAATGAGCATAGTAAAGGCAAATCAAAGAAACACCACTTTTGGTTAGATTTTGAAGCCGTTTTCGACAGCACAGATAGAACCAAGATAGTTTTGGGCTCCCAAAAAAAAAAAATAAATGGCTATGTAGATTGATGTGAGCATAACTTTTTGCTATGCCTTAATTGAGAAGAACCTCTCCGATCAGAAAAGATATTTCAAAGTCAGCGATCTGTAGTCTTAATAAAGGGCGGTCAAGGCGGTTTTTTCAACTTAGCGAAGCTAATAAAAAAGATTGGTTTAGCGGCGAGTATCAACAACATAATATATCTCATGGCTATACCTAAAGGCCATTCACTTTACGAGGTCAAGCGAAATTGAATTAATTCAGATACTTTGGGCTCGGTAGGCAATTTAATAGCAGAGCCTTTTCTCATAAAAATTACGCTCTACTACAACTCTCATCGTACCAATCATCGTTTATATGTCGCAGAAACATGGAAAAAGTCCAACTAAGATCAGAAGGTTTTGAGTATATTCAAAAGAGCAACCCGAAGCAAGATCTATGGCCGTTTTCGCGTGGTCGACGAGTATTGAAAAAAATATAGAATGACGAACTATACGATCGTTGTAATGAATGGGGATACTCCGCTGATAAGAGCCTTTGATTTGACTCCCATAAATGGATAACAAAATCACGAATGGACAACGTATTCCAAGGACCAAATACAGAATGATCTATCTAAACTAAACTTGGTGTGAATAACACCAATGTTTGTAGCGCCAAATAAAAGATGATAGAAGCTTAAGAAAGTAAAGGGCTAAGTACTATTTGACATACGCTTTCACACTGATATTAACCATTTCAAAATATGTAAAACAGCTGAACAAATAGCTAAAATTATTGAATTAATCTACCAGAAATCTTGTTCATTGATAAGGCGAATTTCTTGATCGTATAGTAAGCATAATTGAGGAATTTGAAATAGAGGACAGCCGGAAATGACTGCTGAGAGGCATTGTACCCGCAAAAACCGATTGTTTTATGTGCGTTGTGGGCCAACAGCGACATCGGGTTTTCTATGTGCCTCTTCGAGAACAACGAAGGAAGGCAAGGGAAATTCACACAAAGTGTAATTTCGAAATTCAGCGATGAGGCTTGTCCTCGAAGATTCTGTATCAATTACTTTTTGTGGAGCTTTGCGAAAAATCGTCACGTGGAGGTCGTTAGAATGATATTGGGTTCCACGTAGAATGGCACCATCTAAACTTTATTATGAAGTTGAAATTTTATAGAATTTACATCGCTGTGGCAAGAGGCGCTTACTACTACTAGGTAGCACTGGGTTCGATAACTGGTATGGGCAACATCTAATTTGGAAAATATTTTTCCTATACAGAGCGTACAGCTGTAGGTCCCTCCATTTGTGTAACAACATCAAGACGCACACCACAAATTGGGTCGAAATAAGTTAATAATACAGTTATACTAAATTACTCAAGTTCTTTTAAATGGCGTCATCATTTTTAGGATATCTGCTTCAGTTTCAGTAGGATTATTTATTTTGGAACGAATTTCCGTCATCCCTCGTCAAGTTTGGTTTGGAGACAAACCGGTTTCGGCGTTGTGCCATCACAACGAAAAATTGTACTGAATATGGATAGCGCGAGGCTGAAACCAGTTTGTCTCTAAACCAAACTTGAAAAGGTATGACGGAAATTTGTTCAAAAAAAATAATCAGCATAGGATATATAGCATAGCATTATTTTATCAATTTCTATCTGAATTATTCGACTTAAATTTTTTTTCCAGTAAGTTTATTTATATTTTGCTTTATCAAAAATGTTAAAATACGTTTTACTACAAAAAAACTAAAACTAGGCCACTCAAACAACAAATGGCTACTTAAAATATATATTTTTTTATAAATTTCACTTACCCATACAACGGCCAAAGCCCGGATAAATTAAATTCTTTCTTCCTTCAGATTGTTGTTTATGTTTATCGTTTTCACCGTTAAAACGCAACAATTCGATATTGTTTATTGTGTATTGAATAAATTCACAGAAAAAATAGATTAAACGTTGAAGTTTTGTTTGTTAAACGCGCTGAAAAGCACGTTGGCCGTACTCGCGCGATCGACAACTGTTTGCTTGCGACTGATCGACGCTTGAAGCGCTAGACTGTCTATATATAAGATTAAGAGCTCGCAAGATTAGTAGGCAGCCTATAAAAAATTTGTTTGGCTGGAAGTCTCTCTCTTCACTTATTTTTTTGTTTTTTTTTTTTGTTCAGCCTCGTTTTCAATGAGTCAGTCACTTGTTTGTTTACTACTTTATTGTGGTTGTTGTTGTGTGTTTTTCTGAGATTTGTTTAATTGCACGTGATTTAATAATTCCGTTTTTGTTGTTGTTGTTGTTGTTGTTGTTGTTGTAACGCGTTTGTATTGGTTTCACAAAGAATTCAATAACCGAAAGGAATTTCAAATCGAAAAGAAAACGAGAAACGAGGAATACTTTCGAAAACGAAACGGAAACGAAAAAAACAACAACCCGTTTCTATGTGGCGTTGTTCTACTAATTGCTGATGTTGTGTTACTCAACACTGGTATTTTTTAATTAACGCCTGCTTTTTTTGCCTGTTTAAATCAGGTCAGAGTTTAAGTGTATTGGCGAATTAATCGACATCGGAAAACGGTTTCTTTGCACCGTTTAGCACAGAAAAAACTTCAAATAAGCCAAATGAGTTTGGGTGATGGTTTTTGCTTTGGTGTTTTGGTTTTTTTTTGCTGTATTTCGCGCAGATCTCTTGTTTGTAGCTCGATCCAAAATGATCCTTTTAGTTTGGTAGTTATCCGCACAAAAGTCAAAATACGACTGAATTGTTGGCAAATTGCTATGCACTTTAAATGTTACGATCAGTATACGATTTGTATCTATCTGTGCCACGAGTTGTGCCAGCGCGTATATATAGACCCGATGAAGATCGTCTAGCGAACGTGAGCAGCTAGTTATCGCTGTAGGTACATATATATATTTGTATGTATGCTTTACTGTATGGCTAATGCCACGCTAATGTCTTGCTTTGTTTGCTTTTATATAAATTTTTATTTTTTATTTGTGCTCGTATATTTATAATGCTTCTCTTATTTTTGTTGTTATTGTTGTTACCACAATGAGAGTGTTGTTGTACGTTGATAACAATAGTTTGCTTTTCGGTATTAATTGCTGCTGTTTTGTTGTTGTAGTTGTTGTTTTATTTTTCTATATAGTATCTAAGTATATGTATAGATATTGTGTAGTTAGTTTTCCTTTGAAGGTCTTCTCTCTTGACGTCACTGCCGCCCGATTAATGGTTTTATTGTACAACTGCGCTAGTTTGTAACGTCGTTTTACGACAGTTATTTTGCAGCAAACCTCTTGCAGAGTGTCACCGGAGAGTGCAAAGAGTAGAGATATTAAAAAGTGAAGTGCCTGCGCTACAGGTAAATGAATGCGAAAAAAGCACGTCAGCCCAAATGTACTCTTAATTGCGTCGTAAACAGCTGACTTGCTGGTTGGTTGGTTGGTTGGTTGGCTGGCTGACAAGCGGACTGCGAATGGGCCTGACCGTAGCTAGAGTACTCGGAACAATGGAAATTTCAAAAACACCCGCACACACGCAAACTTTTTATTGGCTATTATTGTGTGTTGCACCCTAAAGACTCTTGGATTTCCAGCGTTTGCTGGAGAGCGCTCAACTTCGCTTCAATTATTTTCGGATACTCTATAGGTTTTATTATTTTATTGTTTTTTTGGAATTTTACGTTGTTTATTTACTTCGCGCTATGTATTTGTTTTAATTGTTTATTGTTTAACGTTTTCTTTTTCGTTTTTTTTTATTAACGCTTTCAAATGTTTATTATCTGCAATCGCTATTTACTTCCGTTTTATCTGTTGTTTTTAGTGCGCGTGTTTGTTTTGATACGCAATCCTCTCTTCGGTATCTTCGAGTATTTTGGCAAACTTTCCAAGCGTTGTGAAATAGCGATTTGTTGTTTTATTGTTGCTCCGTTGCTATATTTTTTTAGTTTAGGCTCTAAAGTTGAAAGTTGTGTCGCAAGCAAATGGCTTTCCTTTGAAGGCTTTTCTCAAATACGAACACTCGAAAAATATTAATATTTGCAAATTTCTTTTTGCTTATAATTCTTATTTTGGGGAAAAAACTAAGTGAAATTATATCGTTAATGTTGAATATAATGCACTTTTTACACGTCTTTCTCTGGTTAAAATAATTGTCCTTGCCAACGTCTCTGCCGCGCACTGTAAGAAATAAAAACAAGAAATTTTGATTAGGTAAAGTAAGATCAGTAAAATTATTTAATACCAATATACATATATACATATATTATCTACTCTAAATTTTATGTAGAAAAAATATTCAAATATAAATTATATGAGCCTCTAACAAGTTGTATGCTTTCAATCTGATTGGGTCTTAGCCGAAGTTCCAAGTTAAGTCTGATTTCAAAGGATTGTCGAGGCTGTCTTTAACGCTAAAAAGTCGAACAGGGGTAATGTGACCCAATTTTCCTATTTCAGTCTTTCTAGTGTTAAGAAAGTGATATACGCGAGCATTACACATTTCGCAAGCTTGTTGTATGGGCTCCGAAACATGTCACTACCCTTCCTGATACTAACAACAGTTAAAAAAACCTCTCAAGTTTCTAGGTAACAATGACCGACCTTAAGTACCTAACGCACAGAATGCCTTCTCCGATTTGGTAAACCAGAAACTATATCACATTACTTTTGTAATAGCCTGGATCTTGCTAGACGTTCTGAAGACACTACAGTAAGTTGAACAGGTTTTAAAGGTATGGGGGTATAGCAAAGCCCAGCGTAGTATCACGAACGGTCCAGAACCTGTGGTCTGCATGTTCGACAGTTTCAACATGACCTATAACAACAATACCCCCTCGGAAAGCTTGAGATCATGGCCGATTTTCAAAAACTTAAGTGAAGACAAGGAAACCGTTGAAGAAGATTAACTAGAACTTCCAGTCGAGGACGACCAAGTCCACTTCCCACCAGCACGTATAGCAATTGCGTGGCTGAAGGACCACTAAACCATCGTGGTCAGGTTAAGATTTCTTCTTACTTCTCTGCCGTGAAATAACTCTTCACACGAGTTGGTTACTACATCTCGCACATAGGTTGCACATATTGCTCAGAGTGCGTGAACGGGGACGCAAGTGACGGAATTGGGTATAGTGGTGCAACTATAACTGCATACCCAAAATAATGACAATAAAGAGTGAAACGACTTTCTGAACTAACGAAAGCCGCAAGGTTTTTGAGAAGAAAATAATTGAATATCCGAGACGTTTGTTAATAGTAAAAAGAAATATTGAATAAAATATGTAGAAAAATTGTGTATTGGTAATTAACCCCCTGCCCCTCTTCAGTTTATCCTGACTACGCGCTTGTGCTAGTACTTAATTGAATATTTTAAAAAAATTTTATAAATAAATAAAAAAAATTTAATAAATACATTTGGATGTAATTAAAACACTTTTTTAACGTACACGCGCTAATAATCCAATCTTTATATACTATGTACATACATACATATGTAGATGCTGATTAAATTAAGTGCGCAATTCACAATTTCTAAGGGCTCATATACGCCCAATCTAAATTTTCGACCAAATGTACATGTTCATAGACACTTACTGCATTCATTTGCAATATGTAAAGGGTGGGCAAAATAAGACCTACCTATTTCACGCAGCAGGTCCATAGTTTGCCTAGCAGCGTGCGCAGTCGCTTCATTTTGTTGGGACCTCAAATTAGGATGATGCTCTGCCGTTGGCCGCAAAAAGTTTTCAATCATTGTTCTGTAAGAAACCCCATAAATCGTTTCTGGCGTTTCATCCTCATTCTCGATAACTTTTTCGGCCATAACACCGTACCAAACAATGCATCTGTATGGGTGTAACTGGTGCTGGTGTGTTGCCCTTGGATTTTCAAAGCCCCACAATCGGCCATTTTGCTTGTTGATGCGCTTCATCCGACATCAAAACATTACCTAAAAAAACAATTTGTGTATAACGAATAGCATATTGTAGTCGTTGTTGGTGATCTTGCTGTAAGTATCCGTTATGATTTTCCAAGAGATTAACTATAACATGCAGAAAGATAATAAGAATAATATTAAAAAATAAAGAAGTTATACGTGCTTAACATTAGTAGGTCTTATTTGGCCCACCCTGTATTTATGTGCATATATATAAGAGCGGGGTGTGCCAGGCAAAATCAGAAGCCTACAAAAATCAATTTATTCGTCATATGTACGAGTGATGGCAGATAAGTTCACGACGATGACTAAATTATAAATAACACCTCTTTTTGTATTTTCACATGAAAAAAATTACTGTGTTTGGCATACCGCGAATCTCACACCGCTCGATAAGCAGCACCTATTTTTTAGAGTTGTGTCAGAGTGATTTGGGCGACATTTGCAGCCGCATTGTGACCGTTGATGAAGCCTGGATTCGTCGATATGATTCGGACTGTAAGCAAGTGTCGAGTGTAAAATTTTACGTCGGTGATTACGCTATAGCTTTCTGAGATAGCGTGGGAATTTGCGTAGTTAAAAGTTACCTAAAGGAGCTATAATGACCCATTAAGGGTCAGATTAGTGAGCCAGTCGTACAAGTTGGCGCGCGCTTTGCTATTTCTATAAGACCCGTCCACACCGCTCGGCTTACGAGGGATACCTTGACTATACTAGGGGGTCTAAAAAATGTTTAAAATGTAAAGTTCTCACCCGTATTTTTTTGTAAAAAAAAAATATTTAGAACCTCCTCAAAGCCCATAAAGTTTTCCATGTATTTTATATGGGGAAGAAACACCTTTTCATAGAATGGTATAGAATTCTCTTCAGGAGACTTCCAATAATAATACCCAATTGTTTATTTGACAACTTTTTAATACTAACAATTTTTTATGGGCCCCTATTAATTTTTTTGGGGGGTTTTCGGGGACCCATAAATGCTAGTTAATACTAAAAAATGGTGAGATACACTGGTCGAAAGTCCATTTTTTAAATTAGACATACCCGTTTTTACTACAGATTCTAATTTTCAGGTTAAAAATAAATAGCTTTTGTTTGAAACTTTTTCTCGGAAGTGCCTTTTTGAACCTCTTTATGACCTTCGAATTGAACTCTCTCTGGACTTCTTAAATGAGCGAACATGCTTTTATTGAAAAAACGAAAAAAAAAATGAATTACGCAGTCGGGAAAGCTCTATCCTTTGGTCGTATTACCGACTTCCGTCCCTGACCGGAAGTGAGTTAAACAGAACGGAAGTGCATAATGTTAACCGGAAGTCCATTCCAGAAAAAATTTCCGGTAACAAATATCGATCAATAGATAAAAGTATCGACTCAGTATATCACTATTTATCAGCCACTCCTCGTACCTTTAACAACGTGTTCAAAATATGTGCATTTGCATGTTCATAGCCCAGCAATTTCTGTTGCATATTTTCCCTTAAAAGAATTGCGCATTTCATAGGCCTGCTAATGTTTATATTTTGGTTCATATCGCTAATAAACAAAATTCCTGACACACACTATGTACATACATATCTTTATTTATTTGCAACATTGAAATATGTTTGGTTTTAGTTTTTGTTTTGCGTAAACATTAAATGGTCAAAGACGCGATTTGCCATTCAAAGCACATATTGTCTTGAATATCAACTCTGCATGCTATGCTGTCATATTTGTTTACGTCGAAAAAGTTCATTGATTGATAAAGTATATACATACATATGTACATATGTTTATGTATACACAGTATATACAAACAATATGTGTACATACACATGAGCCGTTTATTTTGAAAGTGGTATAAGTCAATTCCCAGCTCTTGTGATTAATAGGTCGGTTTCCGGTTCCTGAACGGGTCGGTTATTCGTTCAACTTCACTTACTTAAAAACTTAAAAAATAAAAGTCAGTGACTGATTTATATTGATCACTTTTAAAAGTAAAAGTCACTGACTGATTTTTATTTATGGTTTTTATAAATAAAAGTCTTCGATAACTGTTATCTAAGACATATAATTTAAAAATAAAAAACAACCGTTATTTGCCGATTATTTAGGTAAAAATACAAAATAATTGTTATTTTGGATTTATAAAATAAGAATCAGAAATAACTGTTATTTGAGAAGTAATTAAATAAAAGAAAAAAAATAACCGTTAAAGAGCGATTTTTTTAATAAAAGTTGTGCCAGTGTGCTGTACCCTGGCTACTAGGAGAAAATTCGATTCGAAAAGGCGATTCTATTCCGTCTCCATTTTCCAGCAGACCAAAATTTGCATTAATGGTCCGTGAACAAAGCGGGCTTCTGGAAGACCTCCGGCTATCGGCCTTATTTTCTTTTTGTTTTTTTTGAAAGTCATCCAAAAATTTGCTTTTGCCTTATCCCCTTAATATAATGTATAGCATATTTTCGTGTTTGACAACGTCAGCCGGTCGATGGGAAAACATCTTGAAAACAGTTTTCTTGGCAGTCGTTTTCGCTTTTAGAATTTTCTTATTTCATAATAATGTAATGCAAAAATGTAAACATTTATTTATGTATATGTATTCATATGTACTTAGGGTGCCTCACAAAAAATGTAGCGGTTTTATTCATCGGCATGATAAAATTTATTATATTTTAAAACTTCTGCCAAAATATTTCGAAAAAATATTAAGATTACGTGAACTGGACCGATTTATAAATACCTCCAAAAATCTCATTATGTGTTTTAATTTAATTTTTAAACAATACAGATTTTTTGTTTGTTTAGAGAGTGATACACTATAATATCCGTACGTATTTTGCTACAAAAAACTATACGTACAACTATAGCATAAATCGACGTTTGAGTGGAAGATCGACCTGTCTCGGCAGCCAGTTCGAAAGCGCCCTATCTCAGAAAACTTTTCAAACTCATTTGCATGGAATAAATTGTGCGCTCAACTATGTTTAATTGTAACACTAATCAATTTTAGCAGAGTGAAGCACACAAATGTTGGGCATTCTTATCAAATATTAATACATCAACAGATGTACATATTTATTGAGCTTGACATACATATATGACTGCCATACGGCTAATGCATGTGACATTTACGACACCACTAACTGCTATAATGAAATCTACTAGATGTGACCATACAAAAGTCAGGCAACCATTCCCAAGCCACAAACACCGCCCACCGATAAAAACCGTCTACTCATGGCCGTTCCGCTTAGTTTCCCTCACAACTGTAAAACAATTTCAGTTCCAGCTCATTTGTTGTTTAATGAAATTCAAAAGGTTTGGAGGACAAGTTTGCTATTACCTTTGTCCAATGAAAAGCTCACACATAAACATACTACAATTTTACTATGCATGTATATATGCATGTACACATTCTTTGTGAAATTTTACACCACAAATTTATAAAATGTCAATATTTAATAAGCGTTATTGCCTGTAGTAAGGAATAAATAATTTAGTTACATAAATATGCACGTTGAAAGTAACAAATAAAGCATCGCATTAGAGTGGCCCAAAAAAATTTTCGTGGGGAAAAAGCAGGAAACCCAACAATTATTTGCTTTTTTCCCCGAAACAAATTTTACAATGCATTCTTGGGCCACCCTAATGTACATATGTGTGAAAGTACACATCCATATATAAATATGCTAATATATATGGGCTTAGTACATGTCTATAGTTTTTGTTATATTCCTCTATCAAATTTACACACATAAATTGTGTGATGTCTTTTTTGTTGTTTTTGTAGCGCAAAAATTTTCCACTCAAATTATTTTATTAACTCACATTTGAGTAGGAAAAGTATACTTGTCAGCTTGTCGTATGAATAGTATGTCAATACATTAGACAGGATCACCTAACAAGCAAACAAATACAAGTTCGTCCCTGAGTCTAAAATATTTTGCAATACAATTTCTAATTATTTTTCTTTTTTTGCCAAATCTAAGGGGATGCTTGAGAAACACTTCTCAACGCTTCTGAATGTCAAAACAGGTGGTGCGTTTTATGAAGAAGACCCCGAACCAATGTGTAGGGACAAAGAGCTCGTGTCCCTCCACTCGACCAAGACGAACTGGGAGCAGCATAAGGCTGCTTAAAAACAACAAGGCCACCGGAGCCGAGCTATTCAAAGCCGGTGGCGAAGAGCTGGTCAGGTGCATGCACCAGCTGTTACGTAGAATTTGGTCTGCTGAATACATGCCCGAAGACTGGAATCTTAGTGTATTTTGTCCAATCAACACGAAGGGAGATCCCGCTGTTTCCGCCAATTATCACGGATCCAGTCGACGACACTGTGTGAAAGACTGATGCTATTCATGAACCAACTGATTGGACCTTATCAGTGTGGCTTCAGAAGTGGTAAGTCCACCATTGACCAGATTTTCACAGCACGTCAAATCCTTAAGAAGACTAAATATCCAAATGGACACACGTTTGAGGTTTTACACAAAGCGATTCACTCTCATGCGACTTTTTCAATATGTTGCTGGAAAGCGTGATAAAACTGCCAATCTGGGTAGGCACCATATATTTATAGCAAAAGAACGATGCTGCTGCCGTATGCAGATGATATCGATATCATCGGTGTGAAGTGTTCGACTGGAATAGTCGAAATACTTGCGTAGCAAAAGGTTAATGATTTTTGATCAGCTTTAATTTACTGGCATTAGGGTGGTACGCTTGAGTGACTGAGAGCTGTTAGATAAGTATTAGAACGGGGTACCTGAGGCCAATGAGTTTTGGAACAAATAAAAATAGTATCAAGACAAGAACATCGATATATCCTATTTTAATGATGTTTTCGTTTCTACCAAAAAATGTCACCTTTTGATTGCCCCTTTCTCTTTTTGTGCTCGATTCTAAAATATATTTCACAACGACACACGACACATTCTCTACACTTTGAAGCTTTGTCAAGGGAGATGGTTGCCCTGAAAAGCAGATGCTTGCGCAAAACGCCAAAGTTATGAAATGCGTTAGCTAGACAAGGACAAGAAGACAAAAACATGCCCCTTTACAGGGTTGCGTGTAACATCAAACACATTTTGCTCCGAGGAAGGGCAACATTTTATGGGCGAAACGAAATCACCATAAGATTCGACTGTAAATTTAGAAGTTATGAAATTGTTCTCCTTACATATAAGACCCATACTAATGTACATACATACATACATTTGTATAACTGAGATTTATTAATAGATTATGTAGGTTTAATCATGAAAGCACTAACGTACATACATACATACATTATTTGTATAACTTATTTAACTGATATTTAATACTTATTAAATTTAGTATTTTTCCATGCGTTTGCTTTGTTATTCTAGCTGAAGGTTTAGAATTTTCTAGTAACACAAATAGCTTATGCAAACTTATAAGTAATTACATATTTAATTATTTTTTAATAAAATATATACAAACATATATACGTATGCAGAACTGAAGAAATCATCTTTCAGCCCCTTGAAGCCGAGCGAAAGGTTCAACAAATTTCATTTTGGATAATTAATGCATTTTGTTGGAATTTATAGCAATAGGTCAAGCAATTCTCATTTCATAGTTTTTCATTCATTACAAGTACAGTTAAATGTAAATTGAAAACAGCACCTGATTGTGGTTTCGAGAGGGTCGCCCCAATAGTAAAATCAGGTCATTGGATATAAGCGTTTCCCCACAGAAAAGTTTCAAAAATTTCAATTCTTTTTAAACTTTTTCGCGAAATGGCATAAAGGCATTGAGATAGATATGGATATATAGATATATAGATGTGTTTAGAAAAGCGAGAAGAATTGATTTAGTCATGTTTGACTCTTCGCCTGCCTTCAGTTCCAAGGTAATTTGTTTATTAGACGAAACGTTTTTTTCTGAATTTCCCATCTCAAGATCTTTAAAATACTGTTAGCTATATTTCGCTATCTGGAATTAAGATTAGAAAAAATAAATATAAATTTATTATTTTATCTCTCGGTGAGACGCTATACAATTGTGCCAGGAATTGCGCATTAAGTTTAAAAATTATGATAACATGCCTATGAAAAGTGGTTACCAAAGAATAATGATAATAATAATTGCCAGCAAGCCGTTAAATGTGTGATAATGAAAAGTTTGACGCACAATAGACATAATAAAAATCCAACACAGAAGAGATGCTAACAAGTTGTAAATTTAAATCAAATAACAATTCGCTTTTCACTAATTTCATTTTAGCAATAATCTCATTTAAGACAACGAACTGGTCATATAGATTGTAGTATGTACATTACGCTTATGACTTTTATCTAAAATTAAATGCACCTATCTACTATGAGAATGGGATGAGGGCTAATGAAAAACCTACAAAAATAACATTTTGGTCAAAATTTGCTATAAAAAAGGTTCCCGCAGGGAACTGCGAGAAAAACACTTTTACTGGAAAAAACATACATACTTATATAAAAAATTCCATGTCGACCGAATTATGACTGCGATCAAAAATTAGTTCCTACATTTTTTTTTATTAAGTTGACGCGTTTTAAGTACCACATAAAAATTCCATAAAAAGCATATATACATACATTGCCCATCAACCCCTCATAGGAGTTTTTAATTTTAGGAAAGTCATATGCCTAATGTACACGTATACATATACATATATGTTATGTACGTACATTTATAACTAAAAAATACACATTAGCACATTTTATGCTTCTAAATATTCATTATGCAAATTACTCAGGTAATGCAAATATGTACAAAGATAAGTACGTAGTATGTATGGCTGTATAGTATAAGGCAATTTGCTATCAGTCGGCCTAAGCAATAAACAAAGAGCTGTCAGTTATTTCTAGATGATAACATAAATATTCGTTTGTTATCAGCACACAATTATTATTTTTTTTTAGCTTTTGATATGAATTTCATTTTACTGCGAAAACAACAAATTTTAGTAACGAAAATATTTATTTAGCATATGTACATAGCTAATTGTGACAGCATATAAGTATGTATTCTATGCATACATATATATATGTATGTGTGTACCTAGTGTTTGGTTTTTGCTCACCGAGCTTTTCGTAAATAAGTATATTAATAGAGAAATAATTGCATACATTTTTTTTTTAATCTCATTAAGTTACAAAATTGAATTTCGGCTAGTAAGATACACTCCGCTTCACTTGGATAAGTACACAACAAAGCACAACCTCAAGATCTGAGCTTACATATATTTGGGCTTGTGCGCATCGGAGAAGCTTCGTCTTAATCTCATTTTAAATAATGATCCATTTCAATGAAAAGTGGTGAATATGAAGAAAACACCTTGAAAACAAGAAAAAAAGCCTAAGTTATAAAATACAAATAATCATTTTTAGTGTAGTTTTGAACTTTCCATATCCCACATTATGGATCCCTTGCAGTTTTGAAACACACTTCTTAGATATATCAAAACTCCTTCAAATCAACTCAACAAACACAAAACACATTTTGCAACCTCTGAAAAAGTATGACTCTCAAGTTAATAACTAACATAGTTCTTTGCCAAATTCCGAACCAGCGAGAAGTGCCTTTTTTTAGTGAACCAGCGATGGTCAGAGAGATCATTTACTACCTGCGGTTGAAAGATATGATTTAATATGTCACATGCGTACATAAAGAACAGCCATGGACAGAGAGAGCGTTTAAGCTGGCAATGTCCAATAGCCCAATGAGCTCATCTAAGGCTTTTTATCCTATGCGAAAGAAAAAAACTTATGGCGTATAAAGCGGGATGACCTTTTCTGTAGATTGGGTACAGCATACTTAAATTCCAGTCGTTAGATATGCGTTCGTCCATCCACAATTTGCATAACAATTGATGCTTGCACTTTATCAACTCCTCGGCGCCGTACTTGAACAGCTCAGCTGGCAGGTCATCAGCTCTAGCTTTTACTTTTCGTACCTCGCCATACTTAGTCGGCTCTTCGCACTGTGTCTCTCTCGTTATATTACGGAAAATACACCTCACTTCCCTCTTCAGCTTCCTTTATCGATCCCGCTTTCAGCTACCTTGTGGTTGTATTCAAAAAGTCGGTTTATTGCTGCTAACATTTTTGGGACATTTTTATTTCTGCCAACATTTAAAGTTTTTCGGACTCATGTGTATCTGTCTCTCTCTCTTTTTATTACGAAAAATACGTCTCGCTCCCCTCTTCAGCTCCCTATATCGACACCACATCGCTCGATTTACGCCCGATCACAGCATATGTCCCTGTAGGCGGTATCTTTTTACTCAACAGTGGCGTCAAATTTCTCGCCGTATCAATTGTTCTTTGGAGCTCTCTAAAATCAAACTACTGTTTTGGCTGCGGTACGAAGGGAGCGGAAGGCGTGTAGTCTCACCACTGGAATTTATCGGTTCGTTAAAGTCAATAAGCCTCAGATCGTTAGAGGATACTTCGTCGTGGAGACGGAATTTTGCGACAATGGGGTCAAAGACAATGCACACCTATTGAGTGCATATATACATATATTGTGGGCAGCGCTCGGAGCGCATCTACGGTGATTGTTAGGTGCCAGAGTCTTAGGGATGTAAAAGAAGTCTTTGGACACCTCGTCATTATTTTCAAATGGCACCCCCACCGACAAACAGTTGTAGTGCCAAATAACAAAAGAGAATCTACCAAAATACATAAAAAGCATTCTACAATTTTAAATAGAAAACCATTTCAGCTGAGTTCACTCGTATAAAAAATCCGTAAATGTAGATTTTATTAATTTGTTAGTACTATAACACGAGCATAACTAAAAGCTTTTTTTTATTTATACATAAGTATGTACGTGTGTATAAATGAAATTTTCTTACTATGATTATTACTGCCAGGAGAAATTTGTCGCCGTTGGAGTCAAAGTTCAATTGCTTTGACGTCAAAGAAAACCAAGCCGCATAACGACCGTAAATCTATTGGCACGATACGAGTATAATAAAAACGCGATAACACCAGTTGGCACCAGTTGCGAGAAATTTGATGTTAAATACGGGTATCGCATGCCAAAACTAGTAGTATTACTTATACATATCTACATATATTACTAATGCAAAATATATTCGTGCAAAAGAAATGCGCTTGAGGCACTCGCTAAGCCTCTCGAAATTGGCGCAAACTGTGCCAGTGATGTCCTCGTTAGTTGAGTGAGTGAGTGTGGGTGTCAGTAGCTTAGGGATGTAGCACTGCTGGTATGTGTGAGACGTATGTATGAACTTCGAGTGGGTGTTCAAGTGACGTATGCAGCTTAGTATGCTAGTAGAATTGACACGCATTCTTCGAAGGCTTCTTCGCTTTTGTGATTGCAGTTGCATATATGTACATATTTCCGGATAATGGCATGATTTAGGTTATTGAATAAATGAGATCGAATACTTATATTAAAATAAAGTATAAAAGCAGTAAAATAAGGAATATATAGAAGTGAAGAATATTTGCAAATGCTTCAAAATATAAGGGGGTGGTTTAAATTGCATTGTCATCACCGCCGTCTTCACGGAAGTAGCGTGTCCGAAGACTAAAACACCCCGCCATTTTAAAACCATTGCTCACTCTGGGAGCACTAAGTTTAATTCGGTGCAAGTGCGTCGAGGTCTTGCTTCTTCTTTCGAAGTACAATTTTGAAATATGGTAGTATGCAGAATTAGGTCCATCAAGCTACATGCTGCCTCCGAATCAAGAAAGAGAAACCAAGTTTGTGATAGACGGAAGTCATGTTTCCACTGGCGAAACATCGACTTGGGCCACTTTCTTTTTGCAGATACACACACATATGCCCCTTACAGCTGAAAATGAAACCTCTCCCACTCAATATGTGCAACCACCGAAGAAGCAAGTGGTTGGACTTCTGTAAGACCGAAGGAATAACTGGAAAGACGAGGAATCTCACGCCGTTTAAAAGAAGAAATATACAAATATGTATATACAGGTCCACGCTGCGATCGGGCGGAGAGAAGCTATGCCCGATCGATATAGGAAGCTTAGTAGGGAATCGAGATTTATTTTCTGTAATATTTAAAAAGAGATAGGCCAAAGTAAGTTAGTACGAGTGCTTGAAATGCTGTTCGGCAGGAAAAAAAAACCCTAAAATTATATCAGAAAGTTAGGCAACTTACGGCAGGTTTTAAGGCCAGAGCCCATTCCTGTAAGAACAATTACGGCGCCTTAGTAACCGATGACCACAATATACTTAAATTATGCAAGGAACCCGCACCCACCCTTTTGAATGCTAAAACTACTGGAATTAGTAGAGAAAATTAACATTATTCTCCAGTTTAAGATGACAGGGTCGTTGTCTCACCATCCGACTATGACGATATAGATATATACAAATAGCAGTTTCGCTTCAGCAAAACAATGCTGCTGGAGCAGATGGTCTACTCAATGCGAGGATATGACTTCCATAAGCGCCAACTACCGCTGGATCAGTCTCTAAAACGTCGCTTACGAGATCTGATCGAGCGCATTGTGCGAAAGACTAATGGCCACTGTCGACGAACGCTTTGAGCCTTATCAGTGTTGCTTTAGACCGTGTCCAAATGTCGAATCTTAGAAAAAATCTGCAAAAGGGAGGATCGCCATAAACCACATCTTTGTCGATTATAATGCCGCCTTCGACAGCACGGAACGTATGTAGCTTTGGCTTAGTCATGGAGCGATACTCAGTTGAACAATGCGTAAAAGTGATCCAAACGTTGATGCCGAATTAAAAAAAAAAGATTATTACGAGCGATGAGGCACATTTTCACCTAACAAGCCTGATTGCATCCACTGTAAGAAAAAGCTGTGCACGCAGAGGGTGTGAGTGTGGGTTTCGGGCTGGCGGAGTCATCGGTCCGTACGGTAAATGTTATCGTAACATGATAATATGGACTGGAACAATATGTGGTTTAAATTGGACGGTGCCACTGCCATACAGCCCATGAAACAATAGCCCTACTGCGAACATCTGCGGTCTTATTGAATCACCCTATAATGTACAATGTAATGGAATATTATTATCGACTTACTTATGTAAATTCGTTATGTGATGTATGAAATGGAACGTTACAATGAGTTCGATGAATTCAGAACGCAAAAAATTAAACAAAAAGAGGCAGGAAAAAGTTAAATGAATTTTTAATGCTTTTCCGTCCTTAGATTCCAATTTATGATTTATAAGTAAGAAGAAAATGCAAAAGCCTTGATACCATGTAAATACATATGTAGATTACAGTATGTGACAATAACACAAGGAATAAAAGTGGATCATTGCCAAATAAAAGTTCACGCACGCACGCACACATACAGCTGTATGTATAGGTGAAACCAAATAAAGGACGAGTATATCCTTGCAAACGTGTCAGCATAAATTCCCATACAAACTACTACATTCATACATACTTACTTCCATATGTATGTATATACAAAGCAGCCAAACGGGTTGACGTCAGCAACTGAATTTACAACCTAACACCCAGTTTTGGAAAAATTTCCATCATTTTCATTGATTCACCCAAAGAGAATGGCGGCTTCCTTCTAAAGAAAATAATTGAAGCGCAATAGAGAGAAAGCAGGTGTCACTAATAGCTTTTATATGCGAAGGAAGGAGATAAGAATACGTTTAATTTTATGGTAAAGAATATAAGCTAACAACGAGTCAATAGCTGTAAATCGTTTGCTATTGTTAGCATGTGCCAGAATTTTTTTTCGTCCCATTCTCTTGGCATGAGTCAGTAAAGAGTGTGCGGCTGGATGCAAATACCGGCCGGTGCCAAAACGTGTAACTCATGTAACGTGTTATTCGTGGCATTTTATTATTGCTTACATGTGCTTATATGTACATGCTTATCTGGTAATATCCATACATGCATACATATGCGTTAGAGATGCGCACGTGACGTGAGTTTTGCAGTGACAGTGCTTGATTCACGCGTGGCTATGCATGTGCGTGGGAAAGTTTTACAAACTCATGTGTGAGCGTAAGCGACGCACAGTGTGGCAAATTAACTTTTTTGTGAAAAAATTTCATATTTTGGGAATTAGAAGAAAATGTATCGGTATTCGAAAGCTTTTGAGAAGAAGAATTCAGGAAAAATAGTTTCGTTCAAAGGTAGAAGGTTTAAATTTTTTTGTTGACCAGAAAAGAGTAGGCAATGAATTTAAAAAAAAAAGTTTTAAAACCCTTCTCTTACGTCCAGAAACTCACTTCCGTGGTCACAAACTCATTTAATTTTGTTAAAGTCAATTATATGCGGGTTTTAGGCAAAAAACAAAGGTCTGCTTTAAAGTCAAGGCGATTTTTTACTCAATCGGACCTTCCAAAGTACATTTTTTGATTATTAATATTTTGTCGGCCGCTGTGGTGTAGTGGTAAGCAGTGCGCGCGTCCACTCCGCAACACCTGGGTTCAAGCCCTGGTCAAAGCAACATCGCAAATGGCAAACCTCCGAGTGTATTTCTGTCATGAAAAACAGCTTCTCATAAAGATACAATTGCCGTTCGGAGTCGGCGTAAAACTGTAGGTCCCTCCGCTTTGTGTGACAATATCAAGGCGCACGCCACAAATCGGAGGAGAAGCTCGGCCAAAAACTAACATAAGTGTAAGCGCCAATCTATTATATTATTATTATTAATATTTTTTTTTAATTTTCTCACGGGCGCATCTCTAATGCTGATTTTAAATGGCGTAAATTTTTGGTAATTTCAATGCCAAGCGGAAATTCGGCATAATATAGGGTGATTCAATGTTGATGCAGATCTTTGATCGTAATTATTTTCGCATATCACGCATTGCGTGAAAAATGAAAAACTTATTGTGGAAAAGCAACAATAATTTGAAAAAATGGTAGAAGGGATAGCTATTTCGGAAATCACCACATTTCCTCATCAGACTTCTTTCAGTAGGATTCCACAATAAGTTTTTCATTAAAAACCGCCTCAAGCTCAATAAAAAAAATTGTTGAATATCATTGTTATAAGTCCATAAAATAACAAAAACAAAGATTAAAAATAACCTTATGATTTTTTTTTTATTTTTACGATCATTTTTATCATTTTAAGATTTTTATTTTTTTCGATTAAAATTAATCATTATTTTGTGATTTATTATTTATTTTGATAATTTTTAATCGTTATTTTACGATTTTAATTTTTCCGATCATTTTAGTCATTATCTTATGATTTTTATATTTTCGATCAAGTTATAACCGTTAATTTCAGATTTTTAAGATCATAAAAGATTTAAATCAGTTATGAAGAAAAGTCAGTTCTTATTATAACGGTTAAAAACTGTCGAAAAAAAATTAATCCAAAATAATCCAAAAAAATTAACACAAAAAATAACGATTAGAGATCATCGAAAAAAAACACACAAATGACAATTAAAAATAATCTAAGAAATAAATGTTATACAAATCATAACGGTTACGGTCCTGGGTATCTGAAAAAAAAAAATCATTTCGAAAAATGTGGTTGTGTTTTATTTAAAGAAGAAAAACTGCGGTCATATTGAACCACCCTGTATGTACACGCAAGTATGCATATATTTACCAAGCGTATTAAAACTAATGCGACAATTCCTTCAATGAACGTAAAATAAGGATAACATTATGACCGCAGTTGTTGCTAACCACTTACGCGGACACCATGTATTTACATATGTATGTACATCCATACATATTTAGATATACCTACGTATGTATATAAGTGGCTTTTCAAGCAGCACTTGGGTACTGTTAACCGCTAATCCTCCTCTTCAAACCTACGCACACACATCCTTCATGCATGAAAAATCGTTAAACTACTCCTGCTGCTACTTCCTTTTCTCCTTCTTTAAACATTTCGTGCGGCCATCACGTGCCACTAATCGTAAATATTTTTGTAAACAAATGAAAGGCTGGTTGTTCTTGTTTTAGCTTTAGCATTTGTTGCTGGCATTTTGTGGCTGCTATTGGATTTGCTATTGTTTTTGTTTTAGTAAAACTTACTATAAATTCTCTCGCTGGAAAGTACCTCTGCGTAATGGTTGGGCTTTTGTTTTTATACCCGAGCGCACTTGTGCACAAGGGTATTATAATTTTGTTCACATAACAGTTGTTTGTAACTGCCAAAACGAACCGAGATAGATATAGACAAATATATACATAAATGATCAGAATGAAAAGCGAAGTCGATGCAGCCATGTCTGTCTGTCCGTCCGTCCGTCCGTGTACACGATATTGAGATATCTCAACGAAATTTAGTATATAGGTTGCCCTTTACCCAAGGCCCGAGCCTTGCTTAGGGTGGAACTAAGAAATTTGTTTAAAATCTTTGAAATCGGGACATAACCACGCCCACTTCCCATATAACGATAATTTACAAAAACACGAAAACTGCGATAAATCAGTAATTATTGGAGCTTATTCGCTCAAAATCGATGACTGCAATAACTTACTTAGCAGAAAATTGTATTATTATACATTTTTGGATAATGGGCGTGGCGCCGCTCACTTATGACCACAAATGAGTATCTCCGTAACCAATTCATAAAATTCAACCAAAATTGGTGCACCTTATAACCTTGGTACGGAAAAGCAATTTGTGGACAATTATTAAAATTTGACTAAAATTACACCCCTTCCCGTATAGCGGTAAATTTAAAAAATACGAAAACTCCGATGTTTCAAAAACTGAATACACTAATTTACTTCAAGTTAAGACTTTTCAACAATCTCTTAACAATAAATAAGACTGTTGTAGACTTCTAGGAATTGGTAACCGCTTTCTCGATTTCTACCAAACTTGGTTCAATGTTTTCATTAAGTCAGCATATTATCGAAAACGTTTGAAATCAGGAAAAAACACCCCTGCTTATCATGCAAATGTAGTTGAGAGAAAGTTGAAGCGACGATACTTGATACCTGCGCCGGGTATATAAAATTCGGTTTCGCCCAAACATATACTTCTTTACTTGTTCTTATTTGCTGGCATTTACGTGCGCAAGCGCCCTTTAAGTATGCTTCCATTGAAATTTTCTCTCTCCTAAAATGTTTTGATGAGCGCGTTGAGGTACTCTTGCGCTAAAAAGGAGGAAAAATAAAAAACAATGGGTGGAGTGGCTGCGAGGCGTTCAACTAAAATATATGACCGCATTGGTTTTTTCTTCTTACCACTTGCTATCTACTATGTTTCCATGGTTACTTACGAATAACTTCGTATAAACAAAGCTTTCCAAAGTCTTTTCTCATTCTCGTTTACCATCGACAGTGGCGGCTAATTAAAAATAAGGTGGAAAATTTTATGGAATTTCATTCATGAGTCACCATGAAGCACTTTTGACGAACCGCAAGTATTTTTCAGAGCCTTTATGGTTGCCGGGCTATCACTGTAAACTGTGGTCAGCGGTAATCATGGATATTTCTCTCAATTGTCCATTTTCCAGTAACCAGTGGCTTAAACAAATTTCTGGTTTTTCTGCATTTACTATACAAAATCAATTAGTTTTTTCTCTTAAAATCGTACCGTCTCGTCAATGTCTTCTAGAAGGCTGCACATTCGCCCAAGGTTTCTGTCAAAAATATACCATTTGGGACCGCTCGATAAGTTTGGTATAAAGCCCATTGTATGCATGCCAAAATCGTTTAAAATATGTGTAGTTTTCTTGAACGGGACTTGCGTTGATAATAGTCGCCAAATGGTGAAGTGGATTAAATTGTAACATAGTTAATTAATCCAGAAAAAGTGCAAAGAATCATTCTGTCAAAAAGAAATATACGATTTTCAATATAAGTGAAATATCTGAGAGTTATCCTTCAAAAATCCCGAAACACGGAGAATGCCGAAAAAGACAAAATCTAGAGAAAACCTTGAAATGTTTCTCGAAATCCGGAAAATCGTAAAGCATTTAATTATATTAGGGAGCCTTCGTAAAAGAACTGTCAAAATGAAGGTTTATTTACAACACGAGAATTTTCACAAATAAGATGTCATTATTTCATTTATGGCGAAAAATATGTACATCTGACTGGCAACAGTTTAAGTGATAGGAACACTTTAATATTTTTTTTTAATTTCACTCAATACTATCTCAATTTTAGCACAGCCAGTGTGACGCGTGTACCATAACCCCAAATACATAGTAGTTAGCAAGTGGCTTCTTTGTTCTGCATACGAGTATACTCCACATAAGTACGTACATATGTATGGATGTGTTAAGTTCGTTTTTATTGTAATGGATGTCTGACAAAACAAAATGCGTCTGCCAAAAAATCGATAAATCGCAAACAAAGAAACAATGGCTGACTCTTACACACAGAAATGACAATCGTAGGAATTCGCCCCACCCTTATGAAGAAATTTTACTAATATAGAAAATCTAAATTTTCACCGATTTTTCTATGCATTTCCATATATTTAGAGCAAGCAATTTTCACTAACCTGCTACACTTGTATCCTTCTCCTGCGGCTTCTCTGCGTTTCTACTGAATGTTCTACACTTTTTCTGTAAGTTTCTTAAACCTTTTTATTCCAATTATATGAACCGTTATAATAAAATAAAATCAATATAAACATTTTATCGCTCATATTTGGTATGAGGTTCATGGCAAAAGTTTCCACAACAAATTGTTTAAATATTCACTTTTTTTATTTTTTTTATTTTTTTCGAACTTAACTTTTAATACTTTTTATGTTTTTTATAACGTTTGCGTTTCAACATTTAAGATAATTTACGCTTGCTGCGGTTAGTTGAGTTAAAGATTTGTTTCCTTATACATTTGACGTAGAAATTAGGAAAACTGGTAGAAAACACACAAATTTAAATACTTCAACGCAGCTAAGAAAATCCACACAAAATGCTTAACCGAACCGATATACAAGTCTAACAAAAATTTTCACAAAACTTAAAAACACCAAATAGTTTTTCTATATTTTCACTATCCTTCACAGTCTGCATCCAGTTTTTTTTTTTTGTTTTTTTCTATGTCAATTATTTTTTTGCATCGACTCTTCCAACGGTGAATTTGTAATGACACCCTTAGCCAATGTTCCACTTGTTTTTATATCTGCGTTTGTGAATGTTTGTGACTCGTCCGCCAGAGTGTGGCGTCCGGTGGTTGAAGGGGGAACTATTGTTCGGTGTTGCACTTCTCTGCTTGGTGCTTTTTCCAGGTCGACCGTTCAATTCGACGCTTCAAATGAAATTGTGAAATTATTTGTCCGAGCGAATTTGCAGAAATTCTTGGTGACAGGATAATAATCCAGCAAGGATTTCCAGTAGCAGTGTTGCCAGATGACTGTGTAGCAGCATGAGTGGGGGTATGTACTCACTTAGCGGGGACTAAGAGGGCAATTCTGGCTAAGATAGTAAAAAGTCTTTCGTAAGACTTATTATTAATAGTTATTCTAGAACAAAAGTCTTAAAAAAGCTCTCGCATTCACCACTCGCGGTGAAAAGCTATTTTGAGAGAAAGCAGTTGCACATCATTTAGCTCGCGTCCCTCCAACAGTCGCAATGTCCGAGTGAGCAAAGTACAGGAGTGTCATTCGACAGATCGGAGTTCGGATCCTAGAGCAGCGGATTCTATTTTCTTTTCTATTAAGTTAACATATGTATATTTTTTTTAGATTACCTTTTCTTTTAATTATTAGATTTTATTGTTTTAAAAAGAAAAATATGTTTTTCTAATTACATTTAATTTTTGGAAACTTAATTTCTGTATTTTTTTTTCTTTTTTAATTTAATTTTTTATCTTTCTCAATTTAATTTTCTTAATTGTTAAGCTGTTGAATGTTAATTGTTTCAGAAAGAATATTTTTTTATTTTCATTTAATTTTTAGGAACTTATTTTCTCTTTTTTCCATTTCTGATTTGTTTATTTTATTATTATTTTATTGTTTATTTTTTGTTTAATTTTCTTTTAATTTGTAGATTTTGTTGTTAAGAAAAAAAAATATATTTTTAATTTCATTTAATTTTAGGCATTTATTTTTTAATTTGTTTTTCTCATATTAATTTACTTTTTTTTTAATTTTTAGGTTTTTTTGTTGTAAAAAGAAAAATATATTTTTCATAATTTTGATTTAATTTTTAGAAACTTATTTTACATACATATATTTTTTTCTTTTTTAATTTTATTTTTTATCTCTCTCAATTTAATTTTCTTTTGATGTTAAGCTGTTATTGTTTCAAAGAGAATATTCTCATTTATTTTATCTTTTTTTTCCTTTTTATTTTTAGATTTTGTTGTTAAGAAAAAAATATTTTCTCAAATTTGATTTGATTTTTAGGAACTATTTCATTTTCGTTTTTTTCGTTTATTAATTTCATTTTCTTTTAATTTTTAGATGTAAGTGTTTTCAACAGAAAAATATATTTTTTATTTCATTTAACTTTTAAGTATCTATCTACAATTTTCTTCTTTTTTGTTTTTTTTTCATTTAATTTTTAGATTTCATTGTTTTAAGAAGAAATACCAATTTTATTAATTCATCATCAATCAATCATAAAAAAAATCAATTATAAAAAAAAAATATTTGCTTAGTTTTGATTTGTTGTTCTTCTTTGATTTGATTAATTAAATTGTATGTTTTTTTATTTTATTATTATTTCATTTATTTATATATAATTTGTGAAAAACTTATTGCTAGAAGGCGAACAGCATAAAGCTGAGAACTCCTCGTTAGCAGATCTTTCAATTGATCTTTCGAAGGGCAGTAAAGTGCTTTTAAGATAGTTGAAAGAACTGAAAATTAACTTACGAAAGATTTTTATCTTTCGAAAGACTGTGGTGAGTTGAAAGACAATGGCCAGAATTGCCCTGTAAGCAGCATAACCAAAATATATACGCTTGTTTGTGACGATTAACGAAACGCTAGTTGATGGCATAGAAATATGAAGAAGAATTATTTTTACAAAGGCGTTAAAATCCATTTCGCTTTACAGAATTTATTATAAAACTCAACAATATTTTTTTGAACAATATTTTTTAAACACTTGTTCCCCCATGCGCTTTAACACTCAATCCGGCAAGCCTTGAGCGGTCATGCGCACCACACATGGATCCTCTCCCCATCCAATGTTCTCGAATTTCTGACAAGTCACTTTAGCAATATTCCAGCTGCACTAACAAAATGCATGCAAGTCGTAAAGAAATTTTAATATATGTACTATGTCCATGTACATATAAACATAAGCGAGCATTGAAAGTGTTAATTTTAAAGCTTAATTACCGCGTGTCGTGTCGGTAATGGGCTTCTTCCCACTGATCTTACATATGTATCTACATTTAAGGCACATGCATGCATATGTACATATGTAAATGTTTAGCTACTCGTGCGCACATTACCTTGGAGGACATGTGCAATGAATAGGTGTAATTTCAAAGGAGCTGGCCTATTTTGCTTATTGAGGTTATATACTTAAGAGCATTGTTTGTCTAAAGTGCATATTCGCTTATGAGGAAAAATATAAATAGAAATTGAGATAGACATGGTAATAAGCTCGCCCTACGAGAACTTGAAGATGAATGAACCGCGTATTTTAGTTTCGGGTTATCAGTAACATATCACAAAGAATAGGCGCCTTCAGCCTTTTCGGACGTGGAGGTC
Source organism: Rhagoletis pomonella (assembly GCF_013731165.1). Taxonomy (NCBI): domain Eukaryota; kingdom Metazoa; phylum Arthropoda; class Insecta; order Diptera; family Tephritidae; genus Rhagoletis; species Rhagoletis pomonella. The sequence goes on from NW_023458562.1 coordinate 33,025,549, forward strand.
GCCTTTAACAATATCAGCTTGGTATTTATGCACTCCTCCTCGGTCGCCGTAGAACTGGATCCACTTATCACTCTCTAGATCGACAATATGTTGAGTACCAAAAGCAGAAACAAATACACGCGGTGCACATTTTATCTCCCTAGCTACGGAATTTCACGCTAAACGAATTCTTCCTTATTTGCAGAGGCACTAGGGCAGGTTAGATTAATGAGGCAGTCAGTCCAAAAGGCAAACTCACTTAGACTCTGCAGGTCCATTGTGAGACACAAAAATATCCCTCTACCTCCAATCAATCGCGGTCTGACCTCTGCTGTGCTCAAGGCTGTAGTTCAAGTCGAAGCTACACCTGTTGGGGGTTTTTGGAGGACCGTACTCCTTATTGATTTTTTTCTGCAATTTTCGCTCATAATTTTGGTCCCTTGAGTATCCTAAAAAGGAGGTCCGACCGCACCAGGGGTTCGTGTGCACAAGTAGGGCTAGATAGAACCGGAGATCGCTGGATATCCGGAGTACTCCGTTAGAGACTCGGATAGTTATTGATCTGGGTCACCAGCCAGGCCGAACATCAGTAAGGGTCGTCTATTACCTTATTCCAACCAATAGATTTTTTTAAGAATCTGCCATTCTTGGCTTTATATGTATGTTATTTATTTTTCTGCCGTACTTTGGCCCTCTCACCGCGGGAAGGTGGTCAACCTAAGGTACTAAGATTGTTATGTATGCAGATGGCTTATTCATTCTGGTAGAAGTGAAATTTATTTCGACTGTCATTGAGATTCTACGATCGGTAATCAACGGTAATCCTGGCCACGACTCGATGAACGAAGAAGACGGAGTTTGATAAGGTTCTCAAAGCCAAACTTTATTTTTCTCACAGGAATAGTAAGGAGCGGCACTGAGCCATAGGCCACGGAGCCCCGTATAACGATTTATGCGGAAGCTGCAGAGATGAAGATGAGATAGAATCCATCCCGCACTTCCTTTGCGAGTGGCCTGCCCTCCGAAGTAAGCATCCAAAGTCTTCTGCGGGACCACTTCTTCGAAAGCTTCCGAGACAGCTTAGGGAGGGTCTAAAAACATGGAGGGATGGGCATGGGTAAACCATTTGGGTTCTCTATGGGAGTTTGTGGCTTCCGAGTGAACTCTTTTCAGTGCTACATGCACATCCAACCAACCAGTAAAATAGAGTAAGTAGATAGAACGAAATTAATATGAGTGGAGGCTTCACAACAGTTCTTCTAAATATAAATCCCTCAGCAAATTCACGTAAACTTTCGGGTTTCGGAAGTGAATGTGCTTAAGCTACATTAAGAAACTAAAGTTCCTCTCAAGTCTTCTGGAGACGAGAATGTGTTGCCCTTTCCATGTTCAAGTCGTAAGACCTATAGAGATCATTTGACCATATTATATCTTCTTTCATAGAAGTTAGGCTCCAGAGTTGTATTCCTTAATCTCTTTTTCGGGTGAAAGTGATACTTGGCATACCATCTTATCGTCAATCATAAATCCCCCGGAACTATGCAACTGAGAATGCTCTCAAACTTTATTCTCGCCATGTTGTATATGCCATATGTCAGTAGTCTTGATGCTGCTCTAAAAGCGTCTTGGCGGAGTGAAGACGCATGAATTTGCTTCCTTTATAGGGGTTCATCCACAAACGCGCCACCGATAGCGCCATTTAATAGCGTTGAGAACTATTAACTCCTTATCTCCAATGTACTCTATGCCTCTGCAATCTATGTAATTGTGTAGGAGCTAGCCCCGGTCTTTTTTTTTTGCTTACTGCCTTAATTTGTGATAGAAATTTTGGGCTGAACGCCTGCCAGTCAGCATCTCAATCTCTTCGCAATCACGTCTTTCTCGTTTTATTTTCTTCTCTTTCCCTTCCTCTGATGGCGCTCGATTGACGCTCTCGTCGCGATTGACTACAGGGTGGCTCTAAACGAGGGTTTGGAATACTGAAAATCCCATTAAGTTGTAGGAGTAGACTCGAATAGTAGGAGTAAAATAAATTTAATATTTTTCAGTTAGTTGAAATCTCTCAGTTTATTAAGAATAAAACATATTTGTTTAAATAATGTTTGAGCATCGAAAATAAACACGTTAGATCACGCAACACGTACATACATCTAAATATCAAAAATTAAAAAAAAAAAATAAATATAAAATATAAAGCGCACATGCATAGATCCTCAACTAAAATCCCATACCCTGCAATACACTCAGCAGCGGTGGTACAGCCCTTTGCTTCTTCTCTTCATCGCCACTGCGACACTTTTTCGAATCCTCATTACGTTTATTGTTGGTGCTATCGTTGATATCGGTATCGGCATCATTATTATTGTCGCCATGCACCGACTTCGCACCGGCACTGGAAACCGCAAGTTTATCATCGTTTTTGTTGCTCATTTTAAGCGTAGAAATTAGGTTATTTCTAGCTTTCAGCGCAGCTGTATTATCATCAGCAATTTTGTTGTTATTATTATTAACGCTAGCGTGGCTACTACTAGCTTCTTTAGGACTACGTACAGGCGTGATCGATGCCGCGGCCGCTGGTGCCGCATCATCTACGCGGAATGAGTCAGTCTCTTCAGGTTGCTTAACAATTTTTATAATATGCTGCACGCTGGTGCTTGGGTTATCACCGCTATCGGTAGACTGTGGCTGTGCCGCATGCAATATTGCTTCGTCGAGCAGCCGTTTGCACTCCTCGATTTGGTTCTTCCATGCGTGCACGGCATATTGCGCCTGTTCTATGAATTCATTGGCTGGCAGGTCGGAGGTATCGGTTTTGATCGGCATACCGAATTCGTTGATAAGTATGCGTGGCTTGGTGGGTGCACCTTTGGAATTCGAATTCGGTTTTGCATTTGTATTCGTATTGACGTTTTGAGTGTTGCCGCCACCTTCGTTGCTGTTGTTGTTGCTGCCATTTTCGCCACGTTGTAGCGAAGCAGGATTATTGGGGTTTTCGTTGTTGCGATTTTGATTGCTACTCAAATAAATCCCTTTGTTTTGATTATTGTTTTCTGATTCGGTGTCAATGCGCTTCAAACCATCAGAGTCGTCTTCCTGCCTAAGACCAAAGGGCGCTCTACAACTACCCTTACCAGTAGTAGGCGGTCTCCTTGGGCAATTAGGCTTGGGACGTTCATCTTGACAAGAGCCCAGAAAGTCGCCTTCCAATTCATTAATCTCCTTCACAATAGCTACTGCATGCTCGCGCATGCGTTTTATCAAAGTGGTTACATGTTCTATTGTGTCCTTAGTGTCCTTCACTGCCGCATCCAAACGCGCTTGTTGCTCGGGCGTCTGCGGGTGGCAAGTGTAGGCAGCCTTCTGCTCCTGATCTTGGTGTTGCGCATTGTGGCCCTCACTTGCCTCGCGCTTTCTATGCGTTGCCTCTTCGTTCGTCACATCCAATTCTTCTGACTTGCCTATTCCGGCGAACTTTTCTTGTTCGCTTGCATCTTCTTCTCCCTCCGCAGCGGCTGGTTGACTGTCCAGTTGTTGTTGCAGTAATTCATCTTGCTCACCCTCAAGGGGCACGTCGTCGATTGGGCCCTGTTGTAGAAGTGCTTGATCGGCATCGGCGGTGCCTACGTCATTTGCTGCATTAGCAATTGTATCGTAGTAGTTCATGTCTTGATAGAAAGCATCGTCGTAGTTGTTGTTGCTGTTGTAGAGTACTGCACCCTCACCGATTGTGGTGGACCATTGCAATAATATGATAAGCAGCAGATAATATAGTAACGGTTGACGCCTGCATATCGTCATTTTTTAGACTTACTATTTTTTCACAAAAACATAAATAAATTGATTGAAAACAAAAAAATGATTTTATTTAATAATGTCAACCGGTGTTTTTTTTTTGTTTTTTGGAGGAGATTTTTTTCTATTTTAATTGTTTGCGAAGCAAGAGACAGGCAACAAATGCGATTACAAAGCAGGACTGTTACAATTAATTTGTAGTTTAATTAAATTTTCCAAGAATTAATACACAAGCCGTCATCGAATCGCCAACAATTGGCTAGTGGAGAAACGAACGAACTCAATGAGGTGTAACCAAACTCGCTATCGTCTATCCGTGCTAGCTAACTTTGTTGGTGCTTTCACATGCAAAATTCT
>NW_023458562.1:33029686-33043095 GCF_013731165.1 Rhagoletis pomonella
AAAGTAGCGGTACCACTGACGGCACCACCTTTGTTCGCTGCACCGTGATACCGTTTCTTATTTTTTTCGTCACAAAAATGTAAAAAGTAGTAAAAAAAGACGAAAGAAATACAACTGAGCATAACAGCAAATTGATCAAAGAGAGTAAGAATGGAAAAAATGAGAGGAAAAGTGTCGTGACCAGGATCATATGATCGTCTGCGAAACATCGCCCTTAGCGGTTAGCGGTTGGGACCAAATGCACTATCCGAATCGGTTAAGGACCAAATGTACTACCGGAAACTGGAATCGGTTAGGGATCAGACCAAATGCACTGCCGGAAATTGATTGACGAAAAGCAGCCAACTTTCCGGCCGACGCTCACTGAACACACACATTGCTCACATTCGGTTGATTTCAGAAATCTCGCTACTTCCGCACTGGTATGCCTGCTGTTTGACAGTAGTGCTGTGTACTTCCGCAAAAGCAGAGGTAGTTGCGCGTAAAGATGAGTGTTCTGGCCGATAAAGAAAACTGTATACACATTTAGTTAAGTGAAAAAATAATAAATTTTATATGCAGACAACAGAGTGATACAATAAACAACGAGGAATTCAATGAGCTCAAGTGTTTTCTATGCCGTCAAAAGCAGCTGCATTGTTTGAAGTGCATACATATCTGAAGAAGAAAAAAAAGCGTTGCATATTTTTTGGTGCAACTAGAAAATTCGCTGAACTTGAAGCTGGGTAAAGCGTGTGTGTACCCTTTCTAGCGCATATATTGCCAATTCATTTGTATAGCTAGTGCTCGCAGTCATGTACACGGTGCCAGGCGCCTCGCTGGCGGTATGTATTTCTTTTTTTCTGTCATGCTTTGTGATTTTGATGCGTTTCTTGGTTTATTTTCATAAAATAAATAGTTTTATTTACTTTCTTTAATTGTAATTGATAGTAATATCGACAAATTTCAACATACTTCATTCTCCACAAGGCAAATTGATTTAATTAAATTTAATGTTGGTAATGTTTAATATGCATTGATTCTCCGCCGCCTCTTCACCTGAAATGCAAAAAGACGTAACTAAGATTTTTATATTTTTTCCTAAAATGATGTTGGGAGTTGTAATTCCATGAAATCCATCATATAAATCAAAAAGTGAATATTGGAATTTTTATTGGTTATGACCAGGGAACGGATTTTTAGGACCTAAAAACCTATAAAAAAGGCAAAAAAAAAATGGAGAAAAAGGCAGGAAAAGGCACTAGGTATTGCAAAAAAGGACAAAACAAAATAGCGAAAAAGGCAGGAAAAGGCACTACGTATTGCAAAAAAGCAAAATAAGGCACTAAAAAAAACAGAAAATACGAAGAACAATCAAAAAATACATTTATTTTAGAAATGTTTATATTACAAGTAAAAAGAGAAAAACTATGAAATAGTTTCATTATATGAAAAACTTGTATTTTTATCCTTTCGAGTTTCTAACTCATAAAACTTGAATCTGTGTAGTTGTAGTAACATTGAACCACAAGATACATTTTGAAGTTTTCTGGCAGCATTTTCTTTCGATTTTCGCGAAGAAAAGCCTTCAATGTACTAAATGTGCGCTCGACGTAAGTTGATACAAGTGGAGCCCATTTTAAATATGGGACGTTTGAAACGTTCATATTATCAGGAATAAGGGCGTTTCCTCGCCCTTTACAATTTTATCCACACCCCTTATTGTCTCCAAGCCTACGTTAGCTGAGAAAACGGCTTTGAATTTTTCCAACTCCAATTTGGCAAGAGGTCCCTGCGCTTCTATAAGTGTATATTTTTTAATCTTAAAAAAAAACTGTAAATGCTATAATCACTTTTTTAAAGGTAGAAAAGGCAAAAAGGGCAGATATCTTAAAAAAGGCAAAAAGAAGGCAAATATCTTAAAAAAGGCAACATCAAATGTGTATATATGGAATCAGAGAAAGCTAAATCGTGGACATTCTTAATCGAATATACTCTATCTCTTTAGCAGAAAAAAAAGCAATTTCCATTAAATCCGTTCCCTGGTTATGACTTTTTGAAGTTCAGCGATAATGCTTGTTACGTCTTTTTGCATTTCAGGTGACGATCTGTATATTGTCTTGCAACTCTGTGCTTTTTCCGTTTACCCTTTCGTCAGTAGAGGTGGCGAAAACATCGATGGCACTATCGATGCATCGATGTTTTTACGTTTTTGTTAAACATCGATCGTTGATGACCACTATCGATGTTTCCTTTATACACTTCTGTGAGTGAGAACTCCAAATATCACTAGTGTCATTCTGCGAAATACTAAAAAAAAATGAGTTAGCGAAATCGTTCAAGCAGTTCTTAAAAGATCACTCGACAACCCAAAAACTTTTGTTAATACACATCTGTGGTGAATTCCGAAATTGCAGCTAATACTTCAACCATTTGTTGGTTTTTTCCACAATAATTTTTCATAAAAACTTTTTAATATTATTATATTAGCTGCATTTCTTTGTAAGCGAGCGACAAAAAAACGCTCAACTCGGGTAAAATTTTCTTTTAGCAACTTAAGCAACCCTGCTGGTAGCTGGCAAGAAACATGTGATTAGTTCAACGGGATTTAGACACGAAAAACAATAGAATTTAATTATTATGCGAGGTGTTTCGTAATATATATACTTCTTTAAATTATATATCATGTATATACGAAAACAAAAATTTCCTTCTCTACTTTCTCATTAACAATTCAGAACAGAGCAGTTTTTTTACTTAACAACACTCATCAGGCCGTGTATGATAAATAGCCGAGTTTGTGTTGCTGCTTTCCGTGTATTTCGTCATTTAATAATACTAGGTTCACATATAAGTAGATTATTCTCATTTTCGAGCTTAACACCCTAATCTGTAATTATAACAAGAGATTAGCCATATAAAATTCGTCCCTTGTTAATCTGTAATTATAAAATAATCTCAGATTTAACCGATAACTTTTCGGTGTCCATCCTAGTTTTATCGATTGTTTTTGCGAAAGAGAAGAGAAATGCCAAATGTAAAAGTAAACAAAAATGTACGCTAGCAAGTAAAAGAGGTTTGTAAAGGTATTTTTAATAAAATGTTAAGTTAAAATATATTTATATTGGTTATTATAGCAGAAAAACGTGATCACGGAGGCACAGAGAAGAAACATAAATTTTCCTTGAGATGTGAGAATAACAAGCACAACAAATTTGACGGCGAATAATCTGAGATTTGCCTTTGTAAACGGGGTGATTAAAAAACGAGCTTTGATTGAGATAATATTGATATGTGAACATAGTTTAAGCGAGTGTTCTTTTGTAGGTCGGTTGAAAAAGAAAGGGCCTATTAAACAGAATTGGATTGTAAATTATTCCTTTCGTTTGAGAATTATTACTTACTTTCAAAATACACACCTGCAGAAGCATAACACTGCTTTTCAAGAACTAATAAAAATTACTTTCTCGAAATGTCTACATCCAAGAATTTTGTGATTGAGTATGTTCAGAAGGCGCGGCAGTTGAGCACAATCGTTGCTAAAAAATTAGTGATTGTAATGTGTATTATGAAGGGCTTGATACATTAGTTGTCAAATTCCAAACACACAACATGTTGTCTCAAATGATCAGAAAAATATTACGATCATCTAACACGCAACTGTACAGCTGATCAGAAGTACAAAACAACGCGTCAGAAGGTGCAATCGCAACAGTTACTGAGCTTTTGCACTTTCTGAACGTGCCCATTGAAAAATGCAACCGTTAGTCGATAGTCCCGACTATCAACCGATAGTTAAAAAAAGTGAAACCATCGATAGTATCGATAGTGCCATCGATAGTTTGACAGCTCTAAATTGAAGCTTTCATCTGTTTGCTTTTTGCCTTCGTTTCGTTCGCTTCAATTTGCTCGCTCGTCGGTACGCGCATGCCATAATCTATTTTGCCAATACGAATATTGTAAAACATCAAAATAGGAGCGTGGATTTTTCAAGAAACACGTAGTTTATTGTGTTTTGTTGTTAGCGGTGTGGCCGCAGAATAACCAGCCGAAAATACAATCATTTTTCCATAATACATCTAATCGCTTGGGTCAGTGATTGCGAAAAATCAGGTTACGGGACCTTCTCGTCTGATCGATTTTGCGTGCAATTTGTTGCCGTTTTGTTTGATTTGTTCGCGTGGATACTTGTATGCTCGCATATATTTGCGAACTTAACTTTACCAATAGCGTGGAAAAGTGATATTTCCATGAGACAAAATTAATTATTTAAATTTGCTATAAATATCTTGCGTTCGAGTGATAACAAAAACAATTGTTTTGTTGGCATTCTTCTACAAAGATTACGCGTTGTGGGATTTGCGAATTGGCAACTCGTTTGCCCATGAAATAGCAGCGGAAAAACAACAAAATAGCGCCTGTGATTGTGGCGCGCATAATAAATATTATTAAAAGAGATAAAATTTGCATATTCCAAAGGTAAATATAAAGTTGTGTACTTGTAGTAATCGACTATTTACATGGCGCGTGAATTGGGGTGAAATTTTGCGTGCTTCATACTTGTGGAGATCTAATTAGACGCAACAGTTGGTTGCGTGTCACACTAATTCGTACTAGAAATGAGAAATGAAGGTTTAGCATGGTCTTATTGGAATGTTTGCATGTTTCACATGAGCTGCCAAGTTGGTGTGAATTATTGGCACTAATAAGATTTGTAGCTAGTAAAAAGGTGGGCAACTGGCAATAGGAATCGTTTCTGGTAATTGCACAGTTCAATTTTCATATCGATAATCACCAAAAGACTGACATAACTCGAAAAACGCAATTTTCGAGAAAATGATGCCGAATTATTCGTTATGTGTGTTGTGTATTCTCGGCTCATGAAGACTTGGTAAGCTACTTGAAAATTTTCTCCTGAATAATGCCGTCTTGAATTATTGCAGTCTTTTAGTAAATCAGCGATATCTTAATTGTGTTTCATTTTTACTGAACGTAATAACATAAGAGCGTTTCAGACGTGGCAATATTTCCAACTTTTCCACGCAATTCGCTGTCAAATTGCGAAACAGAAATTTTATACCGATGTGTGAACAGCCAGAAAGACCTTTCAGTCGCATTTCGGCAAATCGTTTTCGGAAATATATTTTAACTTGCTCGTACTGCACTAGCAAAAGGCAATTCGGCTTTCGGAAATAAAAGACCTCTTTCAAAAGACACTTTACATGCTCATGAAACTGGTTTCTAAAAATTTCTCAATTTGACAGCCTTTTCGAAATATATTGCATTGCCACTTCTGACAGGCTCTTTAGGTTTCATTTGTGGCCAAGGACTATCACTTCAGTAGCATCCTTTTAAGCTTCTTGGAGTTTTGCTGTTATAGACACACTTTGGCAGCTCTGGGAATCCTTTGGAAATAGAGCCCTTTAGATGTAATATCTGGCAGCGTACTACCGAGATTGGCAAGTTTATCACCTGAAGCTTGGAAAACATCTTATAAACCGAAAAAGGGAGTGTGTTAACAGTTTATGGTTTTAATTTCACTGAACAAAGCTTAAATCTTCACTCCCTTATGGCTTCGTAGATTAATGAAAAATTCGGCTTAAGATTGTGTAAATGTGCGGCTTCAGAAATGCTTATGAAATCCTAATATTTATAACGAAATTAGTAAATCTAATTCGGGATTAATATATATCGCACGGTTAATAATATACAGAATTATATCAAAATTAAAATTTTGTGAGAAAACGCAAACAAAGTTAGATCAATTCATACAGTTGGTATACAAAAGGACAGATAGATCTTTGCCAGTCTTCGGAAGTTTAGACTTAATACATACAGTGACACAATGACCACTTGTTCATTTTTTTTTATAAACGTATCTTTTGTTTTTCGAGCCAAAGTTTTTTTTTCTATAAAAATACCTTCCTAAATCACAGTTTCAAATTTTGTACAAAATTTAGGAAAATTAAAAATTTTTCGTCAAGACTTCAACGTTTAGTTTTATATCCCATACAATTTTAGTCCAATGAAATGCTAGTTTCAATCGGCAAAAAAATTGCGTTGATTTTTGAGATTTTTTGTTTGTTTTTTTAGACTGATTTTGTGTGAGTTTTATATAACAAGTGCAATTTACAAAAGAAATTCATGCTTATATGGAAAAACGTGTCAAAATTAAATATATTCCGACGAAATGATAACCTCCTTTTTGTGAAATCAGTTCAAAAAAAATTTAGCTCGAAAAACATTAGGAATATTTAAAAAAAAATCAACATGTGGTCATTTGTTTGAGTCACTGTATAAGTGGCTGTCTAGGTAGTATTAGGTATTTTTTTATTCGGAGTCAAACCTTCTAAAGTCACTTCAGCTACTTTAATTGACGGGCACAGATATGTCCGTACATACCCTTTTCTAAAGCTTTTAATCTTCACAGGTTCTTGTTTATCAGCCGTTTCTTAGTTTAAAAAAAAAAATGTGTCAGGCCATGTATTTCTGTAGAAATCAAGTAAGCACATGTTTACCAATCGCTAAGGCTTCTGCTATTTTTTGTACATATGTATTTTCGCAATATTTACTAAGTTGCCATCACTTTGCCCAAATCGCTGGCAACGTCATCACCTGTGGATAGCTGCATATAACCACGACTTTGAGCAACCCGTCTTGCCTTGGTGAACCTCCAAGTTTTCATGATCTACGCTTTAAAAAGAAAACTCGAAAACTCTGTTCAAAGTGTTTATATTTTGTATTGGTTATTTTTTATTTCTTTGAACGCTTCATTGCATGCGCCTTTCCTTTGTTAACCAAGCAGCCAATCAGCCAATGTGCCGCTTAAATTGCTGGTAACCGAAGATGTGCTAAAGGTAAATGCCTTTCTCTTTTTGTACAATCGCGCCAATTTCCCTACCAGCGACTACGAATAACTTTTTACCAGCCACACGTTTTTATTCGTCGCAGTTGTGGAGACGTCATTTGCTGGTGTACGAATAAATATGTAGCCATCTATAAAGAAACTGTAACAAGCTCCAAGTGTTTCTTTGCTTTTATTTTGACAAACTTGATTTGTATTTTTTATTTAATGTTTGTCGAACTAGGCGTACGTAAAAGTGGCAGAGGATGCGATGTGCGATAGACGCGCGAGTTCGCAAACCGGTATAGCCGTGTTAATTGTAATGTGTTGGCTGGCGATCGTCCATCCTCTTTGCCAGCTGATGCAATTAAAAAGCGCCGAAAACTACTTGCTTTGCTGTGGTGCGAAGTACTATGTCACTTCTTTGGGTTGTTGACATTATTTGGCACCGTTGTCACTTTGAATTATTTTACTGCATTCTGTTATTTTTTATTTTTTTATGGTTAATTATATTTCTTATGTTTGGTTTATTGCAAAAATTGATTTATTCCTGTGTATGCTCACAAACTTTAACCGAAGTTTTTAATTCGCCTACCATCAACCACGGGGTTGCTGAACTCAAATAACTCGATTTTTGTCCATTGTTTTGGGTGCGCTTTCTCTTTTTACAGCAGCCAAATCAATTTGGCAAAAGTAAAGCATAAATTCAGAATTTCAACACATGAACTCCCATCTGTAGTCAATGCTTGAAGCCATAACTTTCGAAAATTTCAGGGCGATATCTGCCAAATACACATACATATGTATGTACATATGTACTTCCAAAAACGATCTTGGCATATTTTCTCGTCCATGTCATAAAACCATTACATTCCATAAGTCTGTACTTGTTCAGTTGGAAAACTAAAGAAATATTTAAAATAAACTGAGCTATGGTCATTAATATAGATAAGTTTAGTTGAATGTGACTACTATATTTTTCTGTATCCTTCTCCACTTATGTATCTAAATATCAGCCGATGATTTTCGACATCTTTGTTATTCATGTACATAAATATGCAACCTCACCGCAAAAACTATTGGCACAGAGAATTTTTCACAACACAATATATGCAACAATTTTTATTTGAATTTTTTCCGCTAATTTTTTGTACAAGAAAAATGTAAAAAATATGATTTCTAAACTTTGTGCAAAACTAAGGAAAATTCAATAAATTTTCCACTTTTTTATCAGATTTTTACAACCTCTCTGAGTATGCAGTTTTGTAGCCCATTAAATTTTAGTATAATGTAATGCTAGTCTGAAGAAGCTAAGACTACTTTTTTCATATTTTTTTCTCAAAAAAAAATTCGAAAATACTTTTTAAGGAAAAAATTCGAAACATCTTCAACAGAAAAATTCTCAAAAATCAACGCGTTTTTTTAGCAACTTCAAAGTTGAATTTTTTATATAAATAATTCTCAAAAAATGATTAAAAATTTGAAAATTTGTATGAAAATATATGAAATTTTCATGAGTTTTGCACAAAGTTTAGCAATTATATTTTTATGTTTTATGTTGTAATATTAGTTGGATTTTTATAAAAAATTAGCGGAAAAAATAAAAATTATTGCATACCAATACTGTGAGTGCATGTATTCATAATTCATAATTAAGTTATACACAAAAAGTGAATTCTCCTTTCGTATGTGAATGCAAAAAGCCACTTTCATTTTTCTCCCATTACCTCTTGCATGTGTAGCATTTTTTACGCTGTTTGTTATCTTTTTTATAGTTTCGAGTAACAGTATTCGCTATCGGAATCAAAGTGCAAGTGAAAATAATTGTAGACGAAATTCACTTTTTCAAATTTATGATTTTTTTTCGTTTTCGTTTTACTGCAATCACTATTATGCACTTGAGACTATTTAGCATTCGCTTAATGCCATCGTAAGGCTTCGTGTTGCATGTAACTAAACACATACCGTCAATGCATACAAATTGGTGAAGTAGATAAAAGTATGTATATGTAAATTATTAATTATGGTTTTGTTATTGCATTGCTTACTTCATTCGTATGCGTTTTTTTTTTTATTTTAATTTCTCAAGATTGCTGCAATTTATATTGATTTCTACATGGGCCTCAGTAGATTTCGAAACGTGTTCAGTCTTTCTTTTGATTTAAAATTGTAATTGGAAATGAACCATTTATGGGTGGTAATATTTTCTGTATGTTTCATGGCAGAAGCCCTCCATGGTATTATTTTGCATTGAATTCGTTTGGTTCGATGTGATTTGACTTGGTGTTATTATGTAAATATACATATGTATGTATGTATTAGTTTTCCCTGTTGTTGTTGTAACAGCAAACAAATTCCCCATAGAGTTTTTGGGGAGTGTTGCTGGAGTGACAGTCCTTGGCCAGATATGTATAAAGCTGGTTCGTTCCGGTTACGTAGACCCGACGCATTTATGTTGAAAATATGAAAGAAAAAAATGTTTACGTTTCAATGCTTTCACTTTTTTTGAAAATATCGAATGCCCGCAATGATTTAAAAAATTATTCATATTAATTTTTCCATAGGATATTTTTAATTTAAAAAATTTATTTTATTTGTTATCTATACTAATATATATTTAGAAAGCCGTTTTTTCTGTTCGAAAAACTCGAGAACAGCTGCACCATATATTTGGAATTTCACATATCGACTCCAGACCCTCCAAGGATGATAATAGAAGAAAAATAATTTCGATACATACATACATACATACAAACTAGTTTTCACACAACATACTTTTGGAAGTATTGATGGTAGAATGCACCTACTTAGTAGAGATATATACATATAATATCAACGCCAAACTCATAGAGAAAAATGGGAGTTATTGAAAAAGATGGCATGGCACCTCACATACAAACGGAATTTCTCACACCATGTACACATTCTAAAAGCTTTCTTAAATCTATTTCGTTTGACACCCATATTTTAATATTTTTTTTAATCTAATCTAGTTAATAATGGGTTTAATTTTGCAAACAGGTTGCAACCTTCTTCAAAAGGTATTTGCTAAAAACGAGCTCTCTTAAACCCTTTGCCATTTGACACCCGTATTGCGATATTTGATCAATCCTATTAATTTAACTTTTTAAACAGGTGGCAAGGAAATTATCATCAACTTATCGACTTAAAACTTTCTTTTTATTACACTAAAATTTAATGCACCACAAAAGTGCATACTCAAAATTTTCCTAAGAAATCGAATAGAAAAATGCAAAATTTCTATGAAAATTTCTTGCATTTTTCCTGAGTTGCTGTTTTTGCTGTTGAATGAACTATATTTTTATAAAGAAAAGAAAAATTTGGTATGGAAAATATAAATAAATAATATCGCCAAAACGTCAGGGTATACTTATTTTTGACGCTCTCTGTATATACATACATACTTAGATGTCTACATTTAATTTATTTGATTTCATTTTCCGGATTTGACTTCAAAAAATTCATTTCTTTTTTTAGATTTATTAATTGATTCGATTTGCTATGTTTCGATTCGATTTGAACCAAAATAATCTCCTTTTACAGACTTCGTGTCATTTCAAATAATGCGATTTTATGTAATCATGTGATTTCATAGCATCTGACTTCAAGTGATTGCTTTGATCTGGGAGTCTACTCTGTATTGAGATTCGAAACTCAAAGGCGACACGTACTTATACAAATTCGTAGTGCCAAGTATCCGAATTTGAATGATTTGCTCTTCGAATCGATGTGATTTCCCTGCATATGATGTGATTTAATTTAATTTGACTTCATGTGATGTGATTTGACCTGATATTACTTGATTTTTTTTTCTTTTGACTTCGTGTGATGTGATTTCCGTTGATTCGATGTGCATAACTCCATTTCATTTGACCTCATGTAATGTGATTTGACCTGATATTACGTGATTTCATTTCTTTTGACTTCATGGGATGTTATTTGATCTGTGATTTCATTTCTTTTGACTTCTTGTGATTTGATTTGATTTTCTCAATTTCGTTTAAGGTCATGTTGTGCTATTTCCTTTGATACTATTTGATTTCACTTCAATTTATGTGATTTCACTTCATGTGATTGGATTTTACTGGATCTGATGTGATCTCATTTCATTTTTCTTCATATGATATGGATTTATATGATGTATTATTAACTCGTTTGACGATAACGCACACCGTCTTCAAAACTCAACTCAAGATTTGGCATTTTTGAAATTATACGCTAAAAATATACACGCTTTTATTTACCTTTCATCAAAAGCTGGAGCAAATTTTTGTTATAATTTGTTAAAAAAAACCTAAGGTAAAGTCGCCCTTGCCCATATGATTAGCATGTGCTACGAAATAGTTTTTCGCATTTTCTGACGAACGTGTTATTTTGAGTTGTGACTCTTTTGAAGACGGTGTGCGATATGATCTTTCATTTGATATGATTTGAGCTGACGTGATTTTATTTTAATTGGCATCATTTGATGTGATTTAATTTGTTTTGAGCCGGTGTGTCATTTCATTTGACTTTATGTGATATGATGTGATTTACTAGATATGATTTCTTTTCGTTTGCATTCATCTGATGTGATAATGTTGTTGATGTTTTGGTGAATCTTCGGATGTGACAGTTCTCGGCCAAAAGCATATCATTTGGCTTGGCATCGCCTTTATTGACGTGATGTATTCGGATTAGTTAGTTAGCCGCAATTTTATCTAAACAAATTCCAACTTCCTGCATCATAAAATTATTTTTATTTTCCAATTTTCTCGACCCGCTTTCGATCGCGTTTCATTTGTTACGCTTCGGTGGATTTTTTTTTTCATTAGAAAATCGATTACCAACCAATATTAAATTACTTGATGCTGCCGACAACACTCATTTCTAAATAGAAATGATTCAGTGCATACTCTTTTTTTACGCACCACTCGCGCGATCACCAGCTTACAAATAGTTGTTTGCTAGCACAGTGCGCGCTCTTTGTTGTCGTTTGTTGATAATTTTTGCGCTAGTTTGTTTTGCTTTTCATTCTTGAACTGAAGCGATTTCAAATCGCATTATTTTTCATCATTCGTTATTGCTTTCCAGTGTAACTGCTTAATTGCATTTTCTACTTACTTGAGTTACTTAGTATTTACTATTTGTAATCTTTTATTCTTCATTCCACATTGTGTTTATTAAAACTTGCCGTTAATCGTGATCACGCAAGTGAACGTCGTCGACTGTGTATAAACGCGACGCGCTTTGCTGCTGTTGTTTGACCCAGAAACTCTGAAATTCCATATTCCGCACGAGTTCATCGCATTCTGCTGATTGACTGATTTCTATCAACCACTGACTCACTAACAGCCTTTGTTTAGCACATGCATACTTGCCAAATGACTTTTGCCGATTCCACAGTTGGGCAAGCTTAAAATGAAAGTGTCTTAAGTTGATTTGCCGGCCAGTATCAGTAGTATCTTGAAGTGGTAGAGGGATTGTGCTTTTTTAATATGTAATTACTTTTGTTAGGCGCATTTTGGGTGAGAGAAAATATTTTGTGGTTAAAATTAGACTGCATTCTTCATTAAACGAAATTGTTTAGTTGATTACTAGAAACCTAAGTAAATAGGCAGAAATTCCACTGTTATCTTGGCTATGTACATATATGTATATGAAGCTATTTCAATAGCGATAACATTTAGTAATTGCTTACTGGCGAAAAATTAAAATAACTTTATTTTAGTCGTTTATTTTTGGAAAAGAAGCGTGATGAACTCAACACGGGAGCGATCACATGGGTTCTCGTATAAGTAATTTTAAATTGCCGATTTGGCCAAGTGGCTAACCAACATAAGCAGAAGTGAGGGAGCACCTAAAAGCCAGCCCGAGAAAGTTTTGTTGCAGCCTCGTCAGACTCGCAGAGGTGCATAGGTATTGATTTTGTATCCTTCTGTGAGTAAAGCCGAAGGTCGATTGGCCACAATACCAATACATTTTACCTTTCTTATGTAGTTTTGAAATATAGGTAGGTAGCTAAAGCTATTTGTCTTGGCGAAATTTGCATGTTGATGCCAAAAGACTTGCCTTATCTTGATGGCCAATATCAAAGTGATCAGACTGAGAGTTCGCATAACGGCTACATAAAGGGGTGACTTCTCCGACCTATTTTTTAAGAGACTTCACAAAAAGGAGAAGGTTATCAATTCGTCGGAATATTTTTTATTTTATTATTATATTTTTTTTTTATGTTACCGCATAACTTTGGACCACGTTAATCGATTTCTAGAATTATTTTTTTAAAGGAAAGGTCCTATTCTAATTTGGTTCAAATCCGATCATTGGATCATGAAGAAATAACGATAATCTTAAATTTTAATATGAGAATTGAAGACGGTTTGACGGTTGGCACGCCTGCGATATTACACGTCTATGGCGGTTGGCAAAGAAAATAAAAACATGACTCCTTTATATCACTTCACTCAACTTTGCATTTCTTTCATAATTTGCATAAATTATCTTTCAGCTCTTATATGCCATTTTCTGAGCTACTTCCACAAATGTTTCTGTTATTTATAAAATAAATTCGGCTGAATAAATA
>NW_023458562.1:33043105-33066265 GCF_013731165.1 Rhagoletis pomonella
GAACGCAAAAACAACTGCATAAAAAAAAAATCAAGGTAAATACTGATAAAATAATCCACTTTATATCTCAGAGCCAACGCGAGTCATTGCATTGCAACGAAGAGAATTAAATGGAAATTGGAGGAAAGGTGAATTGAGCAATCGTTCGTTTGGACTGAAGGAATAAAATGAATCATTGAGCGCTTGGCATAGATTGGATATGGATTTTCGCATTCAAATCGATACATACGTATAAGAAAATATACGTACAAATGTACGCACCAATCATATGTTAATTCTATATAGTATACAAATATGGATATATGAAAATGTAAACAAAACAAAATTCGCATAAGCAAGTTGAAACGTAAATTGCAATCTGTTGTGGCGTGCCTTTGTTGCGGCCATATTGAACGCCACGAGTGAGCGTGGAAGTATTTTTGCACAAGTTTTTCGCAAGATATTTATGGATATAAATGCAAATTGGTTTACATGCACGCATACATACGTACTTATTAATATTTTTCGCAAATCGATGTTTTTTTTTGGTTATTTTTGAATGTTTTAAAAATATTTTAAACTGAAAGGGAGTTTCTCTAAATAATACTTTTTAATTCATTAAAGTGGATCGTTTTGGGGCTGCATAGTGCACCATAATTATATAATTTTTTTTCATCGAATAAGATGCTGACCTTGAAGTTATTAAATGTGTTCTAGGTTCTGAAACTTTTTTATTGGAGCCTTTTAAACAAGATAAAAATAAAGTTTAAGCATTGACTTTCTAAATATTAGTTCTGCCGAAAAAATGTGTTAAGCATTGTAATATATTTTTGTATTCCTCATAAAAAGCAGCAGTTAATATTTTGTTTATGCTTTTTATTGCAGTTTAGCAAATTCTGAGCCAGCAAGCAGAGAACAAAGCTTCAGCAAGTCAAGTAATTGCAAATTTCCAACACTCTCAACGCATTTTTATGGAAAGAAACAAACATTCAGCAAAATAAAGGAATTAAAAAGAAAAAATCATTTCAGAAATTTGTTTAAGTGCAGCGTACATTCTTTAATGATGATGTACAAACAATAGCGCAAAATCAATGAAAACCCGTCAAATTTAATTTGAAATTAGCATTTCCAATTAAATAAAAATGAGGCCAATCGGTCGAAAGTAAAACAAACTAAGCAGATCATCCCAAGCATTTTGAATTTTTTTTTGCTATGCTTGAAAACTTGGACATTTAGAGGCGAAATATGTATTTAAAAAAATGTTTAATTAAGGAGGATAGAAAGCTAGAAACTCAGAAGTATTGCTAACTCATTTTCTTTTCAAATCCAACATTGTACAAAAGTCTGGCGAATATTCACTAAAAACTCTATTGGATTTTAGAAATAACTACTAAAGCAAAACACTAGTTTCATTCTTTAATAAAAACGGCCTTTGAGAGAAATTCCCAGCGAAAGGACATGATTTTCCATAGAGTTTTTTAATCACTTCCTAAAGATTTTCTATTAACAGCTTTTCTTTGTCTGGTATTCATTTCCATTGTAGAAAACAGGGATGCAAATCATGTTTTTAAATTTTCCGAAAAAATTGTACTTAAAAGTGCATAAATGTTCCAAAAAAATAAATATATATTTTCAAATGTATTACTTTTCGATAGTAGGAGGAGAACCTCTTATATTCAATACCCTATTATCTGCAGTGTCATACAAAATGTGCTTCTGACTAAGACTAGACTAGCCTAAGACTAGAAATTTGATTCTGGTCCCACCCCGAGCGAGGCAGTTGCACTACCGTTTCTTCTGTATTGCGTTCATTTCCTAGCCTTGCAGCATGAGTACCCAGGGTCCAGTGTCCTCTGTATAGTTCGGTGATAACTGTAGTCTGTTTTTTGCAGTAGGTGTGCCACAAACTTCTATAGACTGCAGAATTATGGGTCTTTACACTCGTGGTTCCAGCTGAAGCCCCAATGAAATGTTCTTGCTTCTATAGCTTTCAGAAGGGTTAACGTCATTGAAGTTTTATAATTTTGGAATTTTATAATCAATTTTGGTCATACCGCGTAAAAGTGAATATACTCCTTTCGGAAAATCAGCTAACACTAACAAAGTTTTTTATTAGCAGAACCTTATTTGTACTGTGAAGTTGTTTTGGTGGTATATTTTTACTCAATCAGTTCTTTATTTGTGTACAATTTTTCATTACATTAGGGGTATTCACGATCCTGTGCATACTGTCTAGCATGGTTTCATGTGTTCAAACCACAACAAAAGTAGCCAATCTTGCTATTTATGCACCACGCCAGACAGTATGCACCGGATCGTGAATACCCCTAATGTCTTTATCTTCTATTATATATTCCGCATGCCCTTCTATATGATCTTGTTTTACGTTCGCCTCATTTGCGTTTGCTGGCAAGCATTTTTACTTTGTGTCATACTTGTATCGCTGCCCACGATCATGCTGCCACGATCATTGTACATATTTTTGTTATCTATTAAGGGCAATGTTCATACACATTTTTTTCTTCTATATTCGTGACAAATTTTGTAAATCTTTCAAGACACCATCAATTCTCATGGTACCACCTACCCAGTGCGTATTTGTGAATTCAAGTGGAACATTTCATAAAATTTTACTTCTCCCAAAATGGAATATTTTTTCCCACAAGAATTTCAGTGAATTTGCTATTATTTAAAACTATTCTCGACAAATTTTGGAGATTCTTTTTTCAAAACACCTCATCAAGTTTTATGGTCCCGGCTACACAGTGCTTATTCAAGTGAAAAATTTCGCTCAATGAAATTCATGAAATTTACTATCATTTGAGAATATTCACGATCATTCATGGACATTTTTGTTTTTAAGATACTTCATCCAATTTCATGATTTTTTTTTAATATTAATAGTCCCAGGTGCACATTGGTAAATTCAAGTGATTATTTTCAGCTAAAGCGATACAATTTGGTTATTATCTTCTAAGGGCAACCCTTTGGCATTTAAGCATTTAGCAGACCCTTATTTGTACTGTTGTTGTTGTTGTAGCAGCATACAAGTTCCCCAAAGGGTTTTTGGGGAGTGTTGCTGGAGTGACAGTCCTTGGCCAGAAATAAATCTGGGTCGTTCCGGTTACGTATACCCGACTATCGTCGGGTTGTTTTGGTGTTAATTTTTACTCAATCAGTTCTTTATTTGTGTACAATTTTTACATTACATTGTCTTTGCCTTTATATTATATGTTCCGCATGCTCTTCTAACTATATGATCTTGTTTTACGTTCGCCTCATTGCGTTTGCGCTGGCAAGCATTTTTACTTTGTGTCATACTTGTATCGCTGCTCACGATCATTGTACATATTTTTTCCCTCCCCTTTTTTTAACTTTTTTTCGTCGTGTCTTTGCATTATCATTCGAGCGCTCGCTTTTTGCTGCCGCATGCAAATTTCGTAGATTTCTACATGCAAACCTACATACATATATACATACATACATACTTGAGCAATCGCATTTTATGGCAAAGCTTTTGCAAATTATTTGCAATCTCCTACATTCCATTTCCATAAAAAGCAGTAGCACAAAAAAATATGAAGTACAAAATTAAAAAAAAAACAAGTAAAAAAGTCTAAGTTCGGGCGGAGCCGAACATTAAATACCCGGCGCAAGTATTAAATATATGTTTTTCACCTTTCCGAAAGCTACCGCTACATGGTAAACCGAGGTGTATCCATTTTGAGTAAATTAGCGTCCTTAAATTTCGAAATATTGAAGTTTCAAGCATATCTGAAATTTACTGTTATATGAAAAGCGGCCGTAATTTTAGTTCGATTTCAATAAGTTTCAACGTTTTGCTTCTATGTGGCAAGTACAATAACCACACCGAGTTTGGTACAAATTGGTAGAACGGTTACCGAGATACATATATGTGATCATAAGTGGGCGGTGCCACGCCCATTTTTCAAAATTGTATCCTAAACGTATTTCTTGGTAACGAATTGTTGCAAGCATCAATTTTGAATAAATTAGCTTCAATAATTACTGATTTATCGAAGATTTCGTATTTCTCTAAATTACCGTTATATGGGATTATTGTCCTATTTTAAAAATTTTCGGCCATTTCGTATGTTATACCAAGGTTAACAACTGTGCCAAGTTTGGAAGAAATTGGTGCAGCGGTTACCAAGATATATACACATGTAAACATAACTGGGCGTGGCTACGCCCATTTTCCAAAAATTTATAATATTCTTATTTTTCGTCTAAAACTTATTGTAAATATCAATTTTGAGTGAATAATCTTCAGTAGTTACTAAAATATCGCAGTATTCGTATTTCTGAAAATTACCGTTATATGGGAAGTGGGCGTGGTTATTGTCCAATTTTTAAAATTTTCGGCCATTTAGTATGCTGTATCAAGGCCAACAACTGTGCAAAGTTTGGAATAAATTGATGCAGCGGTTACCAAGATATACACATGTAACCATAAGTGGGCGTGGCTACGCCCATTTTCAAAAAAATGTTAATATTCTTATTTTTCGTCTAGAATTTATTAAAAATATCAATTTTGAGTGAATTATCTTCAGTAGTTACGAAACTATCGCAGTTTTCGTATTTCTGGAAATTACCGTTATATGGGAAGTGGGCGTGGTTATTGTCCGATTTTTAAAATTTTCAACCATTTAGTATGGTGTATTAAGGCCAACAACTGTGCAAAGTTTGGAATAAATTGATGCACCGGTTACCAAGATATACACATGTAACCATAAGTGGGCGTGGCTACGCCCATTTTCAAAAAAATGTTAATATTCTTATTTTTCGTCTAAAATTTATTATAAATATCAATTTTGAGTGAATTATCTTCAGTAGTTACTAAAATATCGCAGTTTTTGTATTTCTGAAAATTACCGTTATATGGGAGGTAGGCGTGGTTATTGTCCGATTTTGCCCATTTTCAATACCATCCGTCCTACGCCCGAAAGAAGTGCACATACCAAGTTTCGTTAAGATATCTCAATTTTTACTCGAGTTATCGTGTGCACAGACGGACAGACGGACGGACGGACGGACGGACGGACGGACGGACGGACGGACAGACAGTCACCGCTTAATCGATTTCTCTTTTCATCCTGATCATTTATGTATACATTTGTCTATATCTATCTCGATTCGTTTTGCCTGTTACAAACAACCGTTATGTGAACAAAGTTATAATACCCTTGTGCACAAGTGCGCTCGGGTATAATAATAAACAATCAGCATTACCTTCGTTTAACCGTACATGTATCACCTTCGAGCTGGTATCTCGTAGATTGTGCAAAGAAAGAAACAAACAAACACATTGGGAGAGAGGTAGAGGGCGGGAGCATTATAGACGCTCTCAATTCACGATTTGCGTAAGCCGACAAGTGCAGTTCATGACACGGCAACACTTCGCTAAATTGTTTCATATTTGCACTCAGTATAGCCAGACATTTTTTGTAAAAAAAAACTGGCAAGTTAAGCATAAATTATCAAAAAATCGGGAAAAGCAAAAAAAAAAAAATAAAATTATCTCTTTTGAAGATTTTAATTTAAAAAATTTATATCGCAAAACATCTATTAAGTACTATAGAAAATACAATATACAAACAAAAAATGGATCCTAAATAAGTTCCATTTAACTAGATTTGGATGTATTTATTTATGTTCATGCAAACATATCCACTGCTTAAATTTCCCAGTAGAAGAAGTAGGTAATCAATAGAAATATATTTGGGACATTCTTTCTGAATCGGAGAGTCCATGCTCCCCAAAAACCATTTGGCCCAAAACACCCGTGCGACAGTGCAATCGAAAGCTTATTTTATCTTGTTTTGAATCCCGTGTGACAAAATGTGTGTTTAATCAAAATGGCGAAATAATATGAAATTTCAAAAATGTAAAAATATCATCGTGTTCTTCAAAAAATTTTGCCTCAAGAGTGTTTCAAGTACAATGTTCTTTAGACACATAGTTTCTGTGAAAATGACGGTATTTTTTATAGAAACCTAACGAAAAAAAATTTTGCACACACAGAGAAAGTTGGCAAAGGAGCTTTTTATTATGAGACTTTCGTGCCAGAATGAACAAAATCTTTCAATTTATCTTGCATACTGTCTTTCGATTGTCTTCCAAAAGACTTGCAACGATCTTAGCCCGAATTGCACTGTTAGTTTTCATTTGAATCAATATTATGACACTATTTCGTTTTTTTTTTAAGTAATAACGCTTAAAGTGGCGGTTTACAACTTGTTAATTATTATTTTTTTTTTTAATTAATCAGAGACATCAGTTTCCACATTTACTGTTGAAAACGACTTATAAAATCTTCAAGAGCTGCCAGAAGTCTTCATAGTGTAGATTTTTAAGGAAGTTTTTATTTTAAGATTGTGACTTCTGGCAACACTGCTTGCACTTTGCATGAGTTAATACAGCACCTTGTTTGTGTCAGGGTTTGTGGGCTGGATTTTCTTTTCTTTTTTAGTCTAGTTTACGCCACTCGCTTTTCACCTGCCAACACATGACTAAGCATTGCTGCCAGAAAGGGGCTAAGCCCCACTGCGCATACTTACACAATCTTTAATTTTTTTTTAGCTGCTAGAGTTGACGAAATTTGGGCGTTGCTGACTCGCTAGTTGTCTAGCTGTCACTTTGCATGACATGTAATAATTTTTGGCTGAGCCCATACTTCCTTTGCGTTTTTTTTTTAATAAAGCAAAATGTTGCGATTATTTTCAATCTCTCTAAAATCTTTCCCACGCTTTTTTCATGAATTCCATTTAGCTAAAACAAATTCTTCACATGCTTGTGGTCAGTTGGCTGCTTACGCGTTCTTGCCTTTTCCGTTTTCTTTATTTTCCCGCACACCCCTCACATATATATTTGTTTTTTTTTTGCTCATTAAGTGGTTTAACTTGTTTGGCAAATTTCGCTATTCTAATCGCCAAGGTTGCTGAATTGTGACGTTTGCATGCATTTTGTACATTCATATTTACAAACATAAATCAGAATTTTCTGGTTTTATTTTGTATGTTTGCGTTTGCACATTATTTACCAATCGATATCGCTTATTTCACGTGAAGGGCGGGCTCATATCAATTTCGGCAAATGTATGTAATTTGTAATTCTTCGATTTGCTTATATTTAAGTGTATATTATGTATGTGCAGTGTGAATAAATGTTTGCATATGTATTAATGCACTAATATCAGTCTTCCATCTTATTAAAAATATTGAATAGCACTTGATTATTGAGTGCAATTAATTTTTTTTTAATATTTTTTAAGTCTAAGCACGTCCAGCTGTGGGGCACCTTTCCGGTTTCTGATATAAAATGAGCCGTTTATATTTAAAGTAACATAAGTGATTTCATGCAGTTTGACTTCAGTAATCATTTGCTTGTATCTGAATGCGTCTGTTATTCGTTCAACTTCATCAGTCAAAGGTTAAAAGTTGTGTCATTAGTTTATGATGGTAGAACAATTTACAGCTGCGTTCAGTTAGGAGTAACTAACCATTTAAGCACAAGAGGTGGGTATGAGACTTATGCCACTTTCAAGATTAACAGCACATACGAATATGTATGAAAAATATTGTATTACAATCGCATTTTTCGGTACATACTAAAAAATCATCAAAATTCATGCATTTAATTAACAACGACGGATCTCAAAACTTGCTAAGTAGTAGATTTTTAATACGGTAGACAAACGGGCTCGATTATTTGCATAACCAGCCTTAATTTGCTTTAACTCATGCATTTTCCTCTTTAAAATGAGCATAAGCAGCCGAACAAATGCACGAAATTTTTGGGAATTAACTCGGATCCGGGGAATTTCGATGACAACACTGGTAAAAACGGCCAGTTGTTGTCTTTTGCACAAGTAAGCAAACGAAGCAATCGAGTTTCGCGTACGCGGTAGCCGAGTGGTGAGAGTTGCGAGCTACAAGCCTGTAGCTGCCAGGTTCGATACTCGGTTGGAGCGATTGCGAAACATTTTTTGTTTTTATTTATTTTATATTTTTTTATTTTTTATTTATATATTTAATTTTACTTTATTTTATTTTCATTTGCTTTATTTTATATCACATTTCTTATTTTACTATTAGTTAATTTTAATTTTTAGAAATGAATTTTGTTAAAAATTCAACGACAACTATCTGAAAGTAACGTAAAAAAAATATAGAAGTTATAAAAAAAGAATGAAAAAGAAATAAAAAAAGTATACTGGCCGTGGGACTCGAACCCACGACCTTACGGCTGGTTTATTCGCATTACTGCCGTCTGTAAGGGTAAAATTTTAATTTGCATTTATGCTTATTAATTCAAATTAATTTTCTCCATCTGTCTACCATATAAGTCTATATTCAGAGGATTTTAGTTGAACTTTGGGGCTTGATACTCAAAACGGACGTTATAAGCCACGATAAATTTTGCCGAATTCACAGTTTAAATGTAAACTACTGTTTTTTTTCAGAATTTCCGATTTGAACGAATAAACTAAATTTTCTCTTTTGGTTTTTTTGCAAGTAAATTTTCAAGGTAAAAGGAGACGTTGAAGGAGCCCTTTAAAATGATATCCGACCTTTTTTTGTTTTTATCACAAAATTCTCTGAATTAACATTGTGTAGGCTTTTCCCCCTTTAAGTGGGACAAAAGATTTTATTGCGAGTGATGGAATATTATTTTTCTATCTGTTGCAAATCCTATAAATTTATCTTTGTTGCATCACAAAAAAATAAAATTTTCCAGTCACTAAGGGCTGGTTTCTCCATCTCAACTTAACTTAGTTAAGCCAATTTTCTTGACTTAGTCATGAATAAGCTGTGTAAAACGTAGGCTAACTTTTGACCTAAGTCCAAAAAGTGGCTAAACTAAGTTAAGTTGAGTTGGAGAAACCAGCCCTAAGAGTACAGAGGCGGTATTTCTTTGCGAACTCTAATCGATATCTTCTATAATCTCCGGAAAGCAACGGCTTCTTCCTGAAATTCCCTCCGAGGGGCTTCACTTCACTAAGTCGTCCTATGACGATGTCGACAGCTCATGTGCTTCATAATTTTTTTTTAAATCGCAGATGAACTTTACTAGCGTCTTACGCGGGTAATTCAACAACAAGAATCAATTTTCAATTTGATTTCTTAGACAAATTTTGAGATACAGTTTTGTAAACAGTAAAGTAATATGAAAGTGCAAGTTTCAAGTCGCTAAAAATTACCGTTGATTTTTGAGAATTTTTTTCGCTGAGGGCGTTACGTACCTTCTTTCATATAAAAAAAATGTTTTCATGTATTATAAGGAATATATACAAATACTCAAACTTTTCTAAGAAATCGAATTGAGAAACTGAAAATTTCGTAAAAAATTGCTTGGTATTTCTTGCATTTTCCCGAGTTCTGTATGAAATTAAGAAAAAAAAAATATTGTAGTTTTTGCAGTTGAATGAACTATATTTTCATAAAACGATTAAGAAAAATTTGGTATGGAAAAGACAAATAATAAAATCGTAAAAGTCAGGGTACGCATATTTTTGACGCTGACTGTAGATACATATATCCGGCCAAGAACTTCTACTGTTATGCTACAACGACAACAGCGATTTCTTCGAACAAAAAATAAGCCGGCCATGTAGGGGATTGAGAGCTGTTTGGGAACAATCCATGGAATTATTTTATTCCAAACAGAATTTTCGACAAAATTATTTATTGATAGATCTAAGAATTGTCTTTTATTCAAGACTCAATGGCTTGGTTTACACATTCGACACCCTTTGGTAGGCCATTCTGTTACCGTTTTGCTCTTAGCATTAACTATGTATATTCTAAAAAAAAAAGATCGGTGCGAGTTGAGAAAGTGGCATCATGGGCTCCTTCGATCTCTGAGTGATGGTTAATTTTGTATCAAAATTGTTTTCCATCGTTTACCAACCATCCTCGAATTTTTGCGAATTAGCGAAATTCAGTCAAATAAGATTTTAATTACACTCAATTATCGCTTTCCACACAATTACACGGCTCATTTCTCCACTTTGTTTCATCCTTTGTACATATGTATGAATTAAAAATTTAATTTTTTTTTACTTTTCAGCATTTCTCATCAGCATCCAACAGCGCTTTTGAACGCTTTGTGATTATTCGTATACAAAAAATTGCAAAATGTCTGCAGCAGTCGCATCAGCACCAGCGACAACGACGACAAAAACTGTAAACAATGCAACATCGTCAGCTACCAACAACAACAACCGCAATAATAATTTAACTAAAACAACAGCAAAATCTTCAACTACTAGCGGCGATACGACGAGTAAAGCAGCAAATAAAATCAACAATAATAACAATCAGAAAACTGGCTACAGCAGCAGCGGTGGAGGCGGTGGCAACGACACCAACGACAGCAAACAGCAACGCCTCAAATACATTGCGAATGTAGTGCGCGCTCTGGTGACATCACGCAAACCACCGTGCAAATTGCGCGAGGTACTACGCGAGTATCCAGACATCGAAGGTGAACCATTGAATTTTCGCAAACTTGGCTATCCCACGGCCAAGGATTTGTTGAAGGCGACTGGCGAGTTTAGTTTTACGCAATATGGTGAAGAGGTGAGTGGGGGGTTTGGGATTTGAATTTCTGCGAGTTTGCGGAAAATCATAGGCTTTAATTTTAAGATTTTAGGAAATTTCGGTTTCATAATTTTTTTCTAACAAAGTATGGACCAATACTCTAATTTTTAGTCTGGCATGGTAGGCATGTAGGTATACCTAGTTCAATTTTTAAAAGTATCTTAAAACTAAAGAATATACATATAGGGTGTGTTCAGAAATGCATCAAACCAAAGCATCAGTCATTTTTATTTCTAAACTATAATTGATGGAAATGGCTTATTTATGCAACTAAGTTCCAATTCGATATTTATGTACCTAACCGTGGTTGCACATATGTATATGTAGGATATTTCCATCAACTATAGTTTAGAAAAAAAATAGACTGATGCTTTGGCTTGATGCATTTCTGAACGCACCAATAGCATTTACATTTATTTAGTTGATTCCGATGGCGATTGTGAGCCTACTAACTGGTAAGCATGAAACTAGGCAATAAATCTATTCAATTTCCATTTGGAGCCTCCTTAAACGTTTTTATTTTTTTGTTTTTCGTTATGTTGTGATCAGTTGTTCTCTTAGGTAAGCACCCTGTATCCCACACTTGTGTGTTCTCAATCAAATTCTAGAAATTTAGGTCTCATTTGTCTCTTAAAATATTCCACCAATGCTTGGCCGCATTTTGTCACACGCTTTTATTGCAGTGCATTCCCAACAAGCAGCCAATTTGTCTGTGCCGTTCGCTTAGAAAGTTTTCTAAAAATATACACACACACAGTTCTAGTGCAACGAACTTTGGCCTCTCGGAAGTTGTTTAATTTTGCTAACGTTTCAATAAAGTAAAAGCTGGTTGACCTTTTGATTACTTAAAAATTTTAAATCAAAATAAAACAGCTGGCAGTGAATACTATTTAAGGCCAATTACAACATAACAAATACATATAATCAAGCATGTAAGTTCAAAAGCATTTTAAAAATATTTATCGCATTATATCAGCGTGAAAAAAGAGCTTTCTGTTTCCTTCTTATTTTGTACACCAATGCATTTGCCATCACTTTCGATGTTCACTTTGTTATTCTCTGAGAAACATTCTGGTTACTCTAGGTTCAGGCAGAGAAACTTTTGTCGCGGCAACTCGTTAGTTGAGGGAGAGGGAGTGTCGAGGAAGGGGGAAGGGCACGGAGTTGCTCGCGCTCGGACAACACGTTTTGTGCTCTCGTTCGTCTGAGTAATTCTAGTTGGTCGTTCACAGCTGACAACAGCAATTGTGTACAAAAGAATTGCTATGTGTGAACGCGAAGGGCAACACCAAAAGAGAAATTGCCGAAAATGAGCAACGAAAGTTTCTCTGTGTGAACCCAGTCTTACCCTATTAAAATAGATTTTCCTCTCCATTGCATTCACCCTTTTTGCCAGTGCTGCCATTTCAGCTGTTTTCCGGCTAGATTTAGCCAGTTGCGATAGCAAACAGTCGGAGAAATTTCGGTTTAGCCGGCAGCCGATTTGTTAGCCGTTTTGGAAAAAAATTAGCCGTTTTTAGCCAATTTTGCTATTTGCCTTATTTTCTTATTGTTTAAACAAACTTTTTTTTGCCGAGAACTTATTTAAATTCCAAAAAATGGGAGGTCAACTTGAGTTAAAAGAACCATCACTGAAATGCGTCAAAATGAAAATAAAAAAGCACACATTTCTATGTAAAGCAAAACTTTCTGGGAAGACAATATTCGTAGAAAATCCAGCGAGAATTATCACTCGAAATATCAGATAGTAAGAAAAAATGCTCCGAAATTCTCTCTCAAGTAGTGAAATTTGCAAAATTGCAGGAATTTGCAAGTTTCCCGGCCAGCTAGTGTCCACGGTTACATTTCTATCATAAGAAATTTTTATAGAATTTTTAAAATTCTTTCAGAGGGGCAAAAAACAGGTTCTACATGTATGTATATTTTGTGTTAGTCCGACTTTCTTCAACATACGTTTCAATTTCTTTGTCGTAGTAACTGTCTGGTTACGAATCCATTTTTTTCAGCCGAGTACCTTTCAAATCATTGAAATTAACTAAATTAATTAAATAAAGAAGTATTTACTTACATTTTTCATTTTAAAATCGGTCAAGTTTGAAAATTTTTAAATTTTGCGAACTTGTTTATTCAAATTATCGTCGACAAAAAATCCAACCGTGTGCCACAGTCATATGTTTTTCCTAATTGCAAATTCTTGCTGGCATAATTTTTTCTAGCTTGAATTTGCAACTTCTCTCCAAGAACTAGTCTTTATACTTGTGAGTTATTTAAATAAAACATGTGAAATTTAGCTCAAACAGTTTAGCCGTTTTTAGCCGTTTTTTTTGCCAATTTAGCCGGTTCGTCCCAACAGTTCTGGCAACACTGCTTTTAGTTCATATTCTAGTTGAAGTTCTCATTCTCTCTAATCTCCCGCAGACATACATAAATGCCGCACCTAGCTCAAAATCGGCACACATATCGTCTATGGTGAGACAGCAGAAGGCGAGCAAATCGACACGGATCAAGGTGGCACCACAAGTGAGACAACCGAAACGCTCCGATCAGAGTTGGAACAAGAGCAGCTACTCATCAAACGTCTTCCAGCGTTTGCGGACGACGGGTCAACAACAGCAGCAACGTTGGCGCAGTAATGCGACAGTAGCGGCGGCGGTAGGAACAGGGGTTGGTGATCGCAATAACAACAATAGTCAGCAGCAAAACAATAATAGCCGTAATAACATAGGGGCCGTCGGCTTACAAACGCAACAGAAAGAGAAAGAGAAGGAGAAAACGCAACTGCAAAAGCAAACACAGCCACAGACACAACAAAAGGCGCAGCAGCAGCCGCAACAACAACAACAACTGCAACCACAGAAAACCCAGCAACAGCAGAAGCAACCAGCTCAGCAGCAGCAGACGCCCTTGCAGCGTCAAAAGTCGGTCGGATCGACAAATAAACCGGCTGTCGGTAGCGAAAAGAAGGATCTACGCGAAATGTTGAACGCAAAGGCGGCGCAACAACAATCAAATGGCGGTGGCGCAGCCAACAATGGCAATAAAATGCCCGCCGGTCAGCCAGATTTGCGTGAACGCCTGAACGCGAAAAGGCAGCCGCAGCAACAACAGTCACTCCCAACGCAACAACAAAAGCAGCAGCAGCAACAGCAGTCATCATCACCGCGCCCCATTTTGGGGCAAAATAACAATTCGGCAATAGCGATTGCTTCCACATTGATATTGGCGCAGCGCGAACAAAAAATACAGGAGCAACATCAGCAACAGCGCGCACAGTTGTTAGCGGCACAGCAATTACGTCAACAGCAGCAACAACAAAAGCAACAGCTGATACAACAGAACTTGTTGAAGCAACAAGAACTGCAAATGCAAGCAAAACAAAAGCTGCAGGCTCAACAACAACTGGAAGTGCAACAACAAATGCAAGCGCAACAACAGCTGGAAGCGCAGCAGCAACTTCAGGCGCAGCAGCAGCAAATGCAGGCGCAACAGCGGCAAATGCAGGCGCAAAAACAGCAGCTGCCGGCCCGACAAGTAATGAGCGGAGGTGGCATTGCACAGTCAGGCGTTGGCATTGGCTCCGTGCAAGATCGCTTGCGTATTCGTATTAATAATAATCACAATGGAAATGATTTCGCTGCGTCATCGTCGACTGGCAGCAACACGCCGGAAACGTCTCCAGCGCTATCATCGGCTGGCTCTGACAAACTGACGACGCCAAGTCCATTTGTTGGTTCGGCGGCAATGCAGCAGCTGCAGCAACAACAACAACCACTATTCCATAAGCAGCGCTACATAGTGAAACAGCAGCAGCTGCAGCAACAACAACAGCAACAGCAGTTTGGCGAGGCCAATGGCCAGGTGAGTTTCAGAAATATGAATATATTTTATAATTATTTTACACTCCTCCTATACCCGCTCTCTCTACTTTATTCATTTTAGAACGTCATACCACCACGCGTTTTCCAATTCAACCCCAAACTCGATCCTATCACATCGCTGACACAGTATTGTGTGGTACGCCGTTATGCGCCTCCTGCTTTTAGCGCAATACGTTCGAAATTCTCACGCCTCTATCAGTGTCGTGTCAATGTGAATGGCACCATCTTCTCAACATACCCCAATGAATATTTGCATGAACATCTGGCACAAATTTCATGTGCACAAAAAGCTATTGAGCTATTGAAATTGCAAGAGGCAAGACGTCCATTGCCGTTGTTTTCGGAGGGTGATGCCGATCTTATTGATAAACTCTACAATGAGTTGCACCTACATCCACATGGCATATTTGCTAAAAATATACCCGAAATGTTCGAGGAAGCGTACCAACAGGCATTGCCAGAACATTGGTGGACATTAGTGCAAACGTCGCCCAGATTCACTACAGAATCGGCAACCAACAATGCTGTGATTGTGTTTGCTAACGAGGAGGCAGACAAAGACAAAGGTAAGCTGATATTGTAAATGAAAATGGATTGATAAAGTGATATCAAAGTGTTGTAAAATTGTAGACGTAGGTAAGGTTTGTATTAGCAAGAATTTTAATATTGCAATCAAAGCTGTTTGGCTGCTAATGACTCTCTTTTTCCTAAATTTGAGGCAATCTTTATAATCGTTAGACGGCATTTCTTGTTCATAACCTCAAAGCGACAAGACATGATCGATAGAATAAACTCGAACTCTCATTTGACATCGAAAAAAAAAAACATAAATTATAGATAAAATATGAACCTAAATTTTAAATCAAATGTGTATCGTAAAATTGATAACCGTTACAGTCGGAGTTTTCAATTGTTTATATGGAGTATAAATTCTTACTACTGTTAAGTGGCTCATTTTTCTAATCCTTGTCTTGACTTTGTATAATGCCTACATACAAACAAGACAAGGATTATAGACCTGAGCCACTTAACAGTAGAAGGGTTGCTGTGTAATGACACAACCAGAACTCAAAAAATTAAATTCCTTGAGAGTGTTAAGTGGCTCACTCTCTTGTCTTATCCATGTAGTGGGTAGGATTATTCATGGATTAGGCAAGGACTAGAGACATGCGCCACTTAACAGCAGTAATAGTTTTTGTTTTTTTATTTTTATTTTTAAATTGTGTCGTTATTGAAGAGTTCGATATGTACATATATTAGATCAATCGTAAGTAAAGTTATCAAGGCGAATTTATATAAGGTGGTGTTACTAGCTCAGCTGATTTTGTGTATGTGTTTCGCCGTACGGCTTCTGATATCAAATTGAAAAATTTTGTTTGAATTTCTACACACACTCTTACAGATTTTGACAGGTTATGCCGCCAAAGAAAAACAAAATACATGTAAATTTTTGTTTTTGTACTCCTGCTATCACCTTATATTAATTCGCCTTGAAAGTTATCAATCAACTTGGATAACATCATAGCATCACATCGCAATGTCAGCAGGTACGAAATAACTTGAGTGGTTCAACATGATATCCAGTTGAGCGTTCGATCATCGGTTGCATAGCGTCCGTATTCCAATTAGCCATATGAATTTCGTCCAATACGAGACCGTTGACCTTTGTCTGGTTTGAAGTAAAATTAACAAAATTGCTTCGGTTAATTCCAATTGGTAATTGTTTTCCCTTCAGTAACCGATTACTGTAAAACCAGTTGGCGATTTAAACCGCAGTAGTCATTGAGCTAAATGTCAATCTTATCCGATAAAATTCGCTCGAATTAAAAAACAAAAATCGCACGCACATTTTATTGCTGCTAAATTTTTTAAAATTTTGCTATCAAAATTAAAAAAACTTTTCCTACTCTTTCCCAACAGCTGGCGCTACCGGTGAAATTATACAAATGGATGGCATTGCTCTACCCTGGAAGCAAAAGTATTGGCAATTATACATCACATACTGCGCTTCGACGGTGGATGTGTGGGCGCGCTTATTCGGCAAGGAGTATAGTGAACGTTTCGATGCAGTTATGAGTGAAATCGATACGCACATGGCCACACAAAAGACACGTCCACTATCGCTCGCCTGCAAAAATATCTACCTGGTGTGCATCAACGAATGCTGGCATCGAGTGCGCGTCGAGGAGCTGGATAAACCGAATGCAACAGCGCGGTGTTTCTTCATCGACTATGGCGATAGCGATTGGGTGGCCGTCAGTGAGTTGTACATTTGTGAGGCACAATTTTTACGTTTGCCTGCGCAAGCAGTGCCCCTATCACTATTCGGTTTGGAGGATTTCGCTGGTAATCCGAATGCGCGACGCCATCTTGATACGATGTTGTCAAGCAAATCAGTGGTAGGTGAGATTTTGACCAAAGAGAGCGATTTTTACAATACAGAATCGAGCGCCTGTGGTAAAATCCAAGTTGTGTTGTACGACACCTCAACCGAGGAGGATGTGAATTTGAATCCCTTATTGCTGAGCCAGATTTGCGATGACACACCGCCTCCGGAGATTAAGCATAAGGGCGCTACGAATGTGCTGGTGTCGCATGTGAGCGAAGACGGTGATTTGTATTTGCAGATACTAAATAGTGACTTCAAATATGTGCAGGTATGTAAAGTAGGGGAAGGAAGGTCGTGTCATGTGTTGCTTTAACGATATTTGCAATTATTGAATGTTTTATATGATTTTAGAAATTAATTCAACAACTCATCGAGTCGAAGTTCAAACGCGAACAACATAAGATCAGTGCCAGCGATTTGAAGCGCTCTAATCTCTTCCTGATTTGTGATGATACAAATGGCAGCGAGACACAATGGTATCGTGGCGCACTAACCGACATGCCGAGCTATAGCGCTGAGGACGAGGAATTTGATATATTCTATGTGGATCATGGTATAACCCGACGAACGCACATTTCAAAAATATTCCGGTTGGAATCATTGAGCACAGCGTTGAGCAAATTCCCACGACAAGCGATACGTGCACGTCTACACAATATACCGCCCATAACAAAGAGCATTGTGGGACGAATGCGCGCTTTGCTGCCAGCCAATTGTGCTACGTTTGTGAGTAGTCTTTGGGGAGGGGCATGCTTAGTTATGGACCAACTAACTTTGTAACGTTTTAGGTAAAAATGAACAAACCCGGCAAATTGCCGTATGTAACAGTCTATCGTCGCCATGAGAGTTCGGATATGTTGTGCAATATAAACGAGGATATACGCATGGAAGCCGAATTAGAGTGGTCAATATTTAAAATTACGTATCTTTATAATATATAATGTTCATATGTTGTTTTTTTCTTGTAGTTCTACGGCTTCTAATGGTGAAGATGATGATGTACCCGTTAATGGCAAACACTATGGACTCGCTAAGAATGCTAGTGGCGGTAGCCTGAACTCACCTACAACTCAACAAACATTTGTCGAAATGACACGCGGTCTGACGATCACTACTTCAGTGCCAAATTCACCACAAAAGGTAGCTGAGCTGCCAAAATTACAAAACTACGATGCGATACCACGTGATCCAAACGATTTTCTGGAAGTGCGTGTCACAATGTCGGCGAATCCTTCAAATTTTACGGTGAGTTGGGAGGTATTTTTCATTATCATCTGTTTCAATCGGTGTGGATGTTGGAGTAATTATTCAAGATATGAGCGATTCTTATAAAGATTTTTTTCATTGCTGGTGTTGTAGAAGCATAAGTCTCTGTAACATATTTTGGAGAACGCTGCTACAAAGACGTTTCTTGTCGAAAAAATATCTGCCTCATTCTGGGAGCGTAGATTAGGGATGTCCAAAAAAGATCGGTGTTTCTAAAAACCGTTTATTTTTTTTATTAAGTTAATCATCTTTTTCAGTCTTTTTTATAATTTAGGTGTAAATCGGTATGTTCCTTTTAAACCGAAAACCGAAAATTCGGTTTTTACATTCATCAGCAGTGTAAGGTAATTTTCGAGATAGAATTAATTTTATGGCGTACCAAAGCTTCAAAATGAGTACTCAATGTTAACCTTAAGGCCAGTATGCAGCTCTCAAGAAACGTAAAAAAATTCAAATTTATTTACGGCAGTTCTTAAAAAATATGCTACTCTTTATACTACAGTTTTCTAAAGTTTTTTGTAAGAAATATATGCCCGTTACATTATTTATTGAGGAAAGAGTGGGGCAACAGGCTGTGAAGTATCGGATGTCAAAATTCCTTGGACACATACACGAAATAATGGCGAATCTTTTCTTGACCGTTTTCTTGAGAGCGGCATACTGGCCTTTATCTGGAAGGTAAGCGAAACCGATTGTGAGTATCGTCTTTGACTGTTAAAACATAATTATTTAAATTATGGTGCCTATATACAAATCAAAAGAGTTTATGTTTCTGAATTAAAGTTTGCTTTTGCATAAATATGTCAAATTCTTTATTATTTTTCTTATTTTTGGAAATGAGGTTTTTAAACAAAATAAGGTACAAATAAATATGTAATTAATTGGCTATGACAACAGTAAGTAAATTTAAATAGGAAAATGCTAAAAAAAAACTTGCTTTCCGGCGATTAATCGAAAACCGTTCCCACCCACCCAACCGTTCCCGTCTTGGGATTCATATGTTTTTTAATACATATGTATAGTACATGAGCTAATCGCATTTAATCTATTTTTAGATTCAACCCTACAAAGACTATCCACGCCTTCGTGATCTGATGAAGGAGTTGCAAGAGTACTGTGAAAATAATGATGAATTCATACCGGCTGATATGGTGGAAATAGGACAGGCTTATGCGGCCAAGAATCCGGATGGTTTCTATCATCGGTGAGTTCCACTAAACATATTACATGCACTTTTCATTTAATGTTTTAATGATTTTGGTAGTTTTTTATTTTGGTCAATATTGGAACTGTGTTTCTGGATTTGAAAATTTTGAAAAGCTCCTTCAGAATGGTCTTCAATTGTGCTTTTCCGCAATATTAGAAAACTTATAAATCTAAATTTTTACCTAAAATAATCCTCTCTTATATTTTATATCGACAGCGTTGTTGTGGTGAACACCTACAATGGTGATATGATACACGTTTGTTTCTGTGATTTCGGTGATATAGCTATTTTACGTAGCGATCAATTGAAAATATTGCCAGCCAAATATCGTCAATTGCGAAAAATGTCGATTCAAGCTAAATTGCATGGTAAGTAGATTTGGAACATTTTTAAAATCACCGCAAAATGTACTCAATTACTTATTTTTTTAAATCATAGGCATCACCGCCACGCATGGCGACTGGAGTCTGGAAGATTGTCTACGCTTCCGTCAGTTAACAGTCGGTCAAAAATTTGTAGCGTCTATAAAACGTATTACATATGATAAGCTAGGTTCACCTGACACACCAATACTCGAGCTGGAATTGATTGATGTGACTACAGATGAAGATGTCTATATACATGAGATATTATTGAAGGAGCAACGTGCGATTAAAAATGGTGAAGTCAAAAGTAACTAAAGCGGGACTGTTGCTATTGGACAACACACACTCAGACTAAAAGAAGAAGAGCGAAAAAAGCTATTTCTTAACTGTATACTAGATTTTAATGTAGGTTAGCGAAGGCATTTTTTGTTTATTATTTGCCTTTTGAAGGCCTTTTGATTTCGTGTGGATCTATTTTTTTCTACTGATTTTAAAGAAATTTTTATTTCAGAATGGAAAAAGAGGATAAGTACGTTGAACGTTAAAATATTTATGCGGATGAAGCGTTGTTCTTTTGAAAAAATGCGTTTTTTCACAATGGCGTTTTCATTTCTACCAAAAAAAAAAATGTTTCCTTCCAACGTGCTCTTCGCACAAATACTAAGGAGAAGCCAATGAAAAGAACATGTTTTGTAGAAAAGAAAACCACGTAAAGAAAAAGTATCGCTTCTTTCTGATTTGCGTATTCGGGAGAAAAGTTAACTTGCACACATTGCAATCATGCGTTCCTCGAACTATGGTTTTTGCTGACTTTAGTTTAAAAATTTCGCATAGCGCTTCTGCTTTTTAAATCATAATTATATTTTTGGTTAATCGTTATTTTTTGAAATTCGTTGAATTAATCTCATTACTCTAACAAGCATTACACTTAAATTGAAATAAAAATCTATACTTTAAATATTCGTTTGAGCGTGAAAGTCACATTCCGTACATTAATTCTCATACACAATACATTTACGCGTTTTGTTGACATTTTTTTTATTGAGCTTAGTCATCTTAGCTATTAACTCTTTGCAAGCGTTGAACTCTTCTAACGAAATTAACTATTTTTTAATTATAAAATTAAAATAAATTAATTACCAAACGAAATGAGACTTCGACAAATATGCGCGATTTTTGTAAGCATACGAAGATATTACGATTTATTATTTTTCTTTTTAAAATGTTTATAACGAAGTAATTTAGTATTTAAATTATTATTAATGTTATTTTATGTAATACACGCGTATTACTAAAGATATAAAAGTGAAATATGTAAAAAAAAACGAAAATTAAAGATAATTAAAGAATGAAAATTTAAATCTAGTGCGTAAATAAAATGGTTCGTTTAAAGAAGTGTAGTCGCTGAGACCAAATGATATTGTTATTTGCTAAAAAGGTCATTTTGGCAAATATTGTTAGCTACTAGCAACAAACTATTATTTTTGCTGCTATGAATTTGAAATAAATTATTTTTTTATTACTGACATCGGTAATTTGTGACAAGACGGATAAGGATAATCAGCAAGGCATTAAAAAATCACGTAATTAAAAGAGAAACGAAAGATTTAAGAGTAAAACGTAATAAATGTTTACCATTAAAATGAAACAAAAAAATCATGAAAAATTCCCGAAAATGTAATAAATATGAAAATATAAAATCTATCCCTGAAGACAAATATCCATATATTAATTCTACCATATTAAATAGACAGTTTATTTGTGTTTTATGAGCATAGAAGTTGAACAAATGCGGTAAATTGAACTAAAATTCAACATAACCAAAAAAAACAAAAAAACATTTATCCTGGTATTTTCACCTGCGCAGCGAATAAATTTGGCGAAGCGCACGGTTTGCTGAACACACCTAAAATTTGCATAAAGATCGTTCGCCACGCAAAGCAATTTGTAAAATCAAAAGAACTTTGTACAAGCGAACACTCTTAATATAAATTTAAGGTGTGTTCGCCAATCTGTTCTCTCGCAAGTGCCAATACCAGCTTTATATATTAAATAACCAGACAAATTGTTAAATGTAATTAAAAATAAATTTAAAGAGAGAAATAAATCATTTGAAAGTTAAAATAACTTCCAAATTCATACAAATCACAGACGGCTTTTCACAGAACTAATTACTTAGTTTTGTGGGCTAAAACTAAAATGGCATCAGCAAAACACTGCGCTTTAGTGCTAAGGGCCAGTTTTTCAGTGGCAGTTTTAACTTAGATCTGGAACTGAGAACTGAAAAACTGGCCCTAAGAAACAACTTTTCAGCGAAAAAGTTTTCCCAATATAAAGACAATTTATACTTCTTTAACACAATGTTCTTGCAGCAATTTTAATAACTAAGCATTATAATTTACAAAAGCAATGATTGGTTTTATAACCCTCTTTTAAAGAGATTACTAAGCTTTTGCAAAATGTATACCAGTTACAGCTATTTTACAACTACTATAAATGATATTTTCTTCGTAAAACCTTTTGTGGCATTTTGTTCGACTTTTTTTGCTCAATTCAGACGCAATTTTTCAATATGCAAATAACCCAACATACTTACCTAGTGTGTAAGCCTCAAAATTAATATATGTACATACATACATACACAGATATGTCCACAGATATACATACATTCTGCATATGCATATGTAGCATATTCTTCATATGCATATGTAGCTACATATAAAGTATCTACAGGGGTTACCCACGATCCGGTGCATACTGTCTAGCATGGTGCATGTTTGGACACATGAAACAACAACAAAATTTTCCAATCATGCAATCTATGCAATATGCTAGACAGTATGCACCACATCGTGAATACCCCTTACCTACTTCCAAACACCGGCATACATACATATTCTATATGCAATAAAATGAAGATCAATGTGCAAAACGCAAATTCTATGCTAGTATGTTCTTTGGCTCTTTTGATTTTTTTTTTAATCCTTTTCGTTCCCACGCCAAAGGTTTAAAGGACTATGATTTGAGGACATGTGTTTCATGCGCCAGGACGCTTATTGGGGAATGCTGTCGCTATAATGCGCTGGTTAATGTTCTCGAGAGAGCAAAGGCACTCAGGTAAATCGATGGGGGGCAAGGAAAGAAACATCTAGCGCTTTGCTATCTCTACTGCAGCTGCCATGTAAAGAAGAAATTCAAATTCACTATTTCTCATGACAGAAATATGCTTGGAGGTTTGCCATTGCCTGTCGAGGGGCGACCGCTGTTAAGAAAAAACCTTTTTTCTAAATTTTTTGCGATGTTGCTTGAACCCAGACGTTGCGGAGTGGAAGGGCGCACTGCTTACCACTACACCACCTTCAATGTTGATCAATTATGCATCAATAATTTTGTTAAATGAAAATCCTTTTTTATTTGAAATTTTTCATTTTCCCTTTTAATAATTCTTGAT
>NW_023458562.1:33081265-33118629 GCF_013731165.1 Rhagoletis pomonella
AGGAAAAATAGTTTCGTTGAATTAAACAAATTACCTTGACCAATTTTTAAGAGCTATTACAACCATTTTTTAGGCCAAAAAATGCAAAAAAATAAAAAATTTTACTTTTGAAGGTCATTTTGAAGGTAAAATTGAATAAAGAATCACCTTTACCTTCAAAATGCCCTTTAAAGGTGAAAATTTTGATTTTTTGTCTTTTTTTTACCTTAAAACAGCATGTAATGAATTAATTGAAAAAATTTTAAATTCATTTTTCGGTTCCTGCGACCGTGGAAATGGATTCCTTGACGCAAGAGCAGCAAAAATGTGTGGTTAAAACTTAAAAAAAAAATTCACTTCACAAAAATTCACAATTTTCAAGTAAAAAAAAGAGGAACAATTAAAAATTCCCTTCTTTGAAGGTCATTTGGAAGGTCAAGGAAATTTTTTCATCCAATCTTTCCTGAATTCTCACCTCAAAAGCCTTTGAACGCTATTGCATTTTTTTCGCTAGCTGTTCTCGTTCTCGAGTTATTAGAATTTGTCATGGGAAAAGTTCAATTTCCACACTGTGCGGCACTCATTTACTTTATCTATTTACTTATATGTAAATCTGACTTTGACACGTACGCGCTATGAGTTCCCAGGAAGCTTATGCTCATAAAATAGTGTATGTTGATACTTTCTTCAGGAACGGCGAAAAGTGCTTGCGCAAAATAATAGTTTCTTTTTACTTTCATCCTATTAGGTAGCTATCAAAAGTCGTAAAAAATATATTTAACGACCATATTCGATTGTGACGATTAAATCAGCTTGGAAAGAGCGGTGCAGCTTTGTGTATTCTACTATAGGCTTAAATGTAAGGTTGAATGCACTTTATTGGGGATGCACCTTCGATCTGTTTATTTCCTTTCCCTTCCTTCCCTTTCTTTTTTCCATAATGACATCTTTTGTCTTACATACCATTAACAGTCAATCGCGGTGTTATCCCCTCGGTTAGGTTATCAGGACTGCTTTCAGCCATCATTGAAACGAATTCGTCGCTCTGATGAAGGTTACAAAACCGTAGATCCAAGCGGTAGTCCGTTCAGTCAGACACTCAAAAAAGTAGTGATGAAACGAATATCGACGCGTGTTCGCCAATTTCTTGATTCATCTACCTCGCGGCAGCTAAGATGTAAATAATTTTGACCCATGCTGTTGACGTGCGTCTCATCAAGCATTGGGCTTTAATAACGCCGATTACACTTCGAAGAGTGACCGCAACAATCGGTGGAGAGCACTTGATCTTCCCTTATTTAATAAGGGCCACATCTGTCATGCCATTATATTCTGCAGACCATCTTCCATTTATCTGCTCGATAAAGTTATTTTTCAGCCAGAGTTCGCGGGTATTCCCCACACGTACTGAGGGCGGGAAAAGGAGGACCCTTCATTGCCACTTCATTTGCCCAGCAGTTGCCTAATATATCGTCATTTGAAATGCAAAAAGACGTAACAACATCAAATTGAAAACGTCGTGACTAATATTTTTATTTTTGTTTCATAAAATTACATATGGGTGTTTTAATTCGATGGAATCCCTCATATAAATCAATCCCTCATGTAAGTGAATTTTGAATATTTTATTAGTTATGACTTTTTGCATTTCAGCAATGATGTTTGTTACCTTTTTTTGAATTGCAAGTGACGATATGTATGTTATTTCGACTGCTGAGAGGAAGATCGACCTATCTCGGGAGCCAGTTCGAAAACACCCTATCTCAAAAAACTTTTCAAGAACGCCCTATTTCAGAATTTGGTTGGTTGAATAACTTTTACATTATGAACCTATGTGCAGGTATATGTAATACCTATCTATAACAGCTTTAGCTGACAAATGACAATCTCGGAGTTTTCACATGGAATGAGATTTAAAACATTAGTTATCGATTCACATTTAATGTGCGTTTACCTATAAATATAATCTCAATCAAAGCTCATGCATTAATCTCCCCGTTTACACAGTCAAATATCAGATTATTAGCTGTCAAATTTGTTGTGGTTGATTTTCGAACAACTCAAGCAATTGTAAATTTCTTCTCTATAGCACTGTGATCAATTATTTCTACTAAATTAAGCAATTTACAAACTTTATTCCTTTCAAATTTGACATTTCTCCTCTCCTTCGCAAATATAATCGACACCGAAAAACTATCGGATTATTCTAAGATTATTTTATGCAATTATAAAATTAACGAGGGAGGAATTTTTTATGGCTAATCTGTTTTCTTAATTATAGATTAGGGCGAGTTAAGCTCGAAAATGAGGATAATCTCTACATATATTATAAACGTACTTTTAAGGCCCTCTTCACATGGTAAGCGGTTAACGCGCATTTTGCTGAAATAGCGTAAAACGCCAATAAAAGTTCGTAAATCGTTTTACAATAAAAGCGCAAATGTGCTTGCAAGTTGTTAGTACTGGCTCTTACGTCCTTGCCTTCACCTCATATACATCACTTCATATACTTGTACATACATATGTATGTATGTATAAATGCAAGTTCTTTTTTTCATGCTTTTAATATTTGTCGCTATTAGTTTACTATTATTTATTTTGTGTCATTAAACTGACAAGACCCCAAGTCAAAGCAACACTCATACACATATAAATGTAAACCCAGCAGTGAATTGACCCACAGTTAATTCACACTCGACAGTTAATTAACAATATTTGTACTGGAAATCTATAGTTAACTGACACATGTGAGTTAACTCTCCTGTGTGCATTATTCCTATAGTTCATCGCAAGGGTATTTCAAAGAATTCAAACTTTTTATGCCATTTGACCTTGTAAGAAGAAGGCAGTAGTTTTAAGCACAAAAACCTACTTTCGGAATAGGGTAGATCACAAGTAGGTGGTTGTAGGGAGTTATGATCTGCATTTCCAAAATGCCACCTTATCGGCTATTTCCTTACATCCTATACTGCTACATACATATGTCCAAGAACCCAGCAGAGTGCTAGTGATGAGCGTCATTTCCGAACACGTCTTGACTTAAGAACTTTGGGTTCTAACGCTTTCATTGCTCTGTATTGATTGTCAGACTTCTCTATGACAAAGGTCTCTACTGGAAAGGCACTGTAGTTATGATTTCCTAATTCGCAGTTCCTCTGAATTGACCAACTTCCTTTTCCATCTTTGATGATGGGGACTGATTGATGTCCATTATTCTCTTTTAAGGTTACTTGCGACAAATTAATGCCGATTTGCATCCAATGGAGACTAATCCTGGACTAGCTTTTTAGGAGACTAACCGTAAAATTTTTTGGATGGCAAACATGTATAGAAGTATGTAATTCATAAATATGTTAAATTGCAGTTAGAATATCATTTATTCTTAGTATTGGTGTGATAAAATGCGATTACTTGTTGCTGTTTGGTCACCCACCACTCATATACTCGTACGTCTGATTACCGTT
The DNA here is from genome assembly GCF_013731165.1 of Rhagoletis pomonella. NCBI lineage: Eukaryota > Metazoa > Arthropoda > Insecta > Diptera > Tephritidae > Rhagoletis > Rhagoletis pomonella. Next base: position 33,084,709 of record NW_023458562.1, read on the forward strand.
GGTATGACTCATTCCATTCCATGTCATGTTATGTTGACTGCGTCTGTCGCGCACTATTGCACAGTTCATGGCATTTACATAAACAAGCGGTTTGTGAGAAAGTATGAGAAGCAGAATGTCATCGGGCAATGAGCGATGGGCGATGGCCGATGAGGATGACTGTTGACGTTAGTTGTGGTGTTGCGTGTATGGAAATGCCGCCATGACATGCTGACTATTTATGAGTTTAATAAATACTTGTCTGCCAGAAGAAGTGTTTTTTTGTTGATGAGCTATTTAATTGTGTGCATCGTTTTCTGCTAAAATTGTGTGGGTGTTTATGGCGAAATATTTCGCTATACTTATGACTTTTCATTGTCTAAAAAAATATATAGATACCTATGTTTATACTCTTTTTGTTCAATTCGCATATATTCACTTTCTCTTCCCTTGACTAATTGCGTTTTGTTTTGAGTTTTTTGCGCCTAATATTTCATTTGTACTTGCAAGGTTTTCATTGGTTTTTGCTTATACTCTAATTGTAATGCAATTATTTGCTGATTCAATTGTTCAATAACTGCATGTGCTCAATTACACAATTAAAATTGCATTGAATTGCATTTGTAGTAAAGAAACGGAGAAATATGCGATTGCATGACTTCCTTGAAATATTTTATTTTGTGCCGTAATGAGTAACTACGGACCAAACGTAACGCTTAATATCTTCAAAGAGCACGAGTAAGAATTGAAAATGTATTTTTAAAATTTTATCATTGAAATTTCGCAAGATTTGTTTTTGAAAATAGTATATGTTAAGAACTTATGTATATATATAAAATCGATAACATCCTCGAATTTCGTCCTTTTAACTTTATCAACTTAAAAAATTACCTACTCGTCCTTGTGAATCCAAAAAATTCTAAAGAAATTTCCCCTCGCATTTGGTACCCATATTTTTATTCTACTTTCTACATCAGAGAGAAAAAATAAAAACGCCACTTTAAATTAAAAACAGTAGGTTTCAAACCCTATTTATTTTATGGTAGGAGAGCTCCTCAAACAATATAGAAGCAAGTTTTTCGATTTAAGTTGTTGAAAAGCAATGAATATCTAAATTCCGGGACTAATCCCGGGATCCTGGGATTGTGATAACGACATCCCGAAAATCCCGGGATCGGAAAACGCTGAAACATCCCTTGTACATACATATTTTCCAAGAACTCCCCGGATAATGAAAAATTCTTCTTGGGCATGTTTCCACCAAATTTTAATTACCTTAACACATTTTGTTGTTCATAGCACTTTTATTACGTACAATGTTTTTCTGTATTTCTCCATGTTTTGTTTTTGCCGCGCCACTTTTAATGAAATCTGCAAAAACGTGTTGAGTGAATCGTGTGTTGACTCACAAAAGGCCTAGACGCCGGCAAATGTAAACACTGTGCTTTAAAACTATGCAAAGTATTTGAATAATGAATCGTTTTTTTTTGCGGACAGTTAATTTTTTTATTTAATTTATGATTAAGCTTATTTTTTATTGTGTTCGGAGAAAAAAAAAACTCACAAGAACTCGTAATGAGGGAAGCCCTATTGCATAAGTATTCGTCATTGATTTCACGCTGATTTTCGGTGACACAGTGATTTGTTGTGAATTATTGCTAATTTGCAACCAAAAGTGTAAGAGTTAGTGACATCTGCAGGAGATATTAAGAATCCAGTATTTTTAGCGAATTGTTTCATATCTAAACTATTTCCGGTAAAGGTTGACCAATTTTGGCAAGCTTAGAAGAAACAAAATAGATTGAAAATAAAAATACTAAACACAAATAAACCAAATTGCAGTTTTTTCTTATTATTACTTCGCGTAATTATCAAGCAGCCCTCGTTCACAATAAGCATTCAATTGAAGGAGATTACGCAGAGCTTTTTTACAATTAGTGATGCATCATTCTGTGTTGTTGCAATGTCATAAAAGTTACCAAAAAATATGAAGCAACATTTTTACATACATAAGTAAAAACACAAATAAATGGCTGAGTGATGACAACACTATGTGCCGCTTCCCAAAAAGAATTAAGTTGTTTTTTTTTTTTTTTTTTGTTTTATTGAGTATTTAGTGCCCAATGGGAGCACTTTGATGGCACATGTGATAACAAAACCAATATAACGAGACTTCAATTAATATTGACTTGCTTGGCGCTTGCTGAAGCCTAACAAAAATATTTCATTTCGCTGATTTTGGATCAGATAGTTAATAGAATTTCTGCCTTAAGTCGAAAAAAGCTTTTTTCAGCCAATGTACATGCATATATAATATCTGTAATCTTCTATATTTGCAAACTTAATATATTGTAATTACACATCTTTTTATCGTATGTTGCCCTCTGTTATCTATTTTTCATTTCTACGAGCTTGGTATAGCTTGGTATGTTTAAAAACCTGTAGGTCTGTATAAGATTCAAGTGGCAAAGACAGGCCTCAGAGAATTTGAAGTTTTCCAACCTCACCACAGATTTGTAATCAACTGCCCCAAAAACCCCCGAGGAAAACGCTTCAAGCAGATCAAATCAATTTTAATTTTTAGGTTGCCAGTTTGCATTTGGTTTGCCCGCCATTTTGATTTTTTCCAACCTGACTTCAGATTCTTAATTACCAACCCCAAAAACGACCGTGGAAAACGTTTCAAGTTTTTCTAACCTGACCTCAGATACGTAATAAGCGGCCCAAGAACCTCAGAGGAAAAGGCTTCAAGCGAATTGAATCGATTTTAATTCTTTGATTTAAGATTTTTTAAAATCATGTTCTATGTTCGTACTCACCAAACCCAAAAACATAAGAACCTGCTGTTACTTTTTCCCAGTAGCACAAAAGTTGTAAAGCAAAATCTAATTTAGGGTTAATTTAGATGCCATGGTTCAGACTAGAGTTAGGCGAGGGATATCGGCACCCGCAGGACCCACGGTGATGATTTAAAAATGGGCGGGATGGGCGGTATCGGGAAGGTCTTTAAAAACTTGCGGGCGGGGCAGGACCAAAATCCTTTCCCGACACTGCCGATAAAACCCACCACCTCCGTAAATTCAGAAAATCTTCCTTAAATACGCACTTTTATGTTTTATTGACACGAAAAGGAAGAAGAAGTAAGAAAAATAACAATCGGCCCCAAATGCCCCAAATTTTTGTGCATTAAACTTAGTGATAGATTTCGGCCCCAAATGCCCCACACTTAGTGATAGATTTCGGGAGCCAAGGGACAATTCTGAAAAACGTCGGGATGGCCGGGTTCGCGACTTAAATATTGAATCTCCGGATGGGCGGGACGGAATTGAAATTGAAATGATTATAATATTTTTTTTTATTAATTTACAAAATTCTACCAAATTCTATTTTTTTTTTAACTGGGTGGTAAGATTTGTGTGGACACAAGTGTACATAACAGTACCACACACATTACATATTAGGGACACGGTTTCTTACAAGTTTTGACAATTTATTTTTATAAATTTTTGTACAAAAAAATTAAAAGTCAGGTACACTGCAAGCAAAAAAAAAAATCTCTAAAATTAACAAGATTTTTGAACTACTTCAAACATACACTACAGGGGTATTTTCTAAAATCTTATTTTCGTTGTTGATATATGCGACAGGGTAGGAGTATGATGTATTTTGCAACGATTTTTCATAACGAAAAATTACACTGTACATACTATTTTTATTCAGTATTGTTTGACAATTCATCATATAAAGGCTCACACCCCAACAACGTCCCCAAATTATTCAGCTGTATTACGAAAATCAGCATTCTGTGAGAAAAGTTTTTGCATTTCGATCGTGTTATATGACATCTCTGGATTATTTTGTTTAGAGTTCTGTGAAGTCAAGAGTCTTCACCGGTAAGCCAGCTATGATTCAAAACTTGGAAGCCAACATTACTCGCATAATTCGCGGTAGCAATGCTGGAAAGAGTAATTGAAAATTGGACCTTCCGAATGGACCACCGACAGCGTATAGGCGGCCAATATTTGAATGAAATTATTTAAAAAAAAGTGAATATCAGAGATTGTTCTTTCCGGTAACATTAAAGATTTCGACATCCAGTTCGGTTTAGGGTGTTTTTTTTTTATTAAAATCAAAAGCCTAGATAGATCTGTATAGATCACCCATGAATGAAGAGTCAACTTCATAGTCGACAAATACGAAATATTGATAAAAAAAAACAGCGAAACTCGGTGGTCAAAGCATTCGATCGGCGGACCTGTAAAGAATAAATCATCCACACAGGTTTCGATAGCTCAAATTTTCGTTTTTCTGTTTCTGAGATAATTGAGTACTCATTCAGTCGCTGTAAACGTCAGAACATAAAAGCTCCAGTTTGTTTATCAAAATTTTTTAATAGCTGTTATTGACCAGAGCGAATTAAAAAAATACTTTTTTAATGAAAATAAAGTACCAACTGGTAGTCTGCTCTTAATATGCGCATATCAGCCAAAAAAAAAAAACCCACACACAATCAGAAAGGCCGACACTTCCGATAATTGCGCCACATCCATGCCAAAGATTTCCGAAGAAATTCCAATGAGTACATACACGTCCAACGTTCAACATTGCTGCAGCTCATGGACTCATGGATAAGTGTGAGTAATTGCAGGGGTCGCTGTTGCAAAATTAAAAATTGAAATCCGCCAGCCTATAGGGTGGTGTTTTAATTAACGCAAAGTTCTTTTGCTTTACTTTAGCTTTTTTTTTTGCGCCCTTTGTTTGAACTGTCAACAGTTGAGGGCGTTCTCGTCGTTGCATCGCCATTCATTCATTGTTTTCACAGCGATTCGTGTTTGTTTTTCCGGCCTAAATAGCGCGCCAGTCTTTAGTTAACAGCCTCGGTCATTGTTGACCGTCATTGTTATGGGTAAATGGTAGAAGTAGGAATGTTTATGCTGCAGTCACATTCAGCCGACTGTGGATTTTTAATTAATTAATTATACAATAATTAATGTTCAACACTGTTCATAAATGTGTGTAGAACTTTGTTTTTTTGTTTTTGTAAACACCAGCTTTTGCTATTTGTCTCTTTTTCAATCCTTTCGGTTTGGTTACACTTGTTTAAGCTTGTCGACGTGACGCATGTGTCACTGTATATGCGTGGCTGTTGTTGGCTAGGGTTTCACTTAATGGTTGGGCGCCCATCTGTAACAAACATCAAATATTTAACAAGAACCTGCTTCTTCAAACCCAGAAGTTTCGCTTTACATGGCACACGCGCCTAAAACAATCATATTTTTTGCAGTTATCTTTGCTGTTATTGTCTACCTTTGTTAATGTACATAAATATGTATGTACATATATTAGGGTGCACCACTCTCCTTAAAGAAAATTGATGCTGTTTTTTCCATCGGAATTATAACACTTATTATATTATAAGACAGCCGCCAAAAAATTTCGGAAAAAATATTAAGATTTGCGTGGGCTGCACTGATTTGAAAATACCGCAAAAAAGAGTTTTAAAAATTAAATTAGTTTTTAAAAATACTTTTTTTCCAAAAACTTACTCAGATTATTTTATCAACGGCATCAAGCTAATGACATTTTTTGAGGTACTTTCAAATCGATCGGCGACAGGTCTTTAAATATAATAAATTTTATAATTTCGTTGAAAAAAATAGTACATAACTTTTTTTTGTTGAGACACCGTAATGTACATATACATATGCATCTATCTATCCATAAATGTGAAAATAAAACTTATTATTCCAGACGGATATTATTTTCCGGGCATTGAGCGGAATTGCTATTTATGCCATCTGAATTTCAAATTAGAAATTGTAAATAAACTGTGTGGAAAATATCATTGCGCATTTTTTTAATTGAAAATTTGCGTATCTACTAATCATAATCGAGGCTACTGCCGAGTCTATTGTATGCCGGTACTTCATGCCTACACATGTATGTATAATTAAGGCTAGAAACTGTCAAATCGACAGTTATCTCTGTACTTTAGGAGCCGCAAAGCTGCCTTTGCTTGGTTCGATTTCCTAGTCCAATATTGTCGTATAACCAAAATCGACCCGCGTAAATGGCAATAAAACCGGCCGCAGTCGACAAAAATCTACTGAGACAACCTTCACTTTCGCAAGTCGACGCCAAACCGAAGAAACCCTGAAATTTGTATATGCACTGCCATACGAAAGAATATCCGTGGGTATGACAAGGAAATATACTCACAAATTAATAACCGCACGGGTCATAAACGCTATATATCAGAATTCAGTTCAAAAACATTCCATCTCAAATGAAAATATGCTGAGATAAAGCGTTCTTCGATTAAATTCTGCAACAGGGCGTTCTTTAAAAGTTTTCTGAGATAGGGCGTTTCGAACTACTGGCTTTCGACATGTCATGGCTACAATGGAGGTTGGAGCCTGTTTGTTATGTCTTTTATAGACGTCTGGCTATCAGCTATAATGTAGATATCATCTCCAAGACGAAAGCTGAAGGCAAAAGCCTGTTTTGCAATAAATATAGAAACTTCTTTGTTGAGACTATTGTCGGATCGGTGATTTTGATTTAACTTAAAGAATACCGTTTTGTTTTTCCATTCTTGTTCTCAAAGGACTCATATTAACGACGTATTTGTTTATTGGTTTTTGTAGAAAATCAAATTAAAAGATGATAACCTTTTCTTAAAACAAGTATTTATGTATTTCATCATATGTGTATGTACATACGTCCGTCGCAGTTTATAATTAATGCTCTCCTTTTCTACACTTCCTTTCAGCATCCTCATAAATGCCAACCGCTGATGTAAAATTGCACAGCAGAATCGACTGAATATTATAAATTTACATACAACAATACATACATACATACATATTATAAAACACATAACTGTATCCGCATCAAAGGACACAAAAAATGCCACGCAATGGCTGTGAGGCCAATGGAGGCGTTGCCAGCGATGGTTGCGCATATCCCGATGAGCTGATCATGGAGCAGGGTGTTTCGTTCAATGTGCGGGTGAGTACCCACTACATGTGTATGTATGTACATGCACTGTAGTATTAAATTACATGGCATGCCACTGTAGTGAATATTTTCGGATTTCTTGCATTGCGCGCGCCACATCATAGTCTTCCTGTCGCCGTTGGAGCGAACGAGTAATCATAATCGGACAATGACGTCCTGTCGGGCTGCGCGGCATGCGGTCTTAACCGTTGTGGCATTTGCTTTATGCATTTCCTGCTTCCTTTTTCGTGCTGTACTAACTATTGTACTCGTACTTGCACGCATTTTTTATTTGTTTTTTGCTCATAGTAGTTCAATGCACGTTGCCTCCGCTTGATGAATGACATTGCCTGCTTCGAGTATTAAGCAGTGGTAGAGCAGGAATGCTGGAGTTTCATTGCTTCTCGAGTAAAAGATGACGTTGGCGGTGCTGCAGCATTCTTTTCATTTCTTTTTTTCGTTTTCAAGAGTTACTTCCTTCTTGCCAAGTATTTATTTTACTTCCGCTACTTCCGTTGGCTTCTGAACACTCAAAGATATACACATGCGCGCCTACAGCTCTACTACAACCACTCATCGGCGGCTTCTGCCTGTTGGCGGTTGGCGTATTTTCCAAAGCCAATGCCAATGTCGTCGCTACGCTAAAGCGTCCATTCTCATCCTCCACTTTCTTCTGTATGCGCACTTTCATTGGAACATTCATTCAGCTTAACGCCCAAGTGCTCGCCTACCTTTACCGCTGCCACTGTTGATTTTCATTATAAGCGCGTAGTAAAATGTTTTTTTCTTGTTTCTTCTTTTTGCTTACGTTGCATTTTAACGCATACGTTCATACCATATGTACTCATTGCCCACCTGCTCCTCAAGCTCTGCATTTTCCATGTATTTCGTTTTTACTGCGCGCCGCCCCACAGTGGATCAGCAGTGCTCTCAGCGTCTCAAAATTATATTCTCCAAAAGCATGATTTTTTCTGCGAAAATTATAAGAATATGCAATTTATTGATTTCAGTAAAAATTTCATATTTTTAACTCGAATTCCTTTATAAAAATAAACTCAAAGTTAAAAAAAAAAAATTGTATCTGCAAAAAATTCCGTTTCCAAAAGAAGGATCTTTATTCTTTACGCTATTGGTAACATACCTATATGTATTACATATATATTTGAAAATTATCGTGACCTGCACTTTTGAAAAAAAAACGTGAAGTTAAATCAGGGTTGCCTAGTAAAAAATAAAAAAATTTTAAAGCTCAAAAAATTTGTTTTTCTTATTTTTGAGGAGAGTTTCAACTGGTAGCGCTGTCTGGCGCTGTCGTGTTGAATTAAAAAATGTTGCCCGAATTCGGCCACCCGGCATTAATTTCTAAAGGGATTAAGTCAGAAATTTTCTGGTATGGAAAATTTGTGTGCACTTCAACAGAACTTTCTCAAACCAACCGAACTGCATCAAAATTATCATATCGAAAAAATCTCACTTATTCTCTTTGGTAATTAACCGATTCAAAAAAAAAAAATTGAATGCATTTTACGATTTTCCACAATATATAATTTTTCTAAATTTGGTTAACTTGCATTTGCTAGCAAAAATAAAATTAAAATTAAAAAATTTGTTTCAAAAAATGGAGTTTTGGAAAAAATAACCTATTATCGGTACAAAAATATTTTGTTTTCTAATTTTTGAGTGGAGTTTTAACTGGTGGCAGACCAAAAAATTTTAAAATCGGTTTTCAAAAAGTCTGTTTTTGTAATAGATATGTAACAGGTAACCGGTGCAAAAAAATAGAAAAGCTTAAATTAGAAATTTATACTTCAGTAGACATTAAGAAATTAAATTCTATGAAACCTCAGTCAGTCTTTCTTTCTTTTTGATTTCTACTGAGAAAATTTAATTTTAGGGAAATGACCGAAATTTCCGAAAACCTTCCATTGCTCCAAAATTTCCCCCCCAAAACTTTTCCAAATGATAACCCTTCAGAATAAAAAAAAAATATCAAAATCTCTTAGGTGGTTTTCGTGGTGGTTTAATATTATTATAACTGTTTTTTTTTTTTTGTTGAGAGTGCAGACGATAACATTTTCAAGCATATATTATTCTATTATACTTTTTATAGCTTAACCATGGAATGAAGTTGTGAAAATATTTTTTTTTTTAGATTTTTATAAAATACTGACTGAAACTTCATGAGCCCTTGCGGGCCATAAGAGTTCAAGTAAATTTCGTAAAGCAACACTCAAAACTATCCGCACATGGCCATACAAAATTTTGTCTGATAGGTCACGCGTTACTTACCTATATAAAGAGATTCCAATACATTCGAAAAACATGCTACTTTCAACTTTTATATAAAAAGCTTATATGTATATTTGTGATACCATTTGCAAAAGTTTCATAAATCTGCAGTACATTTTAAAAAAGTTACAGATTTTTGAGACGCCTAGCCTCTATCTGACCCACTGTGTGCCACCACATTACCTTGCCACCTAGTTTTTTTTTGTTTGCTTTATTCTATTTTTGTGCCAGAACTCTAACCGCAAGCCACTTGTACCGTCATTTGCTGCTTTTCACTACTTTATTCTTTTTTTTCTCTTCCAGTACACCGGCTGCGTGGAGGTGAAAACTTCAATGAAATTGCTGAACTTTGAAACGAGAACCAAAGTTGCGCGGTAAGTAAAAAAAAACTTACGTATGTACCTACTTCAGTATGTATTTGGGTTTATGCAAAGTTGTAGGTCTTGCAGCCATATAAATGTGCGGTTAGTCCAGGAGTTGGGGGGTGGGAGGTGGCTGAGGTTTTTTCGCATATCTTTTGGGTTAAACTCCAGCCCAGCTTAAGGTGTAATAGGATTTCGTGGGCTTGGATTTGTATTTTACGGCTGCTGAACAAGTCGTGCTCGGTGAGCGAAATGTTCATCTAGCTTTGAAGTGGTTGGTGAGTTACGTAAAATGATATGACAATGTGGATATCAGTGACAAACTCGGTTTTGAGTTGGAAGAAGTGAGAAATTAAGTCGGATGTACAGATAGATTTCCCTGCTTTCTATGCGCTTGGGAAAATCATGCAATACGGTACAGTTGTAATGCTTTATTTGACCTGAGTATTTCACAAATTTCGTAATCAATGTTGCGCGAACAATTGAAAATTGATTAGAAAGTATTTTATGAAATTAAGTTTTCATTGCAATCTGTACTCATAAACAGGGCTGTGTGGCGCTTTTTGAGATGGCGGTACAAACCACAAGTCATTGCTCCTTCTTGTTGGCTGGTATCAATTAGAAACACCATGTTTGTCTAGTGCAGTGCTTCTCAAAGTGGTCCAGGTAGACCCGCAGGGGTCCACGGGAGGCTCGACGGGGTCTACGTTGGCGTGAAAAATAAATGGGATCCATGAGTTGAAAGAGGGGTCCACGAAAATGTATCTGGTTTCGATAGTAAAGAACCCAATTGGTTCCTTGATAGCCTCTTTATTTAACTTAAATTTTTTTAGTGGTATATAGTTACGGTGACCATCCGTTCTGTTTTTTGCAGGACCGTACTGTTTTTCAAAGGTCGGTCCTGCGTAGTTTTTCAAACCTAAAAAACCTGAAAATGTACTGATTTTTTTCCAAGTGTCCTGCATTTGTCCCGCAATTTATTCGTTATTTTAAAATTATCGGACAATGGATGGATTTTTTCAAAAAAGTGTTTTTTGGTACTTTTCGTAGCTTTTCTTCAATATCTCATGAAAAAATCTCACAATCAATGTAAGCGACTTAAAGCTCGAAGGGTATTGATGTGCCTCTTACCAAAATATATAACTTGTGGCGACTTCAATGAAAATTATTAGTGCTACAGGCGACCATTTGGATTTTGTCGTAAAAGTCCAAAAAAGTGAGAGTTTCAATCAAATACGCAGTTTTATTTGATTATTTTTTTCATTAGTTTAAAAATTTGATGAAGGATATATATCATTACAGTAAATTTTGAGCCAAAGATAATGAAAATCGGATTAGAAATGTAGATGCTATGAAGCGCAATCTGCACAAATTATATATTTTTGTAAAGGGCACATAAATACCTTTGTAACTCGTCCTTTACGTCGATTCATGACGTCGATTTTTGACAAATAACTGCGAAAAGTACCAAAAAACCAAAAAAAAGGGTCTTGTTTTCGTTTTGAATGACTTAAAATTTGCCTATAAAATAATCTTTTAAAGATTTTTACTTTTCGTGTAAACTATTGTAAATATAATATATTTTATTATACATTTATAAATATTCATGTAAAAAAAGATTAATATCGATGAAGAAAACGTGATTCGTTTTTAAAGTTTAAAATGTATTAAGAATTTAGAATCATAAATACTCTTTCGATATTTTTGTACTACGTAAATATATGTAGGCATATTTTTGAAAAATTGTCCTTCATTTTGAATCCATATTTATGGTCACCGTATATATAGTGCTCTTGACGCATAGCTGCACTTACCATCACTTTGTGTTTTGATACGTGGGAAAGCCTTAAAGACCACCTGCTGACTAAAAAGAACCGGATATTGGTATAACACTGAGTGGGGCGCAACGGAAATCGCTGGCGGCAGAGATTTAAGCACTTGCGTATTTTCAATGCTATAGGATAGTACGCCACCATTACCTTTGTTGAGGTTATATAATGTTGAATTCCCTGAGACTGAATGCTGGTTTAATTCCATCACTGAGACCGGACTCACACATTGTCGAATCTTCACTGATGGCTCCAAAAGTGACTCTGGGTCGTGATCTGGGGTCTTTTTCGAAGTTAATGGGGATAAGTTTCACTTTTCTGTTGGAGTATATGCTTCGGTCTTCCAGGCTGAGGTAATTGCAATCCTCCAAGCCATGCACTTAGTAATGGAACATAGGTGGAGGGTGAAGGAGTTTACGTGTCTGCAGTGACAACCAAGCTGCACTTAAGACATTGGCCAGCCCTCTAACTCGACTAAATTATGTTGGCAAACATAACGAGCTTGCTTTACTTTGGGTGGCAGATAACTCAGCGCGACCTGGTAATGAGACATCTGAGCATTTGGCATTCCTCGGTCCGCAACCAGTTTTAGCACACCCACTTTCGGCCATCGAAGCAACCATCGGAAACTGGGTGAATACCTCGATCAGCAATGACTGGGAGGCATCGAGGAGATGCAGGTGCAGATGACATGAGGTGGCAGCCTGTAGAGCAACGTTCTGGCATGTTTTGCAGTTTTCACCACTGTGTGTCGCTCGTTCCTGCCGACCACACTTGCACTGCATAGTTGCCGCTGGCCGGCCGATTGCCTTATAGGTTGCAAACAGGGTCTCTTTGTCGGCTACCCAAATGCTGCTGCTGACTTTGTTCTAGTTCGCAGTTTGTTTGCAGGCGGCTGAGGCGTATACGGAGAAGGAAAACAGGCTGTGACTGCCAAGATTTTGGGGTGGTTGTCAGTATCGACGAAGAGATCTAGTTCGAAACTGATCTCCTTGGTCGATGTGGTGAAGAGTGTGGCGGTAGATTTCGCGACGGAGATGTTGAGGTTCCTTGCAGTGAAGCGAAGAAATTTGATAGATCGGTGAAATTGCCGAATATCTTCTCGCAAAGGCTGTCGTTGTTTGAACCCGTCGCCATTATTGTGCAATCATCGGCATAGCTTACCAAGTTGACTCTGGCTGGCGGCGGAAGGAGTTTTGCCGCTTTAAGCGACCCCTGTTAAATTCTACGCGGTGTGGACTTGGCGTCGGAGGTTTGACATTGCCTGCCGTGGGGCGTCCGCTGTCAGAAACAGTTTTTTTTTCTAATTTGGATGTTGCTCGGATTAGGGATGGAACCCTGGCCCTACGGAGTGGTAGCACGCACCTCTAACCACTCAGCCACAGCGGCTGCGGTATACGTGCATACATACGTACGCATAGAAAATAATAAATAACGATACGTTAAATTTCTAATGTTAACAAATTTTGTTTTGAAAAATAATTTCATCAGCGAATGCATCAATCGCGTGTGCGAGGCTGCTGGCCTCAAATCCGTTGGCAAACGACGTGTGGACAAGAAAATACTGCACTTCATCTCTGATCGGCCGCACATGCAGAATGCCGGCACAAATGTCATAATCAACGTATCTAGTCGAGCACTGGATTTGGTGAACGCGGAGACGGGCCAACGCATAGCCAGTCACAATATGCCACACATTTCCTTTGCATCCGGCGGGGATTCGGTAAGTTTTATAAATCGAAAGAAGTACAAAAGAAGCAGATAAGTATATATGTAGCATTTTTTCTACTTGAATTTAATTTCGTGCTTTCTACTTACAGGACACTTTGGACTTTCTGGCATACATCGCCAAGAATGAGGACGAGTGGCGTGCTTGCTACGTGCTCGAGTGCATTGGCGGACAGAGTGAAGACTTAATATTGACAATCGGTAAAGCATTTATGCTGCGCTTTAATGCAATCAAACATTTGAAGTGAGTAGAAAATATTGCGTAGTTAAAGTGAAGTGGAGGAAAATAGGAACACAGTAGCTTCCGCTTATACAGTTTCTTTAAAGAGTATAAGCGGAAACTAGTTTACCTAGAATGGCGGGAAAAAAAATAGGTACACAAAATTTTTTTATAAAGTTTTGGCTATTTTTCTTTTGTTATTTTATTGTGTTTTTATTATTTTTTCCGAAAGTATGGTTAGGTAGCAAAAACCATATAAGCAACTTTCGTTAAAAACTTGGAAAGTTCGACCAACTTTTACCAAAATTTCAAACTTTTTAATCAGAATAAAAATATAACGAATTTAAACAAGTGTTTATCCAGATTTCTAACTTTTCATTCAGAATTAAAAAAATCTAGGTATGCAGTTTTGCAGCCCATTAAATTTAAGTAAAGCTCTCTTTCTTACAAAAACCAGTAAGTCAAAATTTCGAACTTCGTACAAGACTGATAAAAATAAAACGAATTCAGCAAATGTTCATCAAAATTTCTAACTTTTTATTCAGAAGTTAAAAACGCTAGGTATGCAGATTTGTAGCCCATTAAATTCAATAAAGTGGAAGTTTGATGTAGCTAGGACGTACCATTAGTTTTTGGCAATTTTTGCACGGACGGTGTTCATGTATGGAACAAATTGCGTGACACCGTCATCAAAAAGAATTGCCAAAAATCAACGGTAAGTCCTAGCTACTTCGAACTTGCACTTTATTTCTCTAAAATTGAATACGCTACAAAACTGTATACCTAGATTTTTTAAATTATGAATAAAAAGTTAGTAATTTTGATAAGCATTTGCTGAAATTCGTTGATTTTTTATACATAAAATGAGATTTTGGTTTTCATGTTTTTTTTTTTTTGATAGTGAGCACAAAAGCAAAATAGCCACAACATGTTAACATTTTGTTCCCGCCACCGTTTGTATGTACAACAACACTTCTAGTGACTACTAAGTACCTAGTATTCCAAATTTAGTTTTATTTTATTAATATTCACATTTTATTTGTTTTTTCCCAAGAAATCAAGCCGTTCTAAATCTCAACACACCCGTAGAGAATAGCAAAGACTACTATAATGATTTGCCCGACAAATTACCGCCAGACTTGCTGAGCGAAAACGATTTACCGCCAGAGTTGCAGAAGCAATTGTTGTTACAACATCAGCAGCAACAACAACAGCAAAGCAGGCAGTCACAATTACCTCAACACAAAATCGGGCAGCTAAATTTGAAAAAACCGCGTGATCGTCTTAGCAGTAATCTGATTGATTTGAATAGTCCACCACCCGATCAAAGTTCGGCCAATGTGAACCTCAGCAACTTCGATCCAATGGCCGATACAGAGGGCGCATGTGCGTTGCCACAAGCGCCCGTGCGTGATGTCTTCGATATGCGTAAGTATATCTTAGCAAATATAAAATAGGAGCACAGTAAACTAATTCCTTTTTTTTCTTCCACCAGAACCATTTTCCCTCTCCGCTGAAGTGCAACGTTCACAACTCAACACCGAATTGTGGTTCCATACGGGCATTAGTCGTCAGATTTCAGAGAGTATGCTTAAAAATGATGGCGATTTTTTGGTACGTGAATCTCAGGGTAAACATGGCCAGTATGTGCTCACCGGTTTGGAGGTAAAAACACCCAAGCATTTACTACTTATCGATCCGGAAGGTGTAGTGCGTACGAAGGATCGCATTTTTGATAGTATCAGCCATTTGATTAACTATCATTGGGCTAACTCATTGCCGATTATATCAGAGGATTCGGAGTTGGTATTACGCAATCCGGTGTTGCGGCAAGCACCAGGGCAAAAACAGCAGCAACAGGAACAGCGGCAGCAGCATGCAGTGCATTCGGCAGCTGCCACCAGCGCCAGTAGTGCAGCGCATCATCATCACTTACCGCCACAACAGCAGCAGCAGCAACAGCAACATCAGCATACACATCATGCGCGACCGGTGGTGAATTCTTGAGGAGCCTTCGGTAAGCTACCACCGGAGCATGGAAGGAATTGATAAAGCATTGAGATTTTTTTTTTAATAAATAGTATATAAAAACATTTCGCAATTAAGTAGCAATTGTAATAGATTAGGCGCACTTAGTAAAGTAGCTGTGAAGCAGTTAAGCGAAAAATTTTATGTGCATATAAGCGTGTATTTTATACATATGTATAGCAGAAGTAGTTTTCGATAATCCTAAAAATAGTTTTCTAAACTGTATTAATGAGTTAAGGTGTACATTCAACGTGCTTTACGCATTTCTAATTTTTTCATGCAATCTTCTTAGATCTACCTTAGGCTTTTAAGTTAAATGTTTAATTTGTGTTTCATTTAACAGCAATTTTATACAGTATAATAAAAAAATTAAATATATGTATGTACATAAATCTGTTTAAACTTTTATTTTTTTTCTCTTTTTTTTTAAACACACATGTTTCGCTTTGATTTAAAAATTTGGTTTTCTACAGAATTAATTTAATGTCCATATAGGTATGTATCTACATTAGGCTGCATCACTCCCCATACAAAAAAAAAATCCGTACTGTTTTTCCACCGGAATTATAAAATCTATTATATTTTAAGACTATAGCCGAAATATTTCGTAAAAATACTAAGATTTACGTGAGCTGGACCGATTTGAAAAAACCTCCAAAATTTTAGTTTTTTGTGAATAAAAACGGTTCTTTAGTTTTTTTTCAAAAAATCACTTTAGATGACAGTTTAAGCTTATAAAATTTGCATAAGAGTATTACAAAAAATTTCAACGGACTCGCAATAGCGAGATTTTTTATGCTGTTTGAACTTCTTTCAAAGACTGGTTTAAAAAAACTTGAATAACTCAGCATAAACTTTACGGATTTTGACTTATGGGGTATCATTGGAAAGGAATTTTCTCACCCTTTCTTTCCCCTTGCAGATTTTTAAAGCTTAAACTGCTTTGTCATCTGAGGGGATTTTTCCAAAAAACACTTTAACAAACAATTTTTATTCATAAGAAACTCCATTTTTGGAGGTATTTTCCAATCGTTCCAGCACACGTAAATCTTAATATTTTTCGAAAATATTTTGGTCGAAGTGATGCAGTCTAATGTGTATATGTTATTATATTTTTGTACATTTATAACTTTGCCAGCAAAGCGTCAGACGCAAAAGATATGCCACAATGAACTAGGGTTGCCAGATTCTGAAATGGAGAAAGCAGTACATTTCTATTCTCGATAGAAAAAAAAGCAGTACAAACATAAAAAAAAGGAGTACACTTTTTTAAATTGTTTGTGCAATTTATTGTTAAAAATTACCGCTGTGGTGTAGTGGTTAGCAGTGCGCGCTACGAAAAGCGAAGCAAGCGTTTTATCTGGCATCAGCTTTATATTACCCCCAATGCTGTGCACTCCAGTAGATTTCTGATAATCGCAACTCTTACACCCGATTTACATGATTAAAGTGCTTGAAAGCAAATCTAGTTCATTCTCTTTTTGGTGTTCTATTTGCTTTTGCACGCTTCAATTTTGTTGAATTCAAGTTTTTGGTTCTTTAAACAGCAAATAGCAAAAATGGCATAAGCATAATTGAATTCAATACTTGAATGGTGTAAAAGTCGTCTAATTGAAAACATGGAGACTTGTGATGGGCCACAAAAGCTACAGATATGCCAAACACTTACTTATTAAACTTATGTATGTATATGTTGAACGAATACAACCTACTAACTTACATTTACATTACAAGAACTGTGACCATGTCAAACAAGGATTTTGCATCTTTTATATAATAAAAGTAGTACATATGTGTATACATAGATTTTACGAGTAGTTCATATAAACTTAATTACACATAAATTACACAGTGTAAAAAAAGCATTAATATATCCATACATATTCACTGAATCTAAATTAATACTAAATATGAACACATATACGAAAAATGTACATACATACGATACTACATACATATTTTTAGAAACGCTTATTTCACTTAGTATTCTAAAAGTTAAGTGATAGATATACATATACTATACCTATAAAGTTTCCAAATATCGACTATACGTAATTGCATATAATACACATTAGGATGGTTCTTAAAAATATCAACATCATGGTGTATCACTTTATTTTGATCTAGATACAAAATAGGGACAACCATAAAACTTTCACAATTTAAAAAAAAGTTTAGGGGTAACTACCACGGTTTGAAAAAAAAAATGAATTTAAAAAAATCGCCAACACTTCGACACAATTTTGACTTCAACCAGCTATAAATCAGCGAGTTTGAATTTTTTTAAATAGGTAAGTTTAAATAATATTTTAAATTTATCAGATTTCAAGGCAAAGTGTTGTCGACTAATTGTCATTTTTTAATATAAATTTTTTCAAACCCTGATAGGTCGCAACCCTAAATATTTGTTTGAAATTTTGCTTCATACAAAATTTAGATGTTGATATTTTAACGAACACCCTCATGTACATACATACATACATACATACATATTAACATGAATATCTAGTATTTAAGGAATGAAAAGAAAAGGAAAAAAAAGAAAATTATTCCCTGATAATGAACGAAAATTAATCTGGTACAAGGCACCCAAATCCACCTTAAAAGTTTCCGCATTGTCGAAGTAGTTTGCAGTTCAAAGGAACACATATATTTTAATAGGACCCACATTATTATTAAGGACATCCTGCGCTAAAATTTTGCATGTGCGACATTTTTATACATCCTATAAAGTGCTGATACCTTATAACATAAGAAAAAAAAATAAAATAAAAATTGCAAATCTAAATTCATCCCAATAATTCCCATTCATTACTAAGTAAACCCATTAACTTTGGTAAAATCGAAATACCTTAAGTACTCGTTTCAAGTCGTTCGAGCTTGACGAGCCTTTTTCAGTTAAATGGGGTAAACCCTTTTATTAAGCCGCTTTGCGTAAGTCGTAAATTAGGCTAAACTGTACGACTCGACAACATTGCAATTGTCCACTGTCGTGCTGAAATAAGTAAACGACGAAAATCGTCGAAAGCTATGCAGTGCTGCCAAATTTTTCCGTTTTAATAAACTAGTCGAGTCGAAATTTTAGGCAATGACATGCAATTTTCGATACGATTCGACTCTCAAAAAACGACTTGCGTACGACACGACTCTCGCAATGAGGCTGATTATTTAGTACCATTTCCCCAAATTGCCTTATTTACCCTAAAAATTGCTTAGTACCTAAATGTGAATAAAACAAAGTTTTAATAAAAGTTTTCTAGAAAAGAAAAATACCCTCGAAATGTCTTTGAGAAATTTGTATATTTAAATTAAAAAATAGTAATTTGTAAAACTACGTGCATACATGCATCAAAAACTTGAGTAGAAATGCAAATAAAAAACCTAAAAAATGCTAAACGTAGTTTATTTTTTGGATATGTTTTCTCGTTGTACCGTGAATTGAGGATGGAAGCAAATCGGAGAATCGTTGAGACAATAGTTCAAAACCAAGGCCCTGCTTGTAATCAGGGATCAACGAAGTCGTATCCATTTATATGAAATAGTGACTTCTCAAAACTAAGGAACGAAACTAGACGAGTGTTCAAGTCCTATTACAAATCTAAATCTTGGGGGCACTACCAGCATTATTTCAAAAAAAAAATATATACATATATATATTATAATAAATAAAACAGCGAAATGCCAATAGCCAATGCGATATTTTAAAGAGTATCAATTATACGTTTAGGTACGACCGTCCATTAGCCCTTCCACAAATCAGCTGTTTTCTCCATAATACAATTTAAACGAGCGAAGCACATTCGCTATCCAATGCCGCGAACTCAAAATCAAATTTCGGCACTAACTCGAATCGAAATTTGATTTTCAGATTTGGTTGGGTCTTTCGGACCTGAAACAAAAAGGAAACAGTGGAGTTTAAAATAGCAGGGAGTTACCGTTGATTTTTCAGCAATTTTTTTGTTGAAGATGTTGCTCATTCTTTCCATATAAAAAAAAAATCGTCGAACATAATTCGTATGGAAGGAAATGACTGACAAGGACTCTCTGTACAATATACTAGCATGCCAGTTTTTGTATGACGAAACGCTATTCCACCGTTAATGTACCGTTTGGAAACATAACTAATATTCACATTTCAGCCCTTTCTATTATAAATAAAGGCCCCGCCAGATAGAAATTCTTCTCTGTGACACAGACATCCAAGTTAACTCTGTGATTTTGAATAGAAGACGCCACATTGGCAACGCACGCATTGTATTATTAAAAAGCAAGGTACATTGAACAGGTAGTATCAGTAGAGCAGCTGATTTGATTTATTTTCAAATTATTTGGTCTCGAAAATGTCAAATATTTTTAATTTTTTCTCACAAAAATTCTGAATTGTTAAAATCCATTTGCATGTGAAACCTTTTTCCATACAAAACAAGCGATTGAATAGCAGCTTTTGGAACGTTCGCCCAACTCGGCAGCACGACCGCTGATTACTGGGCCTTGCAAAGGATGGATCAATGCTTCGAGAAGCAAACAAATTTACTAGGAAAGAACGTTGCATAAATTTTTATTTTTTCCAATTTTAATTTTTTATTTTTTATAATTTTTTGTATTTCACATGGCACGCTTTGATTTAGAAGAAAAAATTCAGAACAGTTTTTGACACTTTCGATACCAGAAGCAACAACAAAATACACGCAAATGTTGTTTTTGCTCTACTGAGACTACCTGTTTAATGTGCCTTGTTAAAAAGTATTTTTCATCACTGTAGCATAGAAAATTTGCATTTCTTTTCAAAATACGCACCATAATTGAAAAAAGAAGTCAAAGTAGGCTGCGTATTTTAGTTTCTTTGAAATAGCGGAAATTTTTTTTTTTGCAATTCATTCACATTTCGAAAATTGTATATAAAGGCGTACTTGAAGCGCATTTTTTCGTTGCTCACTTGAGTCGCTCGGCAGGCGCATGTTTTCTCCTTCATAATTTTTTTCTATTTCAATTTTTTGAAAATCATTTGGATGTTTTTTTTCAAGATTCTGCTTTGAATTATTATTCAAAGAGTCCTTAATGAGGACACGTTTTCTACACACCACCCCCATGGCCAAATTGTACACTATAGTGGGTTTGGTATTTTTTTTTTGATTCCTTATTTTTCAAACAAAATTTCTGCGTAAACGCTAAGCTTCCGTTGAAAGTTGTTATAGCTGGTTTAGAAAATTTCGCTTGATTTCACGCCTTCAAATCCTTTCTGTTATAATTATGTAATTCAAAACTTTATCAACCAACTTGTACTCCTCTTTAGTGAGTCAACTCAAAATATTTACTTCCTCTTTTCACCAAAACTTTCCTTATGTGAAAACGTTTGACAGAAATCCAACATCAACCATCCTTGTTCACTTACATACATACATATTTCACTTTTATCGGCGAAAAGTCGAAAGAAGAAATTTGTAATATCACGCTTATTTGTGTTCGTACTGAGCAAAGCTTTCCTTTCCTTGAGCCAATATTCTCACCTTCACAGCTAAATTTTACTTCTTTAAATCATTCTGATTTTTTTACTCCTTATTTTACAAAAAATTTTGCGTAAACGACTAGCCAAAAAATTGTTCCCATATCTTCCAAAATCCTTGAAATTAAATTGGACTTGTTAATACTAATTTTCTGTCGAATACTTCTTAGAGCCCTGGAGCCGTCGACCCCGTCGTGTGGATCTTCGGCACCTTCCCATTCCTTCTTCTCTGGGGTCTATCCATGGCTGGATGACATCTAATCTAGCAGCACTACAGCCGACTAGAAATTTGCTGTAGTTATCAGCTGGTGGTAATCTAACATTCCATCCAGAGATTTGGTGGGTGTAGTGCTCCCGCGGCAAGCATGGAAGCCATCCGCTCTACCCGTTCCAATTTGGCTCTTTTTTAACACCGGCCACCAGTTTTTGCCTATAGCCTTCTTGCAGGTGATATTATTAGCCTTACTGGAGCGGCCTTCGATGTTTCGCTTACAGTCGAGTTTCTTGTATAGAATGAATCCAAGGTATTTGACCTAGCTTGGGAAAGTAAATTCTATCCCGCTTAAGATGTGAGGTTTGAATAGAGCAACTTTATATTTTCTTGCGAAGAGAACCCCGGTCTTAACTTAATATGGTTCAGGCTGAGTCCACAATTCTTAAACCAGATGTTTACAAGACTAAGGAAATCAGTGAGTTAAGATACTTACTTCTCCGTCTTCCCTTGGAAGTTTCAACCCTACCAAAACCACATTTACTTGCAATTAATATACATATGTATGTACATATTTATTTCCTCAATATTTTCGACACGAGAACGAACAATCAGTTTCCTTATTTCGAAGCCACCTGCGCATCTGCTATAGCGGGCACCTCCTTCACAACCTGTCTAAATTCTGCTACACTACAACAGATTACGCCTCCTTTTTTCAATGCCGCCGATAGCCAGCTGACCTGAGCGCACTTACTCTCACAAATCGTTGCATGAGTCGTCGTAGCTGCTGCGCTACTCTCAACAGCATTCGCATTAGCATCGTTGTATACACCAAAAGCCGTTGCCTTGTCCTCCTCTTTCACAACAATCCATAAAAGTTCTGGCACGGGAAATTTTCCATTTTCACCCGCTGCTGGTTGTAGGTAGAGCTCTAGTTGTTCACCGTTCGCGCCATGTAACACTTGAATGCCATGACTACCGACATAAATGTCCAAAGCTTCGTCTTTGAGCGCGCGTTGGTGTGCCAGTATATCCTCCTTGAGCGCAGTCCATGCTGTGAGTTCATCATGAGCGACAAAATAGTTCCAACCCAATTTTTTCACAGCATGAAATTGCGGACTGCTTAGGAAAAATTCATCCACATAATTGGTTTTGTGTAGGAAGGGTGCGCGTTTCAAGTGCAACGCTTGGCGTACACGCGCATAGATCTCGTCGAAATGCAGGCCACGGAAGAGTTCACTTTTGTAGCGTCCATCTGGATGACGGTGCTTGGTGAGGAAGTCTTTGGGGAGACGTTGGAGGTAGGAGGCGTCTGTTAAAAAATTTCAAAGTTAAAGAAATGATATAAGAAACTCTTTAAAACATGTCACACTTACCCGAGCTGCTCAATTTCACATGCGCAAAAATAGTACGTCCCTGCTGTTCATCGTAGCATGCCTCGCCAATTATATGTGTCAGTTGATCCTGTGGATTCACATAGCCAAATACCACGGCGGTCCATGCCTCATTCGTGCAACCATTCACAGTGCTCAACACCTCTTCCATTACACGTAAATCGCAGCCGAACTGTTCCACCGCTTTCGGTGCCTTTTTCGCATCAGACACATCACTCAAAACACTGAACTTGCCGCCGCTTTCACATTTCACACGCAAAACCTCTGCGCGATTATAGTTCTTTAGATAATTAGGTCCACATGAAAGTATGGCCTCAGCTCCGGCGGGCAAATGAACACTAGCGTGTTGTTGTGCTCCATCCACTTGTGTGGGATATAACTCGCCATTGGATTTGTAGATCAGTGGCCATTGTATGCGGTTGTAGTGTATGGATGCAATAGGTACAATGCACTCATCGAGCGTTTTTGCCGAGGCAAGCGAAAGAGTTAAAATCAAAATTCCATACGCGACTAAACCCATCTCGAGTTGAAAGTCTTTTGACTGGGATGCTGTGCAAAACATGCAAATTTATTGACTTTAAATGAGAAGATTCCAAACGAAATGGTAGGCGATAGACTTGCAGTATTCCCTTATCAGCGTTGATGATACCTCTGAAGCTTACTTCATATTGAGCGGCTCTGATTTTATTGCATTTTCTGGGTATTTCCTTGGAAAAAGTATTGACCTCTAGTTGCTGATAATGTGTAAAGCGAATAACATAAAATATAATATTTTAGCGCTTACACTTTTGCTATGTGTTTGGCCGAGCTTTTCCTTCGATTGATGGTGTGCATCTAGATATACAGTTTTATGTTGCCTATGAATGCCAAATGAATTTCTTGAGAAGCTTTTTATTACAGAAATACACTCGGAGGTTTGCCATTGCCTGCCGAGGAGCGACCGCTGTTTGAAAAAACTTTTTATATGTTACCCAGATCAGGGATCGGATTCAGGACCAACAGTGTGGTAGTACGCATCTCTAAGCACTCAGCCACACCGACCATATTATACGTATGTTTATATATACTCTTATTAATCTAAACATAAGACATAGCATTCTCAATAACATCTTCACTTTGGAAGCTGTATTAGAAGAAGCTCTTCGAAGGCAGACAAAAAGTTTACAAAGTAACAGAAGGCATAGAAAACAATCGAAGTAGGTGTTTCGGTGCGTGTTGACATTTTAACTGCATTATATTCCCCTTCTTAAGGATGCTAAATTAGAATATAAGAATGGGTATATATAAGCATATATATATATATATATATCTGTATTCATATGTAAAAACAGATTAAGTCGAGACGTTGCCTATACTGTAATGAACCATTCCCATTATTATTGAAACCAATATCGGCAGCGGCTTGCTGTCATGAAAATGATTTCATTCACGTTTATTTTCCATGAGTTTTTCAATGGCTAGCGCGTTATGGGACATTATGGGAATGGTACATTTTACTAAAGTCGACCTCCCGACTTAGGCTGTTATTCCATACGAACACAGATATGTATGTATGCATTTATGTATATATTGCAGAAGACACAACTTGTTTACATTATTATTTTCTTCGAGTTAATAAAATTAATCAAAGCTGAGATGATAGTGAAAGTCGCTCACATTAATTCATACATACAAACATATGTAAGTAGCATTATCTGCCCTGTTGTTGTTGCGGCAGTACTCAGCCCTGCCTAAATCGGGTAGTCTATCAATTGTTGCGGCCGAGCTCAACTATAACAGTAGGCCCGTGAAACGTACTGTAAGAAAAGGTCAAACCAAAGAGGGAGGAGAGTTAGTTGAATGTGTTTAAGGGGCCGTGTGATGCAATAAACTTTCGAATGCCTCCTAGAGTAGCCAGAACTTAATTTCGCCAGAATTATCCGGGTCTCTTAAGCTTTTCGCTTGCGTTTGATGGTGGTTGAAATCCGATGACGGCATTCACGAGGCGCGAATTGGTGAAGGTGTTGATTGTCTTTCGGCGAATGTGGCTTATGGTCTGTATGTACCACGTCGAACGCAGCGGTTGCGCGAAATAGCCCTGGATCTCGCCCGTCAAATAATTTCTGACGCCGCTGATGGGATGAGTTGGCCTTCTGTGGATCTGGAATTCGATGTAACAGCGAATGATTTTCCTGGGGGCAGCTCCAACAATTGAACGGGCTATTGTAGTCCTTCTCGATTTGAAATACGACAAAATGTGATCAAAATTTCTACCAAATTAACGACACTTTTTACTTAATATCTCGGAAACTAAAGGAGATATCCAAAAATGAAGAATGCCTTTTTTAAGATATTGACTAGATTAGTATGACTGCATCACTAACTAAATTTTTACTAAATTATCCAAAAAATTGTAGTCGATATCTCGGAAACTAAAGGAGATATCTATAAACTGAAAACACTAATCGAAAGACCTTATTTCAAAATATATAACTGCATCTAGAACTAAAAATCGTCAAAATGGCGCTTACGACAATCTTTTACCCAGGCGACGCAGTATAAACCCACAAAACCGGAATCGTTTACAAACATTTCGCCGAAACCAACGAAACGAAATGACAAAATGGCTGCCGTTGAAAGCGACCTCTGTGTTTATTTGTTGCATGCTCCAGGAACAACTAGCGAACGAGACTCGCACTGCTAACGAATAGCTGTCAGCTGACTGGCAAAGTGTGGCCACTTTTTCTTTATTTCGATGCATCGTTGCTTATCAGCAATGCAAGCACATACACATTCATGCACATATATCTCTCTCCCACTCCCAGCTGCACAGCTGTATTTAGCGCCCAATTATCAGATATTCTGTTGCTTCCTCTTCTGCGTGGTGTTGTTTCTATACTGCGCTTTTGTATTCTTTATTGCAATTTTCACTTTGGTGAATGAAAAAGTATTTGCAGTTTTTTATTGTGCAGCGCATTAGATATTTTGCAACGATTCAATGTCGGTGGCGGTAGTGAAATTATTGAAAATTAAGCAAAGTGCGGTCAGTGGAGTGTAGAAAAATTTAGTGAAGTGTGTAAACAAAACTTGTAAGCTTATCGCAAGTTGAGTTTGTGCTGCTAAAATAGCATTTCATCAGTTGCTTTTATTAGCGCAAATAGATAATAGAAAAAATAGAAATGAGTAGAAAAGTGTTATGGCACCGAGCGAGCGAGTAGCGGGTTCATAACTTGCGCATCATTTTTTACTACGAAAATATGTTTTAATAATTTGTGCCTACAAATAAATGCAAAGTGCCCAAATATAAAGTGTTTCTAAGGTGAAGTGCGGTAGTAAAGTTTTGTTTTAAATAGTTGCTGTTTAGCGGAAAAAATCTTATTTGCTTCCGGTTTCGGTGCAACGCTCGCGGTTATAAGCTGTTGGCAGCGAAGCCCCAGTAGTGCGCGCTCTAGCATGTCCGCCCCCTTGTTTGTAGCTTTCATTTTATGTGTCTTCGCCTGATCCATTATCCATCGTTGGCGCCGTATATAGTTACAAACATATGCACATATGTACTGTATCATCGGAACTCTTGGCTGACCCAGTTTAATTGCAACTTCCGGCTATGCCTTTCTCATCTATTCGATCGCATCTCTCCTATCGTCGGCAAAATGATGATGCGGAAGTGGCTGTTGTTGGCCAACATCGACGCCGGGACTATGAAGGTATTAGAGGCAGAGGTGAGTACAAGCAATGCTTTGTACCCGAACTTAAAAAAAACTAGTAATTTGTTTACTTAGCGCTCGTTTGCTAGAAGAACGTCATAACTCAAAAATTAAAAATGTGAAAAAAAATAATTACAATTTTTTTATAAATGCATAACATATACATATGTATCTAGTACTAAAATTTAATAGGAGGATAAAATTATTAAACCTTAATTTGCATTAAATAACTTATGGTCAAAGACTGATGGCTTTCTTGTTACATATGTATGTACATGTACATATGTCAATTTTGGGTCCGAATACCACAATCCGTGATCGAATGAAAATGTTTTCATTCCAACACAATTCAAATTGAAAAAGCGAACTCGTTATCGAATGCCCTAATAAAAAGTCCGACCGATTCCCAATTTTTGGCCGATGCCGATTAATCGGTTGGACTCTATGCCGTAATCTCAAAAAAAAAATTTCGAATTGAATTTCATTCGATCACGTGATTCGTGATTCGGGCTCTCCCTTCTTCAGTCAATGTTTTTGTGGTATAACGACGTTCTTCTAACAACATGTAAGTATGTATGTATGTATGTATGTAAATATGCATGTACTACATACATATGTATGTAGGTTTAAAACAAGTACTACATAATTACATCAATTATCTGATCTTCATACATTTTCTTACATGCATTATTTAACTTTTATTAAAAGGAAAATAGCATCTTTGTTATCTACATCGGGTGTGTGAATCAGCTACCAGAACAGCTCGGTGTGATTCATCTGTAGATAGAGCTCAGTGAGCGTCAACAATGAGGCTGTATGTATGTAGGTATGAACATTAGGGCATCTCAATTTGTATGACAGATTTTTTCGACTGTGCGTATAGTACAGAAGTATTCTGTGGGTAATTCTAAGCAAAGAACCGAAGAAACCATGGGTTTAAAATCAATTTGGAGTTTGTCAAATTGCAAAAATAGGTACTATAGTGTCTTAAAGAAGTGCTTAAATTTAGTATAAAAACATACTATAAGAAATATTTTGGTGTGAGCAATCCATCTCTGAACTTATATTTTTCTTTAACTTCCACCAGCAAGCGTAGCAGTGAAAATTTTCACATTTTCTTCGAGACCTATTTTCGCGATTTGGCAAACTACAAACTGATATTAGACCCATAGTTTCTTTGGCAAATTGGCTTAGAATTATATGTAGAATCCTCCTAAGCTATACGCGCATAGTCAAAAAAATAGAAAATAAAATCGACCTGCCCTAATGGGCATCACTCTCCATACGAAACAAATCGGTACTGTTTTTCAACGCCCAAATTCATCATCGCGCGCGCTAAGAAAGTGAGACTGGAATTATACTGAAGTTGTTAAAGTTATAATTCTAACTTCCAGCTATCCAAATTTATTTGGATGTCATATATTCCTTTTCAACGCACCGTACAGCTTTAAGCAATAAAGCTAGTAGCAAGAGCAAGATCCTCAAGTACCTAAAAAGTAATCTGCCGTTATGAAGTAAGCTATGCTCCCCCACGTCGTAAAAAGCCCTTCAGAAACGGCAAAACTTAGCTGCCGGAAAAGGAGCACAGAAAGCCTTTTTTTAGATCATCATACTTTCAACCGGCGGAAAGACCTACACTGCCATGCCACATAAGGATCCACTGTACTTATTTGGTGGGAAAGGTCCAACCTGAGCCTTGAAGCATAGCTGTAGGGCATCAAAAATATAGGCCTAACTGTCGCAATGAACCATAACATTGTTCTTGGTAGTCTCCAGCCCCATATCGGTTCGATTGAAGTAGAACTTCTGCAAGTATCAAGGTCTCACCTACTTAACTCAGATTCCGTTGGGACAAAAAGCTTATCTGATGTACACTGGCATCTACCTACATTTGGAAAGGTACCCACCAACATTGGCCATTTTTTAATTCCCCCCACGTATCGCACCCATCTGTCATAATACGCGTTTGGGATACAACCAAAAGAGATGGTACGTGGTTTCTGGGCCTAAGACGTTGTAGATGTCAGTTATGGATGATGAACAAAGCAGCCTATTCGCGAGCAAAGTGCTGCTACAATAACAACAAACTTTTTTGTATGAGGAACGGCCAGACTCACTGTCATATTCGGTGGCGCAGTGAAGAATATTCGCCATTATTGGAAGTACTCTGATAAATGCCGTGTATTCCCCGCAGTTAGTCCAAATAAACTGGTGGTTAAAACATATAGTATAACCACATCTTGTTCTATTCTAGTCTAATAAAGCAAAGCACGTCAGTCGTTTCTTTTCTATGCTATTTGAGACCGATTAGAAATGCCAAGTGTAGCCAAGTCCTTTTCCACCTGGTTATCTCATCACAGAGGATTCCTTTCTCTTTTTTACGTTTTGTATATAAAATAATCTACGTAATTGCGAAGGTGCGTTCGTTGAAGCTTGCGTAGGCATAAATAACGAATTAAAGCGCAGTCACATATGAGTCTTATCCTCTAAAAATATACTGAGACTGTAAACGTTAATGCAACGATTGACCTAATCAACAAGGAAAATGTTGAAAATAGTTGGACTTCAAAATGATTTTTTACCTAAGAGTAATTTAAGTTACTGCTTTGTTTTTAGCTATAAGTGGCAGCTAGGGCATTCAATACTGAAGATTTTTAACAATACCGGGATATCGGGATGCAAACAATTCTAATCCCGCGATCTCGGGATTTTTCGGGATTTCGACTTCATCAAAAAAATTTGCATTTTACAGTAGGAGCGCCCTTTTTAAACTACACAGATTCATTGTCACCACATTTCGTCTTACGGGGCGAAGAATTCACCTTAGTAACAGAGTCCGTAATTTATTTTGTAAATATTTTTATAGTATTCTTAAATATCTATATTAACTGTAAAAAACTCTTACTCATATATTGCAGAAATTCATTTTCCAAAAAACGCCAACAAAGTAAAATGAGGAACAACTCTGCCACATTGTAAAAGCTTGTTGTGTTTTCAATTGCTACAAGATTTTTTGTTGTTACACAGTTCTTTCACAAAATGTTTGAACAAGTAAAGTTATTCAGGCAGGTTCTGAAATGCGTTTCCGAGTACAAATGGCTCAAGTTTCAAACTTTGTTGAATCCAAATTTTGGTGTTATGTACTTATTTCTCGTTTTTTCATGTCAAATGAATTAATCTTTTCGTTTTCAACATCTCAACATGGAAAAGTGTTCGGGATCCCGGCATTGAATGTCCTAGTAACAGCCAAGCCCTCACGCCCAAACTTATGCTAGAATTGTCATTAAAACTTGCGTTGAATTACGAGTGAATTAAAGTGAAAAAAAAATAAGTGATTTGTTGCGGCACACCTTTTTGACAATCGTCAAACTCAACCCTTAGCTACTAGCTGCTACTATTAGTGTAAGTACCAGGGATGAAAAAGTAGGTACAATTGTACCTTTTTCCGACGTTTGATGACTTAAAGGTACATTAGGTACAGTCGCTAGATTTTAGGTACAATCATCATTTGATCAGATGCATTTTTAGTATTTTTTTTATATTACCGTGCTAATATATTTACTTATAGGCACGGGAAAAGCTTCGCATTTATTTTGAAGAATAAAAAATTATAAAGAAAAGTGGCCAATAGGAAGAAATTAAAAAAGTAATATTATGTATTATCTTAAACATTTTACATTGCATTTAGAGCAGCCACTACGAAAAATTAACACTTAACTTAGCTATCCTAAAATTCGTAGTTTTTTTTTTTCTTCTATTGATTCAATGGCATTTACGGTCACATGAGTGAAAACAAATTGTCAAATGGGTCTAAAAATGGTATTTTGATTGATTTAGATCAGAATAGGCTTTCAGGCGTGTACATGCGCTGTTAAAGCGGCTATTTGTAACTTTTTGGCCCATAATATCATGGATAAAGGTAGTTATAAAGGAAAGAAAGTTGTGTCAAAATATGTCGACAAATTTTGTTCTCAAAATATGACATAAAGAAAACCAGTCTTTATTCGCCCATACAGTCCAGTGTCTAGGATGTCTTCAAATTTCATACTTTCTTTAGGTGAGAACTATAGCTATCTGACCCATATGGGCTTTTTTATTTCTGAAAATACATACATACATATATTTAAAATGCTTTCGAAGTTACTTACGGCAATTTGATTATTTTCTCTAGACTTGCTGCACCTTTTAAAAGGAATCGGATAATTTAGCAGACTTTTCCTGTTGTTTTATAAAAAGCTGGATAAAGAAATATGTTTTAAAGTATATGTGTTTAAAGTGTGTTTTTTGTTTTTTTTTCGCTAATATTTTCAGTAGACAAAAACAACGCTTCTACGATTCCCATTAGACTATAGTCTATAGATATCGGCCCAGTTAATAAACACCTAATCATGTGTAAAGTAAGTCCGTCTTTTGTATTCCTGTTATAAGGGGCTGTCCATATATTACGTAAGACCTTTCGGGTAATTTTCGAGATATTCTTCAAACCGGTTTTTGTCC
This sequence comes from Rhagoletis pomonella, assembly GCF_013731165.1. Classification (NCBI taxonomy): domain Eukaryota; kingdom Metazoa; phylum Arthropoda; class Insecta; order Diptera; family Tephritidae; genus Rhagoletis; species Rhagoletis pomonella. Next base: position 33,115,431 of record NW_023458562.1, read on the forward strand.
ACCACCTATTACTCTTTGTTGTCAATCAATGTTGACAGTACCTTCTCCGACAGAAGTACAAGAAAATTATCATTTCATACCATTATTCCTAAGAATGGCACTGAAAGTGACTATTCCGTGCACTTACAAAAGTATACCTTATGTTTTTTTTTGTCCCTCATTGAATGACCAACTTGAGGAGAGAATATGCAATGTATGTGGTAAGTACTTTGCATCAAATAAGGCAATAAGCATTCACAAAAAGCTTCACTTGATCTTTTCTGAGCCTCAGCGTCGAAGAGCAAAGAGGATAATTTCACGACGCGGGCGAGAGCTCATATGTGTCATCACAGAAAATGAAACAGAGGCTATTATTGAGTGGGTGAATCAAGAAGAAATTTAAGTGGACTGTGAAAATGAAATACCTTTGAGTGAAAAAGAAGTACGACATATCCCTGTCCTCTTTCAGATTGGCTGGCTGGACCGTGGACCAAAGAAACCGGCAACAAAGAAAGACTAGTATAACTATGTAATGGAGTTTTTAAGACTGACTAGGCATACATCCTATATTTGTTTGATATAAATATATAGTATTTTCTAATGTTTAATTGAAAAAACTTGCCTAGGGGAAAACAGGCGAAAACTCCCTTACGTAATATATGAACAGCCCCTAAATAAAATTTATAAAAAAAAAACTACAAATGAATGATGTAACTTTTTTAGGTACAATCCAAGGCACATTAAACAGGTAGTATCAGTAGAGCAAAAACAACATTTGCGTGTATTTTGTTGTTGCTTCTGGTATCGAAAGTGTCAAAAACTGTTCTGAATTTTTTCTTCTAAATCAAAGCGTGCCATGTGAAATACAAAAAATTATAAAAAATAAAAAATTTAAATTGGAAAAAATAAAAATTGTTGCAACTTTCTTTCCTAGTAAATTTGTTTGCTTCTCGAAGCATTGATCCATCCTTTACAAGGGCCAGTAATCAGCGGTTGTGCTGCTGAGTTGGGCGAACGTTCCAAAAGCTGCTATTCAATCGCTTGTTTTGTATGGAAAAAGGTTTCACATGCAAATGGATTTTAACAATTCAGAATTTTTGTGAGAAAAAATTAAAAATATTTGACATTTTCGAGACCAAATAATTTGAAAATAAATCAAATCAGCTGCTCTACTGATACTACCTGTTCAATGTACCTTGGTACAATCTGTCTCATTTAGGTACATTTATTTTATGATATTTGGTACAATCTGAAGTTTCCATTTTTCATCCCTGGTAAGTACCGTTCCCTCATAATCTGTGGTCAATTTACTCGCATTCTCACTTGACTCGCATGTGCCACTCCTCTATTGTCAGCGTGTTGTAAATTTGCTATCTCATATCTACACTTAATGATCTTTAAAATGACATACTATGTACTCGCATACTGTGCAAGGACTTCTTTAGGTGAAGCAGGGAAAATTCCAAATCTAATCAAATTAAATTTAAACTGTGTTCATAAAATTTTATTTTTCATTCGAGTGTGTTGTATAATTCCTTTTTTTACCCAGTAGGAAATGTATCTTACTAAAAGTCACTATTATCTGTAAGGAACTAAATGTCACATTTATCTGTATATTTTCTTTAAAGAAAGCTAACTACTTATATTTCTATGACGATGGCCGCGAAATAGTCAAGGGTTACCTCTGCATTACATTTCAAATAACTTCAAACCAATTACTTTTGGACATAAAATATCAATATGAAAAACAATATTTTTTTTTGTGTTCAAAGTAAAATGTGTATGGGGATATTTAAATAGAAACTTCTTTAAAGAAAATAAATAGCTATGTAGGTATCCAACACATAAAAAAATGTCTGTACACAATACTTCGTTTTCGGTAACCGATACCGATTCTTTACGTTAAACCTTCGCCATTGTACATATTTCAAGCTTACAAAAAATTATTTCGTTACTATGTTATATGTTATCGGCAAAAAACTTGAACTTAACTTAACTGTAAAATATTTGGGCTATTCACACCTATCTGGTTATCAGATTATCAGGGTAAAAATTTTTATTCTCTATTTTCATTTGTTGTTGTAAACTGAGTAAAAAATATACCCACATAACCAGGTAACCTGATAACGAGGCAGGCGTTAATACCCCAATTATTTTTATCAGTTTTCATGAGGAAAAATTTTCCGAACCCCGATTAATTACATTAGGGCGGAATAACTTGTTCGGAGCAAAATTTTCGAAGAAAGTATATAGAAAATTCAAATTCTACAATTAATTCTAAGAAAAAATGGCGAACAATCTATTAGCCAAAAATTACGTTTGACCCTCCCAAAAAGAAAAGGCAGTATATTGTATGAAGAAAATACGAAATTTTAAAATGAAAGATCAACTTCGTTCAGAAAAAAATTATAACACACTGATTTTTCTTTTAAAAATTGAGAGGGTCAAACGTCATTTTTGGTATATAGTTTGCTAACCATTTTTGCTTAGAATCTAACGTAGAATTCGAATATGCCATTCACTTTTTCGAAATAAAATTACTCCGCCCTAACATATGTATGTACATATATGCATACATATGTATGTAAATACATGTATAAATTTTTCCTTTGAATCAGTATTAAAAGCGCTATTGGCCCCTACATTCGGCTTTAGATAATCGTATTTTTTTCATATTTTTGGCCTATGTGCGCTCTTATTAGATACCTAAACATTTCGGTACCGAGTATCGAAAGTATTGGATAGTTTTTAAATAGTTAACTACAAGCGATATGTTCATTTATCGAAATGCCGCAAATAAGCTAACTATAAGTGGGCTATTTTTTTATCAATTGATGATTTTTTCCTACAGGGTGTTTCTCGCATTTACACACACACACTCGTTTGTGGTAATGCTATTTTTTCTTTATATTCGTGGACTACCGCACTTAATTACTGTCAGTCACGAAATCTTAAAGTGCGAAGGACAATGTGCGACAATGTGACTCTTCTGAAAAGTTGAAGCCTCTACATATTTACCTAAAATTGGACTTTAAAATTATGCATATATGTATTATTTAAATTTAATTTTAGCAGCAATTAGTTCAAAGGAATAAAAGAATTGAGTTTTCTATGTTTTTTTGTTCGTATAAAATTTTAAAATAATAAGTGTTATCTCGTACAAGAGAAAAAAGCAACTTTGATTCAAAAGTTTTGATTAAAAAAAAAAATTAAAAAAAAT
>NW_023458562.1:33128629-33179809 GCF_013731165.1 Rhagoletis pomonella
CATCACGGGAGGAGGGAAGAAATGGTAAGTTCGCTAAAAGCACTCTTCTTTTAAGTGCTTTGTAAAGCAACGACGTTTTTTCACTGTTGTCCACTACCTTTCAGCGAAGAGTAATAATTCTCACAAAAGTGCTTTTGTTATCTTCAAGGTCATATTGATATAGAAGAGATTCTTTGCTTAAGATTTGTGCTCTTCCGATTGTGGAAAAAATAAAATAGGGAATTGCTGGGGCTGCAAGCACTGTCGGACAGGAGATCCTTCTTATATCTATCATGTTTGCCTAGAATATCTTAACCGGAAGCATACGATGCCAAGAAATTCGCAATCTCTTCAAAGCGAATAAGCCAATTTTTACAATTACGTATTTATATACTTTTTGTTGAGGTTACATACCAAACTTTCTATGCATATAATAAACCAGTACCCAGGATTTAATATAAGTCTTTGCAACTTTCACGGCTCACTATTAAATTTTAGTTACAATAAGTGTTATTTTAAATTTAATATCTTCTTAATCTATAATTAATGTATTTTGAAAGATTTTTTTAACTAATACTTTGTAAGAATATCTACTATCTTCTGTAGACTAATGGAAAATTAAATAAATAACTGAAAATTGAAAAAATATCCTAAGTACTATTTTTATTGAAACCATTTCTTCAAGTATCAAATCTTTGTTAAAAAGGTCTGAAGATAGATTTTAAAAAGAATTTTTGTAGGGCAAATCAATTAAAAACTTAGTAAAATTAAAAGAAATAAATATATACAAATTTATAGAGTTCTAAAAAATATCCATTAAATCTATCTAAATACAAAATGATTATAGAAAACAAAATATGATAATATATTTTGATAAAAAAAATGTTAAGGATAAGATTCAACAAATGAACTGGAAACTTATCAAACATACCAAAATATGAGAATAGTTTGACAAGTCAGTGATTTTTTGAATTCCCTGCAAGTAAGTATAAATGTAATGCTGGATTTCCACTAGGCATTAAATGAGAAAAATTTTAATGACAAATGTCGAATCCAGCAGGAATTGAAATGACAAAAAATGTATGCCATTTAAAAAAATGCCATGTGGAAATGAACTTAATGACTATTTTTTTTATGTAATGACACGATTATTTTTTATTGCCCGACTTTGTTATTTTTGCCATTTAATGCCTAGTGGAAATCCACCAAAAGTTGAGCGTTAAAAAATATTCGTGTCATTGCTTTATAAAAATAGTCATTACGTTCATTTCTACATGGCATTCTTTAAATGGCACCAATTTTTTGTAATTTCAATACCTAGTGGAAATTCGGCATAATACTGCTCCTCGTCAACTGCTATCTGTTAATAGATTACTGTAAATTTTAAGCATGCTGAGTCATTAGTTAGTGTTTGTCATTAGAAGCATACAACCTCGCGAAGTTGAAGGGAAATTGAAGAAATTGCGTAAAAAATCCATTACCGAAACCGAGGAAAGGCATGATTCTACGCTATAAATTTCAATGGTAAGAAGCGGTTTACTGAATTGCATTGTGGCCGTGGCAACACAAGTTATGCCGAATAGCCGTACAGGTCACCTAAAAGAGGTCGCCACGCCAGAATTAATGTTTTTTCAGACAATTGGGACTACAGGCTTTGACAAACATATTCATGGAGCGATAATCAGTTGAACAACGTGTAAGAGTGATCCAAACGATTTATGGCATTGGTCGTTCTGCAAGAAGTGCATTTCGCGCATTGCCTGATTTTTTCGATCAACATAACTGGTCATCTAAGTCAACAATCAGCGGTTTGGTGCAGAAACTCGAAAAAACCTAAACGGATACGGATTCAAGGAAAACTGCCACGTTTGCGATGTTGAAATGTTGCTTTTTGAGATGGCGAGGTACTGGGAACGTGCTTTTTCGCTGTTACGGTGAAGGGATGACTCTATCGTGACATTATTACAAACTTGGCCTTGAGAATATATGGTTTCAAAAGGACGGTGTTACTTGCTACAAAGCGCATGAAACAATGTCCCTTTATTGCGAACAGAGATCCCAAGACGCAATATTTCATGAAACAACAAGGTCAAAGGCCGTTGTGATCGTGCGATTTGATAAAATTGGACTTCTTTCTCTGGGGCTACGTAGAAAATATGGTATACTTATGCCAATAAGTTTCAGTAGCGAAATCATAGGCGTTATAAATGATACACGGCCCGAACTTTGCCAAAAGCTCGTAGAAAATTTTTATATACGCAGCCTGTGTTACTAGAGAAGTCGTGGTTGGAATTTAAAGGATTTTGGGTTTAACCCATTTTTTTTTAATTTTTTCAAAATTTTCTTTTTGATGCAGAAATGTTCCTAGAGCATCTAGATGCATTTCAGCATCAAAAATAAAATTTTGAAAAAAATGTCGCTTACGTTTTTTTTGCGGTTAGGGCTCGATATGTAAATGTCATATGTATAGTAAAAACATGATGAAATTAAACATAAGAGTTTCCACAAATTTTATTGTGTTTTATTTTTAGAAGCAAATCTGCCGTCTTATTGAATCACCCTTTTTAAGATGAAAAAAAACCATTCAATACGAATTTTTCTTTGAAATTGCACCTATTGCATCTTTTTACCTGAAAAGGCCGTACAAAATCAACCCATGATTAGTAGTAACATTCCTTACATTTTTGCTTTACTTGCTTGTTACACTTCTTTGCTCGCTTTTACTTAAGAGTATTCCTCAATTTCTTTTCGTTTGACTACACTAGCAAATATAAGTGCGAGTATTTTATATTCCCTTAAGTAGCAATATGTTTTTCGTAATTAATGTCGGCGTAATCTCAATTGGATCTCTTTGATTTGTATGCAACTCTGTGCTTCTACGCTTCATTTGCGGTTTAGCCGACTGCATGAATAAACCTCTTTGTTGGAAAAAGTACATACAATCTCTTGTTTACTCCCTTTGCATACTTTGATTCAAAGCCTTTGAGGGATATTTAATAATATTTTTCTTATTCGTTTTTCTGATGCACAATTTTTATGTTATTTAAAATGTCTTGCTTCGTTTTATAAAAAAAAATTTACTTGTATAAATAGCTTTCAAATTTATTATTTTTATATTTTATTTCTCTTTGAAACAACGATTAAAGTTAGTGCAGGTTCTTTGCCTAAGAGAATCCCTATGTAGATTTTAAAATTGTTAATTTTTGTCGCGAAGAAAGAGTGCTGACGAATTCGGGATTCGCTTAGTTTGCTGACAAACAAAATTTAAGCATTTTTACTAGGGCAACAGCCGATTTAGTAAGCGTTTTTGTTATTCCTCTTAGATGCAATATTTGATGTTAGGTATGAATGTGGTATAAATGAATGTGTGCGTAGCTACTTTTCTGTGTGTGTGTGTGTGTGTGTGCTTTTTAAGAGGGATGCACTAAATTGTGAAAATGAAATTTCAAAGAGTTCGACTAAATATTTATGAGTTTCAATAATTTAATTTCTCTTTTAAACAATAATAAAGGGAGTATTTTCTTTTAGCTCTGAATTGTAAGCGAACAAAGTTGATTTTGTTTCGTAGATAATTTTGTATAATCTATAATTTATGTTAATCTTATTTAAGTAGAATTTTTCTAGAGTGTTCGCTTGAATACATATTTAATTTCGATTGCTTAACATTTGGGCTACGGTAAAGATCAATAACCTACACCCTTTCGTATAAAAATGGGAATATGTATATTTTTTCTTTGCCAACAGCGTCGTCATAGCTATTAGCGCGTCTTTTTTTTTTTGATACATATTTGTGTTTGTGTTTGTTTATTTGATTTTCTAATGATTTTTCCCAACATCTTTGTTGTTGGCATACTTGTATATTTGCCCTTCTTTGCCTTTTTTCTTCTACCAATTTACCAGTCAATATGATTTGTTGTGGGTGTCTGCTTGTTTGACATTTTGACTCTTACTCGCTTGAACTTTGTTGACAAGGCCAGCAAGCAAGCAAGCGATTACAGACAGCCATTAAATGGCTTTTGCAAATGTTAGTTAAGGCGGAAAGAAATGGAAAAATTGCCACAACGGCCAAGAATACAGTCTCCCCCAAACCCCGTTCAGCAGTTCTTTCAACTCTTCTTCCGGCATACACAGCTGCCTACTCTTTTTTTTTTGCACACCCGTCTCGTTAGTGGCGTGCCGTTGAGTGATTAAATTTATCTTTAATTTTTTGTGTAAAAATGGTGCAGCGCCGCCGCCAAAAAGCAAAGAAAATGTCATGAAATTAAAGTGCTAATTAAAAAATTTGAAGCATTTAAAATTTATACCCATCAGCCTCGTAGCTCGTGCAAGTTCAAGTGTTGCGCATTCATTAGTAGTTAAGTGTTTGCTGTGTTAACGAGTAGCACTATCAAGCGCATTTTGTGTTAATGTCTGAATAATGGCGATGTTAACAAGCGAAACGTTTAAGAAAAAAGCAACAGAGGCTGGGGATCTGAGCGAGAAGTATGGAGTGGAAATCAACGACCATACCGCAAAAAGCAAACAATGCTAGTAAACTATTTGTTGTTATTTTCACCACTTTTGCTTTTAATTTTTTAAGGCCAAAAAAGCAAAATTGGCCTGAAATCTTTAGAGCAGAAAGTGTTCATTTTAATTTTTTTTAATATTTTTCATAGCTCCTAAAAAGCAAAGTTAACCCCAAAAACCACCGCCTAGCCTTAAGAAGTATGCCTAAAATATGTTTCAAAACGACCTGAAAAGTCGCGAAAATCCCAAGTAAAAATTCTGAAAGCCCCTAAAAGTTCGCAAATAATTGAACAAAAAATAAACCCATATGGCGCCGAAAACGATTCCCGAAAAGTCCTAAAAAATCTCGAAAAGTCCTACGAAAAGTTGGGGTATAAATTCCCCAATAATGCTGTAGCACTCCAGAAGCCTGAAAATAACAAAAAAAAAAATCCGAAAAATTCCGGAAATTCTCGAGAAAAATACCTGCAAGTCCCGAAAAATCCAGGCGAAAATCTGTTCTTTTATAATTTTGATCGGTTATAGCAAAAATATGGTTCATTATGCTCTAAAAACAATCTGTGTGAAAGATGACAATTTTTGGTCAATAGCTTAGGCTAGCCCAAGTCCATCAAAGTTCAATGTGCTCAAAAAATAAAAATTAATTAATATATTAATTAATGATTTTTTTTTACTAAAATTGCAATTATCTTCGAAAGTATTAGTCCTAATGTGGTATATGGACCTTTTTTGTAGAGAAACAAAGTAAGCTAAGAAAAAAATTTTTAGCACTTGAACTTTGTTGGACTTGGACGAGCCTGCCATCTTTTATACAGATTGTTTTCAGAGCATAATGAACCATATTTTTGCTATTACCAACCAAAATTCTAACAAAGCGGATTTCGTCCCAAGCTAATATGTATATAAATTCACCGTTGTTCCTGATATATTCCGAATATCCTGAAAAATTCCGAAACACCGTGGAAAGTCCTGAAAACCCCCCCCCCCCCCCCAAAAAAAAAAAAAAAAAAAAAAATTGCCGAGGGCCCAATAAAAAGTTTTCGCGAAAAGTCCTGATAAAAATGCCGAAGAATATTGGAAAGTCTTGAAAAATCCCGAAGGCCCAATAAAAAAGAAAATGCCGAAAATCATCGGAACGTCTTGAAAAATCCCAAAAAGGCCTAAAGAAACTGAAATATTCTGAAAAGCTTCGAAACGGCCTGAAAAGGAGAGATATATTCTCATATAAAAATCCCGGAAATTCCCCTAAAGTTTGCTAATAATAAAAAATAGAAATCCAAAATGGCACCGAAAAGAATACCAAAAAAGTCTTGGAAAGTCACAAAAAATCCCGAAAATCCCTCGAAGCCTAAAAATACTTTAAAAATTTATGCCAAAAAATATTTAAAAATTAATAAGAAAAATACTTAAGGTCCCAAAAATGCAAAAAAATCTTGCAAATTTCTAAGACAACTTTATATATGTTTAAATTCACCCTTGTTCCTGGAATATCCTGAAAAGCCGCGAAGGGTTCTGTAAAACTCTCGAAAAGTTCACGAAGGAATTAAAGAAAAGTTCAAGAAGGTCAAAAAAAAAGCTTTCGCGAAAATCCTCGATGAAAATTGGTCAAAAGTATCGCAAAGTACCGAAAAGTTCTTAGGTAACCAAGGGGAAAATCTCGAAAACAACCGGATTCCGAGAAGTTTCGACAGAGGTCTAGAAAAATTCTCGAAAACAACCCCAAATATCCGGAAAAAAGTTCCCGAGAAAAATAGCGAGAAAAGATCCCGATCATGGAGTCTCGAAAAATCCAAAACATCCCGAATATTTCCAAGAAAACCTGGAGGAAAATCTCTAAAAAATTTTTAGAAATCCCAAAAGTTTTCATTTTCCTATTAATGGCTCAAAGATAAATAAAAATTACTGGATATACATATGTCGCTCAAAGATTTGTCATTGACAATCAAAAATTAAAACAATAGATTATTTTTATTAAATTTCAAATGGTCTTCCGCAAAGCTTGGAGAGTGGTCAGGGTAGCGTTTATACCGAAGGCCGGAAAATGTTTTCACATATCTTCCAAGGATTTTGGGCCGTTCAGTCTCTTTTCGTTTTTTACTTAAACCCATACGACTAATTGAAAGGACTAATCGATTAATTAATTTTAATTTAATTTAATTAATTTTCCTTGGCTTGCTTGTTTTGTCTCTAAAAGTTACTGGTGAGTGTCGACCACTCAGATAATTCTCCGACCACCGTTTAAGTCCCTGTGGGAGAGAGGAAACCTCAATGTCTTCTAGTAGCGTTGAAAGACTGTCGAGGTGATAGACTTGTCAATTCCTCCATGCCTGAATTTCTTTGCTTATTTATCCATACCAACAGCTTAACTACATAGGTAGAAAATAAGCCTTGTTTTCCTTTTCTTAAGCAGCTATCATACAACTTCCTTTGCCTATTCATCATTTGTACATATGAATGTACGTATGTATGTAGGTATTCTATGAGTTGATAATATCGACGACTCCAAACCATACCATGCTAAGTCTCCTTAGACTTAGTCAGACTTAGCATAGTATGGTTTCGAGGCGTTGATATATACTCGTATTTTATGCCACGCGCGCTGCTCGCCTGGCAATCGGTTTGAATTGGTTTGAGTTTGATTTGTTTGACCCACAAAAAAGAGCAGTTTGGAGCGATAAAGCGGAGCGACAGAAAATCTTTCCTGTTGTCACTACTCATCTGCGAAAAGGCAACAGTCAAACAATTACGGCTTTAAGCGACGCCATACCGCCATAGCAGAGCAACTTCAAACCGAATAAACTGAAATTTGCGCGCCCACTTTTTCTACTACACACACACACACACACACATCCTTCCGTTGCTGTTAGCATATCCTTTCCTGCCCTTGCTAGTTAGCAATGTGGCAAACTGAGTTCGAAGGTTTGTCGTTTGCTTGGTTGGCTTGCTGGTAAGTTCGTAGTTGCAATTTGGCCTGCTTCCTTGTCGCGTTCATACCACTTTTGCTTGGTTGGCTAGTTGGTTGCTGGTTCGCTCCAATCTGCTGGCATGCGTTGCTTCGTTTTTGTCTGCATTGTTAGTCTGCTTTTAGGCGCTTTGCAGTTACATTTCGGCTGTTGTGCGGTGTAGATGTGACAATGTGAGGTTGGCGCCAAATGGAAAAAGTTACAAAAAAAAAAACAAAAAAATATCACACCGCGGCTACGATTACTTATTATTTTAAGCTGCTTTTTAACCGTTAAAGTGGAAATGTATGTATATGCGTGTTTGATACGCATACAGCTTGCATTTACTAAGTGCGGTACCAATTTGAAAAAGTTTGCCAAAACGTTTTTGAAATTATTTAATAAAAACTTCAACTTAATTGGTTTAAAGGTCGCTTGTCTCCCACAAAATAAATAAATAAATAAAATAAAAAAATTAAAGTAAGAAATATATTCCGGATTTATCACTTTTTTCAATTATTTTCGCCAACCATCGCGTGTTTTATAACTCTCTTCCTGCGATTTGTTTTAAATTTAGCACCTTTGTTCGCCGCGACGTTTCGTGCCTTTTAATAAATGCAATATTTATTCATGCAATCCTCGTACGCTCGACGTGTCCTATACTTTACATTTTACTACTTCGAATTTTGTGGTGCGAGCTGTGTTTCGCGCATTCCTTTGCTAAGCTTAGTGTTGTGTGCGTCTTAATTTTTATTCTTTTTGACTTGGCAAAAATATAAAATATGCAGCTATATCCGTGCTATTGTTGTTGTAGTTGCTGCTGTTAGTTACTGTTGCTAGTGTTATTGCAAGTGCTTTCATTGGCAAAGCAATTCAGCCTTTTCCTCGTTGACTACTCTTCGCTGGCTCTAGTCGACTTTATTTATGATTTATACAAATTTTGGCGAAGCCACAGGGAAATTATAGCATACATTAAGGCGCTCAGTTCGAAAAATTATCAAAAATGTATGTGCATTGAATTTTGACATAAAATTATGGTTTAAGTATTACATTTAATACAAAATGGAGTATCCGACTCATTTTATCAGTGCTGTCATCAAATTTCGGCATGGATTTTAGTTTTTCCAACAAACGTAAACTTGAATTTAAATTATCCGAATTAACTAAGATTTTTTAGATGCCTAATCAAAACATTTACATATGTACCTACATATATGTATATGTAAAGAATTAAACAACAAAATTCTATACTGAAAATTTCGAATTATCCATATTATCTGCCTACCTCAAATGTAAAGAAATAATACAAATAAATTAATTATTCTGTTATCCGACCTATCCTAGATGCTTTAGAAGAACTTACCGTACCAATTTTGACATTCACAAGCAAAATATAAACATATTTGCATTATCCGAATTATCCGACTATTTTCAACATTCTCTTGAAAAATTTTCAGCGCCGATTTCAACATTATGAGTAAAAGTAAATCTGATTTTGCCGTACTCAACTTATCCAAGATGCTTGTTTTTGATTTTATTTTTTATAAAAAATTAATAATATTTTTTATAAAAACAATAAAGTCGCGTTTAATTTATTTGAGCAATTCGAACTATCAGACTTTATTTATTCAGTAGTGTCCTCAAAAATGTTTGAGCTGAATTTGGGTTATACAACTTATCCAGGTTGTTGTATGGATTTCAACATTTGAAGTAAAAATAAAACCAAATCTGAATTATCTAGTCCTTCAAAATTCTCAGCCTGTTTGAATAGTTGTCACAGCATATAATTTTAAGCAGTGATTTAAAAATTATAACCAAAAATAAAGTTCAATTAGACTTATCCGACTTATCCGGGATACTCTGAAATTATAAGAACTATCAGGGTTTATTCAACAACGTCCTCAAAAGTTTTTCAGCACTAATTGCAACGTTATGAACTTAAATTAAGCTGAATTCGGGTTATCCAACTTATACAAGTTGCTGTGAAAGAAGTTTCAATACTGATTTCAACATCAACAACGAAAATTCTTAAAATTCTCTGCGTGTTTGAATAGTTTTAAAAGCAATGAATTTTCTGCAGTAATTTTGAAATTGTAATTATTGTAAATAAAGCTCAATTTCACTTATCCAACTTATCCAATATGCTTTAAAAGAACATTCGCAAAAGATTTCATTATTTTCAATAAAAAATAAGCCCTGCCTGAATTATCCCAATTATCCGAAATATTTGACTTGCTTCAACAGCACAAATTGTAAAAGTATGAATGAAATTAAAGCGCTATAAAGCTTATCCAACATGCTATAAAAGAACATAATTTACTGATTTTGATCTTTCTAATTAAGACACATCTATGTCCGAATTATACAAATTATCCGGCTAGGTTTGCCAGTGCCATAAAAAATTCCAGTACTAATTTAAGCATTACGAATAAAGTAAAACAGATTTGGCTTTATGCGAGTTACCTTTTATTTAAAATTATAAACAGGTTTAGTATTTTTATTAAAAAAAAAAATAATTATCAAATTTTTGCTGAAATATGTTTAAATGAGCCTTATGCTAGAATGGCTGAAACAAAAGTGCTAAAGTGCCAATATTTTAATGCAGGAAATATTATTCGCCGATGATAACAATCTTCTAAAACACTTTTTATGTCGAAATAATTGAGCATATGAGTTTTCCGGATTATCCACATTTTTTTAAATGACGGATTAAATATATTTTAAATTCCGATTATAAAAAAAATTCCACTTGACACTTACTCAACCAAAAAAGTATGAAATAAAGTAGGTTTAACCGCGTATAAAAAAAAAGTTCTGATAAGATCTTCTAGTAGGTGTTTGTTTTAATGAGAGTCTATGTTAGAAAAGAATTTATTATCCGCACTTTGCAGCTTCTGCGAATTGTTAAGAATTTCTTCTAAATTCTTTGCCTTTGCTCTATAAATAATCTTGCCAAACTTTTTGTGGTTTAGTTAGTAGGTATTTTGCTTATGATTTTACTTTAACCTTTTTTTCTCACTCCCTCAATACAAGCATTTATAAATAACAATGCGGCCTGAAATAAAATTTTCTGCTTTAACACCTTCGCAAATATTTACATGCAGTGACTCAAACAAATGACCACGTGTTGGTTTTCTTTAAATATTCGTAATGTTTTTCGTGCTAATTTTTTTTGTTATTTTTATATTAAGCAAAACCGTGTAAATCATAGTTTTAAAATTTACACAAAATTTAAGAAAATTCAACAAATTTTCATAAAAATTTCAACTTATTTATTTATTTATTTATTCTGAAGTTTTAGAAAATTTTTGGGTATGCAGTTTTATAGCCCATACAATTTTAGTCTAGTGAAGTGCAAGTTTAAAACGGGTAAAAACTCGCGTTGATTTTTGAGATTTTTTTTTTTTGGTGACGGATTTTTGCACTTTTTTTCATATAAGTATGAATTGTTTATGAAATAAAACACAGAAGACCGTCAGTAACCAAATTTCAAAATATCAACGCAAGTTTTTGTAAGTTGCGCTTGTTATATTAAAAAACTCGAAAAGTTGCCTCCAAAAAATAAATAAACTTCATTAGACTAAAATGGGCTATAAACCTACATACCCAAGTTTTTTATAAAAATTCGGAATAAGAAGTTGAAATTTTGATGAAAATTTGTTGAGTTTGTGTAAATTTTGAAACTGTGATTTACACGGATTTGGTTAAAGCTTAGACGATGTTTTTTATTATATATATAGAAATAACAAAAAAAAATTTTGCTGAAAAAATATTGCGAATATTAAAAAAAACACGTGGTCATTTGTTTGAGTCACTGTATATAAATACTTGCTCCATACTGTTGCTAGCTCAACAATACTACAACAAGCGATCAAAAGCCCACTCCAGGCTGCTGGTATTGCTTGGCTCGAAACAAAACTTAAATTTTAATGTCGACACTAACCAGGCATACAAATGCTATGAAGCTTATGGAGCACCACCACTTACTTAACTGGACTTAGCCATAAATTGTTTGTGAAGTGTAGTGAACTTTATTCATACCAAAATGACGCTTTTTAAAAACTTTGCATACTTTGCGGCTGGCGCCATAGCTTCATAGCTGGTACGCGCTCAGCTTCATAGTTGTTCGTTTATTCATTCGAACTATGTACATATGTACTTACAATGGACGTCGTACATAGTACTTCCAAGTGTTTTGCCGTTGGGGGTGCTGCATTAATTAACTGCATTGCGGTAAATTGTAAATTTTAAAACAACATTACCATAGAAGAGGGGATAATGTAGTACACTTATTTGTTTGTGTAAGTGTAAATACACACGCATATGAGGTCATGCTTGCGCGCCTAAATGACGACTAATTTAAATTTTAAACTCCCAGAAAACACTACTTATCATGAAGTAACACAAAGTTATTTGAGATAAATAGTACATATAAAAAAAGAATATTTAGTTGTAGCCAGCACTCTTTAAGTGAAATATTTGCATACTAAAATTACTCAGTCTTTAAATATTTAACTTCCATACTCCGAAACTCTTTTTTTTAATAGAAAATTTTAACTAAAAATTTTCCACTATATTTTCCACTACATTACCTCGTCATGCTTCGAATTTAGTTCGTTAACTGTGTTCACTTTCAGTTGCACTTTTGTCGCAATGTAGTAAATTATCTATGCACTGATTTAACACTTCGTTTAACGTGTTAATTGCAAAATATTACCAACTTTTTTTTTTACATGCATATATACGCCGCGTCGGCACTAAAGTCCCTTCATACTTCTGATCTCCACCCCGTTTCTAGTAGTAATATGGTTGGGGTACCCTCTTCGTCAAAAAACGTGCTCTGGCCATCGAGGTTAGAATTCTACTTTATGCTTTTGCCTCGCTTTGCTCTATACACTTCGTTGCTTTTGCGCATTCGACGCTGACAAATTAATTAAAATTCATTTCAATTTCCTTTCAACGACTTTTTACTATGCGTACTACGTGAGTCCCTTTTGTACGTGAGTGTGTGTGTCATGTATGCATGTAGCTTGAGGCAAACTTTTATGTCCATCCGCTGGCGTACTGTCTCAATGGTGTGTTATACTAGCTGAGGCACATTTGTTGATGTACAAACTTATACATATATATATACATTAGCGCGGATCAATTTTATTTGACTATACGCGTATAGTATAGGAGGATTCTAGGTGTAATTCTAAGCAAACTTGCCGAAGAAACCATGGGTCTAAAATTTATTTGGAGTTTGACAAATTGCGAAAATTTGTTTCGAAGAAAATGTGAAAATGTTCACTTTTGCGCCCTCTGGTGGAAATTTTAAGAAAAAGATTAGTGCAGAAGTGAATTCCTCATACCAAAAAACTCTTTATAGCATGTTTTTATACAAAATTCAAGCACTTCTTTGCGACACTACAGCAAAATGCTAAGAAAAATATTTTCGCAATTTGGCAAACTTCAAATTGATATTTGGTCCGACAAATTTTCTGAGAATTACACGTATAATCCATCTGTGCTATGCGCGCATAGTCGAAAAAATCTCCCATACAAATGACCCGCCCTAATATATACATATATATATACCCATGTACAGTAACTATATGCGACACATGTTTGTTAGTTCCTCTACAATCTGGTTTTTCCTTTCATGTCCTTTCAAGTGTCAGCTGTGTGAAATCTCATAATTTCGAATACTCGGCTGTGAATTACTAAACTTATAATATGTTTTATAATGTATATTTATAACTGTGTACATACATATATATGGAGCACCTCTATTCAATTTTCATTACAGTTCTAATAAATAGTAGATAGTTGAAAAATTAATCAAAAACTTAGAACATCCTTCTTTATATCCCATACGCATATGTATGGAGCATACATCTTTATTTATTGCAGTTCAAGGTTACGCGGCTGAAATTTTATAAGTGATTTATTACTTTTATTTTTTAGCTAGTAGCTTTTGCATGGCAGCAGAAAGCAGCATAAATGGTACCATTGAAATTAACTGTACAGTTTCTTTTCAACTAACTTATTCAATTAAAAGCCGAATGAGGAGTAAGTGTATTTTTAACCTTGCAGAAACAAATAAATATATTTTCTTCATTCTATGTAAACAAGCTTACAAAATTTACTTAAAAAACTTATCCGACCAAAGCTCTGACGCTTTGGCGGCCATCGTTCTTCTTCAAAATCTAAAAATGTTTCTGCAAATACATTTTTTTGCTTTATCCATATTATCCGAAATGCAGAGACTCTAAATTCTCCAAACTATTTAACTCAAAAACCTAAGCAATCATGATTTGGGGCATATATTGCTTTATCCGATTTATCCAAAGTGCACTGGATAAAAATGGTCAGCTAATTATCGCGTTTTGCATACGTATTTGAATGAAGTAGATAGTAGGTATAAATATTAGATTTTTCTTTTTATACAAATTATCCGAAGACCTAGAATTCAAAGTTTGTCTACTCGTTCTACTTAAAAACAACTAAAAACTACCTGTTACTTGGTAAGTTACTTATCTACATTATCCAAATTGTCCGTTAAGCATTTTTTACTATGTTGCAATCAGGAAAACTTATCCGACCAAAACTTTGGCGCTTGGGCGAGCATCCTTCATCTTCAAAATCTAAAAATGTTTTCAGGCAATACAGTTTTTGCTTTAGTCATAATATTCGAATTTCAGAAACTCAAAAGTTTTATAACTATTTAACTCAAAAACTTAAAAAACTATGTGTTGGGGCATAAATTGCTTGACCCGATTTATCCAAAGTGTCCTGGAAACAATATTTCGTTCAATTATCGCGTTTTGTATAAGTTTTTGAATAAAGTAGATAGAACTGTATGAATTAATAAATTTTTCGTTTTATCCAAATTATCCGAAGTCCTAAAATTCAAAGTTTGTTGCATTTTCTACTTAAAAGCAACTAAAAACTACTTGTTACCGGGTAAATTACTTATCTACATTATCCGAATCGTCCTTAAAGCACTTTTTTATTATTTTGCTCATAGGAAAACTTAAAAGGCAAATTATCCGTATTGCAAGATATTTACTTAAAAAGCTGTTGCATATTTTTTGCTTAATGAATTAAATTTATCCGTATGCCCGAACGACTATTCATGGTTTTATTGCCTCTAGTCAGTTCCAGAATTTCTAGACTGATAAGATATCAAATACATTAAATTATCCGAATTATCCGGAAAAAATTTCTCCAACCAGCTGTTTTAATGTATATGCATTCCAAATAGAATAGGAATATATAGCTCTACAAATTTTAAAAATATTGGATTATCCGAAACGATTCAAAATTTGTTTAATGGTCATACTAAAAACAAAGTACAACAAAATAATATTACCTTAATACCAGTAAAAAATATCAATGTCTATTAAAATGACTATCAATATTTTTTTGAAACTTAATGAAACTATATTTAGATATATTAAAAAAAAGATTTATCCGACTTATCCGTGTTAGTTCCAACGATTAGAATAGAAAATGTTTAATCCGAATTATCCAAATGCCGTAGGATAAATATGTTATTACTTTTCTGAAACAATTAGGTTGTTCACACTTGCCTGGTTATCTGGTTATGTGGTTATATTTTTTATTCAGCATACAACAATAAAATACACTACACAATAATAATTTTCAAGCAGATAACCTGATAAACAGGCAAGTGTGAAAAACCTCAATATAAATTACGCGATCATACTTAAAAAAGTTGTATCCGAATTATCCAAGAAGGTGTATATGGCTGTTATAAATTTTTCTCCAAATTATCTTCCGATTAGAATAGAAAATGTTTTATTATTTATTTATTAATGAATTATTTATTTATTAATGAATTATCCGAGCTAGTTTATATGTAAAGTATTTAATGATTATAAACAAATGTATTATTCGTATAACCCAAATAACGTTAGATAAAGGTGCTTTTATGGTAAAAGACAGTCATTAAATACACAAGCGTAGAATTTGCGCATTGTTATCTTTCGCGGATAACGCCGGATAATACTCGGTAGTTAACTCTACCCTTTTTGTCAACGTTTTTACAAAGAATCAAACAGCTGGCATAGGAAATGTTTTATCCGTATTATCCGAATGGCGTTTGATAAAAATACATATTACTTTTCTGTGAAAAAGAAAAAAATTCATTCGGATAAGGCTTGGTAGTTGACTCTTTTTTAACACTTTAGAAAACGCGTTTAATCTAGGAAATGTTTTATCCCTAATATCGAAATCCCTTTGGATAACCTTATTACTGCTTTTCCTGGCAAAAAAGTCAAAGAAAAAGTATTTAAACTTTAGCCCGCACAATGCTACGAGTCATGGATAACGTCGGATAATAGTTTAATACGCTTACTGACTTGTATTTACAGCAGTGAAATATTTGCTACTTTTGTATGTACAAGTACATAAATAAGTAAGTAACTTCAGCTGCTGCATTGTTTTTTTTACCTTCAAGTCCATTCCCTGCATTTTTTTATGCAGACAAAACATTTTATGTGACTATGTATACGCGTATATGCACGTTGTTGTAAATGCAACCAAAGCACGTTCTACATGCAATATGACACAAATTCTTCTCAGCTGCTAATAGCAGTAAATAAAAGTAATCGAATTATTGATTGGCCACTTGAAGGTACAATTGCCGCTAACCTATTTTCAATGGCGATTGAACTACGAATAAATGCTTTTAATAACGTGAGAAATACCAAGCAAAAAATATAGAGGAAGAATGAAAGATGAAATCTGTATCGAAAAATTAAATTTATTTTAGTTCACTCGTACCGTTTGTAAATAAAAATAACTTACAGAAATGACGAGAATACAGGCAGGCGAAATTTTGGAAAGCAACGAGTTACTATTTCCTCTTGTAGTGCATATTTTTAGGCGTCGTGCCAAGAAAGCTCAACTTTTACAAACCATTGTTCGAGACGACGGGCTTGAGATTACGAGCGGTGAAGAAGGTGGGTGAATGATTGACTCTGGGGAGATTGAGTAAAAGTTGACTACCAAAAACTGACCCATTGAACTATGAAATTGTCATTTGTCCAAAATTTCGACAATTAAGTGGTAACAAGCAGTAATAGCGTAACAGCGGCAGCAGCAATAGCAACAACAATAGCTGGCGTTCCCAAAAGTATGCTTTAATTTTTAACTACATTCTTACTTTGCTTTGACTCCAACACAAGTTGCATTTTAGGTCGCCTTGTAGTCAGCTATGGGCTAACACCCACGCAGCCAGCTACTACAATACTTACCCTTCTAAAATTTAGTTGGAAGTCGTAAATTGTGCGCTGCTTGCCAAAAATTTTTTGAACGTTTAGCTATTGTATGCTTTTTGGCTGTTGAATTTACGAGCCAACAACAACTTGACAAATAAAGTGAAGTGGAAAGCAGAGAAAATGCTAACAATGTGAAGAAAATTGCGCGCGAATTTTTTATTGCCGAATTTGTGCCAGAAAATATATTGCTAAAAAGTTTAAGAAATCATATAATGAAGACAAAAGTAATGTGCCTTTTCCTGCTTTGCTGATATTAACACAAAACCGTAAAAGTATTAGAAGATAATAAAACTTGAGAAGAAAATACGGGTATCAAGAAAATTAAAAAAAAAAAACACACACAAAAAGTGCCTTCAGCAGTTAAAAAAAAAATAGTCGCTTACAATGCTGAGCTAATATTTATTTAAGCGAGAAAGTACCCGGTACTTTTATCAGGAAAAACTTGGAATGCGCGAAAGCATAGTACTTTAATTGAAGTTAGCTGCATTTCGTCTGCATATCCTCGTCGCCTTAACATGTCCGGTTCGCTGAACTTCAATCGCCAGTCCTTGGAGCTTCGCACACAGGAATCCTCTCTATTGCCTGCCATCAGCGCTGGCACAAATGCTGAACATGTCATTGCTAGCAACACAGATACATTGGCATCTTCTGGCACCGCCTCAGTTTCGACCGCGGCAACCGCCTCAGCCTCAGCCTCAACCTCAGCCGCTACAAACACCAACATTGGCTTGGGCGCCTCACAGCGTCGCCGTCAGCGCAAAGGCATCACACAGCGACAGGATTCGTGGTTTCGACACTCAATGCCACCGGCGCTGACGCGTGATTTTGAATCCATTGAGAATTTGGCGCAAACTACGACGAATGGTTTGGATGAACAGTTGGCCGCTTCGCTTTCTGGTCGTTTTGGCGCCTCCACATCGGCGTCATTGGCCGCCTCGGCGACGGCGCATAGTGGCGGTAGTGGCAGTTTGACTTTGTGTGGCTTTGGCATCGGCGGCCTCGGTGGTTTTGGTGGCAGTGGACAGAGTGGCGGTGGCGGTGGTGTTGGTTTTGGTATGGGCAATCGTCTTGGCGGCGGCCTCAATCTCAATAGTGCCAATAGCAATTTGGGTTTCATCGATTCGGATGAATCGAATATCCAAACACCGGTTACGCCACTTGCCTCCCACTCGGCATCCATTTATGGTGGCTTACAGCAGCAGGGCTCTGTGTCGGCTGCTTCGGTAGCCGGTACGGTATCATCGTCGAATGCAATTGGTAATGGTGGTGGTGGTGGCGGCGGAGGAGGTGGTTGTCGAAGGCATAGATCGAAGCGGCGCAAGGATTCGAGGGCATCGGTGTTGTCCAGGCAAAGTGTTAACAGTGTTAGGAGTCGCGTCTCGGCTTTGGCTGCGCGCGCTGGTCTACATATGACAGCTTCGTTTTTGCGCAAAAAGCGAAAGGAGTATGAAGGTGAGTGGGTTGTGGGATAAAATGGGTTTACTGTTTGTTTAATGCGACTTTTTTAAATGTTAAATTATTGCAAAGTTTAAAAATTCCTAAATTCTAAAATTTTGAGAAAAATAAAGGTCATCTTATCAAAATCCGTATTGCTTAGTATGAAAACAGTTTTTTTTTAATTTTTAAGCTTTCGACTTAACCGTTTTCCATTATTTTTTAAATAATTTTAATAGCTTTCGACATTAAAAATTTGGAAAAACAAACGTTTTCTGCAATTTAAAATTTAAGAAGTCTAAAAATTTAAAATTTTTAAAGAAATTGTAAGTAATTTCACACAGTTTTGTTAATTTTTCAATGCCTTGAAAAGTTATACCCTCGATTGAAGCAGGTTTTTCAAAGTTAAAACATTTTTTAAATTATAAATCAAAATTATGTACCTCCAAATTTGTTAGTTTTTCCCTTCAAATTTCGAGTTTTTGTTTTAATTTATTTCCTTTGTTTTTTTTCATATAATTTAACCAGTTTCCGATGTCAAAATAATTTAGGAAACACATTTCGTTTTTGAAATTTAAAATTTATTAAAGTTCAAAGACTTCAAAAAAAAGGTTTTAAAAAGTTTTGTAAAATTTTTAAAAACTTTCGATATCTTAGAATTTAATATTAATTAAAAAAATTTGGAAAAATTTACCTAATTGTCTACCAATTTTTGGAAAGTCGCTAATAATTTCCGTGGTTTCTTAATTCGTGTACTCTGATTTTTTGATTTTGTAATTAGCTTTTAATTTTTAATCATAAAATATGTTCTTGTATAATGTTGATATGTTGAATGTTTACTTTAGTAAATAATAGAATTTATTTTTTAACTTTTTTAATGGGGCTTGTATATGCACAGATATTTTTTTAAATTTTCAAGTTTGCACTATTTTAAACCCGAAAATTTTGACTCTAAAATTTTTGCTTGAACTAAAAAAAAGAATTGTTTTTAATATTTTTTTTTTTAATTTTGTAAAATTTAAGGTTTCGAATTTTCTTACATTTGTAAGGGGGCTTTATTTTATGTCGAAATATTTCAATATAAAAATATATATTTTAAGAATTATTTTAGGAAAATTTTACAAATTTAAAGTTAAAATTATCGTGTAACGCGGTTATGTTGGATGTTTTTTGAAACTTGACCTTTTTCGAAGTCTTCAACTTTTACAATCTAGAGTTTTTTTTAGTTTTTTTTTGTTAAGATTTATTTGGCATTTATCAATGCAAGGTTCTGCTTACAAATTTGAATTTTCCGATTTTTAAAATTTATGATTATATTCAAATATGGATTATATTGATTTATTGACTTTTTACCACAACATTTTGGTATCTTCGATGAAATAAAGAAAATAAAGTATTAAGTTTTTTCGATTTTTTTTTTAGATTTGTTGGATATTTGTTTTATTTCGGGCTTTCAGATTTTATGCGATGTTTTCAACTTTTTCAATTCAATCTGCAATGTTTTATTGTCTGTGATGAAATAAATAAACTAACTTTTTATGAGTCTTTTTTACAAAATTTTTAAAACTTTTTTAACTTTACTTTCTTTCTTTTAAATTACCTTTTTATATCATGCGCTCTGTTATTTTAACGGTTTTTCAAAACTTGTATTTTTTCGACGTTTTCAATTTTTCAATTACTCTATATGTATTTAATTTAATTTTTATAAAAATTTAGGAAGTCCGTTGGTTTGACTTTTTACCAAAATACTATAATTGCTTTGATGATAATGTAGCTCTTTTTTAATGACCCGCAAATATATGAATATTTTTTCGCAATTTCAAGTGCTTAAACTTTTATACCTTTTTCGATATACTCTAATTAATTTTTGAAAGTTTTAAAAACTCAGAAAAAAACAATGAATACTGATTATCCCCTAAAAATATCCAAAGCTTCCTATGTGGAAAAGAGATCACATTTCATTGCTCTCTTTTCAATCTTTTAGCCAAAGGGTCATTGCACCCAAAAGATATGCTGTAAATTTTCTACTTATTTCAAATCAAACGTAAATCTATTTTTCGCATTCTACGAAAAACGTTCAAAAAACCTCTGTATACAAATAAAATGTTGCAAGGCAAACAATGGTGATGGAAAGTTTTCGTTGGCGCCAGAATGACTAAAATGTGAGCAATAAAGCCGAAAAAAAAAGTAAATAAAAAGACAAATAAGTGTACAACAACAACACCAGAAAAGCCATAAAATCGAGCCAAGAAAAGAGAAAAGCTGTTGAATTGGGCGGAAATGCATAATGACAAATAAAAACAAGAGTTAAGAATTCACATAAACATAAAACTTTGTGTCATCAGCAAAAGTAAGAAAAAAAAATGATGACAAGAAAGACTTTTTTGAATAGAAGTAAAAGCTAATCATACA
Organism: Rhagoletis pomonella; assembly: GCF_013731165.1. Classification (NCBI taxonomy): domain Eukaryota; kingdom Metazoa; phylum Arthropoda; class Insecta; order Diptera; family Tephritidae; genus Rhagoletis; species Rhagoletis pomonella. The sequence continues at coordinate 33,149,193 of NW_023458562.1, forward strand.
TATATGTTTACCACAGTAAGCAAAGCGAGAGCGAAAAATTTGCTGTTATTAGAATTTCGCAAAAATACTTGCAGAAGAGCAAGAAGAAGCTGAATAACTTTTTGTGTCATATTGAAATAGTATAAGAATTAATTTTAGTCCATAGCCTAGATTTAAAAATCTAGTGGGATCGTTTCTAAATAATGCGACATATATTTCTCTGGGCTTCAATTCAGTAGTTTTTTCCTAGCTGGTTATCTATTTGGCTTATGTCTGGTTATCACTTCTCTGCAAACATTTGGGTTATGCACCAAAAAGTCTGTCAGCAAACAGTTCATGCTTTAAATTTGTAATCAAAATTTGACGACATTTAAAGAATAATTGCGCCACAGAGTATGCATCAATCTTTTACAACTGTAACTCTTACGAAAAAGCTTCTTATAGAATACGCATTCCTCATCACAATTTGGACACACACTTTTCATTCGTAAAGCATAGAACCATTCAAAGAGAGACTTTCAAGTGCCCAGCGCATTTTAGAGAAAGAAATAAAAAATGCATCACAATGTGTAACATATGTAACTTCAGGCGCTGCAAAATTACACGCAACTACAGCACGTTTTTTTCTTTCTCCACATAAAAGCAGTCAAATATTGAGTCTGAAGTAAGCGAAAGCACAAATGCGTATCCAAACACTCGAGTCAAGAAGTTTAACCACTCATTCTTCGCTCTGTTGAAGTACTGTCACTGCACTGCACTGTTCACTTTTGAATGTTTTACGGAAATTCACGCCTTTTTTTGCCGCATTCTGAAGCATACTTTTCAGCGTGCACTTCCACTTTGTTTGCATTTACGAGCAGCTAAAAGTGGCGCGTTTACAATTGTGGAAAGTATACTAAAAAAAAGAAAAAATGTGTAAACACAAATGTTGGTTGACAAATGGAGATAGTTTTATGCAAAGCTACCGGACAGTGGCGCCGGCAGGTATGCTAAAGGCAAAAAGCACTGGAGAGAAAAAAACAAATTTAAGTGCGTTGTAGTTTTTACTTGTTTGGTAATGCACTTATAATGTGATGAGGGAAGGGGAAAAAATGGTAAACAAAATAATTTAACAATTCATATCTAGATTATTTTTGCGGGTAAAAATGCATTCTCGTTTTATGAAGTGTTTCAATTTGCAGCAAATTGCATTTAAATTAAAGCAAATTCGACACTCTTTGAGAAGTTTGTTTTTTACTTTAACATCTTTTGTGTTCTTAAAAATGTTTTTTTACTTTGTTAGATTTTTTGATCTCAACGTGGAAACGAAATGCATAGCTCAGGGAAAGTTTTCGCGAAAAAAAAATTTTTCACACTTTGCGATGGAGCTTAGAACATCAGAGAAAACTTCAGTTCTGCCAATCGTCTTCCTTATTGACATCTCCATAAAGAAATTTCTATCCGGAGCCAAAGTTTGAAGATCACCAGTCCTTGATGTCGGTAAGAACCCCAATTGTGTTCAGAATAAAAGAAAGTCCCAGCAGACGTGCTTCCTTTTTAGTCCTTGAACCACCGGGAGGTGAAAAAGTGCTATTAACGATATTCCTCAATAAAATTGAAGCGGCTCTGCGAACACGTTTCGTTAAGGGAATTAGGTAATTTAAGTACATATGTAGTATAATAAAAATATGGGTGTCAGAAGAAAGAGGTTTAAGAAGGTTGTAGTTTGAAAATATTATGCCACCTGTTAAAAAAGTTAAATTCAAATTCAATCAATCAATCGAAATGGGTCTTAAAGTAGGGTTGCCATGCTTGCTAGGCCTCAAACGGGGACCCTTAGCAAGAAAAAAATCTTCATTCTTCAGAGGAAAACTTAGATGATGCTCTGTTGCAATACATACAAAAACGGAATTACATAAACTATAATAAATTCAGATCAAAAAAACATTTTCACTGAAAGAACGCATTTATACACAACGCATTTTATTATATACATAAGTATATCATTAGAACATTTCTGCATTTTAAAGTATGTATATATGTACAAACAAAAAAAAACAATAACCATTAGAGATCAAAGAAAATTTTTGTTCAGTTCAGGAACGTATTTGTACTACTTAACGTAAGTGGAAGCAAACAAAACAAGAACAATTTTAATACATTTTTACGTAATACCATGTTCTGACCGACATCGAAAACATGTATAATGATTGAGATTATATTTTTATGTATACGTACTTTTAGTATGTATGTATGTGTTTATTTATGTACAATTTATTTTTTCAAGACGATTTTCAGAGCGGTCGATAACATATGAGAGTAAACATGTTTGGATTGCAAAAAAAACAAGAAAATTAAAACAGACTGGGTAAATATACGCAGCATATAAAATTCAATCAAATTGTTCAAATAAAATTTAAACGCGCAACGGTGCATATAAAAGACCTTCCAATCCATTGCAATGTCAGTGGTAGTCACATAGTCATAGGCTAGAAGCATTCGAAGTAAAAATTCCTCATAAAAAATGATCGCTGTCAAATTGCTGTTGCTGTTTTATCTGGCCTTTGCCGATGGTGATGGTGAAGTTGAAAGCACTCAGGATTCATATAATTCCTATAAGAATCTTTATGATACAGAACTGAAGGAACCCATTTCTCAATATAACAAACAGTTGGCAACAACTAATTCTCGACTGAAGGAGCCTTACTCGTTCCAGGCATCCCAAAATATGGAGCGCGTAAAGGAAAAATTTATTCGTGACCTTTGTGAATTTCTTAAACTTAATGGTATTGAAATACCTCCGAATTTGAGAAGCGTTAATAGCGTATTATCACAATTTCCTCCGCTTATTGCAAGCATGGTTCAGCCATTCTTTCAGATGTTAGATATTGCCGGAGAGGTCTTTTCTAAGATAAGAGAATTTGGAGCAACCGTTCCAAATCCTAAAATGATGTATGATAAGTTTATCGATATTATGAATTCAGCAATTATCATCAGTAAAGTTATTGGAATGAAACCGATAATTTGGAAGCAAAGTGATGATATATTTTGTCCTTTAATGAGGAAAGAATTAAGATGCATTTATAAGCGTGATGAGAATTAAAATTTGTAATAGGGTTGGAAAAGGATCGCTTTGAATCGATCCTTGACTTTAGAAGCGATTTCCAAGCTTTCGATTCTTAAAGTCACCTTCGATAGTCGACTTTATGACTTAAATGAATTTTTGAAAATAAAAAAAGGTAAATAAATTTCTATGTTTATTAAGTAATGAGTACAAAATTATAATGTTTAAAAATTAAAAAAAAAGTAAAAATGGTTAGCAACCAATTGCACGCGATTCACCATCCAAAATAATAATTAAGAAAACCATATTCATCGACTGATTTGTCCATTTTTGATCAGTGAGCCCATATTAAATTGGGAACCATTATAAAATTGTGTATAGTATTGAAAGCTCGTTGCTGAATGCCGTTTATTTATGCGTATAAAGTTGGCGAAACAACATGAAGAAATTAATTAGTTGTGGAAAAAATAACTTTGTCGCTCTTGTGTTTTTTTAGATTTAGATATAAGGTGTTTTGCTAACTTTATATAAAGTTAGTCCAAACTCAAAGACAAAAGACTCGGCTTTATGTCCCAATTTCCCGTTCCAAGTTGAGCTAGTTTACTTTTGAAAAAAAAAATTAAAAAAAAAAATTAAATAAGAAACAAAATTTAAAAAAAAAAAAAAATTTTTTTTCGCATTTTTTTAATGTTAAATAATTTTTAGAAGAAAAGATCAATAATAAAATAGAAAAGCAAAACCGGTTGATTTATGTTCCACTTTGAAATTTTAACAAACAGTAATTACCATGGTTAAAATTCAAAAAATGAAGAAGCTTCCTTATCACAATTAAACGACAAAATCAGAAACAGTTTTAGTGCACATACCAAGCCAACGGCAAATTATGCAACAAAAGAAATTAATTGTTTTTATTATTTTTAAGTGTTATTAAGTGTTGCCATAATACACTTATAATAGTGATAAATGAAATAAAATTGTGCTTTCGCCTTGAAATAGGATGCTAAAAATTACAAATTAGGTAATAATGTTAGCATCAAATACTTTGTTAATAAAAGTCGAAAAGTCGACGCGTGAAGTCGATTCCAAAAAGTTGAGTTTTTTCAATATAAAATCGACTTTTGACTAAAGTCAGATTCGAATTTTCCATCACTAATTTGTAACGTAGTACACTAATTATAACAATACTTATTTTTAAGAATATACTTAATATAGTTATCACTTATTTAGTGATCAGTGTTCGAATAAAATAGGTGCTATTTTCCAATTGCATCGCCAAGGAATACGACAATTTGAAATTGTTCGGTTGCTCAACGTTCCTCGCCAAACTGTTTCCAAAACAATTCTGCGGTTCAACGAACTTGGCCTTAAAAGCGATCGTACCGGACTTGGAAGAAAACCAACTGTTAACACACCAAGGATCCGCCAGATAATCGAAAGGCGATTTCAGGGAAATTCAAGGCTTTCAATGAGGAAAATTGCCCGCGAAAATGGTATTGGTCGTGAAACTCTGTTCGTCAAATTGCGAAAAAGGAGCTTAAATTGGGCCTTAGAAAAAAATTTCAAGAGCGCAGTTGCTAACGTTGTTGAAAACAAAAAAGTACGGCCGGAAAGATGTCGACAACTCTAAGCGAACAACCGTCGAAATGATAGGCTCTGATCGGCACAATCTCGTGGTTTATTACACATCATCGACCACCAGAAGTTCAAGACAGGAGCAGAGAAAATTTTCCGAACGTTATCACAGCTGTAGAGTGGCCACCGTACTCACTACACCTGAATCCCATCGATTACAGCATTTGGTAAATTTTGGAGACCAGAGCTTGTGTTAAGCCGCACAAAAGTTTAGAATCACTTAAGCAATCACTGCGCCGTGAATGAAATCCTATTTCACCAGAGCAGCTGCGGCATGTGCCCGCAAAAATTTACCAAACGTTTAAAGCTCTGTGTCGAAGCCAAGGGAGCCCACTTTGAAGCTGGTTTAAACACTGATTAGTAATGTCTAGTACTACTGTAATTGTAAGTTATTTCTTTAAATTTGGCCCAAATAACAGAAAAATATGAAAAAGTACTTGTCTCCGTTATTTCTTGTCACCCTGTATACGATGGAGAAAATATAATTAGGGAAGAGCCATTTAAGCATGCTTTGGTTATTTACCTTTCTTTTATTTAAAGTTGATTATATTTTTATGAAATTGTAGCTCGTTGCCTAACAAAACCCATGTACATAAGTCAAAATTTCCAATGTTACAACGTTGTACAAATATTAGGAAAATTCGAAAAAGTTGCATCAACATTTTGAGCTTTTTAATTAGATTTTTCATATTTTTATCGATGCAATCCCGATTTTCAGTGTTTTCTTTATTAACCCCTTGATGGCCGATGCTGCTTATAGGCAACATTGACATTTTGATTTACAAATCTTGTTAAATGGTTTAATGATTTGTTTTAGTTAGAATGTTGTGAAGGCAAATAGCTGAACCTCTTGTCACAATAATAGAACCAATTAGTTTTCAGCACCTTTTCATTGTGACTACTTGTGTAACATAAATGTTGCTTTAAGTGGTTCTACAACATTTAAAAGAATACGCATAATAAATTATATTCCTTTTAGTAAAAATGTTCATTTATAAAATATAATAAATAAAATAAATAAGAACATAAAAGCTTAAACAAATAATTCTGGTTTTTATTGGGAAACTTTGTAAACATTTATATGCAATATTTCATAAGGGTCAAACCAAAAAGCATAGACGTTAAAATTTTATACGAGTTCATATTTAAGGATTAACGAGTTATAATACGCCGTCAAAAAAGCTTTAGCCCCACCCAACTTAATACGGTGGCCCAAAAACCACTTTTCGGTGAAACGTGGTAGCACTTTCGTTATCACAAAGAACATAGAATATAAGTGAGCCATAAACATAGCATCCTTATTGTCTACGATCTTTGACTACGTTTTATACTGTCAAACTGACACTCTTGCTATATTGCAGTCTATCATGCTTGATTAAATTTTTGTAAAGGTTTTTACAATTATTTGTTAAGTAATTTTTTCTTAGTCAAGCCAGACTAATTTGACCTTAAATCCCTCAAAACATACACGGATATGAAAAATATATTTTTGCCATGATTTTTCAGGTTTTTTTCTCTTTCTCATGTTTTAAATAAAACCGTACTAAAAGATGTTATGTCTTTTTTTTCTAAAAACAAAATTGTATATTCGGATTCGATGCTTTAGAAATGTCTCGATTTTTGTTCACAGAAATCTGGTCACCGTGCGTATACTGTAGTACGTAGGTTTGAGATGATGCCTACGAACCTCTCTCTGGCCTCTGATTATGAAGACAATGTCATTAGCGTAGCCCTGAACATCGAAGTCCTCATCACTCTGACACTACTCTGCCGTTCGTCTCCTTCGATGGACCATATCATAGTGCGGAGATAGCCGCTTTTGGCAGCATTCTTTGCGAGAAACTGAGTGCAAGCCTACATTAAATACATATACGACTTTATTTAAAAATTTTTGATTTTCGTTTATATTTTCCATTTTAATTTAAAAATTTTCCACTCTATTTCCTTACTGTCACAATATCTATACATCCCATTACAGTCATGTCCCCTGACATCGCTAAACCAACTGACTAAAACACTAGCAAATTCATTAAAATGGTGATGACATGCAAATACCATTTGGCGCTGCAGCAGCATAAGCATTACCATGTTGCATGCAACACATTAACTTACGTACTTATAAAAAACTCATTAGAGATTTGTTACATACTTTTACGCAAAGCGAGTGGTACTACAGGAACGAAAGGGCGAAAAGTAATAAACAGTGCATACAATACTGCGCATTGACAAAAGGAAAAATGGGTTAAAAAACTCATTTGGATGCATTGCGTTATTGTTTATGCGACGAAAAGGGGGATATGGTTTGCAAAAGGAACCAAGGCAGAGCCAGTTTGAAGATGTCAACGGCAAAATGATGTCATTAGCAGAATGTGCTTGGAGAAATGCTGTGTTTTAGAAGAAAGTTGCAGGGCAAATATGGAGCAGAAGTACTTACGTACTTAAAATTGCTGAGGAAAACTATTTTATTTTATTCTTGGTAATTAAAATTATAAAACTGGTCGACTTGAAACGAAATTTTCCAGCGAGTTTTTGTTTGCGATATCTATTGCATATAAGACATATATATTGGTATAGGACATAATCAGCTTAAATTTTCATCCTCTAGGCAGCTTCAACTTGCTTGGTATCCATTTATCCTGCTATTTATAACTATGGCCAACTCTACCGCCTTTACTGCACTTTTGTCACAATTTTATGTTCCTGTTAGGCCCTTTAATATGCCATTCACTTTGCCGCTGACTGCATTCACTGCTCTGTTTATGTTTCACAAGCCGCGCTTTTAAGCCTTGACATGTTGACAGCGCAACAGTCGAGCGCATATACACATTTACATAACAACTATTTTAAGTATATACTACATAAGTATATACTTACATATGCATTTCGCATTGTTTGCAATATAATGAGTCTTTCTGCGCACTTTTTTTTAATAACTTCCGTTCATTTCCGGTAATGATAACAACTAGGGGGGATGTGTCCTTGCCGACAGCCAGTGTGCTCTTGCATTGCTGAAAAATTGTTGGTTTTGCATTTGTGTTTCTTTGCTGCGATATTGACTTATGGTGAAGATTTTACATCTTAAATTACAGTTATCGGAGATTTTTATTTATAAACATAAAAGTCTAAGACATTTTATTTAAAAATAAAAAATAACTGTTATTTGCAGATTGTTTAGATAAAAATCAAAAATAATTGTTATTTTGGATTGATAAAATAAAAATCAGAAATAACTGTTATTTAAGGAGTAATTAAAGAAAAGTTAAAAAATAACTGTTAAAGAGCGATTTTTTTCATAAAAGTTGCCCGGTCCTGCATGAAATCATTTTCTTCGTTTTTTCATCTGTTTTACACCTTAGCCTTGGAACTTTTCGTAGAGAAAATCGATTTATTTCTATGGGTGACATTTTTCTTAGTGTACGATTTTGTTGAATCCAAATAATTACTTTAAATGCGACGTGGATACTAAAAGAGTAGTGATGGTAAAGCTTTGCCTTAGTCAAAAGTGAAAGGAACAGAGAGACGAGATGGAATGTAGAAAGGTATTTTAGAACTAAATATTCCTTAAAAAATGCTTTGAAGGTACTAAATTTCAGATATCGAATCAAATGATCAAACAAATTAATAAAGTTATCAAACTAAATTAATTAAACTAAATTTAATTAAAAAAGTTAAAATTTAAACGTGTTATGTTATTTTTTTTCTGGAATTTTTTCCGGAAATTGACAGTGTTTTAATCTGCCTGTCTTCTATCTAAAAATTTTCTACTTAACAGTTTTGCTCAGTGCATCTTAATCATCGCCGAAGTGCGAGTAAAACTACGCACACATGGCTCATAAATTGAAATTCCATTCAAGGCTTGATTTCATTTAAACTACCATCAGCCAGCCTTCCCAAAAAGTCCCATCTATTTGAACTTTCTTCTTTTGTTATACGCACAGGGCTGCTGTGGCTGTGGCTCATATTGTTATGCTCCTCAACTTTGTTGCTTCAAAAGCTGTTGCGTCTGATAGATATGTATGAATGCTCATTGTTGTGGATTGTTCTTGTAATATTTATCGACATTTTAGCCTACGCATAAATGCACGTGCCATTGGAGGTGTATGTCGGCTTTGTCAAGCACATTTGCTTTGCAAAAGGGCAACAATTTGTGACCATGGAACAGATGCGAAGGATTGTAGCATACTTTGAGGCGTATTTGCTGGATTTGCGTGATAGTGTGTGGAAAATGTTTCTTTCGTAGCGACAGCAGAAAAGCTGTTACAATTATTTAAGCGAATAAGAAATTGATTTACAATGTTTTCAAACCTTTAACTTTTAGTTTAAAAGTTGATTTTCCATGTGAAATACTAAAATATGTATTCTTTTTATATTTTTATACTTTTTTTCATATTTTCTTTTTTTTTTAATTCTTATTTCTTATGTATTAATTAGTTTTTAATGACCTAACCTTTGAGAAGGAAAAAGTTTCATCTCCCAGATTCTTGAAAAAAGAAAAATGTTTTCTTAAATTTTATTGATTTCTGAAACTTGTCTTCTTTCGTTTTAGTTTATTTAAGCTTAGTATCCAGCGCTCAAGAAATATTTTTTATTCTTTCTGTCGCTTGAATTATTTTCAGGCAAAACTAAAAATCAAAAAAATATAAACGTATAGTACAAAATGTACCGAATTTCTTGAGAGCTGCATAATGGTTTAAAAAAAAAATTCCTTTTGGTTTTTTGAAGGAAATAATTTAATATTTTCGCATTTTACTAATTTTTGAAATCTATATTTTGTAGTTTTATGTTATGTTTTATTAAAAAAAAATCTTAAATGCTAAAAAAGTATTTGGAAAATTTCAACGTAAAAAAACCATAAGATACTCCTAATTAAAAAAAAAAAAAAACAAAAAATGTTTTTATGGTTTAACTATTTTCAATGCTTTATTTAAAAACTGTGTTTAGAAACAATTTCATAAAAAACTTTTTTCGCAAAAAAAATTTGTTTTCCTGAATTGTTGTGATTTCTATTCTATTTTTTAAAGAAAAAGTATTGATTTCCAGACGGTATTCATTAACTTTTGCTGCATCTATTTGTTTTTATTTTAGGCGGCCGCAACTTTAGATTTTTGAGACTTGTGAATGTTTTTAAAATAATTTGTTAGTTCAAGAAAAATTAAGAAAACAATTTTTAAGAAAGTTTTGTTTTTCGATTTCAAAAGAAACATAACATTATTTAAAATTTTTTTATTCCCTGATTTTTATTATATAAATTTTGATTACTGTAAGAAATCACACGATTCTTTCCCGCTCTTGGGTATGTTTTAAAACAACATAATAAATTAATTGTACAATCAAGATCCATACTTACATATGTAGGTATGTATGTATGTACATTAAAGTGATCCAATTTTTTGAATGGGGGAAAAATTTTCATCCTAGAAAAAGGGGCACCCCCTCACTTTTTTCCTTATAATATTTGTAATATCCATACCAACTTTCAGCTTTCTACTGCAACGAATACAGGGTGCTCAATGACCTTGAATAAAAATATTGGTGATTTTTATAAAAAGGTACGGGTGCCATGACAACTAAAGATAATTTAAATTTGAAATCTTCTTAGGTTCCTTAACCAATTGCTTGATTAATAAATTTATACTTAGAAACGCAAGGTTTGGAACCAGCGCCTCTTTCGCCAAGAGGAAAAAATTTGGAAGGTGCCCCAAACCATATCGTGGAAAAAAAAAATTTTGGACCACTCTAATGTACATACATACATATGTATGTGTGAATGCGTATGTGCATCTAATGCTTAATTGAAAGTTGTCCTGTGGCGCAACGCAGTCATCAAAGTGTCATTATGTCAATGTTGGCCCCAGCGGTAAAGTAATTCCTGGTATACGTGCATAGCTATGCCCATAAAATCTGATTAAATTTAAAGGAAAAAACGAGCAAACACTATGTTGTTCTTTAGGGAGTCCACGACAGAACAAATAGTAAACAGCATGATTGAGAAAATTGGTTTGTAATTTGCACAGAAAATTTTGATTAGAAAAATTGTCTATGAACTCTAGGAAGGGATGATGTATTGATTTAATTATGTATCTATGTATGGTACATAGTCGGCCAAAATGGCTTAGGCGGTTACAGAGCCGAATAAAAAGAAGAAGGAGTATTCATGTTTGTACGTGCCGAAGAAAACAAATCATTTTCGCAAAAGTTCAGTTGTATTTTGTTCCAAACTAACTGCATCAATTTTAAATGAATTATCGAGCATTATCTATAATTCATAGAGGTATAATGTTAAGCGTTGGTGTTTTAAAAATTTAACCTAACTTCAATTGCCCTACCGACGCATTAACTTGGCCCTCATCCTTGCCTCGTTACCCCAGCAGTTCAACCAATTACTGCCAATTTCACACTACCCTCGTTGGTATCCTATTCGCAGCTATTTGCTTGCCGCAAATTCGTATTTTATTGCCATTGCTATTTGCAGTTGCTGGTACCCATGCCGCGTTGCTGGTGCTCGTTCCTTCTGTCGTCACAGTTACAATCCAATCATTGTTGTTGTTCTTGTTTGTAATTGTTTTGCTATTATTTTGTTATGGCTGAATACAAACGAATTAATTCAATTTCGTATTTTATCGTGACGCACGCAATTCAAGGCGGTTTGAGTTATGCCAGCTGATAGGTTGCAGTATGCCAAGCGTCAGGAAATCGCAGGCAGATATGTGCGCCGCAATCAGTCAGAGCCACCGATAAGGCCGCAAGCCGATAAGTAAATGCATTCAATCACGGCAATTTGACGTTATCTGATTTGGTAAAGACAAATCGCAGGAATTGAGTTAAGCTATGGGTATGCGTATTTGAGTGGGGAAGATAGCGAAGAGTGGGCATATAGTAAATAAATAAAGTAAATTAAAATAACTCTATTTCCAACCAAATAGCTTTGGCTGTTTTTCGCATTCGCAAAGGACGAAAATTTGTTTGTCTTCAAACTCCTCTCCAAATAAAGTTTCAAACTAGGGGTTTAATTGCAAACTAACATATGTACATATGCCTGTGTGCAGCTCAATGCAAATATTTCATTTGCACTGACCGTATCAAATTTAATTGCCAATATTACAACTGATTTGATTATTGTATTGCATTGTAAATAATTATGCATTTGCTAGTCCAGCAGAGGTCATTTTTGCAGTGGCAGCTGGGGCGTATACGTAACCTGTCATTGCATGTAATTTCATTAAGTAGTCCTTTTCATAGTGAAATTGAAATACATAACATACATAGTGTTAGCAGCATAGTTTGATTGTAAGTTCGACTGATTCTGTCCTTAACTGGAAGCGCATATGTACAGTTATGTATCTATATATATGTATCGTTTATCGGTTTTTGTTTTTTGTTATGTTGATTTCTGCTTGTACAAATGTGTCGACAAACGTGCTTGGCCTACCAAATGTTCGGTTTGCATTGGCCATTTTGCATTTCAAATTCAATTTCTCTAATTTGATAATCCAACTGTCAAGCAACATAGCTGCAGAGTAGCAGCGAAAATACAAATTGTCCCTGCTGGTAATAATTTGATTTACATGCGCTTGACATAAGCTGAAACGACTTTGTAAAATACATACATACATACACACATACATGTATACATATTCCCTTACCACCGAGTAGGCTTTGAGCTCGAAAGTCTTTTCGATGAATATAACTTTGCTGGTATTGGAACATTTGTGTACAAGATTCTGCATAAGGAAGCTCGTTGCCCCCCAAGAATAAATTTTCTTGCTGCCTGCTCACCTTCACTCTGAAAAAGTATATACTATATCTGCTAACGCGCCGCCTGAGCACTACTTATTTAATTTATGAAAATATTTTCGATAACCTCCTTCTTGTTTCCACTTCCATTCACTTAACAATCTATTCCATTTAATTTTCTAAAGCATGCTTTCAAACGCACTTAAATTAAAATATGCGCCATCCTTCTATAAGTCCACAAACTAACTTGATTATCTGCAAGACGAAAAATACGCCAGGAGAATTGAAAAAAAAATGCAATAAAAGCTACCCCACAAAGCAATTTCCACCGCAATCTAATTGGCCAATACAGGCCCGGCCATATAGTGAGAATGTACATTTCAGCAGCTGCCAGCATAGAATTTTATTACCTTGACAGGAAGCGTGTTAGTTGGCTTGACAGACATTGCGGTTGGTATTTCAGGTAGCTCGAGAGTGAGTAGCTGCTGCGTTGCGAAAGGTGGAATTCCATGTTCATGCTTTCCGTCGCACCAAAGGTGGTCAATAAATTTTGTTTTCACTACTTTTCACCTGCTGCTACGCTATGTACGAGTAGGTACTATGTTGGCTATGGAAGTTTTGATGATGCTGTTCTCAGTCGGTGGCTAGTTGGTTGTGAGGCTGTTTGTATGGCTGGCACATACTTGGGCATGACTGCAAGGAGGCAAGAAGTTGTGAAAAATAATTGAATGTGTTTGCTCTGAAGCTGGTTAAGTAGTGACGAAAGAATGTGACTTGCTTGGAAATAAAATGCCTGCTGCAGCTAAATGAAGTGATCATCAAAGTCTGAAATGCGGATTATCACATTTTTGGGCTTTTGAAATTGTGTGCAATAAATTATATTTATTTTCTTTGTTTAGAAAGATATACAGTAGCGGTCAAAAATTGATGAATGGTGTTTCGTTTTTAATATTTGCAATGTTTTTCAAACTAAAATTTTTTTTGATATTTTTTTTATAAAAATAATGTTCATGCTTTAACAGAAACGATATAAACCACACTTTCAAACTTTATACAGAATTTAGAGGAATTACAAAAAAATTTATCTAAATTTCGAGCTCTTTAGCCAGAATTTTTAGAAATTTTTCGAGTATGCAGTTAACAGGCTTACAAAATTCTAGTAGAATAAGTGTAATTTCGGAGCGGCTAAAAAATCGCATTGATTTTTAATATTTTTTTGTTGTAGTTCCACCATACCCACACAAATTTCTAAAAATTCGGTTAAAATGCTCGAAATATAGATCAAAATTTGTGGAATTTTTCTAAGTCCTTTGTAAAGTTTGAAAGTGTGATTTATATAGTTTTCGTTAAAGAATGAACCATATTTTTATAAAAGAATATCAAAAAAATTTTAGCTTGAAAAACATTGTAAATATTAAAAACTAAACACCATTCATCCATTTTTGACCGCCAATGTATCTACATTAGACCGTACCAGCTTAGATGCAAAGAAAAAAGTTTAACATATACCATACTTTTGAGTCTTAAGTGTTTTTGGAGGGAATTTTTGAAAAAAGAAAACACTTTTTTTGGTCGTTTCCTAATTTTTCACTTAAATTCGACTAAATATAACTGAATTAAGAATTGGGCATTATTGGAATAAAATTTTATCACTAATATAACTATACGCAAATAATTCATTCAAATTATGCGTGATTTTATTGGTTCTTTTAAATAAGTTTTAAAATCTTATTTTAGTTTCTCGCTCTGTCGTCAGATTTTTTTAACAACATTTTTTCATTTCATTCATTCTACAGTTTTCTCTTTTATTTGATACGCATCTTGTTATTCTACATTGCACAAAATTTTTGAAATAATAAAATAATTTATCCGTCATTCGAATAACTTCTCTTTGAATAAATTAAGCCAACAACAATTAATTTGTTTGTCATTCGGCATTCAAATAAATTTTGTCCAACTCTGACTGGAATAATCAAAAACCTTCCATAACCAAAATGATTTTTGGAGAACTTCAATTTACTGACATTAGGGTAGTACGTTAGGCAAAAAAAAATATGTGAATACGGTATCGAAATGAAATAGTTCCTCGAAAAAGTTAAATGAGTTTTTGCGAGCTTTAATTTACTGACATTAAGGTGGTACGATATACTGATATCAAATTAGATGTGGTGGGCAAGTACTAGAGCAGGGTGCTTGAGGGTCAATGAACTTTTTAACAAAAGGAATGGTCTCCTCGAGACAAGAACATCGATATACCATGGCTTAAGATCCGACTGTAAATGTCAAAGATATGACGAAAAATGTATAAAGGCGATCCCTAGGTTCGGAATTTAGTTATTTTTTTTTCAAAATCGCCTTGCAAAAATACTTTATACTTAGGGTTGTACGAAAATTTTTTTTCCGGTACGGTCTAATGTACACTAGGCAACAAATTAAAGTGCACACTTTGTTTTAATATAATCTTTACAGTTACTTTAATGAAGCATTTTTTGCATTCATTATTTATGAAAATATAGTTCAGGGTGTGGAGGGTGTTGCGGTGTTGTATTTATTCGTTACATGGAAGCAAATGCGAGAGAAAATTCTAAAAAGTCAACGGTAATTTTTAGCGACTTGAAACTTGCACTTTTTTTTACTAGAATTGAATGGGCTACACAACTACATACTCGAAAATTGTCTAGAGATTCTGAATAAAAAGTTTAAAATTTTGATGAAATTTTGTTGAATTTTGCCGAACTTTATATTAAGTGTGAAACTTTAATTTATATAGTTTAGATTACAGTATGAACTATATTTTCATAAATAATTAATGCGAAAAATTGTTCATGAAAATAAGTGTGTACAAACAAATAGCTAAAAAAAATGTTATAGTAAGTACTCCTACAATAACATCCACCACCTTTTCAAGTAGTCTACTTTTAAGTCATAACGTAGCTCTTTAGCCATTTTATCTAATTATCTCTAATATCATTTAACCTACATAAATTTTTCCCAATTAAGAACGGAAGTATTGCAACCCATAGTGTCCATATCAAGTCAAAATGCGTTTATTGATTTCGAATATTGAAAAATTAAAAATAGAAATTGCTTCAACTTCGCTGGCATGTGTTGACTTCCACATCAGTTCATTATGACCTCGATTAAAGTCATTATTGTCGAAGACATTATTGTGCTTTCATATGAATAAAACAATAATTATTGGTTACCATTAGCTTTTCTAACGTACCAACTTTCACAATAAACAAGTACATAGTTCGCATACTCGCAGCCTTGTGACCGACCACCCCCACAGGTATCTTAAATACTATAACGACACCGGTTCGCAAAATGTAATGAAATGCACGGAGAGTGTAATAGCAATAACATTAAATATAACGTGCTCTTATGGACGTTGGTATGTACGTATATTAGGGTGTCCCAGAATATATATTTTGCTATTAAATATGTTGACTCCAGTGTCGATTTTGTAGACCTTGATCTTGGGCAAGATCTAGAGTTAACTATGCTTTCGCTCCTCGCTATAATACCCAAGCTTGCTTTGTTGCGAAAAAGGACTACCTATTTTGTGACTGGATCCCCTTTCCCCGTATTGGTCAAGTCCAAGATTTCCGCTGGGTCCGTTAGTTCCCAATCTATTTCCGTCTGTGAGGTGGCCAGACAATACTCGGCACGACGGGCTTAGTGGGACTTAGAGACTTTGGACTTCTCGTACCAGGGCGTACGTGTGTGGCCTTAGCTCTTTTCTATCACAGCAGAGCTCGATGATGCCGTGGCAGTAGTTTAGATGCAGCTAGTTACCCCATTTTGTATCTATAATTGGCCCTACGATTGGCGGAGAAAAGTCTCGCTCGCCGTTGGAAAAGATTCGCTGTAACCATGCAAAACTGAGTAGCTTACAAAGTAACTCCGTACGCGCATGGGCTTTATGAAGAACCATAGTCTTGCTGATGGTTTAAAGTAGAAAAAATGCCGTTTGAGCACAGATTTTCGGTCAAAAGGATATGGAAGGTAACTTAGATAAAAAAGAAGAAAAATGTCTTTTCAAAATTTTGTATCTTCAATAAGATATTGAACAGTAAGTTTTAAGCAAAAAACAAAACCGACTTCACTTCACATATAAAAGTTTAAGAGTACCAAATTAGTATGGAACCATCTCTGAGGAACCACTTTTTCTTTAAAAGAGCACTATAGAAGTCTGTTAACGTGGACCAAAGTTATGCGGTAACACACATAAAACCAATAATTCTGACGAATTTATAATCTTCTCCTCTTTTGAAGTCGGTTAAAAACGAAAAATGACAAAGCGGCGTGGGTTATCGATATCCATCTGCAAAAAAAACTTTTTTTGCCACTTTTGTGCAGCCTAAAGGAAAAGAAAATTAAGTACGCATAAAATAATTTCATCCTTATGCTCTGCAACACCCTAACTCACACATATACATATACTTTGTGACAGTCCGTGAGTGTGATGAAATATGTAGTTCGTTGCGTTGTCCGATAAAATCGCGTAGTGCATAGGGTATGCCTCTTTTTCTTTGGAGGGAGTTGGCAGTAATTTCTGCAAGTTTCTCTGCTCGCTTGTTCATCGGCTGTCTCATCAGGCTAATTTTAAAGAATAGGAGTGCCCGAATTGCTGCCTATCTGAGCAAATGTTCGACCAGAGTCCTCAAAGGTTCTTCACCGCCTCCTTAATTGCAACATTTCCTCATGTGGCTTAAGAATTATGTGCAGTGTTTGTGATTGGTCAGCACTTTTATATCAGGGTCTATTTAAACTGATACTGTGCCCCAATAGCCTTTCCCTCTAGTACTCTGCAGACCAATAACAGGATTACGTTCAGAGCCTGCTTCGGGAAGCATTTCATTGCCCTCCTTGCAACAAAAGCAACCGCTAATTTTTCAAACTACGTAGTTTTCAGTACATAAGGGTTGGCTAATATTACAGCGCTACTGGGCTTCAATCACAATATGCAAACCAGTTTTTTTTAAACGGTATAGTGGTCCACTGGTGGTGTCCCTGCTTCGCTTCCACGAAGCCCACAACTTGAAAGTTTTGAATGAGCACCACGTGCTTTGGGCTTTCAACTCTTTTAAATCCCAGTAAAGCCCCGGGTCCCGCTGTCATCATATCAGCGCAAGAGGTGTCGTGCTACTGGTTGAATCCTATATCTAGGCGAGCTTCTTACGAACAGCCTATATTCCAAAACCTTGGAAGGTGGTCAATGTTAGCTTCGTATCCAAGGCAGCCAACGGCCAAACATTTATCCCCAAAGGGTTTTCGGACTAGTCAGTCTTTCTCCGCGTTTCTCTTAAAGACGCTTGAGAGACTGATTAATCTACACATACGGAATGAGATCACTAGAGCACACTTGTCGTCAAATTAGCATACACAAAGCTGTAAGGATGATTAGGAAGACGTAGCACTGATAGAGGAAAGTCATTCGCGGGAATTTCCAGGTATAGAATTGGTTTGGGTTTCGCTAGGTGCATGACATGTGTTTCTGGGCAGACGGGCTTTTAGTCTGTTCAGCAAAAGTTCGACCATAGCCATGAAGTACAAGTGATGATTAGGTTATTCTGGCCAGGGGTTGATCGACGAAGATCTTGGGAGCTCTAAGAAGTGAACAAGTCACTTATCGCATTAATGGTGGATGTTCTAACCCGTTATTTTATGAACGGAACTCACGCGGTGAGGCTCAGCAGCATCTCAAGCCAAGAAAGGCCTTGTAATGGTATACATATTTGCATTTAGATACATTTTAATTGTTTTTAATGCTGCACTGCGATCATTAAATTATAAAAAAACTTAACATCGCCAATCTGGGAAAACTGAGAAATTACTTTGGTAACTTGATGTCATCAATTCCCCAGCCGAACCTCATCCCATAATGATATACATTCATAAAAAATTGCCACCATCTAGGCGCGATTCCTTTCTACGAAAACTATAATTTTAAAGTGCTTTTTCCATAAGTATTCTCTAAGTGTGTACGATTTTAAAGGCATGCTAAACTTTCGGCATCCAATGATGGACACATTGAAGTGTTACATTCAAATTCACACAGAAAAGCATGTTGCAATCACCATCGACAACGTTGACAACTACATATTGACACAATGCAGGAAATGCATGCGAAATCGTTCAAGCCAACAGATGGAGCAACCACAAAACAACCAACCGCAACAGCATTCTAAGTTCGGAATCTACGCTTGCATGGCTCAGACTTGTACAGCCCATAAAATTGTTCATACACAGACAATTACCACATTGCGTAATTAGCAGTAGTCGTCGAGCGTATTGCCATTATTTAGACGACCACAACTACAAGGTGGGGGTAGCACAGACGCCGCTGATCTGACTACATATTGGGCTTGTAAGTGTCCAACACAGCGCACGAAATTTGTGTGTTAAAGCAAGTGGATGCACTTTCAAACGTGCGTTTGTATGCATTTTTAGCTTGTGGCTTTAATGTGTTGCAAATTTGAATTTATATTCCTCTACTATAGATATGTGCTTTTTCTTATGTGCCAGTATATGGTAGTGTGCATGCCTTTCGCTTTTATTAAAGTCCTATTTGGCAAAAAAAAAGCAGTTGATTGACTGCTTTTCATGCGTTTAATGCATTTTTAATGAAAAAATGCAGTCACTTTGTCGTGCATGAATTCAAATTAAAGTTGATTCGAAGTGTACAATACATATACATATGTATACCTACGGTGACCATAAATATGAATTGAAAATGCAGGACAATTAAAAAAAATATATGTATACCTTCATACATATGTAAATAAAAATAACAAGAAAATATACACTGGTGATTTTTATTAAATATTTGCAATGTTTTTCAAGTCAATTTTTTAAATTTTTTTTGTATAAAAATATGGGTTCATTCTTTAACCAAAACCACATAAGTCAAACATTCAACAAATTTTCATCTAAATTTTTTTACTTTTTAGTCTGAATTTTCAGAAAAATTCAGGATATGCAGGTACATCGGTTATGTAATTGTAGTAAAACCATTGCAAGTTTTAAGTGGCGAAAAACTTCCGTTGATTTTTAATGATTTTTTCTTGCCGACGCACAGTGTTGCGAAACCGGAATTTTTTGGAAATCATATTGCCTAAACTGTAATTTTAATTGTATCGATGAGAAACTTCTACAGATTGGTCAGAATGAAATCCCAAACAGAATCAGTGAAAAAAAAATTTACACCGAAAAAAATTGTTGGGTCAAATTTTCAACAAAAGTCAAAAAAACAAAATAATTGTTCGAAAAATTTACAAAAAAAATTTATTTTAATTGTTCTTTTATTTCTGATAAATACTCTATGATTAGTTTTTTAAATAAACTATAGGGTGGTCCGAACAAGAATTATAAACGTCAAATTTTCATGATTTTTCGATATTTTTTGAAAAACTCTGAAATTTTATATAAAACCAAAATCTATTTCATTTCTTATTTGAAAGGTGGCAATAAAAGCTTTAATTTGATACCGGTTTGAAGTCAATAGCTTCAGTTTTAAGAGAGTTATGCTCATTTTTGTGGAGTGCTAGAATAGATGTAGAATAAAACAAGTAAGAAAGTCTAAGTTCGGGCGGAGCCGAACATTAAATACCCGGCGCAAGTATTAAATATATGTTTTCCACCTTTCCGAAAGCTACCGCTACATGATAAGCCGGGGTGCGAAATATTGCAGTTTCAAGCATTTCTGAAATTTACCGTTATATAAAAAGCGGCCGTAATTTTAGTCCGATTTCAATAATTTTCAACGTTTTGCTTTTAAGTGGCAAGCACAATAACCACACCGAGTTTGGTACAAATTGGTAGAACGGTTACCGATATACATATATGTGATCACAAGTGGGCGGTGCTACGCCCATTTTCCAAAATTTTGTCATAAACGTATTTCTTGGTAAAGAATTGTTGCAATCATCAATTTTGAATAAATTTGCTTCAATATTTACTGATTTATCGAAGATTTTGTATTTCTCGAAATTACCGTTATATGGGATGTGGGCGTGGTTATTGTCCGATTTTAGAAATTTTCGGCAAGTTGGCATGCTGTACCAGGACCAACAACTGTGCCAAGTTTGGAAGAAATTGGTGTAGCGGTTACCAAGATATACACATGTAACCATAAGTGGGCGTGGCTACGCCCATTTTCCAAAAATTTAAAATATTCTTATTTTTCGTCTAAAACTCATTGCAAATATCAATTTTTAGTGAATTATCTTCAGTAGTTACTAAAATATCGCAGTTTTCGTTTTTCTGAAAATTACCGTTATATGGGAGGTAGGCGTGGTTATTGTGCGATTTTTAAAATTTTCAGCCATTTAGTATGCTGTACTAAGGCCAACAACTGTGCCAAGTTTGGAAGAAATTGGTGCAGCGGTTACCAAGATATACACATGTAACCATAAGTGGGCGTGGCTACGCCCATTTTCCAAAAATTTTTAATATTCATGTTTTCCGTCTGAAACTCATTGTAAGTATCAATTTTGAGTGGATTATCTTCAGTAGTTACTAAAATATCGCAGTTTTCGTATTTCTTAAAATTACCGTTATATGGGAGGTAGGCGTGGTTATTATCCGATTTCGCCCATTTTCAATACCATCCGTCCCACGCCCAAAAGAAATTCACGTACCAAGTTTCGTTAAGATATCTCAATTTTTACTCGAGTTATCGTGTGCACAGACGGACGGACGGACGGACGGACGGACGGACGGACGGACGGACGGACGGACAGACAGTCACCGCTTAATCGATTTCTCTATTCATTCTGATCATTTATGTATACATTTGTCTATATCTATCTCGATTCGTTTTGCCTGTTACAAACAACCGTTATGTGAACAAAGTTATAATACCCTTGTGCACAAGTGCGCTCGGGTATAAAAAAAAAAACCACAAAATAAAAACAATACAAATAAGCGCGCAATAACGGATTATTTCACCCACCTACCTAGACGTAAAAACAAAGGGGGAGAGAGAGAGAGCGAAAGAGAGAGAATAAAATAGTAAAACAACAGAGAGAGAGAAAGGTACCACCACAAGCTAAAAGAAAACACTATATAAAGACGGACACACATGCGGACTAATTAGTGACAAAAAAGAAAACACTGAAGATGGCGATTAGCCGAAACCGGTCTGAAAATAATAAAAATTTGACGTGGGATGACGGAAAGTCACCCGAAAACCAATATGATTAAATTATTCAATAAGTGATTCCGAGAATTTCCGTTCTATTTCTATGGAATAAATACTGAGAGTGATATACTAAAATCGCTATAACTCCCAGGAGGGCAGGTATGGGCAGCTGATTTTTTCACAGTTCGTTGAAAACAAATTATGTAACATTTCTGTAGTGGTTTGGAACTGGGACTCTCTGGGACTTTTTAGATATTGCTTACCTAACCCAAATTTAAAGGAAAAATGGACCTTTAGTCGGGTTTTCGCTCTAAAAAAGGTGCATATGAAAATGTCTCAAACAACATTCCTTTTTTTACAGAAGATACTTGTCCGAAGGCAGATTTTTTTTCCGAATCAAAATATCTGTCACCAAAATCAAATGAGATCATTTTGAATACAGCCCTGAAATCCCCTCTTTTCGTGAAAATTTTGTATATTTGACTTCTAAAATCAATTAAAAATCAACGGGCCAACATAAAAATAAGCTTTATTTTTTTTTTGTTTACTTGGAATGTCTGTGACAAAATTGCATCATTAAAAACACTGAAAAAAATAATCGGAAAAAAGTTACTTTTCCACTAGCCGCAACACAGTGCGACGCCACAATTTATATATTTTTGTAAGAGGCACTTCAATTCCTTTCCAACTGTAGATCGCTTACGTTAATTGGGAGATCTTTTCGTGAGATATTGACGAATAGCTCCGAAAAGTACCAAAAAACATGTTTTTCGAAAAAATCTCGAAATATCTTTGAAAACAAAATTGTGTACTGTTGATCGAACCAAAAGCTAGTCTCCACTTTCTTGCCGTCCATTGTCTATTATGGCCACGCAAAATGTAGAACGGGTTAACTTGTTGAAGCTTCAAAATCAGCCTCATCCTCATGTAGTTAACAATCGATTATCGACACTGCTTACATGTTGATAAGTAAAGGGCTCCCGCCGTTTATTTTAAAATATCGACTAAAATGCGGGCCAATGGCAGGACACTTGGAAAAAATCACTACATTCTGAGATTATTTTGTTTTGATAAACTACGCCGAATAGACCTTTGACAGGACGGATGGTCACCGTATGTACCATATACCCTAATGGAAAATGCACTAACTATGTACTTTAAAAGTAAATTAATAAGTACTTTTTTATTAACTACAAGTGGTTGAAAATGTAATTTTTTATTGTATGCATGTATGTATCTATGTATTTTTTTTTCTTATATAGCATGGACTTCATTCATAAAAAAGGCATTGACCTGCTGCATTTGTTCAAATTTATTTAATTCTAACTATTTTTTCAAATGGTAAATTTTTAGGACTGCCTACTTTATTCCGCCAGGGCATGTATGGCCTAAAACATATGTGTTGGTATTTTGTTATGCTTGAGTGCATTTCGTTGTAAAATCTATGTCGCATTCGTTGTTAAAGTTTCCTTATTTTTGTTCGATTTTTGTGAGTACTGGTAGCTTTGTGAAAGCTTGATGGTTTGTGGAAAGGCGCATTGTGTAGCGCTGTTTTGTATGAAAAGTATAACAAAATACATATGTATATAGATATATATGTACATATGTACGTATTCCTGCAGTGGCTGCTTCAAAGTTCATGACTGCTTTACGTCACAGATATCACATATTTTCAATGCAATTTCATCGCAGTTCTGCTGTGAGTGGCAGGATTTTAGGCTGTGAAATTTTTTTGATTGACAAATAGCATGGAAAATGCAACTATACATGCATATGCACATATGCATGTATGCACGTATTTTCCGACTAGTTGACATCAGCAGCCTTAAAATTTCATTAAAACTGTCACGGAGTCGTTTCCATATAAATGACCCGAGTTAATATAAAAGAAATGTCAAATTTTAATTTATCACTTTAAGATTTGATTTTAGGTACTCTTTAACAAATCGTAGGAAAATTTTAAAGTTTTGAAAATTACTTTTCTACATGCATACTTACGCATATATGTACACACATATATACATAAGGCATAAGGTTCAGCCAGCTAGGACTTATCGTTAATTTTAGATAGTTATTTTTTTGTTTTTGCTGACGGTGTTGCGAAATGGAAAAAAATGATGAATGAATGGTAATTCAAAAACAAAAAAAAAAAACAAAAAATTGCCAAAAATCAACGGCAAGTCCTAGCTTCTTCAAACTTGCATTTTATTATACAATAATTGAATGGGTTACAAAACTGCATACTCAAAGTTTTTCTGACAAAAGTGGTAAAAACCTTGAATTTTTTAACAATTTTTTTTTTGAAATGTTGCAAAAAGTTTGAAAGTTTGATTTTTTTCTTTATATGAGATATTTTTTTATGAAAAAATTAATAATTTTGCAAAAATTAAAATAGAAAAAAAGGAAAGATATAGTTTTTCTCGAATGAGACTATCCTACTGTTTAATTAAATATAATTCTTATAGCCAGTTCCACTAACACAATTTAAGGAAACATTTTTTTTCGACAATTAATATGAAAACTAACATAAAGAAAAAAATAATTTCTCACTTAAATTGCTGGTATAATCGGAAGTCGTGGGCCATTTTCACACTCAATAGTTAACTAATAGAAAAAAAGCTGTTTTTGCCAGCATTTCTGGCTCCTCACACTCACATTTTTTTGTTTATTTTTTCTTCTTATTGAAAAAGCGTCTTACTTTCCCTAGTCGATTTTAGCTCCTCGGATGGAACGCACGTCCAAATGCTCGAAGCACAGATGTCTTTGATGCAAGTTCTACTAACTGTCGTATTCCGTGCCATGACGAAGTCGATCAGTCTCACCTCGTTGTCAAACTAATTCTCGTGGAGCCTGAGTTTTCTGACATTGGATTCTGGAATTGAAGTCACTAAGCACGATTTAAACATAGTTCTCCCAATATTTCATAGAGACGCTCTTTAGTCTCATCACCTTTCAAGAAACATCAGAGGTGAAAATTCTAATGAACTTTGCATAAACCTTCTCTGTAATAAAAAGATGCATTTTCATAGCCTTAGCTTTCCAAACCCAAATACATATGTAGTTATCCAGCCAGCAAAAATGCGAAAATGGATCAAAAAGGGAAAGAAAAGTCAATGAATTGCGAATTTTTGTCCGTTTACCGATTCAATTTTCGGATACTTTGACGACCCGTTTTGCCACTACAGTGTGCGGCAGAAACGTATGTAAGTTTTTCGAGCGTTGTTCGGATACGAAAGTGATTGAAACTTTAAATCGTTGTCTGTGCGTTTCGGGATACCAAAAATGTATGAGACCGCAGTGTCGGCAAAACTTTCGTTTCTCTACTAGCTGGGTAAGAACTTATCATACCACAAGATACTGGGTGTGAATTTAAAAGCGAGAGAAATGCGTCAAACGCATAGTGTCTTTTTTTCTCTATATCTCTTCTTTACCCGCTCAGTCATACTTTACATACTTTCGAAACTCTGTTACACAATGAGACTCTGCTGGGTAAATAGTAAATGGAATAAGTCATGGATACAGCAACAGAAGGCGTACTCATTTGCCACCTCTAGGCGGAAATGGCGAACGGGCTTTTATGGTTCGCATGAAAAAATAAAAGCAAAAAAAAAAGTTTAGAAACAAAACAAAGCAAAAGCGTGGCCGCATCCAAAGCGCCAAAAACCAACGAATGGGCATAATAAATCCAATTAAAACGAATCAGAAATTCTGCTTCAGAATGTGCACATACATACATACATTTGCATATCTAACTAGAGTTGTAAATCATAATGAGACTATCGCTGTTTCAAAAAATTACATCGAATTAAAACATTGATGTTTTTACCGCTGTTTTTAGAAAAGCTTGCTGATTTTTTTTGAATATTGCATACGATTTTAAATTGGATTTATATTGTTTAAGTTAAAGAGTGAGCTAAACTTTTATAAAAAAAATCTCAAATTAAATACGAAAAAACTTGTGGTGGTTTTGAAACGAGGTGTAATTTTAATGTAAATGATGGCGAGCTCGTTGGCGAGTCGATACGAAGTTTGCAATTTTACTAGTTTTGAAGCAATTAAACTATTTCTTACTTATATATGAACATTTATTAATTGAAATTTACGAATTTATTAAAGGAACATACTTTTGCATGGTTCCAGGAAAGTATGTATTTATTTATTAAATGTCCGCTCAAATTAGTTAGTGGTTAAAAATTAGTAAAAAACCTCTTGGATGTTTTTCAAAACATCGTAAAAACATCGACGAACATCGAAGTTTGAAGCCACGACCATCGATGTTCTCGATACATCGATGTTTTTTACATCCCTATATCTAACTAGATGAGTACGACGCATATGGAGAGTAGCTTTGACTTGCGAGCTGAGCAGAGTGGTCCCATATATACACGCCGGAGGATGGCCACAGACAGTGTATAGATATGGAAGTAAGCTTCATTGGTTTTCTGCGCACGCTGTTAGTCGATTGTTTAAATATTTCCTCAACTGAGTGCGGCTGCATGGCGCCGCTTGCGTATGTGTGTAGGTAATTGTGGAAGTTTTTGATAAAAAAAAAAAAAAAATATCGCGTTATGTGTTGCGTTCTATTAAATATCTACCATAGCTGCCGCAACACGCTTAAAGAGTAGGGATCGCTTGCAGCTTAAATTGTTGATGGGGCGTTGTAAGCTTTTAATGCTTGATGGGTGATTACAGTTTTCCTGCGCGCTAGTTACACATACATACTTGCTTCTATATAACCCCTGCAGGGAAACCGCGGACTGGTGAATAAAATTTCTAGTTCCGTACAAGATCTTTATCGCCAAAAACGAACCAGTCCGATAGTAAGTAAATCCGCACCAGTTCAAAATCAGCGAAATGTGGGACTCTTAAAAAAACTATTTTATTTCTCTTTTTTCATTAGAAATCTATATCTAAAGTGACGAATTTAGAACTGGTTTGGAATTATAGAAAAAGTCACGCAGAACGAACTAGATCTTATCTGTCGAATTTAGAACTAGTTCGAAACTATCGAAAAAGTAATGCAGCGGGGGGCTTGTTTAATATACATAGATATGTGTTTGGCGGCTTTTTCGTTCAAATGCACTTTCATTCTGCACTTCGCAGATGCTATTTCATAGTTTGGTAATACAAAACAAAACTTTGTGTTCACATATTAACATCTTGGGGCCGTCTGGAATCTAACCAATAAGAGCGAGCAGCTCTGCAAAGTCAGCTACAGCCAAAGGTATGTAAACGTACATTTCTTACAATCATTCAAACAAATTTAATTTGAAATTGAAAAAACGTTTCTTTGAAAATAATGTAAAATCGCACACGGAAGAACAGAAAAGATTGAAAAATCATGATACTTTTTTCTTTCGTCTGGCGATTTTAAAACTGGTTCGGAACTATAGAATTTAGAACTAGTTCGGAACTATCGAAAAAGGGATGCAGCGGGGGCAATTGACACTTCCTAGGACATCGCCATGTTAAATTCGCCAGTTGTTTGTATGCAAAAGAGATTTATCGTGAAGCAGTGCAGGGTCTAAACGTACTACAGGCGCACCAGTTCAGAACTAGAGATTTTCCCCACAGGGACTGCGTACATAGTACATTCATAGATATAAACATCTAGTGTTGTATAAATATTTAATCACCAAGAGCCGCTTATCACTATCAGACGCCATTGCTATATCAAATTATTTACTTACCCCTTTGCTGTATGTAATACTTTTTATATTACTGTAATCTCTCTTTATACATACGTATGCTAACTTTACACTTCCCCTTTTTAGTATGACTCTTTACGGTGCTTTCAAAGTTTTACTCGATTTTTTAATTATTTAACAACTTGAATGGCGTTGTGCCAGGCTGCTCATCATCAGATAATTTTAATTACATTCTTACGTGTACTCACATAAATACGTATTTTTATGTACATAAGTCTTATATGTATTCCTCCCAGTGTTTCATCAATTGTATCGCTTTATCACTCTATGTACGTAGCTAGGCTTCATGCCAGCGTGTGGCCGCATTTAGCTGATGAATCGCGGCATAGTTAAATCACAGTTTAAGGTTATCACATGCCAATTTAACGCAATGTAGTCATCACGGCGCTCGTGCAAAGCATTTGATTACACATGATTCTGTTGTCATAAATACTCTGTGAAAATGCTCATTAATGTAAATTGTGTGATTAAAATGTAATGCGAATAAAAAAATATATGGCGAGAAAAAGATTCAGTATAATAAAGATGTATGCAAGCCTTTACTAAAAATTTTTTAATTAAAATTTTTTGTCTCTTAATTAGTTGATTTTTGTACATTTTTTGGACACCACGATTTTCTCAATAATATGTCCTACACATTAAGGAAACATAAGTACATTAGGGTGGGCCTTAAAAGATAACATTATAACTTTTTCCACGTACAAAATAAAGACATCCACCAGAAATTCAAAAATTCCAAAAAATTTATTTAGAGGTCGCTACAAGGGGTTGAAAAAAATTCAAATTAAAATAAGTAACAAAAATTGGCAAAATTTTGACTTTGGTTAGCAATAATTCAGCGAGATTATGATTTTACATGAATAAGTTTAAATAATATGTAACATTTATCAGCTTTTAAGTCCAAATTTTGACGAATTTTTGCGATTAAAAATAATTAAATTTTTTCAAACCTTGGTAGCGACCCCTAAACTGTTTTTAAAAATTTTGAAATTTTCGTCGATATCATTATTTTGTGCGTAGAATAAAATAAAGGAGTGTTCCCTACAAAATTTAAATGTTGATATTTTAGGGACCACCCTAATATGCAATTTAGGCGCGCACAACGTACTTTATTAACATAAGTATTTTCTAATATATTTCTCTTTTCTTTACAGGTAAGCTTCATATCAATAACAATGATCCAAGGACAATTATATACGTATATACACTATCTACTAGGTAATTAAACTAAGTGTAATTTTTAACTTTTAATTCTTTTTTTTAATGAACTTTTACATTCATATCCCCACAGTGGTTCCATCTCCCTCTCCTCATACTCACAGTTATTGGCTTTCATTCCGTTTCATTTCCGCAGTGATCGTCTGTCGAAACGCAAGCCTTTTACAGCCTCACTGTAAGTGGGCCGTGCCCCAGCTCTCATAACGCAGTGGAGAGCTTTTGGTCAGGTCCAAACGTAGTCAAAGTTTTCGTAGGGTAGGTAGAAAGCGTGGTTTTGCGAAGGTATGTATGGCAGTTGCAGTTTTGCCACAATCAACACTTGTACCTTGGTTTAAGACAAGGATAACGGGACTTCAGAGATCGGTCCTACTGTATTCGCCTTCGTCCACCGCTGGCTTCGTGTAATCGATGTAAAACTGGAACTGGTCAATGCCACACAAGCTACTGCCATGCTATGATTTTTTGCGGGAGGGAAAGTACCCTTGCGTGCACCACTATTTTTCGTCGAGGAGGCATTAGGAGATGGCAGTAGTGAGCATCGCCAAGTTCTTTTTTTCCTACCACGTTCTCAAGAGAAATTGAATGAAACTGCATTACCGAAAAGGCCGCAGGAATCTTGGTAGACCTAGACCTCTTGCTAGTTGCACTGGCTGGAAGGGATCTGCCGGCCACACAAGAGGATCTTTTCTACATGAGTATTTCGGAAACAGGAAGGATCGCCTACCAAACTATGGAGCTAAATGTATATCAGTAATTCTTAATCAAAGCATCGCCCTTGTTTGTCATAAAGAACTGTAGCTCGTTTCTGTAACTCTTCTCTACCGATTATTTCTCTACTGGTAGAGAATATACGTCATTCTCTACTACTCATTAGCAGTAGAGAACAAGGCGGCGAATTCATATATGAATTTGCCTTGGTAGAGAATTGTTACAGAAACGAGCTACTGGATAGACAAATTATTTTACAGGCAACAGGCGAGCAAGTAGACTTAGAAAAACTGCAAAATTTAGTCAGCGCGAACCCTTACTGCGCATGTTATTTATTTATTTCTTTATCGGACAGGTTTGCATTGCACCTATTACGCCAGCGGCTGCTGACCTTTGATTTCTGCTAGGTAATCCTTAGTACGGGCTGACCAGCCCAGCGTCCCATAAGAGAGTATGGGTCGGACTATAGCTGAGTATATACAGTGCAGAATTCTCGGTTTCGAATCGCGTCTGTTGCCCAACATACTCTTGACTGCATACATAGTCACCGGGGCCTTCCTTGCATGCTCCTCAATGTTTGGCTTCCAGTTAAGTTTGGGATCCAAAATAACTGGGCGGTATTTCACAGATACGCCTCCGTTCCTCGGAACGTTGGTTTAGTAAAATCAGGAAAATTGTGTTTTATTTGTAAAAAACCTAAGACCAGTTTTCTCAGGGCTTACACTAAGAGAACCATTTATTGATAGTGATCGAATATTTTATACAAAAAATAATAAATATTAATTTAAAAAAAAATAATTAAATAATAATTATACAAAAATAATAATTTTATACAAAAAATAATAAACATTAATTTAAAAAAAAAATTATTAAATATTAGCTTATGCTTGTTGAAATTTTTTTTCCAGCGGCCCGCCACAATATAAGTATAGATATTATTTAAAAATAGTTGAACTTTATTTAGTGATATATGTATATCGGAACCTGCGAGATCGGGATTGAATATTTAGTCCCGCGCTCATCCTTAGTCATACCATCCTACAAAATACGCGCATCACTGCACTTGGCTAGTGTTTACACCTAGCAAAGACCACAACCATCAATAAAAATTATCGCATGCTACAAAAGCGTTTGAGTAGATATCACATGCTACTTTCTACGAATATACATAAATGTTTTCGCTTGCTGTCTCTCCAAGAGGGAGCGAAAACCTTATGTATACATACATACACGTAAACTAATGTGAAGAGTGAGATAATAGCCGGACTACGGCTAGCACTAGCGTTTAGCTCTGCGTGGGAGCTAAAGAAGAAAGCGCAACCATGCGGTTGGGTCTGTGTGCAGGGTTGCCACTTCGGTAAATTGGTAGAAAAAATTTGGGTTGGTAAAAAGGTAGATTTTTTTCATTTTGGTAGATTTTTGTTAAAGTGTTTTGTTTGAAAAAAAA
>NW_023458562.1:33179819-33224018 GCF_013731165.1 Rhagoletis pomonella
AAAAAAAAATAAAAAATCAATAAAAAATTTTAGCTGCACGTTGTTGGTTATACTAAAGTTCCATGGACTATAAAACTGCATACCCAAAAATTTTCTAAAATTCAGAGTAAAAAGTTCGAAAATTAGAGGACAAAATTTTAAAATTTTTGTAAATGTTGTACATACATATATAGCTAAAGACTTTGATTTGTATTGTTTGGTTAAAGTGCAAACATAATTCTTCTTATTCAATAAAAATTTAATTTTTATTAAAATACTAAACTAGAACAAAATTATAGTTTTTATTAAAACAAGTAAAAAAAGTTATCGGTAGATATTTTCCAAAATTGGTATATTTTTTTCAAGCCAATTCTAAGCATTTTTTTGTCAGTGGCAGCCCTGTCTGTGTGTGTTCAATGAAAATTTTCGAAGAGAATTTGAGGATATTTGATTCGATATTTTAAACTCATAAAAGCATGTTCACTGACAGTTGACCCCCCGCCCGCGCTCGCGCTCTAGCCTAATCGTGAGCGAGTCTGACCAAATAGCCGGTTTAGCGCCACAACACTTGCGAGTGGCACTGCAGCTAGTCTGATTTAGTTAGTTTCGCGCTGTGAACGCGTCTAGTTGGGGCGTTTACAAAGTTAAGCGCGGTGACTTGTCTCGAGACGGCAGTCTGGCAAATGTATTGAATATCTGTAAAGTGCCTGGAAATTCTTTTGTGTTAAATAAACAGCTGAAAGACAAGTGGTTTCTTAAAGAAGTGTTTTATGCGATTTTCTTCAGAAAAAAAGCGGTGTTTAAGGCGAAAAGTGAGTTCTGCTGAAAACATAGTGAAGTGTGTATAAACTTCAGAATAATTTGAAGCCAAGGGTGGCGTGTGCATGCGGCCTTTATTGTCGCTTAATTGATGCAAATTTAATGCTTTTAGTGTCGAATTGGAAATGAAATGATGTATATATATATACATATATTTTATTTGTGCGCGTAGCAAAAAAAAAACATGTGGTCGCCGCTTTTTAAGGTCATACGCGATATTTAACTTTGGTCCATAAAGAGTGTGTTGAAGTGAAAAAATTGAATAAAATTTATATGCAAATCACTTGCAACTGACCATATTTGCCAGCGAAAATTACATTACGAATACATATTTGCATTGCCGGTGCATTTGTTTTTTTTTTTTTGCTTCCACCTCACCTGCTGAGTGATTCATATTAAGCAGGAGACACTGAGTGCATATTTTTTTGTTTTTAAATTTTCTTTAAAACAAGTTTCGTAGCGTCAAAATCGCATGCGAAAAGAGAGACACAAGTGATGAGTTACAGCTGCCAGAATGTAGGAAAATTAAAAAAAAAAAAAAAAATTGTGTCTGGGAATCTAGTTTGGCTGCGAGTGGTATAAGCTGCAAGCTACTTGACGCATTTCCAGTAAAACTGTTGCAAAAAAGTGTATTTTTGTCAGTCAACATGGCTAACAAACATGACGTTAAAATATTGTTAAGCAAGCGTTTTTGTGGCTTTGCTGACGTTAAGAGACAACTCACGATCAGTGTGGAGTCGCATATAATAAAGACACAGACGTAAATATTTAGTAATTTTTCGTTTGCTGCTCTCCCAACTTGATTAGTGTAGATATTCAACATTGTATTCGCTTGATTTTTTTTTCTGTTTTCACCTTGCATCTCCGAATCTCTTTCTTGTTGGAGTGTGGCCGACTTAAACCGGTCTTGTAATAGAGTAGCATTGCGCTTTGATTATATCATGTCACGGTTACTTGGCAGCGCAACGAATGCAAAGTTTTCTAACTGTTCCCAGTTGAACGTAAAATGTTCCCACCCTGTTTCCAAGCTCGAAAAGTTACAAATTTTATGTTTCTGTTCGTAGGATGTTAGTGGGTTTTTATTTTGCGCGAAAATGTAAATTTTTTTATTACAGACGCAAATGCATGCATGAAAAGGAAATCCAAAATCCAATGAAATGATTGGGTGCTAAGAGATTTGGATCGAATGAGTAGCGTTTCAGTGATGAACATACGAATGGAAGGAATTTAAAAATTGGAAAACACTGTACTAAATGTAGCGAGATAAAAGGAGACTATGCTGAGAAATCAAACTCTTTTTTTGCCGAAAAATATATTTCTTATTAAAAAACTAATAGCCTTTAAGATTTCCCTCGTATTTTTTGCCAAAATAAAATTAATAAATTTCGAAGCGGGAAACCCAAAAATTGTTAAAGCTTTGATAAGCTCAAAAATCGTATTATTTAGTTGGTTTCCTTAACCTCAACGAGCTGTGCGAAAAGACATGTATTTATTTACAAATGTGCAAAGATTTTTGGTCCTCAAGTACTTAGTAGCTGTTGTGACAAAAATTAGCGATTTTTTTGGGACATTCCCTTTCCGATATTTTTTCTTTTGTCTTGTATGTACACTGCCTTTCCTTTACCAAATACATATGCCTTTCTTGTTTTCTTTTGCTTCCTTTGCCATCGAGTGCTATGCACTGTTTTAATGGGCTGTCCAAAAATATTCTGAAAAACAGCTACATTCATAGCATATAGGCGCTGAATGCCTAAATTTCAGTTCATTGAACGTGTGGAACACATTCGTCAATCGTATGCTTTTACTTAAATTAATCGCATTTCCTGTACTAATTTCTTGCCTTCGTTTACTGAGAAATCGGTTCTAAGGTAGGGAAGTTTTTTTATTTCTTTGCGGTCAGCGTATTTGGCTAAAGAGTTTTTCAGGGAACATTCTGCTCATGTACTCTCTTCATCATATGCCCTTGGCTGTATGCTAATTTATAAAGTATTTTCCTTTACTGCCATTTTCTGTATTCACGTTATTTTTATTAAGTCATAATTATAAATGCAAATTAGCAACGGACATCCAAGTATGTAAATAATCTAGTTACGCGTGTAGCCATATTGGCAAACATTCTCATTTGTTTGTACTCTATTGCTATTGTTATTTAGTCACTGTAAATAGATACGCTTCACTGCTGCCATCAATTGAAATGATAATTAGAATGTTGACATAGAAACTACAATACAAAGCATTATTCAATAGCAAATAACAACAATAAAAACCCTTAAATGAAAAAAAACAATGTGGCATAAAAGTAATGTAAATAGATACCCGAAAATGGAATTTCAAATTGTGTAAGCGTAGTTAGATCGGTAGATAGGAGCGAGCTAAGCAAATTGTCGTGGCGACTTGCATTGACATTATTGATATTCGGAAAACGAGAAAAGCAATACCTTTCAGAAGCTTAATTACGTAATGAAAAAAACGGCAACCTTTTCCGATGTCGGTGCGTGTAAGCTGAAAAGAAGCTTATCTTAAAATTTTTGCGTTTATATGACATACCACATGAAGATAGGTTATATAACAACAAACTGTTCCCGAGTTTGAGTATTGAGCACATACAATAAACTGTTACCGAAATAAAATTAACTTATTTCGAATGAATTTAACTGTTCCCACATGAAATTAATTTTTCTCAAATAAATATAACTGCCTTCAGTTGGAGGATTTTTATTTCGCGGTCAGTTGCTTAGATGTTGTCTGATATTATCAGTCGTGAAGAATTTTTTGTGTTTGTATTTTCCTTTTCTACCCATCCTCATCAGATCGTGGGTACACATATGTGCACCCTAAATTATTCAATTTGTAACAAATAGCGACAATTTGTGGTCACTTCTGGTACTCGTGCTACTCCCTATAGGTTAATGAGCAGGGAACGGATTTTTAGGACCTAAAAACCTATAAAAAAGGCAAAATAAAGTAACGAAATAGGCTGGAAATGGCAAAATAAAATAGCAAAAAAGGCAGGAAAAGGCACTAGGTATTGCAAAAAAGGCAAAAAAGGCAAAACAAAATAGCGAAAAAGGCAGGAAAAGGCAAAAAAAAGGTATTGCAAAAAAAGCAAAATAAGGCACTAAAAAAAGACAGAAAATACGAAGAACAATCAAAAAATATATTTATTTTAGAAATACTTATATTACAAGTAAAAAGAGAAAAACTATCAACTAGTTTCATTATATGAAAAATTTGTACTTTGAATCTTTGACTATTTTATCCTTTCGAGTTTCTAACTCATAAAACTTTAATCTGTGTAGTTGTAGTAATATTGAACCATAAGATGCATTTTGAAGTTTTCTGGCAGCATTTTCATTCGATTTTCGCGAAGAAAAGCCTTGAATGTACTAAATGTGCGCTCGACGTAAGTTGATACAAGTGGAGCCCAATTTAAATATGGAACGTTTGAAACGTTCATATTATCAGAAATAAGGGCATTTTCCTCGCCCTTTACAATTTTACCCACACTCCTTATTGTCTTCAAGCCTACGTTAGCTGAGAAAACGGCTTTGAATTTTTTCAACATCAATTTGGCGAGAGGTCCCTGTGCTTCCATAAGCCGCATGGGCATGTGTATATTTTTTAATCTTAAAAAAAAATTGTAAATGCTATAATCACTTTTTTAAAGGTAGAAAGGCAAAAATCTTAAAAAAGGCAAAAAAAGGCAACTTCAAATGTGTATATATGGAATCAGGGAAAGCTAAATCGTGGACATTCTTAATCGAATATACTATATCTCTTTAGCAGAAAAAAAAGCAATTTCCATAAAATCCGTTCCCTGTTAATGAGCTTCCAAAAATATTAAAAAATAAGAAAAATATACATATAAAAATATATAAAAGAGTAAAGAAATAAATTATTTATTAGCTGTTTGAGTTTCAGGTCAATTGATGAATTGGCGAACTGTGGTTCTTTGGAGCGGCGCAAAATTTTAGGACCTAGATTAGTGCGAACTAATTAGGCTCCTAAGCCGTTGGTGCAATACTGCCACCCGAAAAACAACCAGGTGTTTCCTGAAAAGCCCAGACAAGATGGTGATGAGGCTACGAGCCATATGGTCCCCATGAGTGTCACCGATAAAGCACTGTGTACGTCTTGTTTAGAATATGAGAATAGTACTGATGCATTTCTATGCACGGCGTCAAGTCTTTTCCAGACTGATATGGTATATTTTTGGGTTAAATGTATTGAGAATGAACGAGCTACACATTCTCTTTCCCTCGACAAACTACCACGATTCATAAAACCGTATGGTAAGTTTTCAGAGGAGTAATGAATTCCCGTGCCTAAGTACATTGGGCAATATGCCTAACTGCTTGGTAAAAAATCTCAAGTCATTCCATTAGTACTTTAGAAATTATGCCAGATTTTTAAAAATTGCTTCTCAAAAATGTGAAATTAATGTTTTATTTATATAATGTAATTTATATATACTTCTAAAAAGTTTTTACTTAACTTCTTGGCGTGCAATTCGATGCTTTCCTATAATTTGATTTAATTGAAAAACTGTTCCTAGCTCATGAAAATACTCTTATTGCGATAATTTGGTATTCTTACGAGTAAAATGTTCTAAAGTAAATTTTAGTAGTTTTAAAAACTGTTCCCAGATTATCCAAACTGTTCTCAGGCCAAACACTTCTTCAAATTAAGTTTTATTTTTATAAAATGGTTATTTAGCGGTTATAATTAATATTCTATACAAAACATAATTGTATACGGCGTTTTATTGCTCAAATGCTAAATTTTATTTATATTTAAGTTGTGGTGATGTAAAATTTTAAGCCTCATAGTAATCTCGCTTGCTAGATAAAGCGCCGAAAAATTTGTAAAAACTATTATTAAAATTTGCTGTATCAATGCCAACCGCTTTATGAGCAGTCAGGGTGACATTGCTGCCACCAACGCATTGACTTAAAAAATTCTAAATTATTTTTTATGTTGTTTCCGTTCGTTGTGTGAATTCAACAGTTTCATATTTTATTTATTTAGTTGATAGTTGAATGCTATATAAACACAAGAATATGTAACCCATAGGTGCCTATATACATATCTATGTACATATAAACTAAAATGTTTGACCGGCCTTTATTTTGTGGCATTCGAAAGCAAATTTCATTCAAAGTGTTTACGTCATACTTTGTCAAAAATTAAAATTTCGACTTTTGTCTGCTAATTTACTTTTACGGTGTCTGGGACTATTGCTGGCGCGCTTTCTTTAAAAGCAGTCAAGCGGTTACGCCGTATTTTATGCACATATTGTACATACATAAATACAAAAATGTGCAAATGTTCTCAACTTGTGATATTCTTTCACATTTAAAATGATTTTTGATTTTTTTGCTTGGCCGAAAATTGCAGTTTTTGAGTGATAGAATATTCTATTTGTTGTTGGGCTATTTTAAGGAATTCACTCTTAAAGTGAATATGTACTAAAATTTTGATATTTTATCGGCTGTTATTTCGCTTATTGTTTATGGCTTTGCTCTGTATTAAATGGCTTAAAAAAATATTGTTTGGGAAAAACATTGCCAACTGTACACATTTACTCTTTTTTTTGTAATTAGCAATGTTGACAGTAAAATTAAAATTCTTAGAATTTCAAAGTCGTAAGCGCTTAGTGACTAAAAACTTGAAACGATAACACCTTCCATTTTCTACACCACTCCCCTTTTAAATAGTGTCTCAATTTGTATTTTTAAAATAAATATTGACCGAGTGTTTTTGCGACGTAAATCGCAACAAGAGTCAACAATTGCGCCATCAGTGTGAACCACTGCGATTGTCTGCTGTTGTCATCAATTGCTTTTGTTGTCATTTTCAACATTATCAGCTCTATTCCCTCACACAATGTTGTCTTACGATTTCCGCCAGTTTTATTGCTGCCCCTTTGCTACTTGAATGGGGGCCCTTATATTTCACGTGGCGTTAAACTCATTTATTCACTCACACTCACTCACTCACTCTCTGAATCCCTCACTCATGCTTTAGTTGATCGCACATGTGGGAACTGTGAAATAAATTTCCCTCACTTGCTAGGTACTATGAGTATCGATTGTCTAAAATCGCCAGACCCTTAGGCATGCTGTCGCCGGTAGTACCGAACTTACCACATGTTGTGTGTTGCATACATCAAACGACATCATTTAAAATTGTTGTTGCTTATATGCAGGCGATTTTCATATTAGCTGCATATCTTTGTTGTTGTTGTGTTTTTTATATTTTAGCGCAACCCTCCTAATTGGGCCTATCTGCAGCGCATCGCATCAGCATCAGTTCATTTGTTACGCTTGCATACATAGCGCCCTGCAGTTATTGTAACTGATCTGCTTTTTTGGCTGCAAGTGTTGTTGTTTTTTTTTGTTGGCTCTACATTTGTGCACATATTTATTTATGTTTTTGCTTTTGTCGTTTCTATCATTGTGGTTTTTCTTATTAAAGCACTGCAACTGTTGCCTCAAGCGCTTTTCACGTGTTGTTGCTGAACTGTTGCCAATTCATGGGAATTACAGCCTCATTTGTTGTATCATTATTGTGTGCTAAATTCTAAGGCCAGTCTGGACTTACGGCATACAATTCTGGGGATGTGCTAGTGTGAACTGCATTACCTCCATCCAACGTCTGCAAAATAAAGTGCTTCGAGGCATAGTAAATGCGCCATTCTACGTAAGAAACAGCGATCTACATCGTGATCTTGGCATGCCAACTGTCACTGAAATGACGAAACAATTCGCCATAGCTCACAAACAGCGATTAGTAGTTAGGTCACGTCAACGTAGCAGCGTCCAGCTTACTTCGGCTGAATCCTACGCAAAGACGGCTAAAGCGCACAACAGTAGCAGACCTTATGCAAAGCGAGTAGCAGAAATTTATTTTTACTTATATGTCTTTTGAGCATGTATTTAAAATATAAAATGCTTTTTCTTGTAAACTAAAATTATTAAATTAAAATTGCTTGTTAGTTGCAATAATAAGACGTTTCTGTAAATTGTCTAAGATTCGTTAACAATAATAAAAAAAAAAAAAAAAAAAAAAATTATTGTGTGCAAATAAAATTTAACAATAATTGTATAAATGATGTGAAAAATTGTCATCATGTGCGCGCGCTATTTTGGTATTCATTATCACATGCAAATACTTTTAATTTAAATATAAAAAAAAAATATTTTCCATTTTATTTATTTGCCTTCCTTAATTTACTTTAATTAAGATCATGTGACTCACAAACTGTAGATGATTAATTTATTTTGCAATAAACTGCTTTAAATATATTTGCACGTGGTCAATCAAAACAATGCAAGGTACTTACATACGTTCCAAAATAAACAGCAGTATTATTTTGACCGATTTTGGCCCCCGTCGGGTTCAATACAAATTTTACCAAAACCAAAAGTATATCAAAAGGGGTTTTACGATCATTGGTCGGCACATCCTTCATAGTGTTGGTTGTAACTACCAGTAAATCTCAAAAATTTGTTCTCTAATTTGAAACTTTATTGTGCAAAATTGGTACAATATATTTTATTGAAGGTATTGCCCATCGGTTCCCACTTTTTTGGCAATGCATGGATTCCGCGCCAATAAAACTGCTCGCCTTTGGAGACCATGAAAGTACTATCAACTTTCAACTGAAGTGAAGGGATTAAAATTTGTTTACGGTGAATTTAGTTCAATTTATTGATCAACACCTCATTTAGGAAACTTGCGGTGGTAATAAAATTGTTGTCCAATGAATTATACCAAAGCAGCATATCTACTAAAATTAAGTTTGAGCGTGTACGCAATCCAAACTTACTCTGAGAAAAAAAAAATTTTATTGAAAATTTGATCAATGAAAACATTTTTTATCTCTTAATAAAAAAATATCATTTCGAATTCCAAAATTTCTTTGCGTTTGGCACATAAATAATACCTGAAATATCAAATTTAAAACATTGGCTGCGTTTCTTTATACATTCCGGATAATCCCATTTCACACCGGAATAAACAGAATGCGTTTGAAATATACGTCAACATATAATAAGGAACGTTCTAAGGAATAAGTAAACAAAAAAGTTTATTCCAAACGTTCCGAATGAATAAAGAAATGCAGCCATTTTGTATTAAAAAAATCAGATCGAACATTTTTTATTTCGAATACAAATCTTCCCGTATGGCAACGCTGAATGTAACTAGTAAGTAATGAACTAAAAGTCTATCTGTCTAAAAGCAGTCCTCATGTTGCCATAGGTACCCCAATAATATACTTTTCGCTAGTTATGGCTTCTAAGGTGCCCTGTCTGGCTAGTTCAAGTAATACGAGGAAATAAAGAGAGAGAGGTCACGCAGTCCAACACTAGTGGCAATCTTATCATCAGCGATCGCAGGGCTCTGCTCGCCGCTTGGCTGCCAGAGTAGATATTTATCTCTCTAAACGGTATTTCGCAAGTTCCAACCAATCTGCCGCTTCTTTAATGGCAGCTACCTCTGCCTGAAACTAGCTACAGAAATCCGGTAGCCTAAATTTAATATCCAATGGAAGTTCCCCACAGAATATACTTCCTCCGACTCCGCTATCAAACTTCGATCCGTCCGTGAAGACCTTAAGAAAAGTATACAAAATTATACAGAGTAAAAAAGGACTCTTCGTCCTTCCTAAATTCATACTAAAAAGTACTCGTTTGATCCGATTGGATCAAAAGGGCAACCCTGGTAAGGACTTCTCCTCCGATACCATACAGATAAGTTTTGACCACTAGTGCGATATGCGGTCGAACACTGCCATGGTGGCAGATCAATGAATCGTGCCTGGTTGCCCTTTTCGACCGTATTCCGCAACCGTTCGCTTCAATCGCATCAGGAGCATTTGGGAAGCAGTGACACGCTGTTTGATATCTCTTGGTTTAAGGTCGTGAGGTTTCAAGCCCAATGAAATGTCTCGTTGAGTCACGCCTAATATTGCCGCACGTGCTTCTTGGGTTAGGCATGAGGCTTCGTTCAAAATTGCCTCCAATTCGGCGGCTAAAAGGTTGATGACCTTCCTTCGCGTTCCTTGTGGGTTGTGTGTGAAAATCACCACTTTTCAAAAGTTGAGACCCGTACTGGAGCATACTCTCCGTAAGCCTGACACAGCAGCCGATGATTTTCTGTTTCACTTTTCTTCAGATGGAAGCAAAATACCGGCTGCCGGCTCATCGCTGCTACCTTCGATTTGTAGTGACCTCAATGTGCCCTTGTTTCTTGCTGACAAAAGCGGAGGTCGGGAAGTCTGAAAGAAATAAAATACTACACTGCAAGCAATATTCTAAGGACTAACACAGAAAGGAATAACTCGATGCAAGCGCCACCCAGCGGGTCAATGTACATTAGACCGTACCAGAAAAAAAGTTCGCTGTACTCCTTCGAATCCTTTTACAGTGGGATCTTAAGGTGTATCGAAGTTTTTGTCTTGAGACAAATTCGAAAAATATATATTTTTTTTGTTGGCGATCGTAGGGGTTGCCTTTTATTAACATTTTGTCGTCATATCTTCGAAAATTTGTTCTCTTGTCGAAGGAGGTGCTGGCACAAAACTTTACGTTTCAAAGTATACATTTAGGAGATGCTCATGAATTGTTTACATTTTACTCTAAAAGTATTTTGTACATAAATTAACCAGACAATTGGTAAAGCAACTTAAGAACATTTCAGATGTAAATTTGCTGAAAAAATATTACAAGCTTCCGTTGTCATGGCAACAGTGGCTTTTTATAAAAAATCACCAATATTTATGCCACTTTTAAAGGGGCTCATTAGCGCATTTCAAGGTCATTGAGCACTCTGTATTGGTTACAGTAGAAAATTGAAAGTTGGTGGATATAGATAATACGAATACCAAAAGGAAAAAAACTGGATGGTGTCCCGTTTCCTACGATGAAATCTTTGCTCCCATACAAAACTTCGAAAAATTTAAAAATCTTTTTTTTTTTAATTCGCTTGAAAAAATACTTAAGACTCGTAATGTGTACGGCGAATGTTTTTGTTTGCTTGCTAGGCGCTACGATTACGATCTAATGTACCTGCAACTTTATTATGAACGGAGTAGGGAGAGGCAAGAAAAAAAAAATGGTCTGTTCGACAACCTGACAAGTAAATTTCCTGCAGTCAATTTAACATTTTTAATCTTGCAATTGAAAATTTGCGTTCACGGGATTTTTGCAAATGTTTGTAAGTTGCTCCTGAATAATTACCAGTTGAGATTTAATAGTTACATGTCCCTCATACTGCCTGCTTTGGCTGATTACATATTGCGTCTGTTACTTTTCCATATTACATACTTTTAGGCCTCACTGGATTTCATTTGGAAAATTTTGGCGACGAAAATTTAACGTAGCGATTGTCGGATATTATCTTCAAGTTGTGTTTCTTTTTTGTTTTTTTTTTTTTGTAGTTTGACGATTCTTCAAAAGCCCTGCATCTCCATAGAATTTGAAAGGTAGCAATTGGTATTAAAATTATCAATGATTTGAGAAATTTTTATTTTTTTTTTCGCTCACATTTCACTACTCTTCGCCTAAAACCGTAAATTTTATTCAAGTAATTTATAATTTGCTTTATTGCCAACTCGTTAATGACGTCTTGAATTGCATTGGTCAATTGCCAATTGAACCAGACGTGAAAGCCTGCAATTGGCTCGTTGCGGCATCTGAGTTCACAACACACACACACACACACATGTAAATAGCCATTTCACACAGGTAAAATAGTGTTGTGGAAAGTGTTTTTTTTCCAATTTCTCTTATTTAGTTTAGGTTTTTGCATTAGTGGATCTTTCAATATTTTTTTTTTTAATTTCGTCGCACATTTTGTGCTCTTTGTTCTCTAATTCTATTGATTCACTTTTCTCAGCCTCTCTGGTGTATAGCATCAACATTTCACCTTCAATTATAATGTCACACACTGCATTGTGTCAGAGATTTACGTCATTGCCATGACAAAATTCACAAGCAAAGGTTTACTAAATTTAAATTTGTTAAATAAAATTAGTTTAGAATTTAGAGTGTCTATGTTTGCGCCGGTGTGTTGTATTGAATACATACAAATAAAAATAGCATAATTGGGGCAAACTTGTAACGTTGAGAAGGTGAAGGAACGCAACGATGATGATGATTATGATGGTGATGAGCTGAAGCGATGAAATGAAGGATGACAGCTTTTAGGTGGTTCTACTGTTAGTACATATGTATGTACTTATATAGAATTTTAGGTACAAATGTAAGGCATGAAAATGGAAAGTTCTTAAGGTGAAAAGAGCTCCGGAAATTATGAAAATCCCGAAACTTTAACTTCCAGTTTCTCGAGTCGAAGCCAATCAGCGAATTGAAATTTTCTTAGGCTAGTGGAGCGCTCTAACACTCCGTAGATCCTGTGTTCGATCTCTGGTCCGATATCTAAAATAACAAAAAAGTTGTTTATAAGAGCTAAAACCTTTTTAACTTGTTTATGAATAAAATAACGAATATTTTCGATTAAAATGTCATTAGCGTACTAACAATATAAATAATCAATAACATAGACAATTTATTTATTTCCTATTAAGTATGTAGGCAAACACTAATGTATCATTAGGCTGATAATGTGCATTTGACAGAAGAAAAAACACCACCACGCGCTTGTTTACTACAAAAAAAATTGTAGGCTGGACAGCTGTTAGAATTTAAGTAAATATTAGCCGCCTTCGATTTGTCACCGCTCTGCTTGCTATGTTTGAGCTCTCTCTCACTAGTCAAAAAATTTGAAAATGAAAACAACAACAAAGCTATACAGCTGAATTCCATACAAGAGAGTATTAGGATATCTCATAAAAAGGGGTCTATTTGTCTAAATGGTTTTATCTTTATGCTCGGTATACATATACAGTGAAATCTCGATATAAAGAATCTTAATACAACGAAAAACTCCATCTACAGTCATGTAAAAAATAATATTGACACGATATTTTGATAAGTTTTGGCTATTTTCATTTTGGTTGTTTATTGCTTATTATTTTTTTCATGAAAATACATCTTACAAGAACCATATAAGTCAAAATTTAAAACTTTGTAGAAAAATTAGAAAAGCTCAAAAAATCGTAAAAAAAACTTTTTATTAAGAGTTTATAACAAAAATTTAAGTATGCTGTTTTTTAGCCCATTAAATTCTAGCTTAATATGGTGCCAGTTTTAAGTGTCGCGTAGATTTTTTATAATATTTTTGCCGATGGTGTTTCTATTCTGCTCCATACAAAAAAAAAAAAAATGTCCCACATACTTTGTATGGAAAACAATTGTTGAAAAAATTATTAACTAAGGTTGTAGTTGTTGTAAAATTTTTCTAATTTTAACACAAAGCTTAAAATTTGGATTTATATGGTTTTTGTTATTAATGGGATGCGTTGTCATGGAAAAAATAATTAATATTAAACAGACAAAAGAAAAATAGTTAAGACTAGTCAAAATGTCGTG
The DNA here is from genome assembly GCF_013731165.1 of Rhagoletis pomonella. Classification (NCBI taxonomy): domain Eukaryota; kingdom Metazoa; phylum Arthropoda; class Insecta; order Diptera; family Tephritidae; genus Rhagoletis; species Rhagoletis pomonella. The sequence goes on from NW_023458562.1 coordinate 33,193,115, forward strand.
CCGCTATTATTTTTTCCATGACTGTATTAAACATGTTTGTTGAGCCCCCTGAAAGAATCTCGTTGTTGCGAAAATTTCCATACAAAAATGGTCCTTAGATAAAACGAAGAAATTTCGAGACTATCGGAATAGTTATATTGACGGTTAAAGTGCCGTTAGCAAAAACACTTTATGTGTATAGCTCAGTGTCATCTTAACCCTCTGCGACTGGCGTGGTAGTCTGACAGCCACCGAGAGTTCGACATTTTTCCCGAGCTTCAATAACATTGATTACTAAAAAGGCCTATTTTTCGACATAAAAAATTGGTGTCTGAGAGGCTACAATTCAGCAAAACAGTGAAATTTCGGTCACGTCAGTAGCAGAGAGTTAAAAGCCTCTACACAACGAAAACCTCTACGAACGAAAGCAGTCTACTCTCGGCCAGAGAGACGTTACAGTTGCACGTGGCTTTGACTGGCGGATGCTTTTGCTGGCCAACTGAGCCGCAACGCAATTTTTTGCAACATAACTATAGCCTAAAACCCTTATAAATTAGACTAGTTAAGCCAGTCCTGGGCCTACTAACGCTGAGCGCACTGTGAACAAATCCAATGCCGCTTGGCTGTCAGTGTCCCCTGCTGAAGATAAATTGCTTCCTTAATAGCAGCTAATTTTGCCTGGAAAACACTAAAGTGATGTGGAAGTCTAAATTGATTGAGGTTGATGGATGGCTTCCAGAAATATACACCCCTCCATTAACCCTTCCGTGGAGAAACCTACCTGTGTTTTATTCCAATTACAGCCTACTATCCACTCAATCTTAGAGCCGATACATGTGGAGGCAGGTTATATTGGTGAAAGTTTAGCTAAGCGGTCATCGATGTTGTCCATATCTTAATGCAGAAGCCTAGATTTATTCTTAACCCTTTCAGGACCAAGGGAAACATATTGCCTAAAAAGTCTTTCTACACATATGGATATTATTGTCTCGTTGAGCTATTTATGTGAAGAAATTTTAGAAAAAATAAATTTTTCAAAATAAGATTTTTTGTTGTTTTTTAGGAAAGAAATATGTTTACCCAACTTAAAAAAAAAATACCAAAGATTAAAAACTAAAACCTTTTTTAAGAAAAAGATCAATTTTACGGTGATTTATGTCGGGAAAAATATTATTTTTTTTTGGGATAGAAATGTGATGAAAATAAGTAGTTCGTAGGAAAAAATAATATGAATAAAGTTTATAAAAGTATGAAAACAAATGTTGTTTGGCGAAAAATTATTTCTTTGGAGAAAAGCAGTACATATATTAAATATATATATATATTTGGAAAAAAAATTTTATAACAAAAAAAAAGTTCTTAAAGAGCATTTTTAGGAAGGAATTATTTTTTACGAATAATTTTTTTTTAATATACGATTTTTTAACCCTCAATGAATAATATTTTTCATTTGTAAATATGAGTTTTTTTAATTATAGGCTTATGCTCCTGAGAGGGTTAACCTAAGCCTCAAAGCAGTCAAGGGATTACTTATTGGGAGTTGCAGAGTAATAAAGCGCTTGCGCTATGAGGCATATGTTTAAGTGATCTTGCGAGGTTCCAAGTGTTTTTTAAATGCATACCCCGGCTATGTATATTTATATGGTTTAAATTATGTACATTTGTATGTATGCACATTTGAATACTTGTGTGTCCTTAATTCTTAGAAGTATTCCATATTTACTTAGTTAATAATATTGAGTCACATTTTTATCAATTGTTAAGTAAAGTTTCTATATAAATTTTGTTTACCTATTACTTATACATGCGTATGTATGTATGTATGTATGTATTTCTAATGCGCATTTGCGAACAAGTATATTTTTAGTTCAGCGCTAGCTAATATTTGAGTAGTTAATTAGCAAAATTTTACTGAGTTTTTTTTTTAACAAAATTCAAGAACTTGCAACAAATTAAATATATTTAATTTACTGTGGGCTATTATTTTTCATGATTGTGAAATTGTGAGATACCTGCGGTTTTTCGTAGAAAAAATTAACACATTGCTATTCTTGTAGATAACAGTTTGAGTTGTAATAAACCGAGTGCAAGCTAAGTTAAGTATTTGACAGTCATGTCCATAAAAACAATTATCGTAGCTGCTTGATAAGAAAATATTTAGTTATTGTAAACATGAGTAGTTATACCGTAAATTGCCCATAAAATTTACAAGCTACTGGGCGAAGATTAAAAATTGCCCCAGAAAAGCGCTAATTACGATTTATAAATGGTAACTACTTAGGTACTTAACTTAAGAAAAATTTAAATTAATGGAAAGGCAATCCTTTAGCATAACACCAACTTGATATTACATATTATTACCAGCGTGGCTATAATCACAGTATTAACTGTAAATTACAGTTTCTTAGACAAGCTTGAAGTTTTTAAAATTACCTCCTTGCAAAAATGAGAGTTTTTTTTTCAAAATTTTAGTTGTGAATGAATAAATTAAAATTCAGTTTCTTTGGAGCAAATTTTCAAATCAATTTAAATAAAACCAAAATGGGAATCACTCTAGAAATTCTAGCATTTTGTGGTAAAACTAAAGAGCTTTTAAAAATGCTTAAGATTGCATTTAATTTCAGCTATCGAATGAATTGTATAAAAGATTTAACAGGTAAATTTTGGAAAAATAATGAAATTAAATTCCATCAAAACCAAATGTGATTTAAATGTACCATTTTACCATATAAAGGCATTTGTTATTAAGTTACGCATAATTTAAACTGTTAATGTTATTTCATTTTAAATTAATTGTTTTTTGTCATTTATATTTATTAAAGTTTAAAACCTTAATTTTCCAAAAACCCTTCGTTTTGAGGGTTACATTTTTTTTGGTGAAAGTAGAGTGTTTTCTTCAGAAATTGCAGTTTTTTGGAAAAAAGTCCAGCGACATTGATTATTATATAAAAATAGATAAAGTGAAGCATTTACACGTAGAATGAAGCCCTTGAAGCGGATGAAGCGTATCAAGCATATACAATCAGCCATCAATCACTTTCAAATCTGCTAAATTTTCTTAGAATACCATAAAAAGGAGTTAAGTTATACATACATCACAGTAATCAAAATTGGTGTCAAGCATGTTCAAGCAGCCATTATTTAGTGTTATTTAAGTTTTATTTCGAAAAACGAATGTCATTCTTATCTTGCCCTAGTTAGCATTATTATTTTTTGAATCACATAACAATGAACTTCATTCAGCTGCACTTAGAACAAAATAAATAGTGGAAGCTACATTTTCGATGAAAAGTAGTGTCAAGCATGTTAAAACAATCATGATTTAGTGTTACTCGAACTTTTCTTTCCCTGAATTATTTTACTCAAGAGTATAGGTATACGTAATTCGTTCAACAAATGTTGTTAATCGCATTCAATCATTCACTATTATATGTCTTTCAGTTGTTGTAAAAAACTGAAAAACAGTGTCAACCATACACAAGCAACACGTTAATCATCAACTGTTTCAATTGGATGCCACAAAAAAGCGAAGTATTCTTCTTTTATCCCGAAAAAGGTAGTAAAAATGCATTTAATAAAGCTTTTGAAATGAAAGGTAATATCAAGCATGTTCAAGCAACCACGATTTAGTGACATTCTTGAGTAAAAACAAGACTTTACGCTAAAAAATTATACAAGCAACCACGAATCACATTAAAATGGACTAAAGCTTGCTTTTATTATAAAAATCTTTGTGAATCATCTCCAAGCAACATGTCAAGCATGTTCAAGCAATACGCCAAATACCGTAAATTTACCACGTTTTTGTTAAGTGACAAAATTGATAGGCAAACAAATATTTCTTACTTTATATTTAACATTAATCATCTTGCAATAATGAATAAAATCATAGATACCAAACATTGTGTGTGGATTATTTAATCAATTGGCCATAAGTTAACGTTCCTTTTTATAAAAATTTAAAATATATAAAATTCAATCAGATCAACAACTTTTGTTTTTTTTTTCATTTTGATTTGAACAAAATTCCTTAGTAGTTTTCTAGTTAGAGATTATAATTATTAAGAAAAAGTATCTATATTGATTCGAGATAAATGCTACGAAATTGTTCATGCAAACAATTTACGTATTTTGTATTTAGTTCTGCCTTTTTTGAAGAAGATGTGCGTTATGTATTTGAATAACAAGCAAATCTGCTAACCGCATTCCTTACGAGTCATTTAAAATTTTTGCAAACATTCCGCAAAAGTTGTCTCAAATTCCTTAAGCGCTTCTAAATAACTAATATGTTAGTGCCACGATGAAGTTTCTTAAAAAGCAGGAGCTTCAGCTTTTCCACCAGCTGCATACATATCGACTTGAGTTAAGTTATTCAAGTTTAATTTTCTTTAAAACAACTTTTACGGCTATATTTGTTGTTGGAAATTTTATTTGGCAACATTTTATAACATTTTTGTTATGGCTTAGTTTGTTTTTGTTCACAACAAAAACATAACTGGAGCGCTGCAATACCAAATGTCTTGTATGTATAAGAGTTGAATGGAAAAATAAAAAAAAAGTGCAGAAACGTGACCTGCTTTTGAGTGTGTTTAACGGTTCTCTATGTGACTTCTACATACGTACATATGTATGTACATTAGGGGGGTCCAAGAATGCATGTAAACAAGTAAAATCGTAGTTTTAGTTATCTCACCCCTAGAATTGTTCTATGCCGAAAAACTTTGACTCCTATTTTTTTTTTTTATTTTAAATTAAAAAAATATTTAGCGCTCAAAGTTTTCCATGTATTTTATATGGGGAAAAACCATTTTCCTGGAAATGGTATATAGTTCGGGAAAATCAATATTTTTCTATCTGTAAATTCTGTTTCTCTTCAGAAAACTTCCAAGAATAATTCACAATATTTTATTTTACCCTTTTTTAATATTAGCGATTTTTATTGGTGTCCCCATTACATTTATTGGGGTTTTTAGGAGCCTTATAAAAAATAGCTAATAAATAAAAATTGGTTAAATAAACAAGAAAAGTTTGTCGATCGAAAAGTATTGGTTTTCAAGAATTCTATACCATTTCTACGATTTTTTTTCCATATAAAAGCCATGGAAAACTTTGAGCGCTTTGAGCGACCTCTGAAAATTTTTTGTTTTCAAAACAAAATAAAAGGGGTAAAATTTTTTCGGTATAGACGTATAGACGGTATAGACTAGGGCGTGAGAGTATTACAATTCCGACTTTAGATTTTTGGACCATCCTAATGTACATACAATATGTATGTAAGTATGAGAGGGTTAGTCTTTGTAATATGCATTGTTTTGCTGCAGCAAATCTCAAAGCTGAAAAGTTTTAAAAAAATGAATGGCAGCAGCACAGCAATGAAAAGTTGAAAAGTTTCAAGAGTAAAATGAAAAAAAGGTATTTAAGTAAAAAAATATGGGGGCAACATAACAATAGGAAGTTAAAATAAAATGTGAAAATATTATTACAATCTAAAATTTTAAAATTAATTCATAAAATAACAATAAAATTTCTTAAAAGTTCCCCAAGCTTATATATTTTTAATTTTTAAGTACTTATATTTTCTAAAACTAATTTGATTAAAAAGTTTAATTTTTTTTTTAATTTTTTGTTTTTTGTTTGAAATTATTTTTTAGGACAAATTCCGCTGTTAAGTCATTTATCACTCAACCATTCTCACTTATCTTAAAGTCTACAGAATTGCCGGCCAGCAGAGCCTTTCGTAAATTTATTTTATGCTTTTCTGCTACTCATCGTTTGTCGAGTTTATGGTAAAATTTGTGCATTTGTTAGACACATATTTAAGTAAATGTTTAGTACGTTTTTGTTTCTATAGGATCATTAAAAGGCGCACTTGAATATTCTTCATCAAAATTTCGCATTGCATTTCTCGTATTTGTGTTATTTTTATAAATAATATATCAGTTTATGACTTGTGGTATTATTATTTGTTTTATTTTTTGGGATTTGTGGTTTAGTGTTGTTTTAATTTACTTCTGGCTGTTTTCCAAATTGTGACTAATTTCTAAAATTGTTTGTAGTCGTGGTATCTGCTTTTGCATCTGTTTTTATTTCGTAATGTATTTTTTGTATAAACTTTCAGCAAATTTGTTTAAAAATTTTCACGAAGCGAATAATGTTACCATAAACAACTTCTTCGACTATATTTATTGGCGAAATATCGTAAAGGGAAATATCGAAAAAATAATGCCCATAAAAAGTAAAAAAAGAACTGTTTCCGCAGAAAATAAATATAATAATAAAAATTTCAAACTTTGGAGAAAAATACAGCAAATTTTCATTAAAATTTCAAACTTTTTAATAAAAACAATTCAAGTATGCAGTTTTTAACCCATTCGAATTTAGTATAATAAAGTGCAAACTTGCAGTTGCTAAAAAGTCCGTTGGAAGAAAATGCTCAACACCGTCAGAAAAAAAATTTAAAAAATCAATGGAATTTTTTCGCAACTTAAAACTTGCAATTCGATGTACTAGAGATGAATGGTCTTTAGAACTGCACACTCGAATTTTTTGTGTAAATCTGATTAAAAAGTTTGAAGTTTTGTTGAATTTTTCTAAATATTCTTCATAGTTTAGAATTTTGACTTTAATTGTTTTTGCTGTAGAATGAGTTGTGTATATTTTTATAAAAATTCACGAAAATATTTACCCTGAAAAAAATATTTCTTTGAGTTATTTTATATTAGGGTGGTCCGACTAAAAGTAAATTGGGTTTATTAAATCTAAAGGGGTGGTCGCAGGATTGTTCTACACCGAAAAAATATACCACTATTTTCTTATATGGAAATTAAAAAATATTTAGGGGGTGCTCAAAGTTTTCCATGTATTTCATATGTGGAAAAAAAACAATTTTTGGCAGAAATGGTATACAAATCTTGAAAAAAATATTTTTCGATATGTTTCCCTTCCGGTAATAAATAATACCAAATTTTTTATTTAACCATTATTCAATTGTAAATATTTTTTATAGGGGGTTTCATTTGCCCACCCACCGAACCTGCAGATGTTATCTTAACTTGCAGTGACCTGGCCCCATAAGTCTTTCTACCTCTTTCTATCTCAAATCTAAGTCCAATTACGTTGGCCTCAGCATTGTCATCCTCGAGCTTGGATCCATCAGTGCAAAACTACCAAATGTCCTTGAAAGTATCCTCTCATGCTCGCTAAATTGATTAGTTGCAAAGCGCTTCAGCAAGCCTTTGCACATTTCTTAACTGAAATTTAGTAAAAAAAAAATATTTTGCATTTGTTGTGCATTTCACTTTAATGACCAAAGTAATTTACGAAAACCAGTCGTTAATTACATATATGCATGTGCATATGAATGTGTGTGAATTTGCCATTGGTCTGTTTCGCGCAAAGCTGATGTGTGTCAAATACAAAAATAATACAAAAGAGCGAATTCTGTAAAGTAAACCGACATGAATGACAAATGCATGCAAATTGGCGATGATATCAGGTGTGGCAGTAAAATATACAAAAATATTGGCTTAGAATTGTAAATAACTGGAAAATGATAAATTTTGGCTTTAATAAATTACCTTTTAAAAAACATGCATACAAGTGTAAGTCCAGAAATTACGAAACAAAATATTAAAGTGAATTGAGGATGAGTATTATTATAAAAATAATATATGTACTTTTAATTGTTGCTATAATCTCATGGCCTTATTCATAAAAAATAAAGAAGGTTTAAAGAGTTTTATAAATTGATGTTTTCATACATTTTTCAATTTATAAACCTTTTATAAGGCCACTTTATTTTATATGAATAAGGCCATTGTAATATAAAAAAGTCGACAATTCCGTTAAATGCGCAATACTGTGTTTCCACGTGCAAAAATTGCACGATTTGGATACTGACCAATTTCAACTGGAATCGCGATATGGTTCTCAATTATATCTAAAAAATCTTTTGTTAAAATAAAAAATTGTATATTAATAAAAGCAAAAGGAACAAGTTTTTAACGAAATCAGTTCAACTTGTATTATGAACTGGCGAAAGAATCAGTAGTAGCGCAAACGAAGTCGTAAGCCGTAGCGTAACAGAAATTGTTATTAAAATCTAGATTAATCATGTAAATAGTTACAATTTCAAGTTGCAATTGGGCACCGAAATAGCGCATGATAACATAAAATTCAAAAGTGTTTCTTAAAAACATTTTGAAACTGCCGTAAAGAGCTACTACGTTGCTAATTTTTATGCGAACCAGTCTTTAAATATAGATATATTTTTTTTTTCAAATACACTTTTCACGTCGCAATTTCCAGAATCCCACTACAGAGCTGTTTTGTCTCAAGCTTGTTTACACAAATTTTTATGTCACCAAAAACCCAAAATTTTCTTTGTGCCTAGTTAATGTACCTTAACCCTAGAATGGTAACGCTAATACGCTAATACATAGCCCGTTATTGGTAACGTACACAAAAATGTATGTAGTAAATTTCTTAGGTTTTTAATGCATTTCACAACTTTGTTCAAAAAAAAGTATGTGTGTATTCTTAAATAACATAAAGATCGCAATTGAATGCGCATATAATTTTTCGACTTTCGTTCGCATCACTTAAATTGCTGTCAATTAGCACAGCTTCTATTTCATCTTCAGCGCGTGTAAGTCATACCTACACGGGTTTACTGAGATCACTGCAACATTAGGCAAAGACTAATGCTTACGTTGTTTTACGTTTTTTTTATATGGCAAGGGGTTTATGTATACCTAGGCGACTTAACAGATTTTTATGTAAAGCATATACATATGTACATACATAAATTTTGCGTACGTTACCATTCTAGGGTTAAACTTTAAACTATTCGAATTTGTTAGTACTCTTTCTTCAAGAAAGGGTTTTAATTTTATTCCTGCACTTTAATCGCATTAAAAATAAAGAACAAAATGGACAGTAAATCGATTTTTTCCCCTTACTTATATACATACGAGTGCAATACATGAATGGTAACAACAAATACTCTTAAAATATGTCAATCATGACATTTGACTTGTTGACAATCAACAATTAAATGTTGTATTTTTAAGATGTCAACGTTGAATTGCAAAGTATTACCTTAACAAAATATCGATCGTTCTTGATTGTTTAATTTAAAATGCGATGTGTCAAGAAATTTTAAGTCATGGAAATTGTGAAATTTACATGGGTACAGTTTCTAAAATGTGTAGGGACTATTCTTGCTTCAGGAAAAAGGAATTTAAAGGTGAAAAGTGGTACTATGCGATAATATAATTTGGAAAATTTAAAAAAAAACCTTACTCGAAAAATTCGTAAATACAAATTTTTTTACAATTTAACCTAAAATCCCGACGTGTTGGAGAATTTTAAATGCCATTTACTTCAATAGTGTCATAATAATTCAAATATTGAGTTAAGTAAGCAGAAATTACTGCTACCTCTTCTTCTATGTTGTGTAAATAGATGTATCAATTACCAGCACTAGAATCAAATATGTATTTACAATGGGAGCATAAAGCAAGCAATTTCAAAGTGAAATTGTTTCCAGGACTAATTATCTATTTATTTTTAAGAATTTTCAATTAAAATATAGTTCGTTCTCAGACAAACCCCATAAAACCTCAAGTTTAGCAATTTGTAGAAAACTACAAAAAAGTGCAACAAATTTTCACCTAAATTTCAAACTTTTTCTCGGACACAGAAAGGGAAGGGACCTGCAGTTTTACGCCCAGTTTGAACGGCGATTGTATTTTTATATGACAAGCTGAATACACTCGGAGTTTTGCCATTGCCTAAAAACACTTTTGTCAGGACCTAGGGGCGACCGTTAGTAGAAAAAAACTTTTTTTTTTTGTTTTTTATCGGAAACTGTACTCGAACCCGAGAATTTATCAGTTTTTTCGACTAAAAGATCGTTATGCTTGGATTATAATAGTTCTAATTTTTCTCAATATTGTGTTATCGAAATTGTTTGCGATAAAAAAATCCTTGTGCTTGAATTTCGATTTTGCGATCAGATATGTAAAAAAATATCTTAAATTTTTTCCGATTAAAAAACTGTTATTTCAAGGATATTCAAAGACAAAATTTTAAAAGGGCATTTTCCATAACCAATTCGTCCTTATGCACTAAAAAATTTTATATTTTTTAATTCTACTTCTCTTTTATTTGATACCAACATCGTTATTCTACATTGGGCTGAATTTTTTCAATATTTTTTTAAATTAATTTCAACGTCCTTTAAAAAAAAAAAGCTGACGCCAGAGGGAAAAACTAAATACACTACATTTTGCCTATAGTTTCGCGAATATATTGATTTTTTTGTGTGTAAAATTTACTGTCGCACTTGTTATCAATGTTTTAAGAATTTTCTAATATAAAAATGTGTTACACTTGGATTCTACTGTTTTCGTTCATACTTTATATTTATATAGCTACGACTGGATTTCGATTTGGTCATATTTTTCCGTAAAAACTAATCGGTACGCCTAAATTAAAATTTTTTCGATTTTATGCTATTTTTTGTCGAATGCTGATATTTTATAAATTTGCGATGAAGACACCTAAATTCCAGATATTGAATAAATTGTTTTCTTATATATATTTCATCGAAAACTTTTTTCGATGGAAAGTCCTTACCCTTGGATACCAATACTTTGTCGGTATTATAATTTTTTTAAATAAATAAAGTTACTTTTGGACTTAACATTTTTTCGATTATATTGTATAGATATTTTATGATTACTTCGTTAAAAGTTGAGCTAAGAAGTGGTTACGCTTGCGTTCTTGTTTTGCGGTCATCATTTCTAGATAGTTTATATTTTTTAGAAAAAAAAAATAGGAATCAAATTTAATCGATACTTTATGATTTTAATTTTTCTCTTAATGCTCAATGTAATATTAAAGGAGCAACTGTAATTCAAATCTTAAAATAACGATTATTTTCAAACGAACAAGTTCTTGGCAGACAAAAAATTAAAAACCGCTGACTCTTCCCTCGATTAATCGATTGAAATTTTTTTTGTCATCCCTCGAATTCTTAAAAATAAAAAAAGTTTCAAGCAATACTGAATATGTTTAAGACTATGAAAAAAGTTCTCATACAAATTTCTATTAGGTATTTAAATCACAAAAATGTTTATGACAAAAATTGGGAATTTAGTCATGTCCGGGTCAATGGAAACCGTGTAATTGTGTTGAAAATAGCCATTAAGTATTTTCTAAAAACACTTTTTAAATACTAAACACTTTTTTTTTAATTTGAGTCATTTCGCTTTATAATAGAAAAATTCGGCATAATACCACCTAGCTGCTTAAATAAAACAAGCCTTCAAAACTTTCAAAATTTCAAATTTCAAAATTTTCAAAACTATTTCTTTTATTTATCAAAATTTCATGACACATTTAATTTAAAATATGGCACATTATTTACTAAAGGCATAACAAATTATGTATACCAGTACTTATGTCTAGACTTGTTTTTAAATTTCCCATTTCTTCGCTTATAGAATTAATCTTCTTAAACAACTTTCACACTTTTACAGAATTTTAATTTAATTACTAACATAATTAACACACTCACACGAGTCTGCGCTTCGCACTGCCTCCACACAGGATTTATTTTCAAATTTAATCAATCTCGCTTCAATAAATTTTGCGGAACTTAATCAACGTGTTCATCTAACGCCACCATCACGGTGTAGTTACATATATGTATACATATACAGGTGCACATAAGTATAATTAGTAAGGTCTTAATACTTCGTCGGCACATCACCCCAGCGTGCAAAGCCAGTCCCAGGTAATTACGTTGCATTTTCAGCGCAAATTATAGACCTGCGACCGTAAACGCCACTTCTTGCCTTTCTCTTGCCGGTTTACCACATCCATTGCGCAGCATTAAATGCAACCATATACATATACATATACACAGTGCATAGATTGACTTGTTTATGTATTTGTTACCTACTGCCTGTGATGTTGTTGTTGTTCGTTTTGCTGGTGGCATTTCCGTTGTCGCAATTGCAGTGTTGATGGTGTTGCTCATACGCCGTGTTGACCCAGCAAATGCCACGCGCAAATCGCCAAACTGTCCTTCACCGTTATTATTGGCTACTCAGTGCCACATGTGTACCTAGGGTATGTGTGTGTGTGTGTGTTTACGGTAGCATTTTGATTTCATTTTAACATTCCAGCGAATGTGGAATAGCTGACTAGCCTGACCGCTAGCAATTGTCAGTGTCAGTGTAATTTTTCTGTGGTATTGATTTTTTCGCTGGCTAATTTGCCACTTTTTTAATGTTTTATTGGCATTTATGCGGTCAATTCATGGGTTTTACTTGTGGACACAAGCGTGTGTGTTCGTATGTGTGCTTGATTTTCATTTCGTAGTGCTTTGCTTGTACTTACTTAAGCAGCACGTGCAGTTTGATTGCTTTCTATAAGTTTATTTGTTATTCACATTGCTAAGTTTTTACACTTAAGAAGTATTTAAGTAGCTTTTGCTCATACTATATATGTATGTATATGTGCATACATACCTAAATATATGTATACATATCTATTATTTATGAGCGAGAAATTCTATCTAATTATGCGTTTATTAATTTTGTTCCGTCGCGGTACAATACTTTATGTGATTAAATCCTCTTGCTCACCGCTTTTATCATTTAAATTTTCTTGCTTTGTTTTGATTTCTTGGCGAAAAGTTCATATCTACCGAGCAAATTTATTTATTTACTGTCTCCTTCCTTTTTTACATAACGACTTACACTTTTACCGCTTATTTGCTGTCTAGCTTCGCATTCGCTAATGACCTCTAATGACAGTGTCCGCGGCATTCATTAAATAATTGTATTTACTACATATGTATATATACATTAGGGTGATCCAAAATAACTAACCTTACAAATTTATGGCCTTAAAAGGACCTATCTACTGAAAAGAAAACTACAATAAACTAATTTTTAGTGTAAGTTTTTTAATTTAGCATGAATATTTCCAATCATAACGCCCTAAAACTGCATAGCACATATTACGACTTTCATAGCCCGTAAGTATTAACATTTTTGAGTCTAAGTAAACAACTTTAAAATAATTTTTTAGAATTTCATGCACTACAAGAATATACCAAAAACAAATTTTATCTCAAACGGTTCAATAGTTATAACATTTTTAATGAAACCAAATTTTTTCACTTGCATTTTATTAACATAGGAAATTTTTAATGCCCTTTTAAAATTGGAATAAAAATTTCCAAATGGGAGAATTTTCTTCTTAGTAAATAGGCCCTTTTAAGGCCATAAATTCGTTAGGTTAGTTATTTTGGATCTTCCTAATGTACATTAGGCTGCATCCCTCTCCATACAAAAAAGAAATTATAAAATATATTATGATCTAAAATACTCCATTAAAATATTAAGATTTATGTGGCCTGCAGCCATTCGAAAATACTTGCAAACATCGATATATAAAACAAAATTTGTTTGAAAAAGACTTTTGAGGTATTTTTAAATCGTAAGTAAATCTTAATATTTTCTTAACATTTTGTCGGAGGTGATAAAATATAATTAGTTTTATAATTCCGGAGAAAAACCGCAACTTTTTTTTTGATGAAGCACCCTAATGTACATTCATACTTTTTTAATTCAAGTATGATACCTGGTTTTTTTAAATATTTAAGATTTTTATGTGTTTCAATTTTTTAAGAGGACTTAGCGAAGCGTTTATAAAGTGAAAATTTGTGTGAAAATGTTACTTCATAGAGCTCTTTAAACCTTTTTTTTTTTATGAATAAGGCTATAAGTACTTTTAAGTTTGGTCTATTACATAATATAGCAATTTTTTTCTTATGAAATGTGCTGGCAGTTAATTGAAAATTTTCATTAAATTCACATACGCCCTGCATCACTTGAATATGCACTTGAGATTTCTTCAAGAACCTGGCTTCTGTCTCTTGTAGGCATTGGAAAAAACTTATTACTTTTTATTTTCGGGTGCTATTTCCCTAATGTCAATATGTGGAAAGACTCCCTATTCGATTAACTTTTTAAATATTTCCAGGACATCACACATTTTTATAACCGGAAGACTGCCAATCATCAAATGGATTGTCTGACAAAATAACCAATTAAATTAATTTATTGTTCAGAAATGAACAAATCTGGTTCTAAACTCCTTCAATACTACCTAGATTCCTAATTCAATATTCGGCATATTAAACCTCCTAATGAAATCTTTGTCAATTAAAGAAGTTATAGTTAGGAAGTTTTTTGACCTCTTGATTTTTAAATTTTATTTATTGTATTGTAAAATCCAGTTCAGCGATACATTTCAGCTGGGCGTTCCTGCAATTTTCGGATTACAAATATTAAATCAAATGAATTTCACAAACGGCTACTCAAATTTTCTATTTGAATTAAATAAGTACATACATACATACTGTATACAGTTGTATATGAATGTATATATATATGCTTGTATGTATGTACGCATTAAGGTAAACAAACAAATAAATGTTTCTTCAATTGAAATTCATGAACAAAAAAGGACAATATTTGTATATGTATTCAGGCACGCACATAAATTTTTAGATTGCGGCTATTGTTAGGCGTGTTTTTTAGCAGTAGAACAGTTGCTAGTTTTTAATAAAATAAATACACATGTAATAAATGTATGTATATCGCTCGTTTTCTGGAAGACGATCACACCTCAAATGTGAACACATTCGTTTGCTTCTCATTAGAATAGAATTGTCTTTTTTTTGCTTAGCAACTTTAGTTGGAAGAAAACTATCACTCTTTGAACAGGATAGAGTTTTGTCCTCTAGATTTTACAATTATATTTGTTGAATTTTTAGTTATTGTTTATTATTAGTCAAGCGGAAAAACTTGACTTAAAACTTTAGATCGCTCTTTCACGCTTTTCTGATTTACATGCTAAGTTATGACGTTCTACCAGAAAACCGGTGATTTGTATGCCCATATATCTACATGTGTATTTGCTTAACGCTTATCTTGGAATTCGGTCGCAAATTTAATTAATATGCTGCGTAATTTTTTATCTTTATGATAAATGTAGAGGCAAATACAAATGGATATTAGGGCGGCCCTTTAAATATCAACATCTAAATTTTTATGGGTTAGCCCTTTTTGTGTTCTAAGTGTAAAATAAAGACATCTACGAAAATTTCAAAATGTCGAAACAAATTTTTAGGGCTCGCAACCAGGGTTTGAAAAAATTAACTTTTCTTAAATCACAAAAATTCGATTAAGCAGGCAATTGAAAGAAATTTACGAAAATTCCAAAATTGTAAATAAATTTTTAGAAATCGCTGGCGGGGTTAAATTTTTTTTTTAATCGCAAAAATTCGATAAAACTAAAATTTTGAGTTGAAATGTTATAAATTTAACATAATTACATATTATTGAAACTTATTCATATAAATTCATAAACTCGCTGAGTTATAGCTGGTCAAAGCAACATTTTTTCGAGTTTTCGCGACTAAAAAAACACACTTTTCAAACGCTAATAGCGATCCCTAATGACGAATTTCCATTGGGCATTGAAATGACTAAAAATTGGTGCCATTTAAAAAATGCCATTTGGAAACAAACTTAATTACCATTTTTTAACGTAATGACACAAATATTTTTTAATGTCCCAGTTTATCACTAAAGTTTTTATTTTGAAATTTTCATGGACCTCCCTAATGCATATATCTTTTAAAGTAAATAACATTGAAGGCTGTTTATTATAATACTGCGAAGGAAATAAGGTTAACGTTTTAAATCTTAAAGTAAATACGTTTGAAGTTACAAATTTCCGCTTATTTTGCTAAATGTCTGGCCGAGATTCTAAAATAAACAGAGAATATTGGACGATACCAAGGCATATTGAATAGATAGTAAAGAAAAGCATATGATTTAATTTTTGTGCCTTTTTTAAATTATTTGGTTTCTCTATAGTCAAATATGATTTATAGTTTTTCACGAAAACTCTAAATAGTGAAAGTTTATTTAAATTTCCGCTGGAAATCTAAGGCGGAGTGTAGGAAGAAGTGGATGGATTTTATTTTATTTATCTTCTCTACAGATTGGTTAGAAATCCTTATGCGGTGCTGATCCACGGTCCAGATTTTTAGAGCTCAACCTGCCACCGAAGTAGTAAAATCGTAGACCGTGAAACTTACCACCGCATGACGGCGATGATCGTAGTATCTCGCTGATCGTGGAGATGAAATTGTCTGCGACCAGCTTAACTAGGTTGTAGCGGTTTTCCCTACTTCACCGGTTCAAAGCTGTGCTTTTTTTTGGGGTAAGCACGTTGAACTTCGTTGAAAGACTCCGAAGTAAGGCATCGCGCCATCTATAGACTGTAAAGTCTTTCCACCACTTTGAGGAGAAATGAAAGAGCGAAGTGTTGTGGCCCATTTTTCCTACGTCAGTTTTGAATCCGTCAGCGAGCATAGATTAAAAGGTGAAGAGAACATCGAAAATAAAATTTTCAATAAAAGTGTCGAAGCCCTCGAGTTTTTTGGGGTTATTGTTTTTAAAATAATTCTATTCGAAAAATAGAAAAATTACAAATTGTAGGTCAAACAAAGTTTTTAGAGAACTTTTAGAAAATTTAAAGTTTATGAAAATATAAATTTTATTTTAGCTTATTTTACGAATGTGGCAGCATACAAGTTGGACACAAATGACACTTAAAACAAAATAATTAACAAAACTTAAAAAAAAAAATAAATAAATAAATAAAAAAGGAAATCCATCCAAAAAATTTACATCGAGAACTATTTGTGCATATTTTGCAGTGACATTGCAAAAAAAATATAATATAAATAAGTGATTCACTGAAAAATAAAGTGTTGACCTAAAGGAAAGTAAAAAAAAGTATGAAAGTGCAGAGAACATACAAAAAGTGAAGATTGTTGACGCTCCGAAAATTCTGAAATTTTTCTCCTGCTCTACCAAGCACATAAAACGTGGCAAAATAGCTGTGTAATACATCTCCAACAAAGGCAATGGGTGATGAACCCGATCGCCAACACACTCTACCTAACGGTAATAGTGATATCAATGGCACACACAACGCCATCACAACTAGTAGCAGCGGCAGCACAAATGGCACCGGCATCAATGCGCGCAACACACCCGCATCACCGGTGAACGATGAACGTGCAACAACAAGTCGGGGTGCATCCAATTCACAAAGCGCACAACGTCGCTCAACGGCCACGCAACAAAATGAAATCCATCCAAATCGCATTTATCAAGCTGGAAGCAACATCTTATATCGTGCCACTTCCATGGCCACCACTGCGGCACAGCTGCCAAAGACCTGCATGCAAAAGACGAACACTTGGTGTTTGAGACAATGGTGCAAGTTGAAGCGCGTGGTGGGTCAGCGTAGTCGCGTTGCGGATAGACCAGAATCGCAGGTGATATGCCAACGTTGCCGTAAGATTTGCAATCGTGTAGACGAAGTGTTTCGGGTACAGGCAACACGATCTGAAAATAATGCCGAACCAGTAGCGAATATGCCGATAAATACGCTGCCAAACGGGGAGGATACGACGGATTTTATTAAGCCAAAAGTTCAACCACCTTTCCTATGTATCGCCTGCACGAAGAAGAAGAATTGTCAAATTGGAAGGAATGTAGCGTTCACCTGTAAGTGGTAGTTTAGTGTGGTAGTTTCAGGGTTTATAAATTTTCGTAAAATATTTTAACTTAGAAATAAAAATTTAGGAGATTATTCGACTATGTTATCATTATTTTGTTTGTAACAACACTAACAAATTATAGTATATCTATAGTATTTTATGCATGGTGCTAAAGCGTTTTCATTTGCAATAATTTTTAAAGTACGTTATCTCATAAATTCGGCACTAGATAGTGTGCAAATTTTATAATTTCTGGCGAAAAAGTTTTCAATTCAAAGATTTTACTGTGGTGTTATTTTTCTTAATTTTTAACAACATTCCATAATTAAAATTTTTTCTACTTGCCTTTAAAAATTGAATTTTTAAAAAAGTTTTTTCCAATTATTTTGTTTTAATAATTTTTTCTTCTTAATATCATTTTTTTACATTTTTTTTTAGGTAAAAACTATACAACTTTTAGCCTTTATTTTTCAAATTTCAATTTAAATTTTACTGCCTCATACTAACACTCTGAAAGTGTCATATTTTCCAAACATTTCCTTTCCTTTTTTTCCGAATTTCTTTAAATTAAACACAAGTCCCAAATCTCTTCAATTGATAGTCTTTTGAATGTCTAACAACTTCCCTTTCCTCATCTTGAATCGCGTAGATAAAAGGTTATTATCTATTATTTTGTAAATAAAAACTTGCCTGTCTTTGTTAAAACGAATCTCTTCAATACTTATGCTTTGAATATTCAAAACTTTCTCTTTTCTTTGATTTCTTAATTCCTTAATTAAAATTTCAACCAAAAACTTGATATTCGCTTTTAAAACCAGCTTTTAACATCAAAAAAACATGTACTTTATATGTTTTTTTGCGAATTATAAAGTTTCCTGTGTTTAAAAAAATTTTAAATTTGTTTCAAACGAAGTTGACTTCAACAAAACTTTTTCGAGAAATTATGTTTTTTGGAAATTACGTTTTATCAGATTTTCTTTGAATTAAACACTTGCGTGCTTAGAAATCTCTTAAAATTATTTTCTTTTGAATATACAACAGTTTGTTTTTGGTTGCTTAGGTTAAATATTTGGTACCTTATACAATTTTTTTTTCTAAAAATTATTATTTTTTTACTTAATTTTTTTCAGAAGTTTTTTTTCCAAAAATAGTGAATTTATTTTTAGTAATGGGCCGTATGCATAAAAATTAATCAATTGCGTTTTCTTGATACTTCAAACCTTTCGCTTAAATTTATTTGAACAAAGTGAGGAAAAGGTCTAAAATTTGAAGAAAAAGCATTTTTTTTTTTAGGTTTTATGCATACGGCCCAATACTTAGGTTTTCAAAAATATTATTTTTTTCTCCAAATTGTTCTTCAGAATTGAATTAAAATTAGAACTTGCCTGCCTGTGTAAGCAGCAAATCTCTTCGATCCCTTTTCTTTTGAATATTCAACCACTCTTCATTCCTCATCTTCCATTGTTCTCTGTTGGCAGTAAACAAACAAAGTAAACAAAATGCTAGAAGAGTGAATTTATTTCACAAGCAAATGAAAAAAATATAATTTGTTGCTACTCTTATACCCAGAGCACATGCAAGCATTTTCTCTTGGTCTGGAGACACTCTTCTCTCAAAACTTTGATACCCACCACTTAAATAGATTTTTATACTACATACATGCATACTTGTTCGGTTTCGGTACTTTTGTTTGTTTTTAATTTTTCATTGTCTCTCCTCTTAAATTTTTCGTAATCTCGCTATTTTTATAACTCAATAAAAAAATCTCTTCTATTTACTCTGATTGCTCAATTAATTGCTATGTACCTATGTATGATATTAAGATAAGCAGTTCTCTAATTCACCCTCTGTTATTAAAAAAAACTTTCTCTTCGACAGCCGCCGAAATATTTCTTGGTGTTTTGTTTTGTTTTGTTCTCATTTTTCGCATTCATTGGCTTGTAGTTTTGTTTCTCTTTTTAAACTATTTGTATGTAGTTAATTCTTCCATTCTTTCATTCACCAAGTGACACACTAGGGAATCTTAGAATATATTCTTTATTTTTTATGCCTTCTGGAAATATCAATATATCAAATAATTTTAATCAATGAACGTGGCTCTAATGATTTTAAGACACAATGCTTTTCTCTGTTGCAAGAAGTCTTGTCCTATATGCCAAAAACATCCGTCGGTTCTGAATTTACCCAATCAGTATTGAGATTTATGGCTTACTTAGATCAGGGAAAGTCAAGTATCATAACTTTGGTATGACTGTATGCAGTCCATTTGTATATCCTGTTCGTTTTCTGCCTTTAGGATAAGAATATGTCAGGTGGTTGTCTCGAGTTTGGAACGCACTTTGACAATATTTACCAAGCAAACTTTTGATTCTCAAGTGGATAAAAAACATTTTCTCCCTATTTTTTCCGAGGTTTGACTAAATGTTAAATAAAGTTGGAATACAAATTGATATCAAAGCTTTTCTCAAGTGGAAAACTCGGATTATTTTGCATATAAAAAATGTGTCTTTATGTTTGAGAATGGGTTGATTCTCCAATTTAGGAACACTTGAAAATAAACATTGGAAATTGGAATATGTGTTGAATCTCCACTTGACCTCCAACCCAAATGTTTATTGGGGAGGCGCAATATGTGAGCCACCCACTGTTGGAGAGAAACTTATACGAATGGAATGGGTACGCAGTCTAATAACTTCTGTCGTACTTGCTAGGAAGTCGGCGAAATAACCTCTCTGAAGTTGGCAGGACAACTTTTTCTCAAAGCGAAAATTCCTATCGGTTAACTTGCCGTTAATTATCCGTAAATTATCCGTGAAAAGAATAATTTTGCCACGGACATATTTTAAAGAATATCGCGTGCCGTGCTAACTTCCGTGGAAGCTAGCAGGGCACCTTCTGAAAACCAATTAGGGAAACCAACTAAACCCAATCTAACTATTTGATAATTTGCCGTTAATTATCCGTTGTTTATACGGTGGCGAAATCGACATTGTGACCTGCATCAGAACGAATACTTAGTTTCACTTCTAGGGAAATGAAGCATAAAAGCAGCATCTATTTTGGTATCACCGCCGGCCCATTGCGACTTACGCTGAATCAGGGCTGCCGCAATCATCTGATTAATGCCGACTTGGTTTTTACCGAAAAATGCAACCCTCTCCTTGCCCTCTACGCACATACACTAAGAAGAGGGCGATGAGAATGCAATTTTTTTTGTAGAAACGAAATCGCCATAAACAACCAGAGCATCATTGCCGCCGACGTTTCTGCAACTGTTCCTTATAAACAGGTATTTCTTGTTATTATTTGGCACTACCACCGGGTTTGGCCGAGACCAAGAAGTTCCTTCAATTGCCTCTCTCCTGTGCGAATTCGGGCCAGTTGCACATGCAGAGAGCAAATAGGTTCTTCCGCACGTGATCTTTTCATTTTGTTCGCCCTTGCTTTCGTTGTCCAGCCATGGGTGCAGAGTTGACGAATCTTTTCACCGGAGCAGCAAGCGCAATCGCTATATTTTTATGCGCTTAACTATGGCCATGTCGTTAGAAAGCTCATACAGTTCGTCTTCTCGTATACCCGTCGTCCACGCGAACAGGGCCGTAGATCTTGCGCAGAATAGTTATCTAGAAAGCAATCAAAACTTTCTCAACTTGGTTCGGCATAGTCCACGTTTCTGCGCCATATAGAAGACTGGCATAACGAGAAACTTGTAGAGCGTAATTTGTGTTCACGAGAAGGCTCTTCGTTTCTTTTTCGAGTCCAAAGTAGCACCTGTTGGCAAGAATTATTCTTCGCTTACAGGCTGACATTGTTGGTTTATGCTTCATCATAGACAAAGTCCTTCACTACTTCAAAGTTATAGCTACCAGTGACTTGTGTCCCGAAACGCGTGGATCCTTTATAAGTATGTTGCCAGGAGGTACTTTGTCTTGTCTTCATTCGCCGCTAGACCAACCTCTTAAGCTGCTTTTTTTAAACTGGAAAATGCTGCGGTTACTTCCATTTATTTCAGACCGACGATGTCGATATCATCCGCATACGCCAGCGACATCGTTCTTTTGCTATTTATGGAGTGAATCGCCTTGTCTAAAACCACGTTTGGTCTCAAATTGCGCGGAGAATGTTCTTCCCAATTTGGATGGAGCTGAAGGTTGCGCTCAGGTACAGTTGGCGTTAAGTGCCAGAGTGCAAACGCTGTAGGTGCCTAGCTATAGTGGCCTTATCTAGCGCATTTGACCAGACGATGACCCCATAAAACATTATACATTAAGGGAGAGGCCTGATCTCTTACCAATGCCTTCCCTACATCAGATAATAACCACTTTTGGAGACTTTCAAGTTCTCCGATTCTTGATTCATTTACAAACCCAGTGGGTGACGTCAGCACATTCTTGAGAATGAAATATATGCATTATTTAATATGCAGTAGTGTCCTAACAAGCTTAACACGAGTGTATATGTACGTATGCATGCAATTCGCGTGAGAAACGAGGCTAGCAAAAGGACTCAACATGTGGTTTTTAAAAGTCTCAAAGAAAATAGGTACGACTAGAAAAAGTTGCAAAATTGGTGGTATGCAAATATTTTTAAAGACATGCAAATTGACGCATACAAATACATACAATGAATAATAAACGTAAACCAAGAATTATGGAAATGCAAATGAAGTTGCTAAAGGATGCTTTAGTTGAGCGAATATTTTAAAAGAGCAAAAGGAATAGTGAAGGAAGAAGAAAATTGTAGAAGAAATAAAATTAAAATGCATTAGGGGCGGAAGAGTTGTTGTAATAGAAATTAAATAAATATATTTATAGGTAATACACAAACAAGAATAGAATTGTATGTTCGCTACTATTTAGTATGTGTGTGTACGCGCACGTAAAATGTGTAGCCGAAGAAAAATGTCTTAAGGATAATTATTGTCGACTGTCTTCATTCACTTGCTTTTTTCGCTGCCTGCCCATCGTTAAACATCTGCTAAGTAAATTTGTATGCAATATTTAATGGCACAAGTATGATGATAAAAAAATATACGAAGTGCAAACATGTATTGTGTTTAACATACACAAGCATACACGCATTTATTTACCTTTTTCCTCAAATGACTTTTGTGAGCCGTGTCCGAAGTTGTGGATAGAAAACACACAAACGCAGCTAAGGCGAAAGAAACAGGCACGCAGCAAACGAAGGCGAGCGCGCGAGCGAGCAAAGGTGCAAAATTTTCCATTTCCTATGCAGCAAGAGAAATGCACCCACACACACAACACGCACGCACTCATACTTGCATTAAGTATTATGCATAACTCGATACAGTCATAGTTATACGTTGGAACATATGTAAACAAGTATTTTAGTAAGCGGCGCGATTTCGTCATGCACATACTCGTATGCATTTAGGTATATATATACTTAAGTATGCAGCAGCGTTGATTTTATGGGCACATTTGTAACATTTTCTGTCCCTTTTTTGCCAAAAAGCGCATTAGGTACAATTGAAATTCGGTACGGTCTCACAAAACAAAGTAATTTTGAATGCATAATTTATTTATTCTGTGACCTTCATAACTGACTTTAAAATGTCCTTTCAACAGTGCTCAGCCAAATATGTATGGCAACTTCAGAGCATATTATCGTCTTTAAAAAGTACCTAGATTAGATTAAGGTGGTTGCCCCCTGTCAAGGGGCTCACTTATGTCACGTTCGTTGGTCCTTTGTGATACCACTGCCAACGATAATTGTTAAGTTTAAGCGAGAAAGGCGGCAGATGTTAGGCCCGTAGCGCTTCTTCGGACTGGTCAGAAAGTACAAACCCAAGTGCCTAAGCCACAATCTAACAAAAGCTGGACAGTTTAAGAAGAAATGTTGAGACGATTCCACCACATCGTCCTTAGTGCAGCTGCTATAAAATGGGTTTGACGATTGGATAAGTGGTCTGTCAGTACATTTACCAGAATCGAGAGATCCGGCTTGCCAAGCCTAAGGACCTCCCAGTAGCACATGCCCTGGTTTTCACCCAGTGTACGCGGAGTTGACCCGAGGCCAATAGTTCCAGGAGGAATCCACAAGTAGTCAAGCGAACTCCCACTCTCTCTTTTCTTGACGATACTTCCTCAAGGGTGCCGTCTCTAACCAGTTTCCTGCGATATCATTATGTAAATGTATAAATGAATCAATGCATTCCCCAAAAAGTTTGGCGCGTACCGTAAGTGCGCACAGGGCTCCGCCTGCCTGCGTGAGTAGATGTTAACCTCACTTACCGTCATCGCGTTCAACTGCAACGAATCGACTGCATTCTTAGTAGCAGCTACCTCCGCTCTGGAACCCCGAATTTAAGGTTTATGGAGAGCTCCCTGGAAAAGACCTCTCCACTGACCCTTCTGTCAAACTTCGATCCATCCGTTTAAAATTTAACCGACGCCTTCTTCCAACCACTACTGTGTGTGCGGACGGTGTTTTAGTTGAGTAAAAAATTCTTCGCAAATTAGTTAACCAAAACGAATAGCACTGAGAACGATGGTCACTGCGATCTATAAGATGTTCTGTTTTTTTTTAATGGCGAGCCCCAGGGCATGATATCAGGTTACCTAAGTAAAGCTAAACGAACGTACCACATCGATCGAGAGTGTTTTTTCTCGTAAGATCAGTTGAACCTAAATTGCTTTATGTCCAGTCAAACCCTATCTCTTGTCAGTCATTTCGTAGAGCTAAAGGCGATCCTAGTATTTAAGAGGGCCGGGACGGTTTAAAAAAAAATACTCTACCTAAATGCGTCCTTATAAGAAGGTGGATTTCGTCAAAGGCTGGGGTAATGGTCATTCAATCAAGAGCCGGGTAAAGGTCCGAAAGCTGCAAGAATGCTAGGGTATCCTCGTTAACAACGATCACTTCTCCTATAGCCTCTTTAGCCAATCAAATACTTCTGCGCTGCATTGTTCTGGCGCAAATCGAGACTGTTGATGCCTCGGTTTATGGATCCATTTCAATTAATAGCTAAGTTCTGGTAATATTGCAGCGAAAGGATTCGTATGTCTAGGCTTCCTATACTTGGATTATGGCCATTATTCCTTTTGACATGGTGTCAGGAAGCCCACATCTTTTTTTATACTGGAGAAACTGTTTTTCCTGAGACTTCTTATGCAATGTACCGTCAGATATTCGCAGCTACTGCTCTTTGACCGAAAGCAAGTAAGTTGGGTTTAGAGTTCGTTGAAGCGTAGTATGGTAATTTTCGTAATGTTTTTATTTACCAAACTACGGGGGCATAAGCCAAAAACGGGTTGACGCTGCTAAGACTAAGACCCCACATCTGACCGAAACTTCTACTGGCTCACATGCGCCGAGTGGGTTTCCTTAGTGAAAATTTGCCCAGCGTATTTTCAAGTTTTCTGACGATGTCGGAATATTCAAGCACTGTCGTAACCAGGGTACCGGAGCTCCACCAGTACCTTTTCCACTATCTGTTGGTGGTAAGCTCGACGAAAATCTGCGAACTGCAACGCTTCATTGGATTCTATTTCTGGATAAACGGTTAGAAACAAGTTCAAGTCAATTAAATAGTATCAGAGGCAGTCAGCATAGCCTAACCTAATCTGACCTAGGGTGAAATATCGTTCACAAAGCATACCGCCGATCCAGCCACAATAGAGATATTTTTGTGGACTGTAGGCAGCATTAACGAGTAATCCGCTTAGACCCCAATGCACTGTCGATTTAGTTTGCCAGCCACAGTAGAGTCGAATTTATTGGTCACGCACATTTTTAATGTTTTAGGTAAGAGTACTAAGTATATCTTATTAGGTACGTTCATACCTTTTCGAAACTCAGCACTGCTGTACACAACACAAAAAAAGGACTCGTTTTGCCGCGCGCTCAGGCGACCAATCGACGGACTCGGCAGCGTCTACTCTACAGTGTCGCTGATACGTTCAGTTGCCGTGTCGAGTCGGGTGCGAATGGACGCGTAAATTCCAAAATACTTACATGCATAGCTGGCGAAAAAATACACACCGAATGAGCGGTGAGCAATTTGAATATGGCATTGCATAGCGCGTGGCGCGGCGCGGAGAGAGAGGGTATTGCACAATAGCAAGGACAACAAAAAGATTCCAAAAGAGGTTTTTGTTTGGTGCGCTTTTTTCTTTGCTGCCGCGTGTGAGTATAGCAGCGGAGGCAAACGGGTAGTTAACGCCTCGCTTAGGCACATATTTCTCCAGCACAACGTCGACAAGTCACAGAGCACAGTACCTTTTCGATGAGTGTCCTGTGCGGTGGCTGTTCGAGCAGCAGCGAAAATATTAAATAAAAATTGTGTATATTGCTGAAAATTTTGCAAAAGTGCTAAGCGGAATGAAATAGCTTTACAATGTTTTTTTGTTAATTTTTAGTGAAATTTGCCAAACACAGCTGCCGCAATTACATCACCACCTTGCAAGGATAACGCCTGTGCTAGCGAATTGTCTGCTAAGAAAAGTGTTCTAAGGTGCCAATGCTGCAGTGGCAGAGCTACATACATACATACAGACAGACATACACACTTAGTTGTCTGCGGTGTGGTGATAAATCAATAGCAAGGCCAAGAATGCGACTTAGAAGTGATTAGCCTTGTAGTTAAGCTGCCAAATTGGCAGGAAGCTATAATGCGGCATTAGGAAAAAGTTTTCGAAAAGGTGTAAAAAGGAAAGAAAAAAAGTTCGTGTATAAAATATGCTGAAAAGTAAATATTGAGTGAAAAGTGCTGAAAATTTCATGCGCTAATTTTTGTGTTATACATTTTACAAATCCATACGTACGTACAAACTCCACCGGGGCGTAGCCACCTGCTGAGCGCTGAAATATCCTGCGTCGCTTTGTACCTATGGCTGTGCATGTGAAATAACGGCGCATATCCTGTTTTGTTTATTTATTCGGTGGAAAAATCTATTTTTATTTCTTATATGTGTATGCATATTTAATGTACAAAAGTAATTGAAAAATGTGAACATGTGGAGCTTACGCTCCAACGCAAATGCTACAAAATGAGAAAATAACAAAATGCGATGTCCTTCAACAACAGGATATGTGCGGCTAATTGGCGTTTTTCATTCCAACTGGCAATTTAATGTCCTATAATAGCCATGACGTTGAGACCATTTCCACTTTGAAACTAAAAATAGTCAGATCCTATACGAAGTAGCTGTGGCAAGGCGAGTGAAGAGAGCGGGTAGTGAAAAAACTATGTGTAAAAGTAGTGCGCCTATTGGAAAATATTAGAAATGAAAAGTTGAATGCAAAATGTTTAATTGAAAAAATAAATAAATAAATAAAAAATAAAAATTTAAAAAAAAATAAAAATTTTTAAAAATATAAATTTGAATTTTTGCGGTTGCACCAGCAAATTAAGTGAAAATGATTTTTTCATAATAAATTCAACTAAAAGAATTATCTTTCACTTAAATTTCTTTCGTAAAATCGGCTTAAATAAGTTTAAAATTTGAAATTCTAAAAAAAAAATCAAATCGAATTAATGCGAATATGTAAACTATCGCTGAATTAAAAATATGTATAATTTTTTAGGAAATTTTTCGAAATCATATTTTTATTGCCAAAAATTCAAATACAAATTACTTTAGTCAGAGAAAGTTGATTTAAGTTTTTATATTATTCATGGTAATTAAAAATAATAATTTCCAAATAAGAGAAAATCAAACCTTAAAATCCTATTCTTGAAACTCTAAACTGCACATACATATATAAGAAAATTTTATATTATTCATGGTAGTTAAAAAATTATTTCTAAAGTAAACTAAATCAATTGTGGCAAATCCGACTTTTGAAGTTTTGTTTTGAGAATTTCCATGATGTTTTCAATTGTCTAGAGTTCTAAATTTTTAAAATTTTCTAGTATACTTATTTAAGATTAAAAATTAAAATAATATGTAAAATTAGTTTTTGACTTGAAAGTGTTTTTCACGCAATCCATTTTCGAAAACTAAATTTTTTAAGCCTTGATAAGAAATATTTTTTTTTTAAGAAAGTTAAAAAGTTGCGAAATAGTAAAAAGAACAGATTTTCACATGTACTTGGCTGTGAAAAATATAGATAGATAGATATAGATACTTAAATATATCGCTAGTTTAGAGTGAAAAGTTGCTAAGTCCTTTTTTTTGACAACTCATATTTTGAGGAAGGTAGGAAGAGAAATAACAAATGTATCGTTTCGAAAAGGATTGAGGTACATGCTTATTTTTGTTCGTTTATATTTAACGAAAGGCAAAAGATGCGCCAAAAATCCGATAAGGCAAAAATAATACGAAATCATTTAATAATGATGGCATTCCTCCGATTCTTAAGGAATATTTTGTTGCTTTAAATACGCAAAATGGTGTGTTCAAAGCTTGGTGAAAATTTGAAGAAAATGGCTCAAAGGACAGTTTTCCCTCTCTTGTCAAATTTTTAAAAGAGGACTTAGCAACTTTTCACTCTAAGCTAGCGATATACCATTAATAATGAAAACAGTACGCTAAAAAGATCAATTCAATTAAAATTTTAACTTAATTATAAATTTCAAACTTACTTTTTCCTCAAATTAGATTTAAATAAACCGTTGAAACTCAAACTATTTTAAAATATACCGCAAAAAAGAAAAAAAGCTAAATTTTGTAAATAAAATGCTGCCGTCCCGAGCTAAGTTTCAAAAGTCATGCGCCACAAATCATGAGCAAATGGAGAGTGAGAAAAAGAAGAGGTTCAAATTTGACAAGCAGTGAAGAGAGGTCAAACTGGAAAACGTAGAGAGCCAACAAAACAACAAGACGAAAAGGAAGGCAGCTAAAAGAGTACCTTCAAACAAATTTCAGTGAAGCAACAATTGTGCGAAAAACTGAAAGAAAAGGAACGAGTGTAAACAAAAATGTAGCGAAGAAACGAGAGTAACAAAATAAACGTTTTTCACAAGTGGCGTTAAGATACTAAAATAGTGAGAGCAAGCACTTTGTGTAAACTAAAAGCAATATTTGTAAGAATTAAAAACAGCATCTAGTTAAATTCATTAAAATAATAAACAAATCGCCAGCATCTTCTCAGCCAGCGCAAAATCATCAACTGCCTTTCGCCTGCTGCAGCACTCTCTACTCTATACTCTTTACTCCTTCCATACTCGTACACCCCACTCGTTTAAGTACAACCATTCAGCCTGGGTTTCGTTAAACGTAAAAGTTCCTCTGCGGAGAGTATCGCTTTTGCGACCGTCGGTGAGAGTAATTACGGTGGGGCCGAGGGTGGTGGGAGCGGTGCTGCAGCTGCTGCTGGCACTTCGTCGTCGTCATCGTGCTACGCATCGGGACGTCGAAAAAGTAGCGCAACTGCTGCTGAA
This sequence comes from Rhagoletis pomonella, assembly GCF_013731165.1. Classification (NCBI taxonomy): domain Eukaryota; kingdom Metazoa; phylum Arthropoda; class Insecta; order Diptera; family Tephritidae; genus Rhagoletis; species Rhagoletis pomonella. Next base: position 33,222,112 of record NW_023458562.1, read on the forward strand.
GAGCGGGCAATACGTCGTCAAAATCGTATACGTGAACGTGAACGTCAGGCGGAGGCACGTCGACGACGACGTGACACAATGTCCTTTCGTAACGTTTATCGGGCGCTGCGTATGCGTTTGAGCAGTAAGCATACTCACTTACATATACTATGTAGTCCTTTTGTCTTCTCTCAGCCTTCATTTAAAGTGTGTAGAGAAGTAGTATTTCACATTTTATATATATATGGTGGTATTTATCAAGTTTCGCGCCAGCAGTTTTTGGTTTGGTTGAATTTGTGGTTTTTTGTTTGCTTTTATCTCCTCTGTTTTGTGTCTCAATTAAGTACTGGGTTTTTTGTTTATTGTTTTCTATTTGTTTGCTGTGACGTTGTTTTTGGTAATCTGCCGCTGGTTTTATTCGTTGTTTAACACACATCAGATTATATAGGTTACCATTCGAGTACCAATTTATTTCTGTAGAAAATTTCTTTCACCTGTTTAGCAAACATTTTTCAAAAAATATACCTGCCCGAACAAAGTATTGGCACAGCAAATTTTTTGTATGGAAGAGACTGCGTGAAAAAAATGCCAAAAATCAACGGTAATTCCTAGCTACTTAAAACTTGAACTCTATAAAATCTGCATACTCAGACAAATTCTAAAAAATCTGGTTAAAAAGTTGAAAATTTGCTGAATTTTCGGGAGTTTTGCCCAAAGTTTAGGAATTATATTTTTACGTTTTTTTTGTTGTAGAATGAACCACATTTTCATACAAAATTGGCGGAAAATATTGGAATAAAAATTTTGGCATATTGTGAAAAATTCGCTGAGCCAATACTTTGTTCCGTACACTTCCCGAAGCTATGAAACAAGTATAAAAAAAACTTGTGACGTATTATTTATGCTCTTTCGCGATTGGACTCTTTGAAACATTATTTCCAAAGCCCAGCACATGTACTGCAAAAAAAGATCCATACAAACGTCTCTTAATTCTTTGGTCTCAATAATTGAGAGATCATTTGAAGTAGTTTTCCCTTCCAGCACTCTTCGACATATCAGGGGCTTTGGACAGGGTGGTGAGTTCGAAACCCGGGGTATAATAATTCCGATGATAGTTTACAGAGGAGTTATTTCTCCGCCCCTATCAATCAATCAAATCAATCAATCAATCAAAATCAATCAATCAATCAATCAATCATCAATCAATCAATCACCTCTCTTTGTTCACTAGTCACCTGATTCAAAAAATTGCAGTGTAGAGTGTAGCCCGCCTTGGCTGTTACATCTACATCCTCTTGATCTAGTTTCTCGGGAAGGGTGCTGTTATTGCAGAGGAAAGACTTAAAGAAGTCGACTCATGCATCGATGGTACTTTACGTCCCTACTATATCGATACTTAATTTGGTTGAGTTCGACGTTGCACCAATGCAAAGCATTAGCCTCTTTTATTTCTAAACTATAATTGACGTCTCTACTTTTTACTTTTAATCCAACGTAGGTATTGCTGCGCTTACAATGTTAAATGCCTTAACATTTTCAACCAACGAGCGTACATTTTCTTAATGACCATTTTGCTTTTCATTGCAATAAATTGCATTTTTCCGTGCTTGAAGGTGATTTTCAACCGGCCATGCTTTGATGCCATAGATAAGATAAAAACAAGGAAACGACGAAGAAGAATTTGAAATATTATAAAAAAATAAAAAGGTATTTGAAAGGAATACCAAACCAAGCATAGCCGCAAACGGCAGCGCAAGGCAAGGTTTTAATAGATTTCCTGTGGGCAAACGCCGCGAAGGACATGCGAAAAATAACTACAATTGCACATGCAGCCTAACTATGAACACAATGCTCAAGATTTTTAAATGAACGTTAGTAATAAGTGAAAAGTAGTTCGTAGTGGTTAGCTGAAAAATATATATAAATGT
>NW_023458562.1:33229018-33277237 GCF_013731165.1 Rhagoletis pomonella
CAACTGCCTGCAGCCAACCCTCACTTTTCACATTTTTCTGAATTTTTATGTGCAACTTTTAACCATCGGATGGATTTACTGCAGCCAGAAATTTCTTCTAGATCAGCAATTTTCGGGCACAATTCGGAAAAAGTATTTAATACAGATTTTGTAGAAAAAAATGTGAAAAGTCGCGCCTCAAGTCTTTCTTTCAGCCCAAAAAATTGATATAAAGAGTTGCTATAGAAACATTTTTAGGTCTTTAAAAGATATCCGCATCCGGCGGTCGGCGGCTTCAGGAAAATTCAGTTTGGTGCTAAAATTTATCATTTCTACCAGACGAGCAAAATTTAACAGAAAATGGAGGCGAAGGATTTTTTCCCTTAAAATATTCTGTCCACCTGCGCAAGCCTTCAGCTCAAAAAGATTCAGTTAGCACCGAAGTATATAAGTAGAAAAAGATGTTACATTATTATTATTACAAAACAGTATTTTATTTGAAAATTATAAAACACAAATCGAGAAAAATAATTCCAACAAATTTAACAGTTTAGAATTTAATGGTTTACGTTTTTATTTTTGAAATTCGCCACTTGGATAATATAAGTACATAGATAATTGTGATATGTAAGGACAAACATATTTGTTCCTGTTGGGGTTTTCATTAGGGCGAGCTTTAACGTATTCAGCAATTCGGTTCCGATTCAAACGCAGTTGCCTGTGTCACCTGCGTACCTGGAATAAAATAAAAGAAAAAGAAAGTTGAAAGAGCTTATTTTCAAGCACAGAGTTAAAATGTGAAGGCATAATAACACAGGCCAACAAAATTTAGTTTTTTTTTGGAAGCAGAAACACCAATAAATATTTTCGAAGGCTTTTGGTGCGATGAATACGAAACTGGCCGTAGAATAGTTATATCACGTCAGGTTTTTGAGCTATCCTAAACTAGATGTGCAAAAACACTGCCTTTCGTCATATTGGGGGTATGTATGTATCATCGTAAATATTTTTTTTTTACTGAAAACTAGTCAAAGTATCATAAAACACAAATCTTCCCCTTTCGAATGCCGTTGAGTGTGATATATGTAATATCTTTTTTTTTGTCGAGATATCGCAGTCTGTCAAAAACGTGTCGTACAAAGGGTTAATGGATTTTCGAATATGTATACATATGTACTGTAATTCATAAATATTAAAATTTCAAACTTTGAACTCTTAGGTTAGGATATCTGAAAAATCTGATGCCAAATTCGGATTCAACGCAGGAAAATCCTTCGGTAATATATGTTAGTTAGTTTATGCTTCTCGACCCTTGTTCGCCTGCTTAATTTTAGATTTATGGTAACGCCTATTGCTTTACGAAATGTGTCTGTGAATAAGTCACAAAAGGATCGAGACCAATGTGAGTTTCTAAAGCGTTTTCAACGGTTCAACGACTGACTTTTGCGTTCAAAGATACTACATATGTGGCGTTCCATACCAAAATGGACGGGGTTCACACTTCATGTGTTTGATTTGTTTCAAATTTTTAGGGTTGATGGATAAACACAAATAATGAATAAATATGAAACTTGAGCTTGATTAATACATTTTTAAAAACTTCACAGCACAAAAACAAAAACAAATCGATTTAATAGTTTTCCAAATATTTCGAAAACGAGGCGAAGAAAAAATTTGAAAAAATTACACATACACACATCAAAATTCTCATGCAAAAGAAATATTTTTTAAATTTTTTTCCTTCAAAAACTTTTCACATACAATTTTTTTTTTGTAAGAAAGTTTAGGTTTTGAAAATAAGCCATCTCAAAAAAAATAAAAAATTAAACCGAAGTTGAGAAAATTGAGTACATTAGAAATTTACAAATTTTTTAATTTTTTTTTAGATTTTTTTTTGAGTATGCAGTTGTGCAGCCCATTAAATTTTAGTATAATAAAGCGCACGTTTTACTGCAAATTGCGTTCATTTTTATTGTAGAGTGCACCTCATAATACTATACTTAAATATTGCGTAATGCCATTATGATTTTTTTCAATTTTTTATTGAGGTGGCATGTTTTCAAAAAAATTTGTATGTGAAAAATTTTTCCAGAAAAAATTTTTTTTAAATATTTTTCATAGAGAATTTGTGTGTGTGTATGTGTGATTTTTTTTAATTGTTTCCTCGCTCCATTCTCAAGATATTTGGAAAACTATTAAATCGATTTGTTTTTGTAAAATTTTTAAAAATGTATTAATCAAGCTCAAATTTCATATTTACTTATTATTTATGTTTATACATCAACCCTAAAAATTTGAAACAAATTAAAGCCCCATATATGTATATAAATATAAATTTAACCAGCGTAAGTTTTGTGCGTAGAGATTTATGTATACACATACATATATATGTATGTTTGCAACGTGGGCTCAGTATGTCTAAAATTTCCAATAATACATTTCCGCTGGCTATAAATATACACACATTTTTGTAGATGCATCTATTGTGTGTTAAATTTATTTACTCGTAGTTTCTGCTAAATGTTTATGTGATGAAATCACTCCACAAATCCTAGGAAATCGTGATTTTTTTCATACCTTTTGTCTTCAAAATGTTTATAGTATTAACACTCGAGAAACGAGCCTTTGATAAACTAGTTTTGAGGTTAAAAAGAAATTAAAGAAATATAGTGAACGAAAAAATGTATAACCTTTCAAAACTTTTAATTACGCAGTGAGTTGGACACAGGCGGTTACAGCGCCAAATAAGAAGAAGAAAAACCCACAACCCTAACGGCGTCGTCCCTATGGACTGACCCCATAGAGGCTGCACGCTTCTTGGGGCTGCCGTTAGTGGAACTCGACGACAACGACTGAGATATCAGCCGATCTGGGCGGGGTTGTTGTAGCCGCTAAAACAACAACAACAAGAAGAAAAAGAATTGAACACTGGTCACTAAAAGCATAAACAGACGGCAGCGTTGATCCGGATCAACTCGGGAATTAACTGCAGTTGATCCGAATTAAGGCCGAGTTAATCCGGATCAACGCTGCCGTCTGAATAAGCATTTAGTCTCTAATAACTAGATTACATACGGAATTTTACGGGCTTTGTGTTTCACAGCTGCCTTAATGCAAGTACGAGTACGAACTTGTTAAAGTTTATCCCCGTTATTTCTTGTCACCCTGTAAAAATGTTCAAGGCATCCATAGTTAAGAGCCAGTATCCTCATGATATTAAGGTTCGTTTTGACAGTGACGGATTAACTCTCAATCGAAGTAAACTAAAGATTTTCAGTACAAAATGTGAAAGTTAACTGCCGAATGTAAGTTAACTCTTCATTGTGAATATGGCCCTAAGTTTTCGTTTTTATGTTAAATGTTTGAATGGTGAACCGCCAAGAGTTCCTCTGCTCTTCAAAATTTCGAAACATTATTAGAAAATTCGTCATTTAAGAGCGTAGATTTAATCAGTTCCATTAGATGGACAATTTTGTGCAACATATAAATTTACCATTTATGCTTATTATAAAAAATAGTTACCCTTACCCCTTACCTCTTCGGAATAAAATTATTTCTTCTAAGAAAGATAATTTATTTTATTTTTATCCTTTTCTTTTCTAGATGATGAAGACCTCACAACAACAGCGGCAGCGGCCGATGATGCGGATAGACGAATCATTTTCTTGAATCGACCGCAAATACAGAAATTTTGCAACAATCACATATCAACTGCGAAATATAGGTGAGTTGGAAGAAATACGGCAAACAGAAGAATTTTTTAATAATTTTGTTGTCACTCAGCATACCAATTCTGGATTTTAAATTCCTTTTTTCTGAGTTAGATTAAAATTCATCTGGGGCCGGCATTACGTCACACATTGAACAGTTGGCCCCTTCGTTTAAAATACCTCACAGGAAAATCCTGGAAGCTAGCTTTCAACTCAAGCTTTTGTCTTTCGAAATACAATTGCCAATTCTGACAACTATCTTTTAAGCTCGTTACTGTCCTCCGAAAGACTTATTGAAAGATCTGCTAACGAGGAGGTCTCAGCGTTATGCTGTTCGCCTTTTAGCAATTACTTAAAACAATTTTATTAAATTAAAAACTATGCTTTTGTTTCTTTTTAAAATTGTAAAAGAAAAAAATATAAAAAAATAAAACGAAAATAAATAAAAATATTTTAAAAATAAAATGAAATGAAAAAACATATATTTTTCATTTTAAAACAATAAAATCTTAAAACTAAAAGAAAACTAAATTAAAATGAAAAAAATTAAATAAAAAAAGAGGAAAAGAGTACCTACTTCAAAATTTAGTCAAGTTAAAAAAATGTTTTTATTTTTAAACCCAAATGAAAAATTACGAGAAAATAACATTAAAAAACCAAAAAACGAAAATAAGTATGATCCTAGAAATTAAATCATATATAAAGTATATATTTTTCTTTTAAAACTATAACATGTTAAACCAAAAAGAAAATTAAGTAAAAAAAAACTGTGACATTTATAAAAATATGTATAATGAAATTTAAAAAAATAGTTTTCTTTTTAGACATTCTAATCTTAAAAAGTAAAATAAAATAAGTTTCTAAAAATTAATTGAAATTAAAAAATACTACTAATATTAAAAGAAAATTAAAAATTAAAAAAGTAAAAATGTGTACTAGAACAACAAAAGCCTTTCGAACTATCTTGCCAACAATCTTGTCTTACGAAAGACTTTTTATGCAGCATAAAAAAGTTAAATTTGTTCCTCTGTAAAATTAAACTATTTTTGTTAAGAACAAAAGCAACCTACATAGCCCACATACGTAATGACAAAGAAAACTACGTCATAAGCGGCACATTTTTCGTTTAAAATAACTTTTAATTTCACGAACAGCCCCCTGTGCCCGAGTCGTCATCATTATTCTAAAAACTAATACTTTATAAACAACTGCCCATGAACTTGTTTGAACTTCCTGTGCGTAGGCTTAGAGTATTTTTAATAGGTAAAACTCGTACTCGTGACCACTGGCGTGCTACATGTCGTATGAGCAACTAAATAGCTTTTGCTGCGTGGATAAAAACCCTTCACGTATCAATATTTAAATATGTGTACGTTTTTTAATTATGTAGGAATTTGTTTACTATTGCCTATGGAGCTAGGTGCTTTCGCAATAATTTTATTTGTTATTTTACAACGCTCTTTTTATATTAACTCTTTATATTAACCTATCTACCATTAGCTAACTTTTTCCCCTTCTCTCTGCTCTTTACAGTTTTATAAGCTTTTTACCATCGTTCCTTTTTGAACAATTTAGACGTTATTCGAATTGTTTTTTCCTATTAATTGCATTATTACAACAAATTCCTGATGTATCGCCGACGGGTCGCTATACAACACTGGTACCATTAATATTTATTTTATCGGTGAGCGGCATTAAAGAGATAGTCGAGGACATTGTAAGTATACATACATGCATATTTAGTTATGTATATAAAAATTGGAATTAAAATTGCCATGCTAACGAATTTAAATTCCTAATTTGCACTTCTAGAAACGTCATCGTGCGGATAATGAAATTAATCATCGTATGGTGGAAGTCTTACGTGATGGCAGTTGGACCTCGGTACGATGGCGTGATATCGGTGTGGGTGATATTGTAAAAATACCAAATAATATGTTCTTTCCCGCTGATATACTTTTGCTGTCATCGAGGTGAATATTTGAGTATTTTCAGTTGTCTAAAGAACTGTGTATTTTTATGAAATACTCCATATGGATGGTCGAACATTGTAAACTCATAACTGAACATTTTTCAATGATTGTAAATTTTATTACTGACCACGATGTCAGTTATGAGTTGTCAGTGTTTCATGAATTGCCTCCGCTCACTTTGACTAAGTGTGAGATCAGGCAGAAAACTTGCTATGTGCAGTAAGGAGTTGTTAAGCTTCTCTTTGATACATTTTTCGCAGTAGCCATTATCAACGATGAGCCTCCGGAAGGCCAAGAAGGAACGAGAGTTGCGCTGCCCTTTCTGACCCACCTGAGAATATTCATCTGACATAGATATTGAATTCGTTCAAACCCTTCTATTTCTTATTACCGAACCGCATCTTTTTTGCGCAGCTGCAAAGGTCTGTGAAAGTATCCTATATACGCTAATTATCTACGTGAGGGGTGGGTATATTCCCAGAGCTTGGAGAGTCGTCAGGATGGCATTTAACCTGAAGGCACGAAACAGCCCCCATGCGTTACATAAGGACTTCAAACCAATCAGTCTGAGTAATAATATTTGATAGCCCAGCAGCTATTAGTACCTCACAAACTGAGCTCACTCCCTTTTAAGTACTTAGTGGTATTGTAAGACTGACGAGTTTGGAGAGAAAGCGTACATTTCAAATGATGTCGTCGGACCGAGAGTGGTATGGGTTTAATGTCAGCTCAGCGAAAGCTGGCGAAAACTACAACCTGGTCCTTCCGACCCAAGGGGAATCGAGGAGCTTCTTAAGCTTGCCAAGTAGAAGCTCTCGCTTTTAGTAGGGGTTCGGATCGATGAGACTAAAATTCACTTCGGAAAGCGTCGCAACAATTTCTACTAAAAACTTATCGATAAATCCGGGAAAAGAAAACGATAGTAATATCATTGATTATATAGTATCGATAATGGTCGGTATAAGTCGAAATATCAATAAATACGTCGATAAAATATCGAAAAATATCGTAAAAGTTCTATACAGAAAGTTTTGACTAATTAAGCCCATTCAAAGCACTATAAAAGTATCGATAAATATGGGTTAATAAAACGAAAAATAGTTGATTGAAAGTATTGAAAGTATACTTGGTCAAAATTTCAATAAAAAAATCGATAACAAGATCGTTAAAATATCGCAAAATGTATCAAACGATATCAATGTTGCACGTTTTTTGCCAAATCAAAACAGCTGAACTTTCCTATTTTATGATCAATACTTATTACACTGAGAAAAGAATTTAGGCATGATTTGGTAATACACAAATAATTGCATTATTTGGTTATAGTTACCAAACCATGTCTTGAGAGAAATATATTTAGGTGACCGTTTTCTTAGTGTGATCATAAAGATTTTACGAAAATTCTAATAATCAATTTTCCCCCATTTACAGTGAACCTCAGGCAATGTGTTTCATAGAAACTGCAAATTTGGATGGTGAAACAAATTTGAAAATACGTCAGGGAGCAACAGCAACAGCAAAATGTCTGGAAACCAAAGATCTGCTACAGTTGGACGGCACCGTCGAATGTGAGTTGCCAAATCGACATTTATACGAATTCAATGGTGTGCTCAAAGGGGAAAATAAACCGTAAGTGTTTAATAACAATAGAAAATTTATTACTTAAATATCTCCTTTTCTGTTATTCTACTTCAGCACCGTTGCTCTCGGCCCCGATCAGATATTGCAACGCGGCGCCGTTTTACGCAACACCGCTTGGATATTCGGTGTCGTCATCTATACCGGACACGATACGAAACTTATGAAAAACTCTACCTCAGCACCGTTAAAACGTTCAACCGTGGACACTGTGACGAACACACAAATATTAATGTTGTTCGTTATTTTGGTTGTTTTGTCATTGACCAGTGCGATATTGAACTTTTTTTGGACGCGCGATAATGCGAACATGTTTTGGTATTTGGGCATAAATGGTGAGTTCCCAGGATGCATTTTTAATATATATATTTATTTTTATATTTCTTTGCAGAGGACATTAAAAGTAAAAACGCTGGCTATAATTTGTTGACATTCTTCATTCTTTATAACAATCTGATACCGATATCTTTGCAAGTGACGCTGGAACTAGTGCGTTTTCTGCAGGTGAGAGTTTGAGTTTATTTTAGCTTTTTAAAATATTTTTTAAACAATTTTAACATTTTTATTTTCCATTTTCAGGCCATCTTCATCAATTTCGACATACACATGTACTATGCCGAGACCGATACACCCGCAATGGCGCGCACTTCGAATCTCAATGAGGAACTGGGCATGGTGAAGTACATATTCTCCGATAAGACTGGCACACTCACACGCAATGTTATGGTTTTCAAGAAGTGTTCGGTGGCGCGTTATATGTACGAACCGGGTAATACACCAGAGGAATCAACAATTGTACAGGTGCGTGCTTTATTTGGATTCAATAGCTTTCTAGCAACAATCTATGTATCACACACTCTTCCTCCCTCTCTCCGCTTAGAACTTACTCGGCAATCACAACACCGCGCATGTCATCAAAGAATTCCTCACGCTACTCGCCGTTTGTCACACTGTCATACCTGAGAAATTCGACGATGGCACCATTATCTATCACGCTGCCAGTCCTGATGAGCGTGCCATTATCGAAGGTGCACGCATGTTTGGCTACATCTTTGAATCACGCACTCCCCACTATGTTGAGATCAATGCGCTCGGCATGATTGAACGCTATGAAATACTCAATGTGCTCGAATTCACTTCGACACGCAAACGTATGTCGGTTATAGTGCGTACGCCCACTGGTGAGATCAAACTCTATTGCAAAGGCGCAGATACAGTGATCTATGAGCGACTCTCGCCCGATGGGCAGGTGTATCGCGACACCACGCTGCAACACTTGGAAGAATTTGCTTCGGAGGGCTTGCGTACACTTTGCTGTGCTGTGTCGGTGATACCCGAAGATGTGTACAATGAATGGAAGGAGACGTATCACAAAGCGTCAACAGCATTGCAGTATCGTGAGCGCAAAGTGGAAGATGCCTCCAATTTGATTGAGAACAATTTGGTGTTGTTGGGTGCAACAGCGATTGAGGACAAGCTGCAGGAGGGCGTGCCAGAGACGATAGCATCACTGCTAGACGCTGGCATTTATATATGGGTGCTGACGGGCGATAAGCAGGAGACAGCGATCAATATCGGATACTCATGCAAACTTATATCACACTCGATGGATATAATTATACTCAATGAGGGCAGCTTAGATGTAAGTGCTGGAATGTGTTTAGTATTGTAATTCAACTCTTTTTTTTTAAATTAAATTTTATTATATTGCGCAGGCCACCCGCGATATTATACACCGCCACGTGGACGAGCTGAAAAGCACAGATATGAAAGAGTGCAATGTAGCGCTTGTGATTGATGGTCAAACGTTGAAATATGCATTAAGCTGTGATTTGAAGCAAGAATTTTTGGAGCTCTGCTTGGTGTGCCGTGTGGTGATTTGCTGTCGCGTCTCGCCAATGCAAAAGGCAGAGGTATAAAGTCATTGTTTTATGCCCACTATTTTATGAAAGTCTTTACAATATCTCGCCCCTTTTCCACTCGCCCAACAGATTGTCGAATGCGTTACGCAGGCCACTGGCGCTGTCACGCTCGCCATTGGTGATGGCGCTAACGATGTAGCCATGATACAAAAGTCACATGTGGGCGTTGGCATTTCAGGCGTTGAAGGGCTGCAGGCAGCCTGCGCCTCCGACTATTCGATAGCACAATTTCGTTACTTGAAGCGTTTGCTGCTGGTGCATGGCGCTTGGAATTATAGTCGCATCACAAAATTGATACTCTATAGTTTCTACAAGAATGTATGCTTGTATGTGATTGAGCTCTGGTTTGCCATTTATTCCGGTTGGTCGGGACAAATTCTATTCGAACGTTGGACCATTGGCTTATATAATGTTATGTTTACCGCTTTGCCGCCATTCGCTTTGGGACTTTTCGATAAAGTTTGTTCGGCGGATACGATGTTGAAATATCCGCAATTGTATAAACCATCACAGGATGCCAAACTCTTTAATGTCAAGGTGTTTTGGGTATGGATACTTAATGCGCTGTCGCATTCTGTGTGGCTCTTTTGGCTGCCGATGCTAATGACGCGTGAATCGGTGTGGTCCGATGGCAAGACGAGCGACTACCTGGTGCTGGGAAACATTGTGTACACGGTGAGTGTGGTTGGGAAAGGGATGAAGTGAAACGAGCGGAAATTACATTTGCGGAGCTGTCGTGTTCTGAAGTTTAGGCGCCATATGAAATTACTAAAATAGCTTGTCATCTCTAATTGATTTTAAATTGCAGTTCATTTTATTTTTAGATATTCAGAAATGGTCACTAGAGTGGTCCAAAAATGCATGTGAAAAAATAAGATCGGAATTTTAATGCCGCCACCCTCTAAGATGGTTCTATACCGAAAAAAATATACTCAGTTTTCTATGTATTTTAAATGGGGAAAAAGCAATTTTTCTTAGAAAACTAGGACTTTTATTATTCCGATCAAACTTAAGTTCTCTTAATATCTTAATTTTCTTCGTCAAAAACAGTCGCTATTTTTAAATTTTAGTTTTTTCAATAAATCTAAAAGTAAAATCCAAAGTTACGATTATTTTTGAGCGAAAAAATCACAAAATAACGTTACAATTTGGCCGAAAATAAAAATCCTAGTTTAGCGATTATTCATGATAGAAAAAATTTAAAAACAACGATTTTGCAATGATCTAAAAATTAAAATCCTGAGATTTAAAGGTTATTTTTGGCTTCTGCAAACAATTATATTGTTTTTTTTTGTAATACCACCTGTTTCCTTATTTAGTAACAAATTCTATAAATTTTTCTTTCTAAACTCATCAGTATGTCGTCGTCACTGTTTGCCTAAAAGCCGGCCTAATTACCAACTCGTGGACATGGATGACGCACGCTTCAATTTGGGGTTCTATCGTTATGTGGTTCATTTTCATGGCAATCTATAGTAATTTCTGGCCCACCATAATGTTGGCACCAATCTTCTTGGGCATGGATCGTATGGTATTCTCTACATTCGTTTTTTGGCTGGGTCTTTTGCTCATCCCCATAACGACGCTATTGCCCGATGTGCTGTTTACAATGTGAGTTGAATATGTGGATTATTTGTATAGGCATTTTTTTTAAAAAAAATTTGTTATTATTTTAAACAGAGTACATAATACTGTATTCAAGTCACTCACAGAGGCCGTTCGAGAATCAGAGATACGTCGCTATGATCCTGAAAATGTGATACGAGAATCGAAGACATCGTAAGTAGTGAAGGAAGGAAAAATATAGTATTTACATGTATATTGGTTGAAAAAATTATCTTTTTGGAAGTAAATGTGTGGCTTACGACAGTTTTGAGCAAAAGAAAGTCGTAAATTTAAAGCTAAAGTTATCAAATGCTGCTCAAAACATTTAATTAATGCCAAAATTTGGTTTGGACTTAATGTAAATTTTCAAAATAATTTTGGCTTTTTAAGTATGAACAAACATACTGATGATGACACAACGCCGAAATGGGTTTGGTTCCAAACTAAATTTTCGATTCTCAAAAAAAATTTTTTGATAGTCGTTTTTTTCTGCGTGTTATATTTATTGAATACATATAAAAAGTTCATTTTTACTACTCTGAACATATATAGATTTTTACCAAATTTCAGATTTTTGGTTATTTCATGTACATTGTAGTACATATTGCATATAGAGTATTTTCACAGTAACTAATTTGCAGTTTAATACAACTCTTTTGCTCCAATAGGTAATTGTGAGCCACACATTTCCTCTCAACAGCATTTCCGCAACCGGAAATTTTTTGCTTTTTGTTGGTTTAGTTTTCCAAACCTCACTAAAACTTTAATTTTGAATTGTTGCGCATACTAGTTGAAACACTGTTTTTTTTAACCCGGAACCCCCAACAATTTAATAAAAAATTTTATAGATATTTATAAGTGAAAACAACAGCTGGACATTTTAATTAACAAACAAAAATAGTGTCACATTTTTTGTTTTTTTGTGGAAATTGTAGGCGCAAAATAGCTTTTTTCTTCAAATAACAAATATTTGCTAGTACTGTTTTTGTTTAAGTTTGTCCTTTACTACCTAAACACAATAACTGTAGAGTAAGAATTATTAATTTACTACCTCACCCAGCATTTGTTCCACAAAACGTTTAAATTTAAAAAGATGTACAGGTGCAAAATTTAAGTTAAATTTCCCTGCTAGTTAAAATCTTGTTATAGTTGTAATGTGATTTTAGATTTGTTTTTCTGTACAGCGTTTTTCCCCCCTAACGAAATTGTGTTTGTTGTATTTTTTGTTATATGTATATATTGTTCTATGCTTGCTTTGATTTTGTTATTTATCAGATATGCATTTTACTACTTTTTAAGATTATAAAAAAAATTCTATTGGTGAATTTGTTTTGTTATTTGTTTGTTGTTAAAATAGTTGCAATTTTTTTCCTACCACCGCTTAGTTGCTTTTTACTTTTTAGACAATTACCGTTATTGCAATGTAATGGACTTCGCTCGCTTTCTCTATATATATATATTTTTGATAATTTTTAAGTGCAATAGTTCATTTCCACCAAGCCTTAACTGCAGTTTACGCTTAGTTGAAAAAGCAGATTACAACTCGATGGGGTAAGAAGGAAAAGTAAGAGCTCAACTAGCCACAGACGAAAAATCGTAGACCGCGTCAGCTGACAAGACCTATCTTACGGAATTTTCGCGTTAGCGAAAACTAACTACCGCATGACGGAGACGTTGCCGTTGTTTCTCTCTCTCTCTCTCTCTATCAACAGCAATTTGATATGTTGATACGGTCGACAGGTATGGAAGGGCGCTCCATTGGTAGCTGATATGTACATATAAATCTTACCGATCACCCCAAGTTAAAATTCTTGGAGGCTTATTAGCTGCAGTTAATCGTTTGGTGGAAATGGGCTATAGTTTTGTTGTGTTTACCTATTTCATGTGCAGAGGAAAGGGAAAATTGCCAATATTTTAATTTATTGAAAGAACTTATGGTGAGCATACATATTTGAGTTCACAAAATGGATCAAAAAAATATAAAAAGTAAAAAGATTCAAAAATCAAATAAAATTTAAATAAAGAAATAAAGTTAAATAATAAAGTAAAACAAAATATAAAATTAGTAAAAACTAAATTAAATAAACTAAGATGAAAAAAATAAAAATAATTAAAATTAAAAATTATTAAAGAAAAGGCAAAAATTTATCAAAATAAAATACAAAAGAAGTTACTACTAAAGAAAAAGAAAATAACAATAACATAACAAATTTATTGAAATTAAAAATAAATAAAGAAAAATAAAAATATAATAATCTTGCGACAATTTAAAAAAAAAAAAAAATATTTTTTTAAACAAATTTTTTTGCAAAAACTTCAGAAAATTAAAAAAATATATATTTACGGAGAATACACTTATGTACACACTCCTGTGAATTAATAAAAGTGCAGATGCTTGATTGATTGTGCATTAAATATAATATTCATACATTTTATTTAAGGGTCACTATTTTTTAGAGATTAATAAGTATGTATGTATGGACGTTGTTTAAAAATACAAATTTTAAATGTGCAAAGCTTATTAAATAAAAACTAATTTAGTATTGTTCAAATAAAAATATGTATAAAAAAATTAGAATTAAAAAAAAGTATTTTATAAAAACTTTGTGTACATACTAACATTGGATTTCTAGTTGATATCATTAATAGAGTAAAACAATGTACATTTTTATTAAAATTTTTTTATTTCACATAATACAACACACATTTACCACTAAAACAACAATGCTTATAACAAATGCCGTTAACATATTTTCAAACTTATCTACATATGAGAAAATATCTAATGTTATAGGAAGTTTCCACGCCGCCCAAATTACGCCATTTCAACTCAGAATTTCAATTTGGAATTATTTGGTTTTGTTTTTCTTTTCTTTTCGTTGAAGTTTGTTGCTTCTTCTTTTTTAGTCATTTATCGTTCACAAAAAGTTAAGGGTTGAATTCGCATTCTTGAGGCCATTTCGTCTAAGTTTCACTAAAATAGAGAATCATTTGCAAGTTCGGCTGACAAGCTTTTGTCAAAGCTATTCATTTCCCCTTCCTTCATTTCGCCGGGATTGAAGGCAAGGTTATTTATTACGTTCCTCTTAGTGTTGCAAATAATGTTCATGTAATGAAAGTTCAAATAGTTTTAAGTAATATAAATCATTTAGAAACCTTATTGTTTATGATATTTTGCCACTTATGAAATTACTGACAGGCATAGCAAATAATAGTTTATTAAATAGTTAATTGTTCAGATTATAAAACACAAAAATGCTTATACCGAATTTCCACCGGGCATTAAATGGCACAAATTTTTACCACAAAGTTGGGCATGACTTTAACAATGAATATCGCTAACCCTGTTCTCACAGGGAATTTATTTAACGTAGTAAAGACCAAACAATACTTCGCATAAGAAGCTTTGTAAAGCTTTCTATAAATTTTGTGCGAATACCGACAGAGCAAATGCGTCTTTGGTTGATTTAGTTTAATCGTCACGAATTTAATTTATACATTTTTTCTTTTGCCTTTTAAATGCCTAGTGGAAATTAGGAATTTCATTTTACACAATTCGTTAAATTGGCAAAGGTTACTTAGATATGTGGCTAACCTTTAGTGTTCACGTTTTATAGTTAAATATTTATCTATTTTGTAATCCTATTCATACTTACCTTAAAAGCACGAGCTATCAATCAATGTTCTTTCCAAGTCAACGCAGCTATTTGTCACTTCGCCCAGTTGATGTCTAATTAAAATCCGCTGCAAGAACTAGGACAATTGGAATTGCTGCACAGAAATTTTCCTACTTCTTTTATGTTTTATTTCATGTTATTTATAATATTATTTAGAAAAAATATATGTGTGCCGTAAAGTTTATTTATTACCAAAATATATGTAAAAACAATAATTTTAATGATCTATTGGAATTGTAATAAATGTTTTGTTTACCAATCGGCGTATGAAATTAGGAATAATAAGGCGGGTGCCAATAAAATACTTGACCTAAACGTTTTCGAAACGTAAGAACTGCGATTGCGGATAAATTTCGACTGTTTCTCATCCGTTCGCTGATTTAATTCTGCTTGTTTTACGCACACATTTGCCCAGGAAAGTTGTAGCAAAAACGTATGCTAAACAAATAAATGCGCTTTCTGATGTTTTTCTGATTCAATTACTCTAAGTATTATACAATAAAGTCGGCTCTGAGTTCATTCTAGGTTATCTAGGTGAAACAATTAAAACCTCAATGTACGCAAGAAACTTAATTTCATATGTTGTAAAATTAACTCAAAATGGACCTTGAAATACTAGAATGCATTCTATTTCATTCTTAATTAACTAAAAAGTACTCAATCTTCAATATTCAGTACGAAAAGTTTTTCAAAATAATTTTTTGTTGTTAATAGAGACTGTTTTGTTAGATAATGTTTTTAGATGAGAGGTTTTGCCAAAGTGCCGTCGATATGTTACTTGCAAAAGTATAAGGTACAGTAAAGTTAGGCTAAAAGGTCCGCCTATTATCTTCTAATTTTAATTAATGATCATGAGTGACGGTTCATTTATTTGTTCTTTAATACATTATTTTTAAGTAGTAACTATTATTTAAATTTATTTTTTTAATCTTTGCAATACTTTACTGATCGCTGTTAGAGGCTGGATTTTTTTTAATATATTGGTTTGCTTTTTTTACCATTCTTTACACAAAATTACAAAATAGCTGCCAAAGGACAAATTTTTATAATTATAGCTTTGTAATATACACCTACGGTCGAAATAATAGAAACTCAACAATTCGACCAGTTTTTACCTTTTTCATTTAGTTAACCATATAAATCCTAATTTCAAACTATATACAAAAATTTAGAAAATTCAGCAACAAAAAAATCATAAAAATTTCAAGCTTTTCAATTAGAGAATTGTTTATAAAAAACCAATGAACATAAGCAAAAAAGAACATAAGAGAAAAAGTCAAAACTGGAAAAATGGTGGTTTTCTATTACTTTGACCGTAGGTGTACATTAAAACACTAGTAACACTTTTAAAACAACTTAGAGCACGAGAAAATTCTTGCTTCAATATAAAAAATTTATATAAAATGCATTAACAAATATCTACTTGGACTTTGTGCTAAATGGAAAATAAGAACAAACACAATTTTGTTAAGAAAAATAAGTTCGAAAAAGCCTGAATTATTAAAAAAATCTATGAATTTTTATTAGTATAGAAAACCTAGCTCGTTTGAATGTAACTCTGTATTAGAACAAAAACGGTTTAGTATCTATCTCTATAGCCTACACTGTCCAGTCAAGTCCCGGTAAAACTGCAAACTTACCTACCACTACTGTCTACTATTTAGATATGTATTTTTTGGGTATATGTTGTACATACTGTATGCATTTAATTAAATATCTACATACATACGTATGATCGTGCACACAATTATTTTCTTTTTTTTTGTATTTATAGTCGTACGTATGTATTTATGCAATGTCGTTTATTTATTTATCACTCACTTTTCTTTTCTTTTATTTTCCCACTTTTGTACGCTTTCCCCTCACCGCGCGTTTATCTGTGTGTGTCCACTACAATTAACAAAAATTGTAAACGAAAAACTTATGTAAATAAATTAAAAAAATATGAAATGCAAAATTTTTGTGCTAAAATTTTGCGCAACAACAAATACCACCACAACAATCACAAAAATCCGGCATCACCTTTCGTTTGATGTGTTCGCTCCGCGCCAGCTTATCGGTTACGATGACCGCTTGGCGCCGCATTACCTCCGTGGAAGCATTTCGACGACGTCCCAATCATGAAACACGCCAACAACAACAACAACAACAACAGCAGCAGCATCAACACCAACAAGAAGTTGCGGCGGAACCATTACAGGAGCATAACTACAATAAATACGAGTATGGCAATGCAGCAAACAAAGCGCCAGGCAATCGCAGCTCTGTGATTACTGTGGAGAATTTGGAAACCGATGATGAGCAACAATGGAAGAGTGATACAACGGCCTCAGCTTCGACGACAATGACAACATTGCATATTTAAGGGGAAGAAATCGCGAATTACAGCGAAGCGCAAAGCAACTGGAGCAGGGAGAGGAAAAGGTTGTGGAGCGCAAAAAAGTAATATAAACAGCAACAAAGGAAGTGGGGGCGGAAAGAGTAATAAAAAAGCGTTGTAAAAAATATAATAAGTGGACTATATCAGGAAATGTTTTGGGGGGGGAAGTAAATAAAAAACCAGTTCAAAGAAAAAAGGCCACCGTGCGGTTAAAATGATAGAAAAAGATGTGTGTTTTTAGATTTTAAGTTGTTTAAGTATGAGCAGCCACTAAAAAAAAAAAATAGTCGTAAAACATTTACATAGTTATAAAATATATATGTACGTATGTCTGTTGCCAATATAAATATTTTTTAGAAAGAATTTGTACCAAGTGTTATTTGTTAAATGTATGTATATATGTATATTGTTGAGTACCGGTAGCTAAACTTAATCATAGGTGTAAATGAAAGCAAACAACTTTTGTAGCGATGCAGTTGTATGTACTTAAATATTTTTTTAATAATAACATAATATATAATATATAATATACATAAGATGCTACATAAACTTTCTAAATCTGTATTTATATACAAAGAATATATATGTACATAACATATATTTTTAAACTCAATCTAAACACATCTTGTACCTTCAATGTAGTAATACATATATTCCATTGACAACGAATACTATAGCAGCTACATAAAAATTGACGACTTTAAGTCTTACGTGGTTAGCAATGTGCTGATGAAGCCAAGGCATATTGAACAGGTGACCAATTATTGTTCTGCGAAAGAGTGAAGTGAAAACATTGTCATCACTTCAAACAAAATTACGATTCTGTTTTCAAATGAAAATAAATTTATTTGTCAAAAAATTTTCAGTGTGATAATTTTTTCACAAACTTGTGTGGCTGTGAAAAAGATATCTACGTTGGGAATTTCGCTAAAAAGCGTAATCTTTTTACGTGCATTTTTTTTACAGCCAATTTCATGGAAGCAATTTAAATGAAAAATGATTTTAATTTTTTGATTTTTGTATGGGTAATTGACAGAAAATAAAAAATCATTTTCCATTTAAATTGCTGGTGAAACAGGCTGTTGAGTCTGCTACACTAATTTACAAAATAATTACTTTCTCTATGTTTATGGAAAAGCCTAAAAGCTTAATTTAAATTTTTCATTCAACCTTCACAATTTCATAGAATACAAATTGACAGGTAGCAGCAGTAGTGCAGCTCATTTGTTGTTTTTTAATTATTTGGTTTTTAAAATGTAAAATATTGAAAAGTTTTCCCCCAAAAGTTCTAAATTGTTAAAATGTATTTGCATTTGAAACCTTAATTTTTTAAAGCGATAAAAAAAACAGCTTTTGGAATGTGCTCTTAACTCCGCAGCACAAACGCTGATTTTGAGGCCTAGCAAAATATGGATCGTTTCTTCAGACTTGAAGAAAATTGCCTAATTTAAGAAAGAAAGCTACACCAAATTTAATTTTTTCGTTTTCAATTTATTTTAAATTTTTGGTCCATTACGGTATTTAAAAAAAAGCAGACAATTTTTTGACAATTTAGGGACCAGAAGCAACAACAAAATACACGTAAATTTTTTTTTACCATGATAAAAACATAGCGAGGTAGAACCGTTCTCTCAATTTGTCGGCCATGATTTTGTTTTTGAAGTTTGCCAGAATTTTAAAATCATATAAAATTGAAAATAAAAAGTTGAAATTGTTCGAAATTGTTGTTGCTTGAGATTGAAAATGAAAATGTGTGCGTGAGTTTGTGAGTAAATTTAAAAATTAAAATGTTTGGAAACGTCAAGAATTCTCCGCGGTTCTACCTTACTATATTTTTATCATGGTTTTTACTTTGATGACTGTTCATATATATGCCTTGGCCCGAACGCAATTTTTATATGGAATATTTTTTTTTTTTTATAAATTTATTATGAATCTAATTTTTTTTAAGAAATATTTTATTTTTGTTTTTATTTTTATTTACATATGTACATTACATACAAAGAATTAATTAATAATTCCAATTCTCAATAACATTCATCATTATCACCTATAAATCAGCTCTGAATTTTGGAGTAATAAAGTCAATTCTGCTCCGATGCCGTCCAGTACTAATTAAACAATGCAGATAAATACGATTGAATAAATCATTAAAAAGCTTGTGAAAATCGCTTTGTTTTTCTACAAAAGCATTAGAATCTCACGTAGAGTTAAGATTTTCGATATTACATTAAAGTTGTTGAAATTAAGGAAACAGTGCAAATTATGTTGCATTCCTGAAAAACTTGAATTTTTCCCGTTTTGTCTAAAATTAAACATAACAATAGAGGGCAAATAAATATATCCACGAAGTCTCAACAAGTTTTGGCTATTTTTCTTGTTTTAATTAATATTTACGAGTATTTATTTATAAAACTAGCTTTCTATCTATGTAGGAAAAAAATTTAAGTCAAAATTTCAAACTTATTATTCAGAGACATTGAATGCATTTTTTTGGCGAATTTCAAAAAAATTAAGAAAAATTCGACAATGTTTCATCAAAACTTCAAACTTTTTAATCAGAATTTTTAGAAAAAGTTTTGATATGCAATTTTGTGGGCAAATAAATTTTAGAAAAAGAAATTCTACTATGCCAAACGACACTGTTAACTCCTTAATTACAAAATATTTTCGGAATTGTCGTGATTTTTTACGATTTTTAAGAACTTCCAGAATGCCGAAATTTTCAGGTTTTTCTTCCGGACTTTTCAGGACTTTTTGTGTTTTTTTTCGAGTATTTTTTTAGTCCAAATCGCTTCTACTGCCATGAAAATCACTATATGTTACGTCTACCTATGCTAAGTTCACACTATCGAACACAGCGAAGTACTTTGTGACCTCCTTCACCTATATAATATGCAAGAATGCTAATCAGCCTGTTCACACGGCGGATTCCTTATTCAATTGTTGTTGTTGTAGCAGCATGAAAGAGATTTCGGTGAATGATGCTGGAGTGACAGTCTTTCGCAAGATATGGATCTTGGTCGTTCCGATTACGTAGACACGACTGTCGTATGTTTGTTCTTTTCTTCCAGTTCCTCTCATCTCCACTTTTGTGTTGATTTTCTCTATTTTCTCGTTGAAGGGGACAAACTTAAGCATTCTTCGAGGGTGTTACGATTTTGTCTTTCAAGCGAATATGTTTTCAGTACTTCGGGATATGCATGAGCTGCATCAGGGAGTAAGGATGGGTCGACACCGAAGGCTCTTTCTTTTCTGGTCTTTCTGATTGTTAGGATTTGCCAAAATGTGTGAGTGATTTCAAGAATTTTACGCATAGTTCTGCGTACTTCGAGCTTGTGTCGTTCAAAAAATTAGTAAATAAATTCGGTTCCTCAATAGCGAATGAGTACATTAATTACGAAGGAATAACGAAGCTGCCGTGTGAACGTACTTTTATGTTTTATGTGCACCTACTTTTGTTATTAATGACATTCTTTGCCGCGAATTTCTGGGTTACCGAGTTCTTCCAAATATTATCAGCTATAACTGGTTTTAATTTAGATTATTTTGATGAGTATGCCATATATTTTCTCCTCAGTAGCGATAAAAAAACTATTATTTCGACTTACAAACTTGTCTTCCAACCCCTTTTTATATCGAGTTGGTAACTAAATACCAGCTTTTAGAATTCCATGCGCTCTTCAGTCAAAGACTGCTTTGCTAAAATATATTTTAAAAGTGTCTCTGACTAAAATATTTTTCTGTTCCATGCCCGATTTTTTTTAAGAATTTATACAAATATGTATTAAAAACTTTACCGCTTAAGACTTAAAGCACCGCAAGAAAAATAATGCTATTTGATTCAAAACACTAAGCGTTTACTTATAAATATATTTTATAACATTATACTTTCATACATACATATATGTATATCATTCCATTATATACGAGTATAATAGTTGTTTTCCACCAAGCCTTAACTGCAGTTTATGCCTATTGGATACATGAGATTACAACTGGAAGGTGGCGATTGCTCACATAAAGTATAAGGAATAGAAAGCAAAACGTAAGCAATAAACTTTGCTGATCACCCCAATGTAAAGTTATTTGCACTTGCTTGAGCTCTCAACTGCGGTTAAGCTTTTGGTGGAAATGGGCTAAAAATTTAAATTCTAAACAGCGACAATCCATTTTAGTAAAACATGGATGTCAAACTGCTTTTATCAGCATATGTATGTATGAACAAGCATGTTTTTTATTAGCTCAATAATGTTTAAATTAAACCTACTTATCATCAAATACTTCGGCAAAAATAAGTGAAAAGTTGCAAACCATTCCAATAAAACGCTAAAGCAATAGAAAATTAAATTTATTACGTTTATACACCTACATATTTGTGTACCTAATCTGTAGATATGTATATAAAAAAATGCTTAGTTTTTAGCAAAAAAATTTGGAAACTATACTTATAAATAAGAAAATAGCATGATGGGTGTAAAAATTATAAGCGCACATATGGACAAGTTTTAACAACGAATTTTTTTTATTTAATTTGAGTTATTGTTTTCATAAAAATATATATGTATACTTTTTTCTTTAATAAAAATCGTAAAAACCAGAGTTTGAAACATTGTAGAATATTACAAAAAAAAACTTCGTAAAAATTTCAAGCTTTTTACTTAGATTACCTAGAAAGATTTTTTATATGGAAGAAATGTTTTTTTTTTTTATTTGGAAGAAAATGGGCAATACCTTAAAAAATTCCAAAATCAGAGGCAAGTCCTAGCTAGTGAAATCTTGCGCTTTGTTATACCAAAATTCAATATTTAGGCTACACAACTGCTTACTCAAAATCTTTTTAACAGCTCTACTTAAAAAAGCTCGAGATTTATACAAAAGTTTTTTGATTATTTTTAGTTAGTGTAAAAAATTTTAAATAAAACCTGATTATAAAACCTGATTATTTAGTTTGTTACGTACGATGTCAATATAAAAATGCATTTTTTTTTTAAATTTTTCGTATTTTACCATTCTTTTTCTCAGACCAAGAAACACTAAATTTCTGTGCTTTTTATAAAAAAAGAAAGAAGTTTTTAAAAACGTACTCGTACTTACACTGAGCACTTTTTATTACAAACTATAGGTTAGAAAAACTAAATATATTTTACTCTTATAATTACCCGTCTATGCCGGAAACTTGTCTAAGCAGTGAAAAAACGCTGGTCACCTGCGATTCCAACGTTGACAGGTTTTACTGTAAAATTAAAGCTGTTTTCGTTTGTGAATACCTTTATCTAATATTTAAAATATGAGCCCTGTAAATGTAAAAGTGCTCACTCTACGTCTTGCTCACCTTGTTTTATAAAATCGTATTTGAAATTGTAGATATAAGTAGAAGAAATATTATTTATTATAAACTTTTAAATACAAATTTTAAAATACGCAGCGGCTCGTAATTTTTTTCACTACCAACGAAATATTAAATAAGCAATACATTAGGGTGATCCTAAAAAATATATGAAATCAAAATTGTGTATGGGACACGCCTTGAAGCTTAGTTTCCAGCTCTACAGAAAAATTACAAGGAATATTTTTTATTACTTCTGTTGCTTGAAAAAGTACTCGCTGTAAATTTCCTTGATAGTAAATAAAGAAAATTTCTTATTCAATTCTTGAGCGTTTTTTATATGATTTTTTTCTTGGGAAATTAGATTTCAAGACTAACTGGTCAAAAGCAAAACTTTTCTCGATTTAAAAAAAAATATAATATTTTCAAATCCTGCTACCCCCTATAAATTATTTAAAAATTTTGATATTGGTATGTATGTGTTTATTTTGTAGGTAAAAAAAATATAAAGGCGTGTCCCATACAAAAGTTAGATGTTGATATTTGTTGATGATGACTAATATTTAATTTTTTTTTTCATAAAATGATGTAGGGAGTTGTAATTCGATGAAATCCATCATATAAATCAAAAACTGAATTTTGAATTTTTTATTAGTTATGCTTTTTGGCATTTCAACGATGATATTTGTTACGTTTTTTTTTGCATTTCAGGTGACGATATGTATGTAATTATAATCTGAACATATATGACTGTGATAGAATAAAATTTTATTGTAGTACATCCGTACATGCACACATAAAAACACTATAAATAAAACTTATAGTTGTTGTACTTGTAAAACAATAATAAATAAATAAAAATTCCAGTGAAAATTCAGCGAAAATCAGGTTGTACAAGAAAACGGGATTATGTAACTACAAACAAGCTTAGCAAGAGAAAGCATGTAGAGTAAGTCTTTTAAGCTCGGTAGTTGCAATTTAAAAGAAAAAATCGATAACAAAAAACAACAGTTTTCAAAGCTTATCCAAAAAGTTTAATTGATAGCAACTAACGTATGATTTCGGTGGTACACCAAACCTGATTCAAACGTTAGTATTTGACATCAGTTACGAATGCTCCAATCTCTTTTTGCTTCACAATCTAAAGATTTAGAATATTTTGCTAAAATATTGTATTAAAAAATTTATTTCAGGGTGAGAGAAAAATTTTTTTTCTGAAAGCTTTATCTCTCTAATTTTCATAACTTTGGGTCATACATATGTATTTAGGTCGAACATTTCAACGAAAACTCCTCACTCCTTTCTTCAATTACTGAATCTGGTGTTTTTTTGAGTCGGAATACTAAATTTAGTTTTACATAAAAACAAATTTCTTTTCTTTTTATTTATTTTTCTTCGTACAACCTTTAACCCGTGAGGGTTATTTGTCTTTGGCGACCTTTAGAGGAAGTTTTCTGGAGAAAAACTGACTTTTATGAAGTTTTTCAGAAAAAGTTGTAAAATTATCCCTACGTTTCGAGAAAATATTCCTTGGATATTTTGGGTTTCCGCGTAAAATAAGCAGCCTGAACTAGGTTTTTTATACTTTTTTATTTATTTTTATTTCAACATATTCTTTGTTTTTTTTTTTACTGATTTTAAATATCGTTTGAGTTTGGTTTAGTTTACCCCCCGAGACAATTGACGCTCAATTTCTTGCTTGGTGTAATTTATTCATCTTACAGCCATAGCAAAATAAGAGCGTTGAGCGTTTTACGCTTCTCGTCTGTAAGTTTAATGCGCTAGTCGGAGATAAACATACTACTTACAGTAATGCTCAGAGTGCTTATTTAGGCATGCTTGTAAGGGCCAAGTCCATAGTTTGCAATAGAACTTGGCGGCATGTATATAGGAGAAACTTGCCCATTTACAGTTAAAGAGAAGTTTATGTGACTTGTGATGTTGTGACAACCCGTTTTTTTTCAACGAATTAAAGGCCCATGTTGTTAGTCATCGTAAACCTTCTTACATCGCATATTGACTGTAAAGAAAAAAAAATTGTATTTACATAGCATTTTCAGTTTTCCTTATCAATGTATGGCATTGATTAAACGTGGTCTACATCTGTAAATACTTATACGAAAAAAATTTTTGTGGCAACTTAGAAAGAAATACTCGTTGAAACATATAATGTATTTTTTGAAAATATCTGCCCCAATATATATAGCTTTAAAAGGGGTTGATGATTGGTGATGCTTTGAGATGAAACCATATACGAGGAGCAGTTTGATAAGTTAATGATTTTTTGCATAAAAATTTCGATAAGAAACGAAATTTAATTATTATTTTTTTAATTTGAAATTATCGAGTTTCTCTGCTTTCAGTGGCTGTGAAACACAAACTAAATGACGTTTGGTGCTCAAAATTTCATAGTAGTCTTTTAATATTAAGATTTTATTGTTAGAGCATGGCAAACTCGTTATTTTTTTATTTTTATTTTTTAAATCAATAATACCACCGGCACACAAAAAAAAAAAATGGTGTGTGATTTTAATCAGACTCACCTACCGACATGTATTTCGACCCGCTGAATCCGAATCTCAGGCCCTTTTGACTCGTAAACAAATTTCGGGTAAATTTGCGAAATGAAATGAATGAATATGATCTAAAAAATTAAATCTTAGAATAACGGATATGGGATGATAAAACAAAAAATAAATGAAAACCCAAAAATAACGATTATATTTTCAACGACAAATTAAAAGTCATAAATTAACGATTAAATCTGATTGGAAAATTAATTTTAACGATTAAATTATGATTTTTATTATAAAGGCCATTACCGTTACGACCCTGCAGATAGTAGTTGACAAAAGCAGTATTGCATTTTAAGTTACTACACTGGGCATTTAAAAAAGTGACTAACTTATCAAACCGCCCTCGTACATACATACATAACTAGCTGCTTCCGTTACAATATCCAATACTACGTCTGAAATTTTAGTTTCGATATAATAATAATGAAATAAATGTTAGACCAGAGCTTCACGCCCATCGCATTTTACATGAATCTGTATACATATGTATAGAATAACATAGACATAAGTTTAGTTAAATTAAATTTTTTACAAGCGTGCATCTCATGTGTTTTTTCAATATATGTACGCATGTATGTATGTACAAATGTATGTGTGTAATAATTACAATGCCTCTATTAAAGGCAATCAATTCTAATCAAGTCTTCTTAACTAAGGTCAAACAGTATACCAGCGTTTATGGCAGAGGTTCATTAAATTTATGCTAATATTCTATGCTTTCAATATGCAATATAATACAAACATATGGGCATATGTCTGTACATTAGACCGCACCAGAAAAAAAATTCGCCGTACATCTTCTAATGTAAAGAATTTTTGCAAGGCAATGTCGAAGAAAAGTTTTTTTTGCTTGTAAGGTGGTACGGTCTAATGCCCAAACGTATGTATGTATGCAAATATACAATAACTCGTCCAAAGCTAATAATTTTAACTACTACATCCCTTAAGGATCAGTGAGCATTCGGTCATCTAAAGAGTTACATTGTACCTAAAACGATGCACACCTGCTATATATTTTATAAAAAAATTTCATCTATAACTGTAACTGTAATATTTTACACTTATGTAAGTAAACTCAATATGTTGTACCTGTTCTAAAATCATGTTTTTTCAATTACTTAAGACCGATTTCACTGTGGAGAGCTAACTCACATTCTGCAGTTAACTTTAAATTTTCGCACTGAAAATCGATAATTTACTCCGAATGTGAGTTAACACTCTTACTGTGAAAATTACTGTTCAAATAGAAGATGCTTGGCGGTACTTATGGCTACATATGTACATTTATTTATGTACATACTTATAAATAAATAAAATATATATTTCGGAAATCTTTTGTCACTATGAACTATGTTTTATACATAAACCATAATACATAAAATTTATACCTCAATATCTTAAGAATATTAACAGATGTTTACTTTAGTTACTTATTAACTTAAAAATGTACTTCCATATAAATAAATATGTAAAATTATCAATACTATTTTTTATTAATATAAATGTATATGAATTTACTTAAATATTAATAAATTATTTTGTTGTCAATCAAAAGATTATTAGAGTGCGCTTTTAAACTGGAAAGAATTTCGAAAAACTCGAAAATATCCGAATTTTTCATGAATTGTCAAGATAAAAAATTATTAAGTTTCGAGTTTTACTGTTTTTCGTGTTTAAAAGAATCACTTAAAAGTTTTTTCCTTGCCTTTGAATGCTTAAAGAAATGTGTATGTGTATTTTCGAGAAATTTTTAGGCTTAAACAGACGTAAAAGGAATATAAATAAAAATAAGGGTGATAATTCTGACATGACAAAGTGTGCTAGTTATTTTGCAGCATTGATTAAAAGATATGATTTCTCACTTGTGTACAGAAATTTATTTTTATTTTTTTCACTCTTCCCATCACAGACCTCTGGAAGGTATGATAAATGATATTAAATAAACGAATAATAGTAAATAAACTGCAAATAACAAAAGCTGAAGACGTTCAGTTAAATATATAGAATATGAAACAAAAAATTATAATTTATCTAAAACGAAAATCATCTAAATAACTATTAATAAAATTAAAAGAAATGTCCTGAAAAGTTCATTTAAAATTTTTCAAATAGTGATGCCGGTTTCATCAATCCATTTTAAAAGTGATTGGTGGAACCGAGCAGTAAACCACTTTGAAATTTAACCTAATTTAACGTGAAACCAAAATTATAAATTTAGTTAAAAAACATAAAACAAAAAAATATTACCGCAATTAAACTTTTAGACTCTCGAAAATTAAATATAAATTTAACAAAATTCAATTGGAAGAGAAACTGGAAGGGCGAAAAATAAAATAAACATGAGAAGATGAACAAAAAATTTTTAAAAAAAAGAAAATTAGGAAATATTTTTTATATGTTAATTTTCAAATTTAAGTTTCTGAAACAGACATGTAATAAAAAAATAATTCAAAAATAAAATATTGACTTTAAAAAACAAGTAAAAAATTAAAAATACTTTTATTCTTTTAAATAGGCTACTAAAATTAAAAAATTTAACAAAAAAAATCTGAAATTGAAATATACATACGAAACAGAAATAAATAATTATTAAAAAATTTTAATTACGTTGTATATTTTTTGATGCTTTTTTTAATTTATACTTCTGAGAACAGGTGAATGTTTAATAAAAAATTATTTTGATAAACAAAGTTAAAAAGCAAAAAATATTTTTTTATTTAAAATTTTTTAACACAGTTAAGGCGTTTATAAAAATTTACTTAATGAAAAAAAAATTATTTCAAAAACGTTCAGACACACTTTTAATTTTATTAGTTTAAATTTCTGAAAGCAGTCATATTTAAGAGATTTAATAAAAATTAATAAGTTGTTTAAAAAAACTAGGAAATATTTTCTTATATATTTTTTTTTCTCGCGTAAAAAGGAACAGATTTAAGACTTTTGGGTACTGTTTTAGAAAGGGTCCAGAAATCAGAATAACTAAAAAGATTATTTCAAAAATCTTGTTTCTTGAATTTGAATATGTACATATGTATAGGGTGATTCATCTAGGCCTTTTTTTAATTTTAAATATAACACCTAAAACAGAAGTGGTTTTCGAAACATTTGAATTAAACTATATTTAAAAAAGTAAAAAAGAGATTTTTATTTTGGGTAATAATAAAGATTCCGGCATCCAGTTGTGTTTTAAGTGCTTAAAATTAAAAAAAAATGGTCTAGATGGATAACCGTACGTATGTAATTCTCTAAATTTTTTTAATTTCTTTAATGCAAAATTATCTATGATAAAAAATTAGATACCTATTTTTTTCAAATGGCAATATCCTAAATAAATTTTCCATTTTTAATAACATTTTTCCATTCACTTATACGCTAGTGCAATTCGTTTTTATTGGTTTTTCTAAAAAATTAAGAGAAGTAAAATAAAACGAAAGTGTAGGAATAAAAAAAAAATAAAAAGTAATAAAAAAAAAAATAAAAAGTAATAAAAAAAAAAATAAAAAATTTAAAAAGTAATAAAAGCTAGAACTAAAAAAATAAAAAAGGAAAGCAAAGAGCAAACCAAATATAAACCTAACTTAATA
Source organism: Rhagoletis pomonella (assembly GCF_013731165.1). Lineage (NCBI taxonomy): Eukaryota > Metazoa > Arthropoda > Insecta > Diptera > Tephritidae > Rhagoletis > Rhagoletis pomonella. The sequence continues at coordinate 33,257,392 of NW_023458562.1, forward strand.
CTGCTTGTTTTTTTTTAATATATTGTAATTTTTTATTGTAAAATTTATTGACAAAACTAAGAGAAATGAAAGATAACAAAACTAGAAAAAAAAATAAACAATAACCACAAAATGGAAAATAATAAAACAATATTAAAAGAAAAATATAATGATATAATAATAATTTAAAGCAAATATAAGCATAGCTTTTTCCTTTTATTTTTCTTAATATCATGATTTTTTTGGCAGGGATTACCCTGGGTTCGACTTGATGTTTTTTTGTTTGTTTCCTTGAGACTTTGATAAAAAGATACAATATTAAGAAAAAAATAAAAAAAGAATAAATAAAAATAATATAAAGAACATAAAACAAAAAAATAAGCAGTGGTAAAAAAATAAACACAATACATAAATACAATACATTCAAAAAAAAAATAATAAAAAAAAACATAAGCAGAGATTTATACTTCTTTTTATTTTTCCTGAGCTCATTCGATTTTTTTTCGGACTTTTATAACATGTTATATAATTAAGAAAAAAAAATAAAAATAATAAATAATTAAAAAATAATAAATAATAATAAAATAAAAAATAATAAAACCAAAAAATTTAAAAATTAAAAAGCAAATAATATAAAGTCGCTTAACATTTTTAATTTTTTGCTTTTTTTACTATTATATTCTGCTAACTATATTATTGCATTTTTAATTAATATTTATTTATTTGGCTATTTCAGCCTGATGCTGTATGCTCATATGCGTTTTTATGTTGAAGTTAAAAATTTGTGGCTCAATATGTATTAAGTGTTTCAATATTATTGCACAAATATTGGATGTAGCAATTGTATGTTGGTTGCACTTTAGACAGGATTTCCTTAAAATAATTTTCACCAATAAAAATCCAAAAATAACACTCCAATAACAAACCACAAACCCTCAATAACCATAACAAAAAATAGTAAAAAATATTAAAATATGCTTTACATTATCGCTCATAAATATAAAATAGAAATAAAAAAATTTAAAAAATTTCTCTTAAAAATTTTGCAAATATTTTGGGCATCATTGCAGCACAATGTATGCACTGGGATCGATAGTTCGGTGTAAGTAAATAAACTAACAAAAACAAACAAGTAGCAAAATAAATAAACAGATAAAACAAAAACAATTCAATGCACTTCACTTAAACTTAACCGTCACTTCACCGGCGCTCATCTCAATGAAATTGAAATGCACTAAAAATTCGCATTATGTACTTGTAAGAAAATTTTCGCGGAACAAAATTGTTGAGAAAATGCCAACTCACAAGCGCCCAACAAACACATGAAAAATATATACATTGAATAACTAGCCAACCCCTGGAAAATTACAGAAATTGTGCAATTTTCCAATTAGCTGCATATGGAATGCAAAAGTTGCTCGAAAATTGTTGAAAAAAGTTGGCGACAAATTAGACAATATCACAGCGTAAATTGCGGTTGCAAGCTGACATGAATTACCGAACCGGGGACCCACTGACTGTACTTGACCATGAACGTATTGACCGTAAAAAGGAGTGGTGAAAAAAAAAATGATTTGATGTCAGTGCCATTGCATTTGCACAGAATGCAAGTGAATAAATGTATGAATGTATTAAAATATCGCAGGCATATGTAATTACCACGTGAAAGTGCAAACAAAACGCACAAATATAATTTTCCTAAAACTCATACCTTTTCTACATATGTACATACATACATGGAACACACATCTTCATGCATTCAAATTCATTCTCGTATATGCAAATGCACTCCATTAAATTGGCGGTTAACAGCATTTTCGCATTTGTTTTCTGTGCGTGTGTGCATTTTAATGACCATATTGTTGCAGGACACTCAAGCCTTGTCCCTTTACTTTACGTTGAGATTGAAATCTGCATTCCTTTCTACAGCAAAACAACAATCAAGCCCATTGCAATCGCAGCAATCTATCGCATATGTAGTCAATCATTCTTAACATTAATCAGTACAGGTACACTGCGTGTCATAATTAAAAGCGCGCCACTTATGGACAAGTTTTAATAGTTATTTTTCTATTTAAATAGTTATTTTTCTATTTATAAAAACGTAGTTTATTCTTTAACAAAAACAGTGAATATTCGTGTTTAACATTTTTTGCAATATTAAAAAAAAAAAAAACTCCAACAAACTTTTCTAAAATTTCGAGCGTTTTGATTGTATACCAAAAATTTAATATACTCGCGAAACTAAAGGCTAAATAAAGGATTTTGAAATTTCAAATACATGTGAGCTTAATTCAATAAATTTTATAAAAAAAAAATAGTGCAATACACTTAGAATAATAATAATAGTATCAAATAAAAGAAAATTGCAAAATTGAAAAAATTGAGAAAACTATTTTTTGGTGCAAAAGAACGAATAAGTTTTAAAAAATTATAACAATTTTATCCCCGGATATCCTTGAAAATTTTCAATATTTATTTTGAAAAAAAAATACATGTCCAAATCCGCAAATTTCGTCTGTTTGACTTAATTCGCTTAAGAAATAAAAAAAATTATTTAAAGAGATTTTTCAATATAAATATGTCTATTCGTATCTATGACCTAAAAAAAATGTAAATTTCTTAAACTTTACAAAACTTTCTCTCTCATTTGGTACCCATATTGTTATTCTATATTGCACTGCATTTTTTTAATATTGAACTAATCATATCTTTCAAATTGAAAGTCCTTTTAAACAAAATCCCGACTAAAACTTAGTTTTAATATATTTTACTTTATTGTTTCGTAAACATATAGATTTTTTCGTGTACTTCGAAATTTGTTAGGTTTTGCGGCAAGGTGTTATTATATTGCTTAGAAAGATTTTGAGTGTCTAGTAGCCCATTAAATTCTGGTGCAATAAGAGGCAAGTTTGAAGTAGCTAGGACCTACCGTTGATTTTTGGCAATTTTTTTTAGGTAGTTTTTTTTTATATGGAAGAAAATGAGCAATACCTTCAACAAAAAAAAAAACCAAACATGAACCGTAAGCCCTAGCTACTTCAAACTTTTAGTTTATTACACTAAAATTGAATGGTCTAACAAACTGTATACTCAAAATCTTTGTAAAAAAATCGAATTAAAGCGCTGGCAATTTTTATGAAAGTTTGTTGATTTTTTTTTTTGAATATTGCAAGAAGTTTACTTTTATAAAAAAATAATTAAAATTAAATAACAAAAAAATTGAACGAATTGTTAAAAATTAATTTTTAAAACTCGTCCACATCTGGTGCGCTTATAATTATGACACGGTGTGTACGTAAGTGTACTCACATACACGCATACAAGAAAATGCAGAGAAAGCTCAGGGGTACATTTAATAGCTATGATTACCCTACACATACATACATTTGCCGTTACCAGGTGTATTGTGCAACATAAAAATGCTGTCCTACTCATATTTTACACTCTATAAAATTTATTAGATTCACACGCACACATAGACGACTTCATACAAACGGAAATACCTTTTGACACGTGCAAAGGACAGTATCTAAAGTAGTAAACAAAGTAATTTAAAAGTCCATTAGTGCAGTACTCGTGAGATTTGTTTCATAAATTGTCCAACGCTGTTAGTAGTTTAATAATTTGTTGCAATTATTTTGTAATTTTCAGTCCTTAAGGATTTGAAAACATATACTATATTGTATCTGGTATCTTGGCATTAGTTACATTACATTTTTCGATGGTATTACTCGTAGTGATAGTAGCAAATTGTGAAAGTGCATTGCTAAAAATTATTTTTTTCTGAAGCAAAAAAAAATCATAAATCATATGGCCATTTCCATGAAAATGTCAACCACCACTAAAAATGTTTTCAAGTTGGCGGTATGGTTCTCGGCTATTAACCTTGGCAAATATAGAGCCAAGGCGCTCCTCGTAATGGGAGCGTATTTTTAAGCTACTTACTTTTGACTACCGGGTGTCGTTTTCAGAGAAAAAAATTATAAGGATTGGATAACCTTTTCTGGTAGATTCATGTAAGCTTTTTTAATGCCTTTACGACGGAATATTGTTTAAAGAAATCGGACAGCAAATAAAGAAGCTATGGAAAAATATAGATGTAGTTTTTTTACAGGGTGCTGGAAAAAATTGTACATGATAGAATAATCTTTTCTAGTAGAGCTGTGTTTTTTTTTAATACTTTTACGATGGTATATTGTTTAAAGAAATCGGGCAGCCAATATAGAAGCTATAGCCGATTTAGCTGTTTTTACAGGGCGCCGAAAAAATTACATTACTGAAAAACTCTCAAAACCGCGTGGAATAAATCTAACTTATTTTTGTGGAACTGTCTGATACACAAAAGTTCATATTTCATTACTTAAGAATAGTATAAGGGAAAAATCGGTCGCTCACGGTATATCACATACGATTCAATTCAATTCATTATAAAAGATTGTTTTTATTTAAATATGACCGGAAGTTAAGGAAAAATTCTTCGGTTAGTGCAGAAAATAAAAAAAAAACACCTCTCATGATTCCTAAATTTTCGAATATTTTTATATGCGCCCGAAAGTCACTTATTTTGCTCGATATTTTATACACCAAGGTTTCGTACGAGCGTAATTTTTTTAATATACACTGTACCCTTTGCATGGAACATACCGACTAAATTATTTTTCAGTCACTTACTTATTTTGCTGCAAAATCTATTCCACTGCCATGGAAATGCCCACATGCTACAGAAAATTTACCTTTAGGAACATCTATAAAATTGCAAGTTAGTTTAGTACTAGTTTGCTCCACTGCTCAACTAGTTCGTCTACTATCTTTTTTCATACTAAATTCGTTTTGTCTATCGTCGCTGCGCACATCCATCGTTGGAATGAGGCACACTTGGGCCACCAGGGTTTCATTGTTACACCGTAGTAGAGACTCTTTATATTCTTTAAGTAAATTGAAATCAATTCGTCGTTCTGATGTACATAATCTAATCTTACCATCGAAACAGTTTTTATATAGTCAGAGAGAGATTTTCTAATTCGACAATTTTTGCCGTGCAGAGTATTGTTTTTGTTAGCTTCAAAGTAGTGTCTCAACGAAAAAATTTAGTTGTGTTGATCTTTTACGACTTTCGATGTGGATTATCGAGATAAGAGTGCATCGATAAACTTGCATCCACTTTGCAAAAATGAAGCATCGTACAAGGGCCCAATTCGTCGCTGGTTGATTGAATTCAATCGTGGTGGTCAAATGATCGTCTATTTTTTTCAGAAAAGCTGGACACGTAGAATAGTCAATTCTGAGTGGTGCAAAATCTTTTGTTGCCAGAAGACTTCGAAAAAATAAGGAAAACCCACGATATGACGAACTATTTTTCGTTCTCACGACATTCGGGTCTACGTAATATATATATGTATATATATCTAGCCAGGGACTATCACTATTGATACCAGAAGATTCTCCAGAAACTTCGGCGATTATTGATGCTGTTACAACAACCACAAATCATTTGTCCCGATGAAAATGCGAACACACTCACTGGGCTCAAACAAATGCCTATTTTATCGGTGATAACATCGAAGCCATCCCCCCAAACAGTCCTGATTTCGCCACAACTGACTTCTTTTTGTTCCCGAACACCAAAAATAAATTGCGTTATCCGCGATTTTTGACGCCAGAAGTAGCGCTAGATGCGTTTAAAAAGTATTTTATTGGAGGTACATTTTTCAGGGTGTGATGAATGTTATAATTAACGGTTTGTACGTACGCAAGAGTACACCGACATGCATATACCTTTTTGAAAGTGTACTGGCACTTTTCTCCTGATAACTCATAGCTTTTCCGAGATTATGCGACTAGACCTAGACCTTCATGCGGGTGTTGAAGTCAGCTTTATTTACACATTTATTATGCTTAGGTTTGCGCCTGAGACTTGCCTTTAAACGTGCTTTAGACTTAAAGAATTTCTATATAAGTATGGTTTATGGGTTTGTATAATATCTGTATGTTTTGAGCTTGTATTAATTTTATGGCTAATACTTTACGATTGGTGGTCTTTATATTGAAATCTAGACAGATATCGCTATTCTATAACCTACATTATATATAATCCAAGATCCCTTTGCCAAAATTATATATGTATGTATCGTGTTCAAAATCTTTGTTTCCCGTAGACAAAAGTGTTCTTGTACTTTTTTACACTATAACTTAGTCTTGGTCTCTGATTGTAGCATTAACTTTTAAAGTATTGTCAAAGAAAATGTCGGTATATTCCGCTACTCTAATATAAAAACATGTAAGAGATCAGGTGCCGCGATAATTCCAATTCAGCATGAAAGCCTTATGAACAAGGAGCAATATCTCCATGGACAAAAAAAGTTTGTAATTTGGTTTTTGCAAAGTGAAAACAGTTAAAATTAATGTCTGAGTGAAATACTCAGTTCTGGCATATATTGTAAAATTTTCCGAGGAATATTTTGTAGAAAATTTCATTGCACCATTTCCTCTATAGAAGGGTCGCTTTGATTCCGTTTATGTTACCGAATAACTTTGGACCACGTTCGATAATACTATTTTATCGGAAAGGTGGTTTCCCATACTAATTTGGTTTACATTCCGATCAGTGTATAACGACGAATTTATCGGTAATCCTAAATTTTTATACAAGCGTTTCAGTCGGTTGTGTTTGCTCAAAAATTACTTGTTTTCTACAACTTTTTTCGTCAGTAATATTTTACAAGTCTCGTTTTATCAAGATTATTATTTGATTTCCATAGACCTCACGGTACTACTAAAGATTGTTGAAAAATGTTCACACTTGTTTAGTAACACCTCCGCAAATAAATAAATAAATAAATAAATAAAATTGCATGCTCCGCATTAAATAATATTTGTACATTTATTAAGCAAAACATTTGCATGTGTAGACCTTAAAGAAATATTTTCATGTACATTTAATTGGCGTGGTTCTATTAATTTTTGTTTCAACTAACTCATAATTAATGTATTACTATATATCTATTAAAAAAAGTCATTTAGCTGATTTGCGTAGATTTGTTGGAGATTTAATTGAACAAAAAAAAAGAGGTTTCCAATGTAGCTAAATTAACTTTTATTTAAAAAGTAGTAAATGTAAAGTCAACAAAGCAAAGTAAATATCGTTGATTTTAAAAGTGATTTTTTAAAAAAATTTTTATTTTAAATTTTTTTACGGTGTTTAGTAAAATGTTTTAAAGTCTTTCATGATTTTTTAAGTGAGAATTTTTAAATTTTTCAATAAATTTTCATTTTAGTTAAATTAGAAAGTTATTTTAACAAATATATATACATATCTATAAGCACAAACTAATGTATGCAAAGTAACTTACACAAATTTATCCGTTGAAAAAAATTAAGTTTTTTAATAAAATTTTATATAAACAATTTTTTTATTAATTTGTCTCAATAAAAAGATTATTAAAATGTACCTCTATTTTTCCAGTCTTTCTAAATAACGATGTATTTTGGAAAGAGTTTCCGTCATCCCTTGTCAAATTGTCTTCAAACCAAATTTGACAAGGGATAACGGAAACTCGTTCCAAAATACATAATTTACAAGCCCTGTCGGAAACAAAATTTTTAATTAAAAAAGGAGAATATAAAAAGTTTTTTAACGTAATTAAAAAAAATATTTATTATAATTTTTTTATAGGCTTTTTTATTTTTATTTAAAATTAGAGTTATTTCTTATAAAACTTCGCTAAGTGACTAAATGATGGACGTTTCTTAAATTTGTTTTTTTTTTTCAGAATAAAAAATTATACAAAATCCGTTTGTTTTATAAAACTTGATGAAAAATTGCTATAAAACTTGAATAGTACATATTTATGAGAGCATGTATGTACACGAAATTTTTTACTAAATTTTTTAATAGAACAAATTTGTTCACGATTCTTGAATTTTAACTTTTATTACAGAATTTAACGAAATTTTTTAATAGAATAAATTTATTTTCGAGTCTTGATTTTTTTTTGCCAAAATTTTTGTTTACTGTTTTTAATTAAAATTACATACAGAAGAAAAATATTAAGATTTGTTTTAGGAGAAATGATCTATATACAAAGTTTTTAAATAAAAAAAAAACATTTAAAAGTTTTTTAGATTTTTAATCTTTTGTTTCTTAAGTATTTCGTTTTTTTTTTAATTAAAATGTTTGTTTTTTAATATTTTTATGAATTCGAATGGTTTTGCTCGAAGTAACTTTGTTAAATGACTAGGAAAATTCACTTTCTTCAAAACAATTTTACAAAAGAAAAAAAAATCAATGAATAAAAACAAATTATAAAATTTAGTTTTTAATATAAAACAAGTTTTTGTTTGATTTTTCAATTTTTATCTCTGATTTTGTAATTTGTTTATTTTTTGTGTTTTCGTTAACACGTGTCCCGTTAAATGGGCGTTCTGCAAGTATTTTCAGAAAAAAAAAACAAAAAAGTCATACAAAATTTTATTAAAAAGTTGTTTATGGTATATTTTTAATAAAAAAAAAATAAATAATGCTTTTCCATTCTTTGAAGTTTATTTTTTAATTTTTTAATACTTTCTAATATAAAAAAAAACCATTTTTTCAGGCGAAAAAAATTAATTAGTTAATTAGTTTTTTTTCGTTATTAGTTTTTAGTAAAATGCCACTTTGAACATTGTTCTTAAGTCACTTTTAAAATTGAAGATATTCTTACATACATACACACAAACTTATGTATTTGGCTACATAGACTTTGAAAAAAATAAAATAAATCGTTTATGTATTAGCCCATTCATCTCCGGAGATCATAAGTAATACCATACCTTTGCTTGATCGATACCTTTGGCTGACAATTCAAAATTAAATTTTAGTACATATTTTTATTTGAAAACCAAACCAATAAAATTCTATAAAACAAAATCTATGAACTTTCTCCTGTCTAATAGCATTTGTTAATTTCATAAAATTCTTTCCCTCTCTAATTTTCTATCCTTTGTTCAACACCAATCAACTACCCGCTTAAAATATCATCGATCATTTTCTTTCAATAAAAAAAAATTAAAATAAAATGCACAAAATGCCACAATCAGACTAAGTGAAACTGCGAGACTGCTGCGCAGCGTCTTTACGCGTCGTGCCAATACCAGAGTCGAAACGGAACTAGAATTGTCGCGTGAGTACAAATTCACTAAACCCAATTTGAAAGCAAAAAATTAACAATCAAAATATTCTGTGGTATCACATTGTATACACAGTGTGTCTGCAGAAGATATAAACAAGTAGTAGTGACCGGACCATAGGTCAACAAATACACGTACCCAACTATAATAAAGATAACTAGCGTACAAAAAAAAAACAAAAAACAATTTGCAATAATTCAACGAACGCCAAATACCAAACAATAAAATATTTAATAGTAAAAATACAACAACAAAAAGTAATAAACGTGCACTCAATTAAAGCACCAGCTAGTCAATGATTCCATAAATGATGGCAGTGCGTTCGTGTATAACCAGTAAACAAGAAATTTTGAAATTTCGCCAAGTTTGAAAATTCGAGAAAATACTAGAATTTCAAATGTCTAAATCATATAGTTAAATTATTCAGCAGATACTGTAAATGGAAGAAATTTTCAAATTTTTAACGCATTAAGGCATTAAAAAATTGTCCTGCTTTTTCGAACGCACCGTTTGAATGATCTCCCATCGCGCTGATGCGGTTAAATCAAGACTTAAAAGAAATGTAATATCAACACTTAGGGCCAATTTCACAGTGCGTAGTTAACTCAGAATCGACAGTTAACTAGAGATTTTCAGTACAAAATTCTGTAGTTAACTCCCGATTCTGAGTTAACTACGCATTGTGAAATTGGCCCTTAGAGCACGATAAATCGTTATTTTCTGTTCTCGGAATTCGGAATTCGGAATTTTTCGAACCGTTTTTTTTTTTTGTATTATGATTATGACGTTCCTTCAGAAAACGAGTGATATAGAATTGCTTAAGATATCAAAAAAACTGAATTAATTGCGCTTATTAAGGCATTCGGATAGTTCGACGTGGAAAATTTAAAAGTGGGAACTGAGTCCCTTTCAATAAATTTCGCAAACTTTACAAAAGCAATATAATTTTAATTTAAAGATTTGTTTTTATTCAAATTCTTCTTTTGGATATTTTTCGAGTTTTAGTTGGAATTTTCTTCAGAAATGTACGAAACTTTGTTAGGAAGCATTCAAAATAATTTCGGGATTTTTTAATACTTTTTTAAATTTTTGCGGACCATTTAATATTTTTTTAGTATGACATTCTTCAAGAAACCGAGCGATATGACATCGGATTCGTTGTTCGAATATGATTTCCGTATTAAAGAACACGATTTGTCAGTTATTTTTTTGGCCAAGTCATTGTATACCTTTCGAGATACATTTTTTTCAGGAAATTTCAAGATATTGTAGGGAGCTTTCGCAATTTTTACAAAACTTTCGATTTGTTCGGAATCCGTTTGGCATCTTTTAGAATTTCCTGGATTTTTCGAAAATTAACCGTTTTTTTTTTGTAAAAAATACCTGAAAATTTTCACTTTTATTTTTACGCTAAAAAAATATTAAAATCCCATATTTTACTTTACTGTCTTTAAGATCATCATTTAAATAGAAAGATTAAATGACGGCTGCCACCTTCACCTTTTTAATCAATTTTCGGTAAAAATATTATTCTTCGAATTTTTTCGAACTTTTTGAGATTTTTTTTTTATTACTTAAAAAATATTACACCTCTCCATTTGACAATTGTAGAACGGTCTTTGTTTCCAAATGTTTTTTTTAAACCACATTTTTTTATAAATATTTGAAAAAAAGTGTATGTATTTATAACAAATACTTCTGAATCAAACGACGCCCATTTAATAAAACATACAACAAAAGAAAAATTCTAATATTTGTTTAATTTACTTATAAGTTGAACAACTCTTTGGAAAACACCATTCCGTTGGTCCCGATAGACATAAAAAAAATCTTCGAAAATAACAGCTTTTATCGCTGCTGTAATCAAATTCGATTCGAAACTTCAATTATAATAGTTCTCCAAATAATATTTTTGAAACCCAAATATATGTACATATGCAGTGAATTCTGAATTTTATTTCGAGTGGGATCCGAACTGCCGAGCCTATGTGGGGAAAAAATTTTATAGTCCTCAGAAGAAAATCGGCGATCGTTGTCGCATGAGCGTGTATTCGAAATTTAAACTTTTTTAGAACTTGACGCCCGGAACGATTCGAAACGAAAAAAAAAATATTTCAAATTCTTCTATTTCAAAACCATTAGTTATTTCAAATTTTATTTTGACATTCCTCAGAATTACGACGTTTCCATAAAAGTTTACTAGAAATTTGAAAACTTTTTAGATGAAAATCTGCATTTACTTTTATAATCACTAAGGATATTGCTTATTGTGTAACTGATTCGCTTCATCACAGGCGGACCCAGAATGAATAAGCAGAAATTACTTTCTATTTAGTATGTGTATATAATAAAGCCTAACCATCGTAACAGGCTATTTTTCGTTGCCCAAAAAGAACGATACGTTTGATTCAAAACATACCCAACATTGACTGTTTCTTTTTTTTTATAAAATATGCATTTATCAATTTCAGTATCTATGAACGAACACCTGCCTCATGAACTTTGGCAACCGCTACTCTAATTAGGGGTATTCTCTGCCTGTCCGCATTATTGCTAATGGAAAATCATATTCAATGAAGTTCATTGAGGAACAAACAATATTTACTCACTTTAATATTTGTTTTGTTTTTAGGAAATGTGAATAACTAGTAAAGCATTTCAGCAGTAATGAGAATTGTATCAGCCTTTTATTATCAGGAGTTAGGTGAGGATTCATTAAATTAGTATTTAGTAGTTTTCGTCATAATATTAATAGGAACTATTTGTTAGGGCATTTATTGTATATAGGCTAAAACGTCTGATCTTTTCGTAATTATCTTCATTACATTAGTGGAATTTAAAGGGATGTTAGGTCGCCAACTGCATTCGTTTCCCATGGCTCCAACCTTTGTTAATCCAGGCCCTCTGCAAATAAACTATTTCCAAATTAGGCTCTTGAAACTTTATCAAACGCTAAGCTTCGTATGAAAGCTCTGTTTGGGTAGTATCAAACTTTCATTCGTTCCTTCACTATTTTTTCCAGGGTACAAATTAGAGCTCTAGATACCCGGGTATCGAGCAATGTGAGTTTTGCTCAACTGCTCAAATGTTTGTTCAAAATTTTCGGGTTTTTGAACAATTTCATAAACAAAAGAAAATTTGTAAATTGTATTTGTCAGCAGCTGCTTTCTAATTCATTTTAAATAAATTATATTATTAAATACCAGTGTAGCAATCTTTGCATTATATATCAATAATTTGAAAAATTTAAAAAGTTGCTACCAAAAATGTCAATATAATAAAAAAAACATTGCTCAAATTACTCGAAAAAACTCGAATTGCTCGGGGTCATGCTCGAACATTTTCGAGTAATGAGCATTGAACAAATGTGCGAGTACTCGCTGCTCATATACCTGCAAATGTTTCTAATAATTCCCAAACTCTAGGTAAGAAAAGTGGTGTAGGCTATTATGTATTAGGTTAAAACTCAAGACCTGAAGAAAACATAGACAGCTGATTTTTTAAACTTAGTTACACAAATCTAGATGACTGCAATATGACATATATACCAGTCTTAGAAAAATGTTGCCTATCATTTTATAATATGGCCATAGAATCAAAGTCCGCATTCATCACTGTCAACCATTAAGGGCACAATACAATCCACAAAAACTTGATTATAAATTATATTAGACCGTACCGAATTGCCTTACCATTTTTTTTGCTTGCAAGTCGGTACGGTCTAATGTATGCATATACATTTATGTAATATTTATAGTTTTAGTAAATCGTTTCCAAAGAAGTTTTAAGCCGACGGTGAAGTATTTTAACAATTTTAATTTCACTTATAATAGAATTTCACGTATTGAAAGCTTTGTATAAGAAAAAAAGAGGTATTCTCTTAAAAAACTTTGAAAGTCTCGTAACTTAATCTAAGCTTTCATAAATTCTTTGAGATTAATTTTCAAGCCTCGAGTTTTAAAATATTACGAGTTAAGGGAATCATCAATACAATATGTAAATTAAATGTGTGAAAGCTTAAACATGGTGTAAGCTGTCTCTATATTCAGTGAAAGCTTACATCTGTTAAATGAAAGCTTTGAAAGTCTGGTTTTTTTCAACGAATTGGAGACTACAAAAATTAAGTTGTAATGAAAATTAAAACAGCTTAAACTCAGTGAAAGCTTCACACGATTTCATTCCTAATCAGAAGCCGAGAAAGAAAGATAACTATATATATAAATAGCTTTTGTTAGTGTTGAAACTGCTAAAAATTTGTGAACAATAAAAAATAATGGCCTTATGCACAAAAAGTCGAAAATACTTTCAACCTTTATAAATCGCTTTTTTTTGTGAATATGTCACTTTATAAAGTTTTTTAAAATCTTTGAAACCTTACACTATTCTAGTGCTTTAAAAAATCAGTGTTATTTTTTCCACCATTATCTACCGTGAGAAAGTCTGTAATTTTTAATACTTTTAAATTTCTTTGGAATAGATTTACTATAGTGCATTAAAAACGAAATAATGAAATTTTATTTTTAATTGTTCTCTCAAATTTCCTTTAGATGGTTACGCGTTCTCCCAAGAGGAAGGTGGCGCAGTTCCCCAATCCGCCGTTATACGCGCGTACGACACGAACTTACCGAAACCGGAGGGCAATTAAGCTAACACAGAGCTGTTTGGTTTGTGTGCCAAAGGCTAAAGAGGAAGCTAAGACACCGGGAAAAAAGAAAGCCAAGGAAAAAGCAGACTTCATAATTTAACACGATGGCATGGAAAAAGGAGTAAATGGTCTAGGAGTCTACATATGCATGTAGATCAGAAAGAAAATAAGGAAAGAGCTAACAAAGGAAGTTTTCTACTTATTAGCTGAAGTCGAAACTGACTAAATTCGTACACATAAGTATCTAGAGTTATAAGTAAAACAATAACACACAGATAGCCAACCAGTGAACTATATTGACTTAATAATAGTAAAGAAAAAATAGCACCGATAAATACGATAATACCGCTTGATTCGATAATTTGGTGTAAAAATTTACACTTTGCTCTGCAAATAAGTTGTAAAAATTTTACAGGGAGTTTCCACGACGTCGAAATTGCGACATTTCAATACTTCTCTCATTGCTGAAATCCGGTTACGATTGTCAATTTTACCATACAAAAACCTGTCGCTCGAAATTGTAGTATGTGAAATTCAGACGAAATTGCATCAACTTCGCAAAAACAACCCTGAAGATTTTTTATTGTGAATGATAAATGAACAAAAAGACAATACCTCAATAAAAAGAAAACAATTCAAACAAATAAACAAACTTTCATCAAAATGGAAATCTCGGTCGCCTTAATTTCAAATTAAAATTTAGAGTTGAATGCGCACAATTAGAGCAGCGTGGAAACACCCTATAAGGCAAATTTACAAAATTAAGGCATGCTCATAAAGACGCAGTGCGTTACAAACCCGTACGATATGAGGTGCATATAGAAGGACTAAAAAAAAAACGCGGTACAAGCAGTCATATCGCATATACGTAATGCGTTTGTTTGTGCGTGCTTTTAGGTGGGGAATTCGAATCAAGTTTTCACAAACCACAAAAGGCCAAAATATTTAAAAGAAAACACTCAACAAATGCATGAAACTTACTGAAATAACCGAAACTAAACGAACGTCAACTACCTGCTAAGGAAGAAGAGAAAGAACCACTTTTAAAACAAAACTAAAACTAAGTATTTAAGAAAACATTAACATTTGATGAAAAACAACAAGCTTAACAATTTGAGATATTAACAAAACGTTATAAAAGAACACACACACACACTTATTCATGGCATTTTAAGTTCAAATGTAAAAAGCAAAAAAAAACTTTAAATTCTATTTATATGTATGTATTAGACTAAGCCAAAGTGGAAGAAATCATATTATTTCTGTACTATACATCCTATATATATATATATAAAGAAAAAGAATACTGTCAAGCGAAGCAGCCAACTGTTTTGAAAGCAACATCTAAAGTGGCATTATTACTATTATTGTTGTGCGTACGATAAACCAATATATCTACGATATTTGACTTTTATAATTAACCCTAACATTTAACTAGATAATTGTTTTTTTTTTCATATTTTGTGTATAGTAAATAAATTTGTAAAGTAAAAATGAAAATAAATCACATATTAAAACATGTTTCACAAATTCATTCAAGTAAAAATGTAAAAAAAAAAAAATTTAAGTGCTCGTAAATGTGGAAATCGAAAGTTTCACTATATGTTTGCATAGTGAGTTACACTCACATACTAGGGGTATTCATAATCCGGTGCATACTGTCTAGCATGGTACATGGATAACATAAATAGCATGATTGTTGTTGTTTCATGTGTTCAACAACAACGAAATTAGCCAATAATGCTGTTTATGCTATCTATGCACCATACTAGACAGTATGCACCGGATTGTGAATACCCCTATTGATAAGTTCTGAGTTTAATTATTTTTCTATAAAAGATATAGTTCCTTATACATATACTAAAATCATATAGATCCAAGTTTAAAATTTTGTACGTAATTAAAAGAATTCATCAAATTTTCATCCAACTTTTTATTCAGATATGTTTAGAAAAATTTCGAGTATACAGTTTTGTAGCCCATTTAATTTTAGTGCAAGTTCGTAGTGGCATTTTTTTTGTTGCCAGTGTTGCTTATTTTCTTCCATATAATAAATGTTCGCATTTATTTTTTGTATATGAGCAAATTTCAAAAGTGTCACTTCCTTCTTTCGCCAGGAAAAAAAAAAACGCTAAAGTATTCTTGCACTGAGGTTCAAGTATTTGAACAATTTCAGCCTTAAAAATTACTCGTTTTTTCATTGTGACTCGAAACATACACAACTACCGGTATATGAGCACGAGTCTAATTCGACAGTTCACATAAAATAAGTAGGATTATTTTTATATTTGAAATCAAAAGTAATTAGTACTTTAAATTTAAAGAAAACGAGGAAGCATCTGAGGCATTAAAAATTTGTCTAAACATTTTTTTAACATCTTCGTCATATTGTTTTTTTCATATTAATTATTTTTTTATCTTTACACATTTTCAATACACTGCGTTTCGGGAGAATTGGTGGGCTTATTTATTTTCCTCTACTGTAATTCTGGCCGATCTTCATTCAACTTCACGGATAGCAAATGGCAAAATTTTAGGGTGATTTTCTTCTGAACAAATATGTATCTCTACAAAGATCTGCTAAAAGCGAAATTGCAACTCGATTATGTGAAAAGTTATTTTTAAGGGTCTGGTAATTGTATCTCCAACTCTTACAGTCGACCACTTTGGACGATATACATATGTATGCACATTTAAAAGAAAATTCAACAAAAATGTCCCGACATCCTGAAATCATTCCTATGACAGTCAGGCCTACGTAATCGGAACGACCCAGTTTTAAATCTGGCCACGAAGAAGGAGATGGGGCTGAACAGCCAGGAATCACAGCTTCGAGTACAATTCGAAATGTTTTATATACATATTAGGGTGTTTTTTTCGGCGACTTTGTTTTTTTTTTTGACTACCATCTCAAAAATTTTGTTAAAAATAGGTTCCCTGAAAATTAACTTCAAATCACAATATCTTAAGAAATATCGGCATTAGCGACTTTGTGTAGGAAATTGAATGGCCTGGAAGTTTGTCATTTACATGTTTTCTGGAGCTCTTGTTGTTTACGAGAATTTGGCAAAAAAAAACGGTAACTACTGAAGAAAACCCATCATTGACCATGATTATACCATAAAATGCCTCTGAGCTATAGAATTTTGGCGAAAAACAATCAAAGTTTACGTGTATTTTGAACGGGAAATTTTTGCACGTCTTGGTCGAGCACTTAAAATTAATATTAAGGGCTCGATATTCCAGGGAACTTGTTTTTAGGTACTTCCCACAAAATTTCGAGATGGGAGTAAAACAAAAAGCATTCTCACCGAAAAAAGGGCCCTAATATATATTTATTTAAATTTTAATTTACTAAACAAAGAATATTAAATAATTAAAAAAAGAAAATTTACACATTGGTACCTTAAAATTAATTGCGCGCAGCTTAAATTACAAAAACAAAAATGCATCTAAAAATCTCGTAAATACATATACATACATACATATGTATAGTTTACGCAAGCTAAAGCTTACTTATTTATGTGTAGTTCTTAGCTACAAAACGCACATACATATGTACATGTTACATAAAAATATTTGTAAAATTTACACTCTTTTAGCTAAATTGGCACCTTAAGAAAAAAAAAATAATAAGATATTAGGGCTAAGTTTAAAGAATGCTCTAAAAAAATAAAGCAAATAAAAACTACTAAAAAACAGCAAAATATTTTCGACTTAAATTTATATGTCTTTCTAAATGTGAAATAAAAGCAGCAAAAATTTAAAATTTAAGAAAAAATTATAAAACCAACAACTCTATATTCAAATCAATAGAATTTAATATTATTGAGTTTTTTAGATTTGCACAAAAAATTTGAATCTAAAAATGTTTCAACTAAGTTTTATTTTAAGATTTAAAATATTGTTAATTTATAATTAAAAATTTTTAATTTTCCTATAAATATAAACAGCAGCAAATTAATTTTGAGCGAATTAGTTTAAAAGATAATAAAATGATTAAAGATTCAAAATTTTTATATAAAATATACTTTAGTACAAAGCAAAAATTAAAAAGTTTTGAAAACAGCAATTTATTTTAAACTAAGTTGTACTCAGCATAATAAATTTATTAAAAAATATGCGTGAAAATCTAAGCTATTTGGGTTGAGAAATAATCGTATTACATTAATTTTAAATTTTGTGCTAAAACACAAATTTTTTAAATCTCGAAAGCTACAAAATTTCTTGCAAACTTTACTCAATGAGCTTTGCTACTCGTCCTAAAAAAAAACTTGACTATCATTTTCCGACGAAAAGAGTGATGCTTATCGATTACTACATAAAAGAGGAAGAAAATATAAGAAAATTGAGAATTTATTTGAAGTCCCTTTGTATGTATGTGGTTATTTACAATAAAGAACGGATACACAAATTTCAACCGAATTCATGAGCACATCCCTGTATATAGGCAACTACCCGAAATTTCGATTAGAATGAGGCAGAAACTCACGAGAACATTTTATGGTGTATCTACTGTAAATTAAATCAACATTCAGACATACATACGGATACATATCGTCTCCTTAATTCAAAAGGGCCCTAACTAAAAATTTTTATTTTACAGGAGAAGCAAAAAACCTTATAAAATCAATATCAAAAACAGTTAGGGCTTTTTAAGAAGGGGCATGTCACCCCGTTGTTTTTGGTACTAACACTTTAAAATTTTCATTGAAATTGTCTTTTAATATCCTACCAAAATCTGCAAAAAACGCAGTTTCGAAAAAACGGTTGGTTAGAGCCTTTGTAAATTAAGGTAATGATATGTATAAAAATATAAAAATAATTTAATATAATATGTATTTTAAACAATTAAAGAATAAATTTATATGTATCATAAAAAATAAGAGAGTTTTATTTGCAATGAATTAGATGGAAAATGGATGAATAATTGGAAAAGGGGAACACAAAAAAATAAATAAAAAATTAACCCGGTTATGATCTTTATGAAAAAAATCATAATTCAACCGTTCAAATTTGACTTCATTTTCATATTTAATTTTTCAGACCATAAAATATTTAAATTAGTCATAACGCAGTCACCAGCAAGCAACAAGTTTAAAAAAGAGTGTGGCAACACTTAACATTCTGACGGATGGAGCAAAACTGAACCCGGATTCGTGATAAGCACAACCCAAAACATATAGCAATCTACTTAAATTCTGGTGAGGACTTTTATAATTTTTCGGAGCTGTGTTATCCAACAAAACGCCTCAAAAGCTTTACTTTGGTAGCAAATTTTTCAAAAGAGTACAGATATAGAAAGCTGAAAAAATTTTCAAACCCTTAGCCGATGACACAGGTAGATATTTTTATCAATTTCAATAAGTTTGCTATACAAGTGCCATATATTTTAGAAACATCTCATATAAGTACATATCGACGGCTGAGTGGAAGATCAACCTATCTCGGCAGCCGGTTCGAAACGCCCTGTCTTAGAAAAAGGCTCAAGTACGTCCTGCTTTAGAACTTGGCTGAAGGACGACCTATCTCAGAGTTTGATTGATAGACGCCCTATCTCAGAATTTGCCTGAAGAACGACCTCTATATGAAATAAGGCGTTGTTCAATCAAATTGTGAGATAGGGCGTTCTTCAACCAAATTCTGAAGTAGGACGTTCTTGAAAAATTTTCTGAGATAGCGCGTTTTGGAACCGACTGTAGGTATTGATCTTTCAAGCATTTTTATTCTTATTATCAAAAAATGGTTAAACGTTGGTCATTAATAAAAAAGGAGAAAAAACCCAACATTTGAATGAATACTAGGGTCTTTTTGCCATATGTATCAATTGATGATGATAAATAAGTTAATAGTAAAAACAAATATTTTTAAAGCAATGCTTCGTAAACTGGGTTTATGCCAATTGTCTCAATTGATGTTGCAGCTACTTGTTAAACAGTTTTGTGGCCCCCATGATATTTTGAGATTTTTGAGTTGTAACTTTATTGTAAGTAGTATGCTTTATGGTCTGATTATGGCAACTTAACGTAACTTACAGGCTCTGACTTAAAGATT
>NW_023458562.1:33282237-33304148 GCF_013731165.1 Rhagoletis pomonella
TTTTTTTTGCTGGCGGCGTTGACTACTTTCCTTCATATAACGATTTTTTTTTTATGGAAAAAATAGCACGATTTTTTTTTTTTATGGAAAAAATAGCACAATATCGTCAGCAAAAAAAAATTAAAAACCGAAACAAATTTATCAAAAAACACATTTTTAATATCGTTAAAAAAATTCAAAATTCGTTTTTTCAAAATCTGTGAAATATTTTGGGGGCAGTGAAAAATACTTCTGTCAAAAGAGCAGCCCTTACTTAATATTCAGATTTGGAAGACGCTCTCCGCAAGTTTCTATTTTCCATGTAAATAAACAGAAAAAAATTATTTAAATTAAACGTATCGGAATGAATGATATATGTACATTTTTGAAGAAAACTTAAGGTTGTAAGGAAATGTCTTGTATGATTTTACCAGAACTTCATTCTTCCAAAAGTATATACGAAAAATAAAAATTCGGGATGACTGAGCCCTAATTTTTAATATTAAGGCTTCTTTTTCACTGACCCAACAATATTTCACAGGGACTTTAGAAACAAAAGATAGTCTTTTTTTTTTGAACCAGTCAAGTATGCATACAGTGGCGCAAATATAAATAGGTAAGAAACATCTAGCATTCTTTGGCTCTTTCCTTTTCGTTAATTTAATTCCTACTATTTTTTTCTGAAAGTGTAGCTCGTTGTCTAACAAAACCATATAAGTCAAAATATCAAACTTTGGACGAAAATTGGAAAAATTCGTCAAAGCCTAATGAAAATTTTGAGTTTTTGACTAGATTTCTTAGAAACATTCTGAGTATGCAGTTTTGTATCCATTAAATTTTAGTAGAACAAGGTGCAAATTTAAAGCAAGTGGGACTTACCGTTGATATTTGGCAATTTTTTTTGTGGAAGGTGTTGCTCTCCATACAAAAAAATGGTCGAACATACTTTGTATGGGATAAAAGGCATGAACAAAAAATTGCACTTTATTGCAGTAAAATTTAATGGGCTACTTAACTGAATACTCAAAAAACAATATATATAGAATTTTAAACAAAGAAAAATAGCCAAAACTTGCTAAAATGTCTCTTTCCCATTTACTTGCTCGCCATTTTAAATTTCAAATTTAAATAAAAAATAAAAAAATTACATTGAAATTAAATTTCAATCGAGGCCATATTGCCTATTATTATATATGTATGTATAACCTTTAACTTTTTTTCGGGTAGCTTCATAATTCGACCGTTGTAGAACTTCGGCGGTTTATAGCAGGAAGACTTAGCTAAGTGATTTTCAGTGGTCCTTAATAAAATAAAGTAAAAAAAAATAAAAATAAAAAAATAAAAATTGTCTTTCCTATTGATATTTTATGTTCAACAGTAGTTAGTTACTACAAGTTAGTTACATCAAATGCAGAGGTAACCATCCTTGACTATAGTTAGCTTTCGTCAAAGAAAATATACAGATAATAGTGACTTTTAGCTCCTTCCTAATCAACTTAAAGTTAGCTTATAGTTAGATACATTTCCTGCAGGGTCATGATGGTTTTGACACGTTGTAGCAGTTCATAGTGGACCAATCCCTTTCAATCCCACCAAACACTTAACGTAATCTTGTTTGCCGCCAATCGAGGCCTTGAATTCGTCAATGTAACATTTGCAATTGAAATACAGAACAGTCTTCACTAAAAATGTAGCCTGAAAGGTCACCTTTCAAACGCACATCAATTGTATTAGTGTTGCCAAATATATACTTTTCATATGACACATTATACGCTTATACTGGTATCGTATTTATGCTTGTACCAAGCCAATGATCATGCGAAATTAATTAATATCTTTAATTATGACGCCAATTATGTTCAGACGCTGGTTAATACCAGTTAAGCTAATGCGGACATTATCCTAATTTTATTTGTACTGGTTAAAACTATACCACTAGTGAGTGATGTACATATTTAAAGTGAGTTGCGACTTAAATGAAGGCAACGAATTACTGCCCGGTATTCGTACCAGGATAACGCTCATTTATGTGAGAATTTATACACATTTACCACCCACGCTGTTGAGGGTAAACTTATTTTATGAATGTGAATGAATAAATAAATGAAAGTGCTTTCAAATAATTCATTAAAATGCGCGAATTTTTTCGCATAAGCCAGAAAAATAACTGGCCAAAGCCAGTTGTAGCCCGTAGAGTGTTGAAATGCAAAAAACTACAGCTGCCTTATGCTATTTAACGACAACAGCCATTGAACTACGAGTAAATTGCAGTAAAAAAATTTTAACCAATAAAAAACAGCACTTGCTCAGCAACGAAGAGGGATTTATTTGTCTACATTAGACTGCTGCAAAATATTTTGTTCCGGCTATCACTCAAAACTGAAAAATTCCATGCAAATTTGCAATTTTTTCATCCGATTTTTTTTTTGTATTGCGGTTTTGTAGCACATTAAATTTTCAAACAATAAAGTTCAAATTTGAAGTAGTTAGGATTTATCGTTGATTTTGGTAATTTTTCTAATGCATTTTCTTGCATATGAAAAAAAAATTTCGAAAATACTTTGTATCAACGCGATTTATATATTTTTTATACTAAACTTTAATGCGCTACTATAAAGCATACTGAAAAAAGTTTAGGCAACCTGATTAAAAAGTTGAAAACTTATTGAATTTTCCTGAGTTTTGCACAAAGTTTAGAAACTATATTTTTATGCGTTTTGTTGTAGTATGAACCATATATTTATAATAAATTTAATTCTGCGTGTGCGATATGTTCTAAATATAAAACACGAATACGGATTTTCCAAATATCTCGAGCCTTGCGCCGCCTAACGGGCAAAATATTTGTGGAGTTATTGCTTTTCATGTAAGTAATATGCATTCCAAATATGAACCATATCGGACCATAGAACGGGGGGTTTCAAACACCTCGCCACCTGAGCCACCTGGCGGATTAATTCATCTTCCTTATCATCGAACTCTGAGCTAAGTTTCAAGTTTCAAGGCTCTAGCTCAACGGGAATTTCGTTAAGAATCGATTGCTAGATCTGTGTGTATGTAGGTGAAACATCCTGCCATGCATAACATGAAAAATAAATAATATAAAAAAAAACTTTTTAATATACAACGCTTTTATAAATGGACTAAAAAGTAGAAAATAATATTTCTCAGTCCCATAGAATTTGTTTTGATAACTTTTGATTTTGAAATTTTAGCAAAAGTCATTATAAACAATCTATGAAATTGAAAAAGAAAAACGTGGAGCGCATGCAATACAAAGCATTCGATTTAATTGACAATAGTCAAACTACATAACGTAGACCTAAAATTTCTACAGCGAAAGTAGAACTTTGAAATCGATTTTAAGCGGTCGTTATTCATATACCCACATACATACATTCATATATTACTTTTCATATCAATTCAAGTGTATTACATGCGCCCCACGCTTTTCATTTTCAATTTCATAGATTGTTTATAATGACTTTTGCTAAAATTTCAAAATCAAAAGTTATCAAAACAAATTCTATGGGACTGAGAAATATTATTTTCTACTTTTTAGTCCATTTATAAAAGCGTTGTATGTTAAAAAGTTTTTTTTTATATTATTTATTTTCTACTTTTTAGTCCTGTCTGAATAAAATTTTGCAATAGATATTAAAATAATTCAACGATATTAATAGCAAGGTGCACACACATACATTTACATATGTATGTACATACAAACGAGCACCAATTAATTTTATTTAAAGAAATGGCGTGTCGTCTATTTCCGCTGTAGCAAACGTAGTACATAGGGCGACATCTAGATGTCATCTACCTCGCCCTATTCACTACAGATGTCGCCCTATGCACTATGCTTTTTTATAGGAACTTTTCAAAGCAAAGGTTTTATGGTGTCGGACACACAACATTGAAAGTTTCTGGATCCACAACATTGAAAGTTTCTGGACACACAACATTGCAAGTTGATAAAAGCGTTGTAAAAATAGGCAACAATCGTTAATGGCAACAAATTGGTGACTCACCGATTTATTGCCGTGGTAACAAATCGGCAACGTCATTTCATTCATGTCAATTTTGGAATAATTAAATTATAAAAAATTCTCAAACTCATAAATTTTTCGTCAACAGTATTTTCCCAAAGCGTCTAATTTATACCAAAGACAGGACTGAAAAATTAGGAAGCCCCAGAGCGAAAGAAATAATTAATTCCGTTTCCAAGTTCCAATTTTGTATAAAAAAAAAATAAATGAAGTATTAAAAAGAATAAATTTATTCCAAATATCGCCTGAAACGATAAGAAAACGACTCATTTAGGTACATAATAAGAAAACGACTCGTCCAGGCGAGTTGTCTTAGGCAGACGTTTTAGGGCGACTGGCATTAAGAAATCGATACGATAGCGATATTACCGGTAATAGATTTGCTTCCGGGAGCAACACGGTTTCTTATTGAAGGCAACAAAAATTTTTTGGTGGGATAATAAATCTTGTAAAAACTGAAAAATTCCAATATTTCGTTCAAAAATAAGTAATAAGTACCCAAAAAAAAAACCTAAAATATCCATTAGGACTACGTTAGGCATCTACAAAAATTCATTGAAAAGCATGCGTCATTTAAGTTATTTTAGATCTGCATACATACAAATGTATATTCTCGTTTATTAGTTTTTAGTTCTAGTAAATGCATTAGCGCCTTAATTGATGGACAAGGGAAAAACTGCTGCAGCTAATTATAGCGCAATAAAAATTGATATGCGCTCATACAGTACAAACATACACACATACACACGCC
Organism: Rhagoletis pomonella; assembly: GCF_013731165.1. NCBI lineage: Eukaryota > Metazoa > Arthropoda > Insecta > Diptera > Tephritidae > Rhagoletis > Rhagoletis pomonella. The sequence goes on from NW_023458562.1 coordinate 33,287,014, forward strand.
TATAAATATATGTACATATATGTATGCATGTTGTTTTTTTATCGACATCTATACTTGACTTACTTATTTACTATTTTCAATAGTACTACCAAAGGTACTATTGAGTGCAAAGAGCAATAAATTATCTTTAAGTGCATACAATAAAATCAAAACGCTTTGTGTACGTTAAATTGAATTTTTCAGCAGCAAACAACAACAACAAGCACAGCAAACAACAACAACAAATTGTTGTTGAAAAATTGACAAGACTTGATAAAAGTGTAACGCAATTAGTTGCAAGTTGTCGTTTCTTTTTTATAGGTAGTTGTTATTTGCTGAAGATGCACCCGACAGGCACGCAATCGCGCACAAGCAGATAAAGATAGCACAGCGGCAGGCGGCGACGCGTGACAAAGTCATACACACACACACATGCTGACATACATAAATACTTAAGTCGGCGAGCAGAAGTAATTGAAAGAGCGTGTATGAGTCAGTTAGATTTGTAAGGCAGTCAGTCAACCAGTCAGTCAGTCAGTCAGTCAGTTAGTAAGTCAACTAAGTAATATTATCAGCTGATAGACAGGCAATTGCATGCAGCCAGGTATGTAGATAACGATATGCTGTGGTGTTGGTGCAAGGCGTTGCAACATTGTTGTACTGCAAGTGAAATGCAGCATATGTAAGTAGGTATGCTACATACCGTATGTAAATATGCATATCACAGCTTGAGGCAGCTCAAAGCCAATCGTATGCATTTCGAAACAAAGGTGATATCAAATTTTCTTGATAAAAATGAAATCGAAGCTTAAATTGAGAACAACAGCTGCAGGTAACAAAAAAAATGCCGCTGCATTAGCCAATATTTGTTGATGATAAAAAGAGGGTGGGATGGTATGCTGGCGGTGTGCTCAATAGTTTTTGTACACACATTGCAGTGGGTCGAGGTCGCTGCTGTGCATAGCAAATAAACAAATGAAGCAAATAGGCAAAGAAAATTAGTTATTGATTTTCACTGTTTTTATCATACTTTTACTTAACTTTGCTCATTGTGTCACTTTGTCATGCGTTTTGTAGTAATGAAGCTACTATGTGACAGCGTTGATAAAGTAAAGTCATTAACTGTCAATGCAGTGAGTTACAAAGGTTATTTTTTAAGATTCTTTTTTTGTTATTTGTTTTTTAATTTGCTGTTGTTTACATTGTTGAGATAAGCATTACGAGTTCATACAAAAGTTCTAAGCAAGCAGGGACCTTGTCGCTTTTTTATGGAACATGTGAGGTTTTGCTTAGGCGGTTACAGCGCCAAACAAGAAGAAGAAGATAGTGAGGTTATTTATGACAATTTGCAATTAGCTGCTTAAATCGACGTAATTTTTAGGGGGTACACACAGCCTGCTAAGAGCGTTAGCTCAATATATTTTGATGTCAAGTCCAAATTTTCAGTGTTCTAAATCAAATATTAAAAAACTCATTTACTTCGGCTTTCATGAAAGTAATTTAAGTGAAAAATTTTTATTTTTTCTGTTTCCCTATTAAGGCTGGTATGCAGCTCTCAAGAAAATTGTCAAGAAAAAAATTGCCATTATTTCGTCTGCGTGTCGAAGGAATTTAGACAACTGATACTTTACCAGCCTGTTGCCTCGCTCTTTCCTCAAGAAGAAATGGAACGGGCATATATTTCGGTTGCAAGCGTGGGTTGCCTTGTGCTCTTTTTTCACAAAAAACTTTAGAAAAGCGTAGTAGTAAGCATAGCAAATTTCTTAAGAATTGCGTACTGCCTCTAAAAAATTTTACACAAGAAAATTTCTTAGCCATTTCTTGTGCGTCATTTTATATGGAGTTTTTGCTTTTTTTGAGAGCTACCTACTGGCCTTTACATTCAAATAAAAAAATAATTTTTCCCTTAAATTGCTTCCGTGAAACTGACTATGTGTTAGAAATAATAATATTTTCCATAATTCCATAGTTTAACTTTTAAATTTTTTTAATTGTTGGCAATTCTATTCAAAAATTCTTCTCTGCTCAAGCTCATTCCCTTTCGATAGACACCAATATTTAAATGACCCACAATCGGGTGGCAACCCCATTAAAAATGTTCACTTGTTTAAGCTTACTGCAGTGCCTTTCGTTTGACGATAATATTGTGGTACATATTTTATTTAACTTCTATGTGTCAACCCTTTTCCAAAATTTTCCCGTTTTTGAGCTTTTTGCAGTACCTTCTTAGCTTTTGTATTAAAAAGGCGTTCATTTCTTAGATAGGTGGCAACCTCAACTTTTTGTTTTACACCAACAATGTAATATGTTATTTAACTTTCACATTTAAATGACCTAAATTTTTTAGATAGGTAGCAAACCCATTCAAGAATTATACTGTCTTTAACCTTACTTCAGAGTCTTTTGTCCGATACCAATATTGAAATATTTTATTGAGCAGTAATATTTAAATGTAAAAAATTCTTTAGATAGGTGGCAACCCCATTAAAAATTGCCTCGAAATTCTTAATAGTTCTTAACTGCCATATTTGTATGACTTTAACTTTTGGTTTAAGTGGCAACCTTTTTCAAAATTTCTGCTGTGTTTAAGCGTTACCGCTACCTTTCACTACGAATGTTTTATCGAACTTCCATATTTAAATAACCGAACATTTTGTAGATAGCTGGCAACCCCCTTTTTTGGGTACTTGAAAATATTAGCTGTTTTTAAGTAAATTTCTTGTGATTCCCCTTTTTTACTTTGCATAACAAATATCAAACAAATAAATGGCTCAAATTAGCTTTTTTTCGAAATACGATATGTGCACCCTCTTAATTTTTCTATTGACCTAAATAAGATTTATTAAAATTTCAGTAGCATCATTGAACTTTTGTCCAAGAACTTGTAGAATCAATCGTTAAGTTCTTAGTATTTCGGTATTCGAATGAAGGATACTAATTTTTTTAAATCTAAATTACCTTAAATACAATCTAACCGAAAAACACTGCCCAAGCTCTTTTCATTTCTGCTTTAATGGCTGCATGGAGGTTTCATGCGACCAGTACCGAGGATCAGATAGGCTAGGGTCCTCTATAAAGTTTTACCGCGAAAGGAACGCTTCGGCTGCGAACTTCGGGCTTGCCTCATTGGCACACAATTCCCTTTTTCTCCCTACTCGCGGACTCTATTATGGATATATAAAACAAAAATTTTTCTAATGAAAGACCGACAGAAGCAAGTTCCACCACCGAATTTAAATCTACCACAACACCGAGATCCCTCTGGTAAGAAAAGTTCAACGGTTAGTTTCTGAAACATAAAGAGAAGGCACCGGGAGGTTAGCAGCCCAAACACCGATCATTCTGTACCCTCCAGTAGTATTAAAGCTCTTGACCCAGCAGTCCGCACCGAAGCTTTTGCTGTGATGTCAAAAGATCGGTAGGTCTAGGGCATCGTAGATGAAAAGAATGAAGCAGGCAAGCAGCCTATGTAGGTATCCATAGATATGTATGTGTACAACCCGCATTTGCAAAAGTAATGTTACAAGTGAAGCTGAACAATCCATATCGCCCGAATTATATGTATATATAGAAGCTGGCGTGTACTAAGGTTTTAAAAGTTGGGATCCTAGATCAGTGGAGCTGTGCAAGACTGCGTTAAATAAAATAGTCCAGGTTTACTCAAAAAGTTAAAGTTAAAGTCTGATATATTCTATAAATACTCAGGACGATAGCTTGTGTACCCGCAACACCTTTCGATGCAGCAGATATTATGGAGATGCTCTTAATCAGAGATGGCCACGCCATAGAACAAAAGAGCTAGCACACTTCTTGAAGTTCTTCCAGCTCAGCGGAAAATCTCAAACGAATTTTAATTCACTCCAGCCACCATCTCTGCGTTGATTTCCTGGAATTTCGACGCGCACAACACTTATGTTCGCATTCGCTGCTATTGATTTTTGATATATGTAATAATGTTAATAACATATTTTTTTGTAATAATAATAGATTGGCGCTTTTAGTGGACGATATTTATGTACATATGTAAGTAAGTATTGTTACTGTTGGCTCTGCCGAAGAAATATTCTCAGAATTTTACACAAAACACCTTCGATTTGTTAACTTTTATTTATTTTTACGCTACTACCACTCCAGCTCGCGAGCAAGTTTTTCGTGGACCACACCCATAAACTACTGGAAAATGCTCAATTTTAATTAACGTGAGTCAGTGGAGTGTGTCATGCAGAGTAGTTAAATAAGAAATTTCGAACGGAGGACGTGGCATTACGGAACCCCCTTTATGCATTCATATAAATGCAGGAAATCAAACTTTAATCATTATCTATCACTCAATCCAAGTATGTATACTTAACTAGAGATTCTAAAGTACTGCAAGTAAGTACATATCGCACTCGACCTTTAAAGGTGACACAACTCAAAATCACACGTTCGTAAGAACATGCAAATAACTATTTCTTAGCACAAGCTAATTATCTTGATTTTTTCAACAAATTATAATACAAATTTGCTCCAGCTTTTGCTGAAAGGCAAATAAAAGCACTGTGTGCATTTGCCGTGCATAATTTAAAAAATGCCAAATTTTTAGTTGTGTCACTTTTGAAGATCGTATCCACGAGTACCTACATATGTATGTTATGTGAATGCGCTATTACGCCATTTCGAAATATTTTCGATGATACTTAAGTATGTTTCTATTTGTTTATAAATTTATCTTAAAAAGTTATACGATTATATATGTAGTCGTATATAGAAAATAAGTGCGCACCTTTTTGTGATTGAAATTTAAGCAGAATTTTCGCAATGAGTCTTTATCAATTTACTCACATTTTTATAGTAATGCACTTACGTGTAACGTTGTTAATATTTAAAATTGAATGCAACTGATATCTTGTATTACATTTTTTTTCTTCGCGTATTTTTGCATTCAATCAGACTGTACAACAGCTCAATATTTATGGAATTACAGAATTGATAGCATTGTTGAAATGGAGTGCAACAGTAATTGTAATAGCGATGATGTCGAGGCGGTGTTGACGATGATGTTGGCCGAGATGTATGTGTATTGTATGTATGTATATGTATATCCGAATCCACCCACTGTATTTCACACCTAAGTGCATATTTACCACCACAAAATCCATAGCCCCGCAACAGCTCGAACTGTTGTGTTGTCAAAGTGGTAAACAGTGCGTGTAATGATAGGGACAAAGGCATTCTCTTACGGTGAAAAAAGAGTGAACAATGTGACAGCTTAAACGTTCCATGAAAACAGCAGTGATGTCAATGTGGGACAATGGTTTAAATTCATACCAGTAATATGATTGGTACTCGTGCATATATTTCATCCTACAATAGGTTTTAAGCATTTTAAATTGGGCTTAAATGTTATGCAAGAGATTCAATTTATAGATTTAAGTTGTGGTAATTCACCAGAGTGGAACAGAAAATTTTTTAATATTCCCACGTAAATATTTGTAATGGGGTATAAAAATTCTATTGCAAAATTTTTAGTTTCAGAAGGAAATAAAATCATTTAGGAAACCTTTGATCTGCTCAGATACAAATAAACTATCGAGAAAAGCGTCATTTGGTTATCCATGAGTTATTACACACTATGAAAGAATTTTGAAAACAGCGCACCTTTAACTTGATACGTTAAAGAATTGTACAAAATCCGTAAACAGCTCAATACTTCACACTCTGGATAGTTGTGATCAATAAATCCACTATTCTGTCACTGACACCCACCTTCGACAGGCTAGTCAAGATGAAAATCCTGTCATACGCCGATGAAGTTCCGGTTATCGTACAAGGTAAATTTCCCCGAACTCTATGCCATCTTATGGAAGCCGCTCTTGCTTCACTCGTTACCTGGACCAAAAACTGCGGTCTTCAGGTTAACTCAGCTGAAACTAGCTTGTCTTTTTTACCAGACGGTACAAAGTACCGGCCCTTACCCGCCCTAAACTCGATGGCTCAAGCTTGATTGTACTGCAAAGTATCTTTGAATAATTCTTGAAAGCAAACTGCTTTAGGATGCCAAAATGCACCAAGAAAGCTACCACAGCGCTCTTCACATGTAAAAAGGCGATCGACGTACCTTGGGGCTTCTCACCGCGGATAGTTCACTATTGCTAGTTACACTGCCATTGTTCATCCGATTCTGCTCTACGGAGCCCTAGTATGGTGGCCTACACTTAGTAAGACAACAGCGCTTAAACAACTTCAAAGGGTACAAAGGAGTGCGAGACAATGCTAAAGCGGGGCTTTATAATCTTCCCCTACCCTAGAAGTAAGCTAGAAGGTAGGAAAGTGGTAGGGATGGCCGGGTGCAGTATACGTTGCTGGTAAGGCATCACTACGTGCTCATGAAGTCACAGGAGGTCACCTCAACGCTGGTGTTGGCTCAGTTTTCTGCTACAATTCAACACTTATCGCATCCATCATTGGCGATAGTAGCGCAAAGTATAGCCAGAAAAAACTGACATTCGAAATTGTGACCTAATATTATTTAATATTTCGAGCAAGAAAATCCGACATTGTCTGGCTTTTATAATTTTAGGCAAACATAAAAAGCAAAATTTTGTCGGATATTCATTTTCGGAATATAAAACGTAATTTTTACTTTTTAGTTTTTGAACTTTGATAAAAAATTACTTCACTTGTGATTTTTCAGGTGTTTCGAAATTTGTGCGGCATTTGTTTTAAGGATATTTTAAAATTGTTCGCGACTTCTCCCAATTTACTTAGTGATTTTTTCTGAACGCCGAAAAAGCAAAAGCAAAATTTGTTTTAGATTTTCCAGATTTTCTCAAATTTTATTTTCTTTTAACTTTTTTAATATTTTTTTTTTAACTTTTTGAAATATTAAGCTATTTTTCTTTTTTTCTGAAAGCCTAAAAATTAAAGCAAAATTTGTTTTCGATTTTTCGGAGATTTTCGAAATTTTTCAAGATTTTCTGGAATTTTTTTTCGGTATCCTTGGGAAAATTTCCTGAATTTTCGTAATTTAGTAGGTACCTTTCGGGAATTTTCCAAAGCTTTTCTGTACGTTTCTGGATTTTCTAAACATTTTGCGATTTCCCTGATCATTCGTGTTTATTTGGCACTTTTCAGTATTTTTGGAAATTTTCAGATTCAACTGTACGTTCAAAATTAAGGTTGTTTTGTCAAATAAATAATGTTAATGTAATGACTTTTACGTGCAAATTTTCAGGACCTATACAAATTTGAGCATGACGTTTCGTGGTTTATTTGAAACATTTCGTGATTTTCGCAAAGTTTTTCGGGGTAATTTTACTTGTTTTTACTTTTTTTCGATATTGTATGATTTTACCACAAATTTAACGGTGCATTTAAAGTTTAAATTTCAAATATAATGCACAGTTGCTCTTTTTGAAAAAGTTAAAAGCAAATATTATTCGTGGCTTTCAGAGAATTTCGAGTTTTTATCGAATCTTTACGAGATATACATATACATATCTACATATATATACTTACGAGTTCAGAAAAAATTCATTTATTATTCTCCGAATATAGAACAATAAATGTATTGTATTTTATCAATTTATACATTTAGTAAAATTAGTTGACTCAAAATTTTATTTTCTCAATTTTCACCACAAAACGATTCACAGTGCATAGACTGCACCCCAAATGCACAAGCAACAACAATTCACCAACAACAAGAGCAGCATAACAATTGGGCCACCACGACGGGAAGACTCAACAACACGCCAACTAGGTGTACGTACTGTATACATATGTATATTAGGGTGGCCATTAAATGTAGGCAGCAAATTTTTTCATCAGATTTCCTAAGCCTCAACCCCTACGTCGATGCCAATATAGTCGAAGATATCACATATAAATTTTGGCCCCGATTTGAGTTGGTTAGAAATGAAAAAAATATTTTTAGTTTTTTGAGTTTCCATGGTTCAATCGGGACCAAAATTTATATGCGATATCTTCGACTACGGTAGTATCGATTTTGGGTATGAGTTGGCAAAAAAATTTATTTTAATTTTTTGAGTTTCTATGGAGGATTCAGATTCCCCCTGCTCAGATTTGGCCCCTGTGCGACACGTCTTAACCGTCTCCAATCGGGACCAACATTTTTATGTCATATCTGTGACATTGTTACCGATTGAAGGGGTGAGACTGAACAAATTGTTAATTTGATTTTTGAGGATCACCCTAATGTATATACATATGTATGTACGTATGTACGTAAACACCGGCGAATGCGGCAGAGCTTTAAACAGCGACAGCGAAGAGCGCTGCTTTGGTTATTCCATCCAGTGATGCCAGACGTTCTCTGCTAAATTACCCACGAAAATCGGGAAAAAATCCCTTCTTTTACCCACATCATAAAAATTTATTCCACAAAATTCTCAAAGAATTTAAACGTATATTTCAGTAGTAAAAAGTTACATTCATATATAATATAACATACATATTAGGGTGCCCATCGAAGATTATTTTTTTTTTGGAAATTTCAAGACCTTGCCCCCTAATTTCTTCATTTTTATGAGAAATATTATTGCTTAATTTTATAGATTTTTTAAAGGTCCCTTTTTTCTCTTTTTTTATAATTTTTTTGCAAAATAACCCTTAAATAGGGAAATTACCCACAATCTGGCATCACTGATCCCATTCCTCATAAGTCAATCAAAGCTCTATGTAATTTTCTTCACCCCAAAAATTTTCAGGGGGTCCAGGCGGCATGGCTCAGTTGCGTCGACGCTAGCGCAGCGCTCATTGCGGTTACTCGAACGACGCAGACCCATTCACCAGTAGAGTGCTGTTTTTTCTGAGTCGTGGAGAGTGCATAGGCAGCCATGCAGCCAGTTATTCAGTTAGCAAGGCACTGAGGCAGCGACGAGCCAGGCACCAGTCGTCTACAATCAGTTGCTTTTCGTATCTACAGCGAGTTGGTGGATAATCAGTCGCATAGCGTGGTCGCGGACTATTAAATTTACATACAAATTTTAACATTTGTATTGTGTATTTGTTAATTTATTGTGCTTTTTATTGTAATTCTAATTGGATGTGCGCGCGCGAGTAAATATAATTATTTGTGTGTGGCACATAGCGCATTAGAATTTGTAAAAATAAAATAACAAAAACCATTTCGAAAATATAACAAAATTCATTTACCTTAACGAAATATTGGGCGCAGAGTGAACAGCAAGGTGAAGTGTGTTGAAGGTGAAAATAACGGACTATTTAAAGCAGCGAATAGATTGTAAAATTGCGGAAATTTAATTGCGGGTGTAAAAACATACATACATATGTATATACTTTGTGTGGAAGAATTTTGAATGTTGAAAAAAGCTTAATTGTGCTGTAAATATTTAAAAATAAATACTACGTATTCAGATTTAAATAAAAATTTGTAAATGCAAATAAACCTTTAGTAACATTTTAACGTAATTTTGTGCCAAAAAGAGATTTTCTTGTATTTAATAACTACAAAGGTAACTTGTTAGCTACATAAATAAAAATATTTTTATAGAAATTCGAAGTGTGTAAACGGTGAGGTGAGCAAGATTATTTTAAACAAAGGACATTACAAAAAAGATTCAATGCACACAATTTTTCTGTCGACTGATTTTGAAAAAAAAAAATGTTAACTGATGCCCGGTTTGACAATCAATTTCAAAATTCATCAGATAGTTAAAATTTAAACAAAATAAATTTTATAATAAATTTAATAAATAAATAAATTTAAAATTTAAATTTGTGTTAGTTTAAATTTTAACACTCTGATAAATTTTAAATTGATCTTTAAAATCGGACATGAGTAACATAAAATTAAAAAAGAAAAGAAACATACTGAACAGAAAAGGTTGTTGGAAAAATAAATAATTAATTTAGAAGGCGAAAAAGTAACAAAAACAACAATATAATTTAAATTATAAAACAGAGAAAGTAAAAAAGGTTTACTTATGAAGAACTAAAACAAACAAAAAGAGATCAAAACAAAATTTAAATAAAATTTTAGGCGTATAAGTAGTTAGATTTCTTTATAAAATATTCCTTACTTTTTTGAAGTGGGTTGAAAATGAATTAAAAACAAAAATTAAATCAAAATAGAAATGATAATCAAGATAAAGTAAAAGAAAGCATACAAATAAATTTAGTAAAATTAAAATTAAATCAAAATAAAATTAAAATAAAACGCAAGAATAAGATTAAAAAATAAATAAAATACATACATACATATTTTTAAATGAAATAAAAGAACAAAAAAAAATATAAAAAAATAAATAAAGAAATGATATAAAATAAAAGAAAATAAAATTAACGAATATAAACTAAAATAAAATAAATTCAGCAAAAAATATTATATGAAAACAGAAAAAAATAAACTACAATAAAATATAACAAAATGTATTTAAAAGAAAGAAACAATTCAATAAATTAAAATAAAATAAAATAAAATAAAAATAAAAATAAAATAAAATGAAATGAAATGAAATAAAACAAAATAAAATAAAATAAAATAAAACAAAATAAAGTAAAGTAAAGTAAAATAAAGTAAAGTAAAATAAAATAAAATAAAATAAAACAAAATTAAATAAAATAGAATATAATAAAATAAAATAAAATAAAATAAAATAAAATAAAATAAAATAAAATTTACAAAATAAAATTAAATTTACAAAATAAAATAAAATGAACTAATTTAAACTAACCCACAATGAAATAATTGAAAAAATTATATGAAAATAGGAAAAGAATAAAACAGAATATAATATAACAAAATAGTATATAAAAACAAGATAAGATAAAAAGAAAACAAAATAAGATAAAGCATAAAAATAAAAAGTGAAATAAAAGAGAACAAGTAAAATAAAAGGGAACAAGCAAAATAAAAAATAGAATCAAAACCAAATAAACGAAAAAAATAATAATTTTGAAAAGTGCGAACTGAAACGAAATTTAAAAATAATGAACAGGAAATAAAAATAAATAAAAGTGAAACCAAATGCAAAAATAAAACTAAATAAAAAGAAATCAAATAAAGTAAAACTAAATAAAAACATATAATAAATCAAAATAAAATAAACTAAGAAATCAAATTAAATTGAATTAAACAAAGTGAAGCTTCATAAAATTTATTGTCTAAATAAAAACTTATGTAAATAAGTTCTAACAAATAAAGATAAAGAAAGACTCATTCGCCTCTTAAATATCCGTCGTAAAGGTTAGATTAGCTTAGATGGCGGCAAGTTGAATACTGCCTGTAATAATATTAAAATTTTTGCAATTTGTTGTCCGTAGCAACTTGTTTAGCCCGCCAACAACAACCAACGAAACGTGAACGAGCTAAATTGAAAAATATTCTCGAAATTTATTAGCTTGTTTGTTGTTGAATAATAAATAAAATTCTACGCTGGCAATTTTAATTTTCGGAACAACTCCAAGAAAACAACAAAAAATATAATAAAATAACGAGAAACTTGAATTAAATATTTATAGCTAGTCGCTTGCTTAATACAAGTATCTGATAGACGCTAAACAAAAGTCATCTTATAACTTGATTGCACAGCTGTTACAAACAAGCGTTAAGAGAACAAAAACAAAATACAAAACTTGAATAAAACAAAAACGCGAAGCAGAGTAATAAAACAATAACAAATTAATGCAAAAAACCCTTTGTAGCCAAAAAAATAGTTCACCCTAGAAATGCAAAAATTCAATTCTACATAAGTGGAAATAAGTGGCATAGTGGCATTCTACAGCTTCCGACTTGAAAAGCTTGTTTTTATTTTACTTTTGAAAAATCAATAACAACCGCAATCAAAACAAATCCACCAATTCCAACTGTTGTATGACTGAAAGTGCTAAATCTGAGAATACAGGCATCCACAAAACATAAAAATCTCTAAAATCAAATGTAAAAGTAACAAAGTGCCAGGCTATTGCATTCAAGGTGAGTACAAAGTAAAAAATAAAAAGAGTAGTGAAAGGTGTATAAATAGTAAATGTATGGTATGTATGTATGTACATATGTTTTTGGTGTACATAGAACAGGAAGTTGCGAGCGTGAAATTCCTTGACATCAATACAATTTCTAAGGCTGCCGCAGCAATCAAAATCTAGATTATCAACAACAATTTTAACCATTCAACAACAATTTGCAAAGTAGCACAATCTATGGGATGTACATTTATGTACAAACATCTGTACAACTTGTTTGTTGTTGTCCTCATTTCTGTTTGCCAAACATTATCCACAGCATTTTTCCATTTCTCAATTACGATACTTTTTTATCCTTTTTCACTTTTCTTTGCTGCTCCCATTCGAAAGCGAGTACCCAGTGGTGTTTAGTTTTCTAACGCCAATAATCGTTGCCTCAACAACAACAACTAGCAGTTGAAAAAGCAACAATAAGTAAGTATGTTTATAACACTACCGTTTGTTAGACAACTCACGTGTCTCTCGCGTGACTCGTACCAGTATTTGGCTCTCGCAGGCTGCGATACTCAGCTGCCCCCAAATCGTTTTTGATTATTCACTCCTTTTGGCGTTCTCTACATTTAGTTAAATTGCTCCACTCAGCACTTATTGAAATGTATTTCTTTCGTTGGGCGCATGCGCTGCAATTGCTGGTATTTATTTGGCTATTTGACTGCGTTGCCAGATCAGACATTTTTATATTTCTATATAATTGTTTAAAAGTTTGAAAAGCAAAAAAATGTGAGTGAACTCTAGGCTTAAATAGTTTTCATCGCAGCATAATTGGAACATCAGAAAACAGTACTTAGACTAAATGCATGCCGTTCATCGAACACTGATCCCAATTCTATTTTTTTTTTGTTGCATAAATTAGACCCCTTTCAGACACGTCAAGTCTTGATTTCAAGTCTGCTTGTTCGTAGGCGAAAGAGGTGAGACGAATGTAGGTACTCTTCCCCTCTCTTCGCCTACGACCGAGCAGACTTGAAACCAAGACTTATGGCCAATTTCACAATGCGTAGTTAACTCAGAATCGGGAGTTAACTACAGAATTTTGTACTGAAAATCTCTAGTTAACTGTCGTATCTGAGTTAACTACGCACTGTGAAATTGGCCCTTAACGTGTCTGAAAAGGGTCCTAAACCGATGCAGCTAGGAAGCGAGGTCAATAGTGATGGCACATGTAAGGATAAGTTCAAATATTACACCATTACATTCAAATATTATAACCGTGACCGCCTACACAGGACAATATGGGGATCTTAAGACGTTACGCTAGCTGACCTACCTACCAAAATTTCGTCGAACACTGGCAAATATAATTCAAGAATTAGGTGCTATTTAGGTGTTTTTAGGGCGACCAAAATTAGTTGAGATGCACATTCGGTTTCCGAAATATAAGCAAAAATTTGTTTTGGGTCTCTAGGGATGCATGGCGAGCAATATAGATACATCGGAGAAATAAGTATCGATGCTAATATATATCGGCAGAAAAGCATAGATATATCGATAATTTTCGGTGTTTTACAATTTGTAAGGTTCTTGTTAAATTTAAAGGAAAACTTAATATTTTGCAATTCCAACCAAAGCAGTATTCTGTTATTCAGTTAGAAGAAAAACACACATACTAACGCACTCCCCTATATTTAATAAGCCGTCCTATAAAACAAGAATAAAAGTGCATACCATCGTAAGATCGTTGGTGTTTATAGCTAAACTACTTGATTGGGTTAAAATTCTAGGAGCCCGCTTACAGGTCTATTCTGAATGTTATCGAACAGTTTGTAAACGAAAAATGAAATTTGTTTACTAGCAAAAACGGAAATGAGAACTTTTTTACCGGTTAAAAAATTTTAGTTTCCAAAATAGACTTTATAATCAATATGACAATGTCAATACTTTACTAAAAATAATGAATAATATTAGAACTTATGATCAATTAAAAAAATTTGAAGAACTAGTTAAGTTGGATAAAAAGTCTGACTAAACTCGATATTTAAAACATCGCTGAAACAGATATCGATGGCAAAAGTCGACTTTGGGGCCGATATTAACGATATTTAAAAAACATCAATGCATCGTTTGCATCCCTATCGGTCTCATCTTTTTCATTTCTGACCTAGAAAAAAGTTCGTCTATTAGTAGTAGTTAGCTGAGCCTACGAGCTTTAATGAAATATCCCACAATATCAAAATTGGGAATTAGAAACAGCTACGTTCCCCAACTAAAGCAATTGCTGTCAATACGAGTATTTGAAGACGGTGGCGTCTTACTCTTACTTAGGCTTACCATTGTACGTGTGTTGTTTTTTTTTTGTTTGTTGTTTTTTTTTTGTTTTTGGCGAATCGACTCTGCCTATAAGAAACTTTCCTATATTTTTGCAAATAGTTTTTGATGTACAAATTTCGTTGTGTTGTTTATATTTATAATAGGAATATGGGAGAGCATGCTCGCAACAAATGCGCTGGCGCGCTCTTCATCCATGTAGACACATACATACATATGTCCCCTGCATGTTGTTTCAAACAAATAGATTTTCCTCAATATTTCTTTAGTATTTTTATTTAATTAATTTTTCGTTGCATATTGCTTTTGCCTTTTGCAAATTTCAAATGAAAGAAAATTAAAAAAAAAAACAGTGTAACATGAAAATATACGAAATGAAGCAATATTTTGGTATGCAAGTAATCAAATGAAGTGTAGTGAAAATAGCAAAGTGGAGTAAGGCGATAAAGTGGCAGTGTCTAGATGGCTATTACATGCATTCATTAGTACATATTGCACAGACATACTTGCAGTAATAGATAGCAAAGTTGGCATAGATAGCAAAGGTGAGGCTAAACTGTTGTTTACACTAAGGTAGCCAGTTTAAATGACTGTTTTGCATATAAAACATGCGGGCGAATATTTCAATCAATGTATGTATATACATTAGGGGGGTGCCCATCGAAAATGCTTCTTTTTTTTTGAAAAATTCAACCCTTTACTCCCTAATTTTTTTCGTTTTTATGAGAAATATTGTTGCCTATTTCTATAGATTTTTTAAAGGTTATTTAGAGGTCGCGACCTGTCGATTTATTTGTAGGTCAGAAAATAGGATTTTGTAGATTTATGAGTTTTTGAATGACTATTTTTGATTCGATTTTAAAGATCGAATATGATATGAGAAGAGGATATATAGGCCTTTACAATGGTGTATAATAATCTATTGTCAGACTAGGCTTGTTGGGATTTTTTATGGGGTAAATTAAAAAAAATACGCATATTTCTCTTAAATTTTTAAAATTTGACCATCGATAATTTCTACAATTTCAAAACCGTTAGAGATCTGTGCATGCGCACTACTCAAATGGCATCTAATCAATGTGTTCTTCGAGTTTCGGGCATTTTCATTGATACTATAAAATTATATTGACCCCAAAAGGAAAGAAATTATTTTCTTACGTGTAATTCCTATGTAAAAAATAAAGAATCCACGCGGGACCTCTTAGAATTGTCCTAGAGAGGAGATATTCATGGAGGACCATATACAAAATTCTAAAATTTGAGTCTTATGTCGATCACATTGCAGGATTTTTTATTTATTTTTTGCGCGGTCTAATGTACATAAACATATATACTTTTTGTTGATATATGCTAGTAGTAGCATCATACCTACCTACATACATATAGGCATGCACACGCGACAAACGCAGCCGGTGTCTACATACCCTGTTGGGAAATCATTAGGCAAAAGCAAGTTCTGAGACAAGTGCTATAAAGCTGTCTGCAGTGATCAAATAACATGTAAAAAGAAAACTTATTCAATAAAACCAAAATCAATGCAAAAAACAATTCCTACTTTTGTTTTAAGAAGTTTCGTTGGGATCCCCAATATAATCTTCCGCTTTATACGAGTCGTTTAAAACTTATTAACCTTCCTACTCTTGACAGGAAAAATAATAATATTTCAAAACATTTTTTTCAAATCCATCGCGTGCATTATAATTTGTAAGTTCCTGAGATTTATGCAACAATTTTTCTTGGTGTTGCACTTCTGATTTAGAAACGAGGTTCTCATTCAATTGCTAAATGCTAATTGCTAAATTCTTCTATCGGAAGGAATGGTACCTTGTTTGGTAGTTTTTATCACGAATAGCACGTCACAGCTAAGGATAGTTGGCAGCCCTATTCTGG
This sequence comes from Rhagoletis pomonella, assembly GCF_013731165.1. Lineage (NCBI taxonomy): Eukaryota > Metazoa > Arthropoda > Insecta > Diptera > Tephritidae > Rhagoletis > Rhagoletis pomonella. The sequence continues at coordinate 33,303,136 of NW_023458562.1, forward strand.
GAAAAAGTAAATACAATTTATATACTTTTGTGCATAGAAAAACTGTGAATACATGCATTAGACACAAAATTTTTGCCTAAAAAGAAATAGTAATAGCACCTCAGTTCCATATATGAACTCCAAGTATGTATTGCTAAATTTTGGCTCAGCTTCTCCTGAAATTAGTCGTATCGTCTTGCTGTTATCACACAAACGGAGCGACCAACGGTTTTACGTCGCCTCCGTACGGCTGATGTTTTTTATGAGAACTTTTTTCAAAGCAAAAATGTACTCAGAGGTTTGCAATTGCCTGTCGAGAGGCGACTCTGCTGGAAGAAAAATCGTTTTCTTATAATTTCTAGATGTGATTGGACCAGCAATTGAACTCGGGTCTCACCGAGTATTAAGTAGTAAACACCACAAACTACTCCACTGGATTTCCTGCGGGGTCTTCGTGCATGTTTTTACATTTACATATGTATATGTACATATGTATGTACACATACATTTATCAACCTTTCTGTAAGTGCATTGAACCATCTGCCAGTCGAAATATCTAGTTGGCATGCGATATTTAATTTTTGCCGTTGATACTGCCATTTTTCACCAACAATTTATAATCATGCAATCAACTAAATGCACATACATACATATGTAGGCTCATATAGACATATAGTTACACTCAAATATAACTACACTTATGTATGTACAACTACAAATGAGTTGGCAACTAGCAAAAGTAGTAGTTATATACATTAGGGTGGTTCTTAAAAATATCAACTAAATTCCAAATGGGGCACCTACTACGCACAAAATAAATACATCCACGAACATTTCAAAATTCAAACAAATTTTCGCGGATCGCTGCCAGGCGTGAAAAAAACATTTTTTAATCGCAAAAATTTTACAAAATTTTGACATAAAATCTGATAAATTTGACATACCATTGAAACTTATTCATATAAATTCATAAACTCGCTGAGTTATAACTGGTCAAAGTTAAAATTTTGTCGAGTTCTTGCGATAAAAAAAAA
>NW_023458562.1:33304248-33306758 GCF_013731165.1 Rhagoletis pomonella
CAGGGGGTATTCTCTATATTGCGATTCGAAACTCAATGCGATTAGAAGGGCGACACGGACTGATACAAATGAATGATTTGCTTTTCGAATCGCAATACAGAGTAGTAGAGAAGAATTTGACTTCACTTGGCAATGCCAATTGGCGTCAGTTGACACGAAAGCTAAAGCACTAGTACGCTTTATTAAATTCGAAGTAGATCGCTTAGGCACGTACAGTACCAATTTGGGCCTCCAGAACTTTATTTAGCTATAAGTTTTATATTGCGGCGAGAGCCATAACGTCCAAAAGGCTTGGTGTGGAGTTCTACTCTTATTTGTAGTGATATATACACGTTTGGGTATCTATAAGTTAGTTTAGGTATCCTTGAAATTAGCGACCTTCAATAGTCTTTTATGGCTTTCCAAGATATTGAGCTCAGGCGTATGGGTCCCAACAGCAGCTTGCCTGTCTAAAACAAAGACGATTTTGAACGAAAAATAGCACATTTTGATTCACACTACTAAAGAGATTTATAAATCTTTTATTGGTATCTCGAGCCACAAAGAGGCAATGTATAATTCACTTAAAAATATATTTCAAAAAAGGTGCGAAAATATAGCTGAGGTTCACTTGCTTGATTAGCAAGAGCTTGCATAGGCTAACCGCTGGTCCCAGTTGTGCCAAGGGTATGTAGGCAGGATCCTCGGATCTTTATTGCAATCCATTTTGCGACTTTTAGCAGTTTGTACGGCCTTTGCAGTGCGAGCACCGGACTGTAGATATAAGCAAGTACTCATTCCGTTAGTGATTTTGAATCCAGCTATAAACAATTTGTTGATGTAGCGATCGATTCAAAGCTTCTACTTCTGCCCCCGTCTCTCTACTATTACTTGGGGCTTCTTTAAAAAGTTGGCTTGTAAAATGGCAAAGTCTGAACTGCTGGTCAGCTGTGGTAAATTGCTAGGGCCAAACAGACATTGTTTTAGTCTTTATGTCACACTCAGTCCTATTTTATCTGGATTCGAATCCCACTACCGAGTGTTACGCTCATCGAGTTCAGAGTACCAGAGATAATAATGGCTAGGTTGGGTGCTTAGACAGTTTTCTTAGCGGAGAAAGAACGTCACCTTAAGGTTGACATTGCTTGCTTTCTTTGAGATCACCGTCGCAAATTTAAGAGGTTTTTGATCCTAGATGTGGTTGAACTCTCCGGAGTTATAAATGATAAATGATCCGGACGTGAAGTCTTTTCTATCTCCAACACCATACTACTATGAAGAGTTGTCTATGTAGATTTTTATGATTATTTGCTATTATCTGTAGCTGTAGGCCTAGAAGAACCCTTTTTAATGGCTGGTTGAAGCAGTCCTTTAAATACTTTTCTTAAGAAACTAAGTAACATTTAAAGGCCAAATTATTCGTGGTCACAAGACCTTCAATATTCTCCTCACCGCTATTCTAGTCGGTTGTTCTGTAAGCTCTACGACAGCCTAGCCTATTCACCATTCTCTTTAAGGGTCTGTGAAGGGATCGTTTGAAATTTAGGAGGATCCCTCCAAAGCATGTCCCCTTCAGAAGTCCTATAAATGCTGCCGCAGTAGACCCGTCACATTTTTTTTTGTATGGGAACGTCTGTAGGTCTATAAAAGAAGAAAGGTGTCCCAACTTCTCGGGGACACATAAGATCTCAGATTGGCCTGCGACTTTCCAGCTGTATTTGAATTATTGTAAAAATCATGGAAATCTAATAAAAATGTGCCCAAACTTAAATAACTAAAGTAAGAGTAAATATGTATATACATACATACATATGTATGTGTGCTTGTATGCTCATGTGTTAATATAAAATTCAACCAGACGACATCAAGCGATGAACCCACTCACTCAATGGGGTAAAACAAATCCTGTTCACATTTATAAAAGATTCTCCAACCAGAAATATGAAAAGTACAAAATTGTAAAATCAAATCACAGCGTGTGTCCCGCTACAAAGTACTCGCAGCAAGCGCATTGCAATAACAGCAATAATAACAAAACAAATGTAACAGCAGATACATTTATCGCACACAGAAGCAACATAAGTAAACGACAACAGAAGCATCAACAAGACTCAACTACAGGGAATATGCTAAATGGAAGATGGAATACAAGAGTATGCAGCAAATGTGCGATTTGGGAGTGCAAAGTGACACTGCTGCTGGCGCTGGTGTTGAACGAGGGGGGCCGAGTGGACAAGTGAGTGAGCGGCGGTTGCGGTTAGAGGAATAAGCATGGCAAGACTGCGGCGTTTAAGCTGATGCTGTTTTAATATAGATATGGACTACCTATAGACACGCATTAGGGTGGCTCATCAACAAAAAAAAAAACTGGAGGGTTTCGCCGGAATTATAACTTTTTTATTTTTTAAAAGTTCTGCCAAAATATTTCGGAAATAAATTAAGATATACTTGAGCTGGACCGATTTGAATATACCGCCGAAAATCGAATTTTTATAAATAAAATTGGTCATTACAAATATTTTTGGTAAAAA
>NW_023458562.1:33306858-33308143 GCF_013731165.1 Rhagoletis pomonella
AAAAATTGTGGGTCTATAGAGCATGCCCGAGGCTTTCTTTTGGAGACGTAAAAAGTTATCTATAGCAACTCTTCATATAAATTTTTTGGACTGAAAGAAAGATTTGAGGCGCGATTTTTCAAATTTTTTTCTACAAAATCTGTATTAAATATTTTTTACAAAATGTGCCCGAAAATTGCTGATCTAGAAGAAATTTCTGACTGTAGTAAATCCATCCGATGGTTAAAAGTTGCACACAAAAATTCAGAAAAATGTGAAAATTGAGTCCTGGCTGCTAACAGTTGGGCGATACTTCGTTGCAAAAAGGTCGTACGACCGGTGTATTTTTGCCTAAAAAGCTTCAAGCCTGAATTTCTCATAAAGTTTTTGTACAATTTTCACAAAAAATTCTGGGTCTATAGAGCATGCCCGAGGCTTTCTTTTGGAGACCTAGACAGTTTTGTATAGCAATTCTTTATATCAATTTCTTGGGCTGAAAGAAAGTCCTGAGATTTTTCACATTTTTTTCTACAAAATCTGTAATAAATATTTTTTACAAAATGTGCCCGAAAGTTGCTGATCTAGAAGAAATTTCTGGCTATAGTAAATCCATCCGATAGTTAAAAGTTGCACATAAAAATTCAGAAAAATGTGAAAAGTGAGTCCTGGCTGCAGGCAGTTGGGCGATACTTCGTTGTAAAAAGGTCGTACGACCGGTGTATTTTTGTCTAAACAGCTTCAAGCGTGAATTTCTCATAAAGTTTTTGTACAATTTTTACAAAAAATGGTGGGTCTATAGAGCATGCCCGAGGCTTTCTTTTGGAGACCTAAACAGTTTTCTATAGCAATTCTTTATAGCAATTTTTTGGGCTGAAAGAAAGACTTGAGGCGCGATTTTTCACATTTTTTCCTACAAAATCTGTAATAAATATTTTTTACAAAATGTGCCCGAAATTTGCTGATCTAGAAGAAATTTCTGGCTGTAGTAAATCCATCCGATGGTTAGAAGTTACACACAAAAATTCAGAAAAATGTGAAAAGTGAGTCCTGGCTGCAGGCAGTTGGGCGATACTTCGTTGCAAAAAGGTCGTACGACCGGTGTATTTTTGTCTAAAAAACTTCAAGCGTAAATTTCTCATAAAGTTTTTGTACAATTTTCACAAAAAATTGTGGGTCTATAGAGCATGCCCGAGGCTTTCTTTTGGAGACCTAAACAGTTTTCTATAGCAATTCTTTATATCAATTTTTTGGGCTGAAAGAAAGACTTGAGGCGCGATTTTTCACATTTTTTTCTACAAAATCTGTA
>NW_023458562.1:33308243-33309257 GCF_013731165.1 Rhagoletis pomonella
TTTCTACAAAATCTGTAATAAATATTTTTTACAAAATGTGCCCGAAAGTTGCTGATCTAGAAGAAATTTCTGGCTGTAGTAAATCCATCCGATGGTTAGAAGTTGCACACAAAAATTCAGAAAAATGTGAAAAGTGAGTCCTGGCTGCTGGCAGTTGGGCGAAACTTCGATTGCAAAAAGGTCGTACGACCGGTGTATTTTTGCCTAAAAAGCTTCAAGCGTGAATTTCTCATAAAGTTTTTGTACAATTTTCACAAAAAATTGTGGGTCTATAGAGCATGCCCGAGGCTTTCTTTTGGGTACCTAAACAGTTTTCCATAGCAATTCTTTATATCAACTTTTTGGGCTGAAAGATAGACTTGAGGCGCGATTTTTCACATTTTTTTCTCCAAAAGCTGTATTAAATATTTTTACCAAATGTAGTCGGAAATAGATCTGGAACTTCTTCTCATACATGAAAAATTTGGCATATGTGTGTATATCTCGATGCAGGAGATCTCAACTGACAAAACCTGCTGCGAGTAGCAGCTTGATCATTGGATCATGAAGAAATTAACGATAGTCTTCAATTTTTATATGAGACTTTTTGTCAGTTTTGTTTTTTGCTTAAAAATTGCTTCTTTCGATATCATTTTGCTCCAATTTGCACTTTGGCTATTTCTGTCCGACTTCAAAAGAGGAGAAGGTTATCAATTTGTCGGAATATTTTTTTCTTTATGTATATTACCGATTCCTATAATTCTTTTTTCAAAGGTGGTACCTCGAAAGAGGTCCCATACTAATTTGGTTTAGATCAGATCATTGGATCATGAAGAAATTAACTGAACTCTTAAATTTTTATATGGGAATTGAAGTCGGTTTCTTTTTTGCTTAAAAATTACTTGCTGTTAAAACTCTATTGGGGCTCAATATGCTCTCTGCTCACCTTCATTACGTTCATTAGCGACCATCAATTTAATGGAATTTCACATTTATATATATTTTTCAGCTAACCACTACGAACTACTTTTCACT
>NW_023458562.1:33309357-33310517 GCF_013731165.1 Rhagoletis pomonella
AGTGAAAAGTAGTTCGTAGTGGTTAGCTGAAAAATATATATAAATGTTAAATTCCATTAAATTGATGGTCGCTAATGAACGTAATGAAGGTGAGCAGAGAGCATATTGAGCCCCAATAGAGTTTTAACAGCAAGTAATTTTTAAGCAAAAAAGAAACCGACTTCAATTCCCATATAAAAATTTAAGAGTTCAGTTAATTTCATCATGATCCAATGATCTGATCTAAACCAAATTAGTATGGGACCTCTTTCGAGGTACCACCTTTGAAAAAAGAATTATAGGGATCGTTTAGCGTGGTCCAAAATTGTGCGGTAACATACATAAAGAAAAAAATATTCCGACAAATTGATAACCTTCTCATCTTTTGAAGTCGGACAAAAATAGCCAATGTGCAAATTGGAGCAAAATGATATCGAAAGAAGCAATTTTTAAGCAAAAACAAAACTGACAAAAAGTCTCATATAAAAATTGAAGACTATCGTTAATTTCTTCATGATCCAATGATCAAGCTGCTACTCGCAGCAGGTTTTGTCAGTTGAGATCTCTTGCATCGAGATATACACACATATGCCAAATTTTTCATGTATGAGAAGAAGTTCCAGATCTATTTCCGACTACATTTGGTAAAAAATATTTAATACAGCTTTTGGAGAAAAAAATTTGAAAAATCGGGCCTTAAGTCTTTCTTTCAGCCCAAAAAATTTATATAAAGAGTTGCTGTAAAAATCTTTTTAGGCCTCCAAAAGATAGCTTCAGGCGTGCTCTATAGACCCACAATTTTCTGTAAACATTGTACAACAACTTTATGAGAAATTCGCGCTTGAAGCTTTTTAGACAAAAATACACCGGTCGTACGACCTTTTTGCAATCGAAGTTTCGCCAAACTGCCAGCAGTCAGGACTCACGTTTCACATTTTTCTGAATTTTTGTGCGCAACTTTTAACCATCGGATGGATTTACTACAGTCAGAAATTTCTTCTAGATCAACAATTTTCGAGCACATTTGGTAAAAAATATTTAATACAGATCTTGTAGCAAAAAATGTGAAAAATCGCGGCTCAAGTCTTTCTTTCAGCCCAAAAAATTGATATAAAGAGTTGCTGTTGAAACCTTTTTAGGTCTCCAAAAGAAAGCCTCGGGCATGCTCTATAGACCCACAA
>NW_023458562.1:33310527-33311114 GCF_013731165.1 Rhagoletis pomonella
GGCAGGTTTTGTAAAAAATATTTATTACAGATTTTGTAGAAAAAAATGTGAAAAATCGCGCCTCAAGTCATTCTTTCAGCCCAAAAAATTGATATAAAGAATTGCTATAGAAAACTGTTTAGGTCTCCAAAAGAAAGCCTCAGGCATGCTCTATAGACCCACAATTTTTTGTGAAAATTGTACAAAAACTTTATGAGAAATTCACGCTTGAAGCTTTTTAGACAAAAATACACCGGTCGTACGACCTTTTTGCAACGAAGTATCGCCCAACTGCCAGCAGCGAGGACTCACTTTTCACATTTTTCTGAATTTTTGTGTGCAACTTTTAACCATCGGATGGATTTACTACAGCCAGAAATTTCTTCTAGATCAGCAACTTTCGGGCACAATTTGGAAAAAATATTTATAACAGATTTTGTAGAAAAAAATGTGAAAAATCGCGCCTCAAGTCTTTATTGCAGCCCAAAAAATTGATATAAAGAATTGCTATAGAAAACTCTTTAGGTCTCCAAAAGAAAGCCTCGGGCATGCTCTATAGATCCACAATTTTTTGTAAAAATTGTACGAAAACTTTATGAGAAATTCAC
>NW_023458562.1:33311214-33315039 GCF_013731165.1 Rhagoletis pomonella
ATTTAAATGCGCTCAAGCCCTAAGATGGTTTTATACCGAAAAAATATGCTCCTTTCTTTTCATTCTGAAATAAAAAAAATATTTAGAGGACGCTCAAACTTGTCGAGGTATTTTTTTATTTTGTAGGTGTCCCCCCAAAAAAAAAATGTTATATTAACAATTCGGTATTATCTTTGGAAGTCTCCTGAAAATAAACAGGGTTTTCCGATCGAAAGATATTGATTTTCAAGAATTCTGTACCATTTCTGCGAAAAAATGTTATTTTTCCCATATAAAATGTATATGTAAATGGAGAGCTTTGAGAGCTTTGAGCGACTTCTAAATAATGTTTGATTTCAAAATAAAAAAATAGAGGCGTATATTTCCTTTCGCCTTTCATTTTTCTATTACAATAAACTTAGTTTTTTTTCTTTAAATTGCTTATCAGAGCGCAAGATTAGCCATTTAGTTATACAAAACAACAAACATAAAATAGTGTCAAAATATCGCTAATATAATTTAATTGTTATTCATTAGTCATTTTCAAATTAATTTGTTATGATTTTGCATAAAATGTGACTAATTGAAATGTTTTTTTTTTCTTTTTTAATTTCCATAAATAAATATATGCATGGGCTCCAGCCGCCGTCATCTTATCGCTCGGGTTATGTCCTAGCTAATTCTATACGCTGCGCGCTGGTATACACAGATAGCGGAGGCGGCCTACTGTGTGTATGGGGAAAAGTCATGGTAACAGTTGATAGAAAAATACTATTCACCTTAGAGAGGAAAAAATAGGAGGCGTAAATTCAAAATGTCACATAATTTACTCGCCCTTGTCTTAGCGAACGGCATTTTTCCAGTGGAATAATAAAATCGATGCGTTATTGACTAATCATTTTATTTGCGTTTGGCTATGAACCGATCACTAGATAGTGTTATTTTTTTAACTCTAATCAATTTTATATGTGTCATGGATTTTTCACGGGAAAGGACTTATCATTTACTTTGATTTTTTTATCAAACAAAAAAATGCTTAGAAATTAATGCTTTCGATGATTAGTAAAAAAATTCCTGCAGTTTGCGAATATACATATGTATACTCAGTTCGCTCTTTTCGCTCGACGTTGCAAATATGTATATTAGGGTGGTTCTTAAAATATCAGCATCAAAATTTTATATGCAGCGTCCCTTTAATTTCTTCTGCGCACACAATGGAGTCATATACGAAAAATTCAAAATTTGAAAACAATTTGTAGGGGCCACCATTTGAAATAATGTAAATTTTTTTCTAACAATCGCACAAATTTTACAAATGTTTCGTTTGAAATCTGCTAAATTTTACATATTACTGAAACCTATTTATATAACTCGCTGGTCAAAATTAAAATTTAGTTGAGTTCTCCTTTCAAAATTTCCGTGGATATCTTTATTTTGTAGAAAGAAAAAATTTTGATATTCTAAGGCCCAACCGAATGTAGATATATGTAATTTTTGATTTTCTTAATTTTACTATCTTCAGCTATTTATTGCGTAATTTCGCGAAAAAGTTTTTCGAACAATGGAAAAATCCACCCATATATAGAATATAGAATAGAACAAATGGAAATATATCTTCGGCTGAGTGGAAGATCGGCCTGTCTCAGCAAATCGTTGAAAGGCCGCCCTATTTAAGAATTCGTTTCAAAAACGCCCTATCTATCTTAACTCAAAATGTATGGAAGTTATGTTGAGATAAGCCGTCTTTGAACCGAATTCTGACATAGGGCGTTCTTTAATCAAATTCTGAGAAAGAGCGTTTTTGAAACCACTTCTGAAACAGGGCTTCCTTCAGAAGACAGAATTTGAGCCTACATAATACTTAAATGGCATGTAGTCAATGTATTCTTGTAGTTTAGAGCATTTTGATTGATCCCAGAAAATTATATTGACCTCAAAAGAGAAGAACTAATTTTCTTATGTGTTATTCCAATGGGAAAAATAAAAGCTCGATGCGCGACCTCTTAGAATTATCGTACGGAGGGGCGATTCATGAAGGATCGTTACTATTTCAGTCGTGTTCCGGTCGCATTGCAGACTTTTTTTTTACGCGGTCTGTATACTGACAAGGCTTTCCGACTTGTTCTCACAGAAGATCTGCATCATCGCACAATGTTCACATGTACACGTTTTTCAAATATGTAAATAGTAGAAACCGATTAGAAAAGACACTAGAAAATAGGCTAAAAGTGTAAAACTTGACTGCATATGCATATAAATATGTATGTATACATACATAATATGTATGATACTCGGTATGTGTTAAGCTATCTGCTTTACATCAGCCATGATAACGTTTGTGTACCGAGTAGGAGATAGCGATAACCTCTGGTGTCAGAGCGTCCTTTATATTGAGGGGAGCTTAACTGTGCTATCAATTCTATGAAATAATACCTAATCGCTAGTAAACGGATTAAAGTTTCGTACTCAGGCTTTCGGTGCATTCCCCACTTAAACAAAGCATACATACACATTAAAACCACCTTGACTGATAAGAGAGCTATTAGTGATAAGGAATAGCGAAATAATCAGTTATAAATTTATTTTAAACCAGGTGGGATTTTAATATGTAGTTACAGAAAGCAATATAAAAATAATTAGCAGTAAAGCGATATAAAGTGTGAGGGACCATATTGCCAGAAAACGTCACGCTCACTACGACTCTCACTCTCAGTTCTTAGCACCATAATTTACCACGCTTATGCCGGCAGATTAAAGCTTGCCAAAAATCATTAAACTTTTGTTACGGAAGCATTTTGATTATGCTGGTAGACCTATGTAAAAAATTTGTTTTATTGCCAAAAGTAGGTGTTACCGAAATACATATGTAAAAAGTTGACCCCTAGATAGGGCCAAAAAAATTTTAAATACTTTATACTCTCTTGAACAGCGCAGTCGCTAAGCAGTCGGATTTGGGAGGTAAAACCACTTTTTGTATCATACAAGTCTAGACAGGGATTACTTTCCTTTTTATCGTATCGGTATCGCCCAGCGTCGAAAATTGATCAGCTGTGTAACAAGATGTTAGAAATTTTTTCTAATAGCTTATGCGCCTCAGTAGGCAACGGCAAACCTTCGAGTCTATGTAATTCTGCCATAAGAGTGTCTTTCATAAAAATAGTTGCCTGCCATTCAAAGATGACGTTAGATTGTAGGACCCTCCATTTGCATAATAACACCAAGATGCTCTACACCAGGCACTTGGAAGGAATCACAGCTACAATTTTTGTTAAATAATACAAGCATACACTTGTAAAAATTTAAAGAAAAATAAATGGCATTCAAATACCAAAGTTATTAAAAATTTAAAGCAGATTCGTACAGATTACCGCAGCTCAAGCAGTTAATGTAATTGAAGATAAAAATGTTGATAAAACGGCAAAGTTGAGCAGCAGTGAGCAATGAATGCTAAGGTGATAAACAAAACTACATACAAAAACGTAAACAAAATACCCGCATTCCTACATTTCAATTTACATATATATAAACAAAATTGTTGCTAAGTTATTTAAGGAGTGTAGCAGATAGTAGTAAGCAACATGTAGTGGGAGGAGGCGTGTAAAATTTTTGCATTTAATATTTATGCAAGATAAATGCCTAACAAATACCAGTCAGTATATGTATGTATAAAGGGGTGGTCCTTAAAATATCAATATGAGGAAGCCCATTATTTTGCTCTATGTACAAGGTAAAGACATCCACAAAAATTACAAAACTTAAAAAAATGGAAGTCGCTGCCAGGGTTTGAAAAAATTAAATTTTTTTTTTTTATCGCAAGAACTCGACAAAATTTTAACTTTGACCAGT
>NW_023458562.1:33315139-33318847 GCF_013731165.1 Rhagoletis pomonella
GAGTACTCACCGAGCAATCGTACGATGCTCCCAAGTTCTACTGGGTTACTACTACTATCCACTACACTCCTTAAATAACTTAGCAACAATTTTGTTTATGTATGTATGTAAATTGAAATGTAGGAATGCGGGTATTTTGTTTACGTTTTTGTATGTAGTTTCATTTATCACCTTAACATTCATTGCTCACTGCTGCTCAACTTTGCCGTTTCATCAACATTTTTATCTTCAATTACATTAACTGTTTGAGCTGCGGTAATCTGTACAAATCTGCTTTAAATTTTTTGGTATTTGAATGCCATTTATTTTCCCTTAAATTTTTACAAGTGTTTGCTTGTATTACTTAACAAAAATTGTAACTGTGATTCCTTCCAAGTGCCTGGTGTAGAGCATCTTGGTGTTATTATGCAAATGGGGTGTCCTACAATCTAACGTCATCTCCGAATGGCCGGCAATATTTTTTATGAGAGACACTCTAATGGCAGAATTACATCGACTCGGAGGTTTGCCGTTGCCTACTGAGGCGCATAAGCGATTAGAAAAAATTTCTAACATCTTGTTACACAGCTGACCAATTTTCGAAGCTGGGCGACACCGATTGGTGCATACTGCTACGGCGATCTTCAGAAAGTAAAGTAATCCCTATCTAGACTTGTATGCTACAAAAAGTGGTTTTACTCCCGAAACTCTCAAATCCGACTGCGACTGCGACTGCGCTATCCAAAAGAGTCTAAAGTATTTTTGAAAGGCAATTTCGATATTTTTGGCCCTATATAGGGGTCAACTTTTTACATATGTATTTCGGCAGCACCTACTTTCGGAAAAAAATCTACCAGAATAATCAAAATGCTTCCGTAACAAAAGTTTAATGATTTTTGGCAGGCTTTAATCTGCCGACATTAGCGTGGCACATTATGGTGCTAAGAACTGAGAGGGAGAGTCGTAGTGAGCGTGACGTTTTATGGCAATATGGTCCCTCACACTTTATATCGCTTTACTGCTAATTATTTTTATATTGCTTTCTGTAACTACATATTAAAATCCCACCTGGTTTAAAATAAATTTATAACTGATTATTTAGCTATTCCTTATCACTAATAGCTCTCTTATCAGTCAAGGTGGTTTTAATGTGTATGTATGCTTTGTTTAAGTGGGGAATGCACCGAAAGCCTGAGTACGAAACTTTAATCCGTTTACTAGCGATTAGGTATTATTTCATAGAATTGATAGCACAGTTAAGCTCACCTCAATATAAAGGACGCTCTGACACCAGAGGTTGTAGCTATCTCCTACTCGGTACACAAACGTTATCATGGCTGATGTAAAGCAGATAGCTTAACACATACCGAGTATCATACATATTATGTATGTATACATACATATTTATATCCATATGCAGTCAAGTTTTACACTTTTAGCCTATTTTCTAGTGTCTTTTCTAATCGGTTTCGCCTATTTACATATTTGAAAAACGTGTACATGTGAACATTGTGCGATGATGCAGATCTTCTGTGAGAACAAGTCGGAAAGCCTTGTCAGTATACAGACCGCGTAAAGAAAAAGTCTGCAATGCGACCGGAACACGACTGAAATAGTAACGATCCTTCATGAATCGTTCCTCCGTACGTAAATTCTAAGAGGTCGCGCATCGAGCTTTTATTTTTCCCATTGGAATAACACATAAGAAAATTAGTTCTTCTCTTTTGAGGTCAATATAATTTTCTGGGATCAATCAAAATGCTCTAATGCGCGTCTTTGAAACGAATTCTGAAATAGGGCGATCTTTAAAAGTTTTTTGAGATAGAGCGTTTTCGAACTGGCTGCCGAGATAGGTCGATCTTCCACTCAGCCATCGATATATGGGTGGATTTTTCCATTGTTCGAAAAACTTTTTCGCGAAATTACGCAATAAATAGCTGAAGATAGTAAAATTAAGAACATCAAAAATTACATATATCTACATTAGGTTGGGCCTTAAATATCAAAATGTTTTCTTTCTACAAAATAAATTTTAATTTTGGCCAGCGAGTTATATAAATAGGTTTCAGTAATATGTAAAATTTAGCAGATTTCAAGCGAAACATTTGTAAAATTTGTGCGATTTTTAGAAAAAATTTACATTATTTCAAATGGTGGCCCCTACAAATTGTTTTCGAATTTTGAATTTTTCGTATATGACTTCATTGTGTGCGCAGAAGAAATTAAAGGGACGCTCCATATAAAATTTTGAAGCTGATATTTTAAGAACCACCCTATTATACATATCAGCAATGTCGCGCGAAAAGAGCGAACTGAGTATACATATATTCGCAAACTGCATGAACTTTTTTATTAATCATCGAAAGCATTAATTTCTAAGCATATTTTTGTTTGATAAAAAAATCAAAGTAAATGATAAGTCCTTTCCCGTGAAAAATCCATGACACTTATAAAATTGATTAGAGTTAAAAAAATAACACTATCTAGTGATCGGTTCATAGCCAAACGCAAATAAACTGATTAGTCAATAACGCATCGATTTTATTATTCCACTGGAAAAATGCCGTTCGCTAAGACAAGGGCGAGTAAATGATGTGACATTTTGAATTTACGCCTCTTACTTTTTCCTCTCTAAGCTGAATAGAATTTTTTCTATCAACTTTTCCCCACCTATCTCCATATACAGCCTACTTAGTTTTTTTTCGTGTATGCTTTAATATTTTATACCTCCACTATCTGTGTATACCAGCGCACAGCGTATAGAATTAGCTAGGTCATAACCCGAGCGATAAGATGACGGCGGCTGGAGCCCATGCATATATTTATGTATGGAAATTAAAAAAGAAAAAAAAAATTTCAATTAGTCACATTTTATGCAAAATCATAACAAATTAATTTGAAAATTACTAATTAATGCCAATTAAATTATATTAGCGACATTTTGACACTATTTTATTATGTTTGTTGTTTTGTATAACTAAATGGCTAATCATGCGCTCTGACAAGCAATTTAAAGAAAAAAAAAATAAGTTTATTGTAATAGAAAAATGGAAATATCACTATTATTTATTTTGCGAAAAAGCTAGGGACCTTAGACGATAATTGCATTTTAATTAAAAATTTTAATATTAGGTTTGTTCCACAAGCTACTTGTAGAAAAACTCGAGCAAAGTTCAAACTGTCAGCGTATATCAAATGAACTCTAAAACTTACTTGTGGAACGCGTATGTGTAACTCGAAGTGACTTCGAGTAAGTATCTTGTGGAACAAACCTATATTATGTATATGCACATTAGGGTGGTAAGAAATAAATAAATAAAATAAAGACGGAATTTTAATGCCTAAGCTTTATTCTATACCGAAAGGAAATATATCCCTGTTTTATTGAAATCAAATATTATTTAGAAGTCGCTCAAAGCTCTCAAAGTTCTCCATTTACATATACATTTTATATGGGAAAAATAACATTTTTTCGCAGAAATGGTATATAATTCTTGAAAATCAATATATTTCGATCGGAAAAGCCTGTTTATTTTCAGGAGACTTCCAAAGATAATACCGAGTTGTTAATATAACATTTTTTTTTGGGGGGGCCGGGGCACCTACAAAATAAAAAAATACCTGGACAAGTTTGAGCGTCCTCTAAATATTATTTTTTATTTCAGAATGAAAAGAAAGGAGTATATTTTTTCGGTATAAAACCATCTTAGGGCTTGAGCGCATTTAAAT
>NW_023458562.1:33318947-33321153 GCF_013731165.1 Rhagoletis pomonella
TAAAAACTCACCTCAGATGATAGAAGAGTGTAATCTTAAAAGGTTTGCATAAAAATGTTTAAAAAATTTTATCAACACGGAATCTTAATTTATTTCCGAGATATTTTGGAAGAGACATAATACAGTATATTTTGCTTTGCTGCCTCTATGCTTAAGTGCCCATTTAAGATACCTACCCTAAAATGCGCATCAGAGGCATTATTTTTAACATTTATAAGGAAACTGCTCCGATAGATGCATTTAGCATACCTGCACATTGGCGATACCTGCCATAAAAATTGTGCGACTAGTATCAATTATCAAAGAAAGTATTACGTTTACCTGCACTGGCCCTACAATTACCTAATTTTACAACTTTTTATTTATTTTGCAGAACAACGAAAATGGCTATAAATTTATGTAGGTTATAGATAATTAGATACTATTCGGTAAAAATTTCGCTTGCAGTAATTTCTACGTGGTAAGTGCTTCTCCATTATTTGGTTTCATAGGGATTTGGATACCTTCCTAATTGAAGTAGTAAAGAAAATTCCCTTAAGTGCCTTTTTCGGTTAAGTGCACAAGTTTTTCGTGCAAAGAAGGATGTGCAGCTAAGCAAAATATACCGTATAACAAATTTTATAATTCCGGTGGAAACCCCGCTTTTTTTTTTGATGAGCCACCCTAATGTACATACGCACATGTGTTCACAGGTAGTAGTTTTTTCTGGCGCAAGTCTTAAAAAATAATAAATTTCTAATTCCGATAGAAGAACAGTCCAATTTTTTTTTTCGTATTGAGAGTGATGCAACCTAATGTTCATACTTATACATATGTACAACTATACTTCCATACAAAAAAAACATAACATACTAACATAGCGGTGATGCAGTATCTTATCTTTAACGTCAGTAGTATTTAGAAGATGAGCCTCGAGTAGTGGCAGTGACAGCACCATTGCGAGTTCCTACATACATATGTAGTATGTATGTAACAGCAACCGACTCGCCGCCTCCTAATGTGATTCGTTCCGGTGTGTGGAATGCTACATACAATTTTGTGTTGATGCTGTTGCGTTTTAATGCAAATGTTTGCTGGCGTGTGGGTGTGTACTAGGGCAAGTGCCCGGTAGGAACGAGGTACGCTAATGCTGACAATAAGTAGATACATACATATGTACATAGATACATTGCAATTAGGTGATTATTAATATTTCTCTTACGGAAAAAAACAGCGAAGATTTCTTCTTCTTTTCGTTTGGCACTGCAACCGCCTAAGTCAAGTCGGCCGAATCCAATAAATCACGGCAAATCCTCATTAGTGCTGCATTATATTAAATCATAGTCCCTTAAACGTTAGCCGTGGTCGTCATCAAAAAAGTGTCTCAGCCCAGGCTCTATTAATCTTTCCATTGGGCAATTTTTGAGTACAAATTGATGCCATGTGGCCAAGGGTGTGTGAGGGTAGACGCAAAAGTATTGAGTATAAATAGGCCTTACTACATGCCACTAATTCTATTATTCTTGGCAAAAATGTCGGTCCGTTCAACTCCTTCGATTTCCTGCAGGGTGAGCGTCAAATGAACTAAGCACTATTGTCAAGTGTTGTTGATGCCGGCAGCAGCGCGTAAACAAGTTTTCTTCATTTCTTCGTTTTCATCAACAACAGCAGCATAATTATCATCATAGTCATTATTACCATCACCATCATCATCATTACCATTAAAATACTTCAAAAATCTAGCAGATGAGCTGTAGCATTAACTTTACTCTTTGCTAAGGACAACGCAGCTTCGTTGGGGAGCGCGCTGCTTGTGACATGGACGGTTTACAGCAACACTTTACTTTGCTGCGCTTATTTTAAATGGACCCCAAAAAAGCATTTGCTGACACATACAGGCATACATACATATGTACATAAGTACATACATATTTTTGTGTGACAAAAGGTGTTTGGAACTGTTTATACAGTCGCTTTATATTTCAAATTTAAAATAAGTATTTTGATGCCGTTTTCTTACAACAACAACTAGAGGTTCTATGCTTATTTGTCCCCCAGGAGCGGTACTCATGTTACTAAGCAGCATTTGAAATCGTTTCTCTGCTTTGTTTTATTGCAGCGATTTTGTCTGCTGGAGATTTGAGATTTATTTATAGCTATGGCGACAAGTGTGAACTCAATAACTAACGGGTGATTTTTTTGAGGTTAGGATTTTCATGCATTAGTA
>NW_023458562.1:33321253-33323473 GCF_013731165.1 Rhagoletis pomonella
TTTTAAAAAAAAAGGTATCAAGCTCTTAAAAAATCACCCGTTACTTATTTTAAATTTGAAATATAAAGCGACTGTATAAACAGTTCCAGACACCTTTTGTCACACAAAAATATGTATGTACTTATGTACATATGTATGTATGCCTGTATGTGTCAGCAAATGCTTTTTTGGGGTCCATTTAAAATAAGCGCAGCAAAGTAAAGTGTTGCTTTAAACCGTCCATGTCACAAGCAGCGCGCTCCCCAACGAAGCTGCGTTGTCCTTAGCAAAGAGTAAAGTTAATGCTACAGCTCATCTGCTACATTTTTGAAGTATTTTGATGGTAATGATGATGATGGTGATGGTGATAATGACTATGATGATAATTATGCTGTTGTTGTTGATGAAAATGAAGAAATGTAGAAAACTTGTTTGCGCGCTGCTGCCGCCATCAACAACACTTGACAATAGTGCTTAGTTCATTTGACGCTCACCCTGCAGGAAATCGAAGGAGTTGAACGGACCGACATTTTTGCCAAGAATAATAGAATTAGTGGCATGTAGTAAGGCCTATTTATACTCAATACTTTTGCGTCTACCCTCACACACCCTTGGCCACATGGCATCAATTTGTACTCAAAAATTGCCCAATGGAAAGATTAATAGAGCCTGGGCTGAGACCCTTTTTTGATGACGACCACGGCTAACGTTTAAGGGTCTATGATTTAATATAATGCAGCACTAATGAGGAAGATGCGTCCGCACGGCTGGTTGATGATGTCTGCGATGAACGGAGCAAGGCAGCTGCCAGGGGACATAGACTTTGTTGCCAAATACTGCCGTCCATCCATTCTAAATCTTCTTGTTCATCATCACGCACGTCTCAACGGACTATTCGCTGGTGGTCCATTGCAATGGAAGGACCAGATGGAGAAGGACTGGATTGAAGATTTCATTTGCAATTGCCGTGATTTATTGGATTCGGCCGACTTCACTTAGGCGGTTGCAGTGCCAAACGAAAAGAAGGAGAAATCTTCCGTAAGAGAAATGTTAATAATCACCTAATTGCAATGTATCTATGTACATATGTATGTATCTACTTATTGTCAGCATTAGCGTACCTTGTTCCTACCGGGCACTTGCCCTAGTACACACCCACACGCGCCAGCAAACATTTGCATTAAAACGCAACAGCATCAACACAAAATTGTATGTAGCATTCCACACACCGGAACGAATCACATTAGGAGGCGGCGAGTCGGTTGCTGTTACATACATACATATGTATGTAGGAACTCGCAATGCTGCTGTCACTGCCACTACTCGAGGCTCATCTTCTAAATACTACTGACGTTAAAGATAAGATACTGCATCACCGCTATGTTAGTATGTTATGTTTTTTTGTATGGAAGTATAGTTGTACATATGTATAAGTATGAACATTAGGTTGCATCACTCTCAATACGAAAAAAGAAAATCGGACTGTTCTTCTATCGGAATTAGAAAATTTATTATTTTTTAAGACTTGCGCCAGAAAAAACTACTACCTGTGAACATAATTGCATATGTACATTAGGGTGGCTCATAAAAAAAAGCAGGGTTTCCGCCGGAATTATAAAATTTGTTATACAGTATATTTTGCTTAGCTGCACATCCTTCTTTGCACGAAAAACTTGTGCACTTAACCGAAAAAGGCACTTAAGGGAATTTTCTTTACTACTTCAATGAGGAAGGTATCCAAATCCCTATGAAACCAAATAATGGAGAAGCACTTACCACGTAGAAATTACTGCAAGCGAAATTTTTACCGAATAGTATCTAATTATCTATATACCTACATAAATTTATAGCCATTTTCGTTGTTCTGCGAGATGAACAAAATAAATAAAAAGTTGTAAAATTAGGTAATTGTAGGGCCAGTGCAGGTAAACGTAATACTTTCTTTGATAATTGATACTAGTCGCACAATATGGCAGGTATCGCCAATGTGCAGGTATGCTAAATGCATCTATCGGAGCAGTTTCCTTATAAATGTTAAAAATAATGCCTCTGATGCGCATTTTAGGGTAGGTATCTTAAATGGGCACTTAAGCATAGAGGCAGCAAAGCAAAATATACTGTATTATGTCTCTTCCAAAATATCTCGGAAATAAATTAAGATTCCGTGTTGATAAAATTTTTTAAACATTTTTATACAAACCTTTTAAGATTACACTCTTCTATCATCTGAGGTGAGTTTTT
>NW_023458562.1:33323573-33408609 GCF_013731165.1 Rhagoletis pomonella
ATAAGCCGAGTGATGGCATAATAATTTTACGAGATATCCAACGTTGAGACGTGTCTTACTTCAACAATGCAGCGAACAATCAATCAACGCTTTGTTGTTGTTGTTGTTGTTATTGTTGCGGTGGCATGGCTATCGCGGTAAAGTGGCTGTGCATGCGACAGCGATTGATGAATCTCAGTGGGACGCGTTGAAAGTGAAACTGTTTGGTTTTTGTGGGGTTAACTGTAAATAAATTTGTAATAAGATAAATAAATAAAAAGGAAAAAAAGAAGTTTGTAAAAAAGCTAACATAAGACAAGGGGCACAATACAAGCTTTTGTGTAGTTAATTGCCAAGTAAGCAGATTTTTAAGTGGTGATAAGGCGAAAAAAGTAGACTATTTGCCACTTTGAAATTTTCTTACGAAAGCGAAAGTTTTGGTCGCCTTAAAAGGAGAACAATTTACATTGCGATTAATTTCGCTTTCGTTATTGTTCAGAAAAAAATTTGTTTATTTTTATAAAAAAATTAAAAACATATGTAAAGAATTTTTTTAAAATAAAAATGTAAAGTATAAACTTCAAATCAAAAAAGTCATAAACGTAAATTAACATATTTTTGAAGGAAGGGACATTTTTAGTGTAACGAGAGCAGTTTAATAATCTAGCCACTTTTGGAATTTCGCGCCTAGTAACTTTAAATGCAACACTACTGTAACAAAATATTTGTTAATCGACCAGAAACTGTCAAGTTTATGTACGAGCCGCTCCACTTCCTTGTCTTTGGCAGCCATTGAGAGTAGCCAACCTCGTAAATGTCGACAAAAACGAAGGGTGACAATGAATTTCGTCCATAATCCATAACTTGTGCTGCAAACTGCTAGCCCACGCAGCATATTCTCCCGATCAAGTACACTTGGATTATTTAAATCCTAGATAAATGGATCTGAGGTGGCACTTGTTGCTGCTCTCCGAGAGTATCTCAGTGATCTCGCATCTCGTTTTTTTATCGACTAGCGCGGACCCTAGGAACTTTGGTTCCGATTGAAAATTTCTCTATGCAGATCCCCGTCAGGGAGTAATGATGGAAAAACTATTGTTTTCCATTTGGTAGTACAAAAATTTTGACAGGTGGTTTCAAGCTCAGTGGCAAAGCAAGAGGAGATTATTTCTCTCGAAACTATACTCCGAGTGTATTGTAGTGACTTCCCAGCTAGTGTTGCCGTTTTGATACAATTCTATCCCATTTTCGTAGAATATTTTTCTAAATTTTAATTTTGGTAGAACCGCTTTCCATTTGGTAGAAGGTTTTCTGGATTTTATTAATTTCAAAGAAACGACAAGTATAAGTCAAACATTCTTTAAATGAATATTAATGCAAAAAGATTTAACTTGTCAAACAAATAATTGATATTAAAAGTTCATCTGAATTATTCGGGCCATCATGGCGTGGGATTCAGATGAAGAGAACGTTACAAAAGTTGAGAAAAAGCTTGTGGTATTTTTAAGGCAGAATCATAATGCCTCGCTTTGTAAAACTTCGCTGACTTCTGGTATTAAAACTGATTAATATGACTTCAATAGGCTATTTCTGAAGTCAATTCAACACCATAAAGGGAGTTCTACAGATATCGGAACAGATTTGAAACAAATGGAATAAGATCTGAGTTTTATTGTAGATGCATCAAACGTTTTTAGCACTTTTTCTGTTAATCAATTCCGGTCTGTGTTTTAGGTGATCTAAATAGGTTTTCACGATAGAGGGTGGAATCAAATTTGGCCATGGGGTAGCGTTTCATCTTGTCGCGCCGGGCACCTCATAGCCCAATGCCGAAATTTCTATGTCGCAAAAACCTGTTTCTACGTTTGGAAGAAAAAATATTTTTGATGCGGCAACACTATTCCCAGCAGAGGTTTTCACTTTTATGAAAGCTATAAATAAACTCGGCACCGATAAAGTTGGTAAATATGGGCCCGGCGATCTTCGCAAGAGATGCCTAAGCAGAACAGTCTTAACCGCATTAGAGCTCCCGGTTACTGGAATACAGAGGGTAACTGTAGGGCGGACGAACTTGAAAGGACGTTCTGGCAAATGAAAGATGGATAGATGTCTGATTTCTTGGCTAACTTGGCTTAGGCGCCAGAGAAGGTTCGTTAAAGAGATAAAATCGGTGCAGCACCTACCTGCATACCAAAACAGGTTTTTGAAAAAAAAAATCTAAGTAAAAAATGTTAAAGCGACATTTTAAAGATATTTTTTACATTAATACAATATTATTAAGAAAGCAATTTAAGTTGAAAATTATGTTTTTATTTGCATATAATATGAAAACTGACAGAAGGCGAAAAATAATTATTCACTTAAATTTTTGCAAAAACCGGCAGTAAGAAATAATTTTCTGCAAACGAAATTTAATTAACTCAATCTGTTTGTAAAATTGTACCACTTGTTTAGTTAAAAGAAATTTTATATGCAACTTAATTTATAAAACCGCAAAAACCAAAATTTATCTGCTGATAATATTTTGCATAATTATGTGCGCAATCAGGGCAAAAAGCGTGCTTTTAAAATCAAAATCAAAATCAACAAGAATTAATAATAATATGTTAAGTACATATTGTCGTTTAAAGTACAAAACCGCGTATCGCCATTCTGCAAAACCGCGTAACTGACATTTGCTGCCGGAAAACTGGATTTACTCACACAAGCTCTAGGCCCAATCCTAATCCATTCGTCCTGAAATATACTAGCCAGAAATTCGATTGCTTTATAAAAACGGGAACCATTTTGAAAAATTAGTGTTTTTACTCTCTAGAAAATAATTTATGCAACCTCACATACGCGGTTTTGCATTTTGTTGATACGCGGTATTGTACTTTAAGCGACGAAATGTATGTATCTACCTATAAAACCGCATTCATTAATATACTAAGCTTTTTCACTCACTTAAGTAAATAAAATGGTTGTTAAAAAAAAACATAATTAATAAAGTTTGCTATTACAATTATTTTGCTCATTAATTTACATGTAATACAAATTCACAAACAAATGCGTATTTACTTACTTACATAAGTTTTTAGGACTACATATGAATGTACGAGTATGATGCATGAGTTTTAATAGGGAGTAGTAAATGTTAATATTTATTGCATAAAACGCCATTGATGACCTTTGATATTATTTAAAATTTACAACTTTCTGCTGGAAAAATACATACAAATATTTATATTACTTTTTTACTAATTAATAATTTCTTCTTAATAACAATAATTACATAGATGGCGCTTATGACTCGATAGCTTGAGATCGAGTTCCACCTCAGGTTTTCTGAACCCTATTCAGAATTTCCTCGGCTATGATTTTTTCACAAAAAAGCGATATTTGCATGTACATATGTAGGTATGTATGTATGTACATATATATACCACGTAGAAAAATATAGCTTTCCGCTATTTAAAAATAATAAGGCGTATTCTTGTTTTCGTACGAATCAAAAATTTGAAATTTTTGTATGGTAAATGATAGGAAAATTTCATGATTTTCGATTCGTACGAAAACAAGAATAAGCCCCAATAAATTGTTGAATATTTGAAAGTAAACTTTGGAGGAATTTTTCAAAGCTTTTTCCCGTAACACATGCGGCCTTTTGAATTAACGTTTGACAAAAAAAAAATAAATTAAAATTAAAATTATTTTTTATTTGTTTTTCAGTTTATCAGCGTGCAAATTTCCGGTAGCCAAACTATTTTTTTTAATTTCTAAAAATTAGAACCAAAAATTATTAATTTTTTAATAATAATAAGTTTATAATATAATTTAAAAAGTTTTTTTGTCAAATATAAATTTCTTTCAAACTTGCTATGCACCGAACCGAAAAGAAATATAAAATTTTGAAGAAAAAAGTAAAAAAATCATTAGTTAAAAAAAAAATTAAGAACAATTTTTTTCGTGATTTAAGACGGGCAGATTCGTGGTTGTGAAATAGTTTTGCTTTGAAAATTTCTAAATAATTTTATGAAAAAATGTTCTGCCTTATCCTGAGTTTCGCCTGAAAAAAACTCACCCAAAAATTTGTCATCCGCCCACAGTAAAACTATGGAAGCCAAGAGTGAAAGTGAACCGGTTCGGCGAATATGAAACTCATGATAAGGCTGATTATTTTTTCAAACTCGGTTTTTATCGTATTCGAGTTTGTCAGGCACTTTTGTTTCAGCAAGTTCTACAAAAATAAAAAAAAAACTAATATTTTTTCCAAAAAATGAATTTCTTTAAAATTTGCTTTTCACTTAATCGAAAGGACATAGAAAATTGTCAAACAGTTATATCACGAAAATTAAAAAAAAATTTCCACCTTTCTAAGTAAATATCTAATGGAAATTCTTCTCATATTAAATAAAAATAATTTTCTTAAATTTTTCATAAAACCTTTCTCAAATTCTCTTTTCCCTTTCACTCAATAGCTCATGGCCTAAACCGCAACCGCCCAAGTGAGCGAACAGTACCAGTAGCGTTGGACTTGTCAAAGGCGTGTGACACCGTCTGCCATTCCACGCTACTAGAAGACATTGAGGCTTCCTCCCTCTCCCACAGGGACTCAAACGGTGGTCGGCGAATTATGTGAGTGGTTGACAGCCATCAGTAATCTTCCGAGATCAAACCTCGAAACCTAGAAGAATCTTTTAACTTCTACATCTCGAAGCTCCCTTAGCCACCTGAGGGAGTTTCCCTGATCGGAGATATAGAGTGCACTAGGGTGCTTTGACTGAATATACTAGGGCTGGGACAATCGGTATATTTCTTTATATATATTTAAAGTACTGAATCTACTCTAATAGTTCAATAATATAACAATATGAGATTCGATAATTCGAATATCCGGTTAATATCCATTCATTTGATTATCTGGGTATTTGGCTTTTTAATCGGATATGCGAATACATTCGATTATTCAAAAAATCCGGATAGAAATCCCAACTCTAATATATATGTATGCACATCTTGCCGAATCCATTTTTCTACCTTTTAGTTTCTACACTTCTTGCACTCTTCCAAGTTTTCCAGAGGCAATATCAGCTAGTTAATTAAAACTGTCTGTCTCAGTTGCCAAGTAATGGTTCAATGCGATCGCTAACAAAACTAGCGGCCACGTAATTAATTTATTGCTAAAGTGCAATGCCAAGCGGGCATACATACATGTTATGAACTATTATCGCAGCGTTTTATTTTCTGCTCAAGCAAAAGTACTTAACGTACATTGATTTTCTATTATGGCTAAAAGTTAAATACTTATTGCAAAAATAAATCAAAGTATAGCGTAAAAATCGAAACAGAATCCAATTAGCTGCATTTGAAAGTGGCTCATAAAATAGCGTGGCATGTCAGTGGCTGCTACTGATTTTGGCTGCAGATGCACGCACATCTAATACATAAATACGTATGTATGTATGTATATACTTGCACTTATGCGCCAACACTTGGCCGCCTATGCAATGGCATGTCAGCTCAGTCTGTCAGCAATTAAATCCAGTTTGTCATGTGACGTAACGTGACACTGCCACTGCCACTGCGGCTATGGTTGCGGTTGCGATGCCTACTGCCGCTGTGGTTACCTATAAAGCTACCTACTACGCTTGCCGCTACTTTCATCAAATCAACTTAACCGCACATGTCAA
The DNA here is from genome assembly GCF_013731165.1 of Rhagoletis pomonella. Taxonomy (NCBI): domain Eukaryota; kingdom Metazoa; phylum Arthropoda; class Insecta; order Diptera; family Tephritidae; genus Rhagoletis; species Rhagoletis pomonella. The sequence continues at coordinate 33,329,225 of NW_023458562.1, forward strand.
ATGCGTTAGTAACAGTGTTGCCATATTTATAGTTTACATTTTTTTTACATAAGCCATAGTTTTTTAAATTACCTTCCAAAACAAATCAGAGTTTTTAAAAGCGTCAGATTTGAATGAATAAGTTACAATATTTTAATTTTCGTTATGGATGTTTCTGACAGGGTAGGAGTATGATGTAATGTGGAACGATTTTCCGTAGTCCCTTGTCAAATTTGGTTGCGAGCTGAACTTGAGGTATCGTTTAAAAAATGAACGAAGCAATTTTTATTTTATTAGCACGGTTTTTCTTTAAATTATTCAGCCTCATTGTGTAAGTCGTAAATTAGGCTACATTGTACGCTCGACAACATTGGCATTGTCTGTCGTGCTGAAATAAGTAAACGATGAAAATCGTCGAAAACTATGCACTGGTGCTAAGTTTATCCGTTTTAATACACTAGTCGAGGGAAAATTTTAGGAATGCCATGAAATTGTCGATACGATTCGACTCTAGAAAAACGACTTGCATTCGACACGACTATCGCAATGAGGCTGATTATTTTTTTATAAATAAATATTAAAAAACATTTCTTCGTGTTTTAATGTAACCATTTTTTGGTTGAAAATACAGTTTTTGGGGGAAAAAATTAACAAAAAAAAATAAAAAATATCTGGCAACACACGTATGTACATTAGACCGTATCACTTTAAAAGTAAAAAAAAAAAAACGTTCCTGAGTCTCAAGTATTTTCGCGAGGCCAATTCGAAAACAAAGGTTTTTTGCCGATCATTTTTCAAAGACATCTAAATTTGGCAACATGATTCTTTTTTTTTTTTTAACTGGAATAATGGAAATACTTCCTTAGCAAAAAATTCATGTTTTTTTAGAGCTTAAATTTACTTACATTAGGGTGGCAGGAAGTGCTACAATGAACTTTGGAATAAAAAAGATTTTCTCCTCGAGACAAAACCATCGATGAATCATACTTTAAGATCCGACTATAACTGCTGATGATATGACGAAAAATGTAAAAATGCGACGCCTATGTGCGGACAAAAAATAATCGAAATTACCTTCGAAACGAAATATGTATAAATTTAAGTATTCCGTTCTAGTTATAACAAAAGTTTAATTATTTTCGGCGAGCTTTAATTTACTGACATTAGTGTGGTACGTTAGTATGATAAATAAGAACTGAGATCTGGTCGGTAAGTACTGGAAGGGAGTATTTGAGGTTAATGAATTTTGGATTAAAAAATTGTCTCCTGAAAATGCCGTCGAACCTTACCTTCGGCAAACAATTTTTCTTTTTCGAAATATTCGTACAAGAATACTTTAGATTCGAAAATGTAGGACTTTTTTTTTCTGACACGACCTAATGTACATCTAGGGGCTGTGTATCTGTGTCTATACATGAATGTGCTTAATGCAATTTAATCCCACGAGCATAAAATCTTGCCATACAGCTCACATTGCAACTAACTAATTGCTTCTAGCAATATTTGGTATGACACAAAATATGTACATATTAGTTGTATCTATTTGATTTTCATATAACATTGCTATTTTCGCAACAAACTCAACGGGTTTTAGATAAATACGCTACTGTGCAAAAACAAACAAATACGAGTTCAATTTGATTTTGCGATTCTCATGTCTACGTACGCACTGCGCAACGTGATTTTCAATTAACATATGATAGCTAAATGCATATACATATGTACATATTTATGTGTGCATATATATTTAGTACATGTGTGTGCCAAAGCAATATTCATATCAATCATTCGATGCTAATTTTAGAACTTCTATTCCCTAACTCTGCCCAGTAAATAATTTCAGGATCCTGAGCTCGAGCTAAACAGCCTTTTTCCTCGCAGTTAAGAGGCCTTCCACTCTGCTTTCCTTTCTCTTTCCTTCTTCTTGTAGAATGGCTTTTGCGGCACCCAATTTAGTAGGCCTTTTGATGGAGTTCTTGTAAAGCTTCTGAGTGCCGCACTTGCGCTTCTTTCACTCACATGTCAATATGTGTTTCTTTTATTTATTAGCTTTCTCGTTTGATTCAGGTATTTTTGTGTACTGAATAATAATGACTACCGGCAGCATGTTTTGTTATTGTTCGCGATATTGCAAACAGCGCGGAAAAGCATTTACTTAAGTTATTTGTTGTTTACTTCGCATAGATTTTTTTTTGCTCATTATGCAGATTAGTGTTGCTATGGCAAATAGTTACATACATATATTTAAGAACCTGCTTTGCTCTTCTCATAATGATTTAGTTGCTGAATTTTTTTTACTGAGTACTTTCGATAGGTTTCTTTATGCACATGTACATATCATATGTATCTATGCACGTTAGGGCGGCCCGTATAAATATCAATATCATGGGCCACCCGTTTATTTTACTCTACGTAAAAAATAAAACCATCCACGAAAATTCCGAAATTAAAGAAAAATAGCTATAAGTCAGCGAATTTCGTCGAATTTGCGCAACAAAAAAATCTTTTATTAAATTTTAAAATTTTCGTACGTGTCTTTATTTTGTACGTAGAATAAAATAAAGAGGTGCCCCATACAGAATTTGTTATTTTTAAGGACCACCCTAATGCACATATGCAAAAACGTTATGTCTTAATATTTCATTGCTTAAGTACTGTATATGCGCCTAGTACAGAAGTATATATACTCATTAATATTCTTAGAAATAAATGACTTGAGAATCGTTTCCGTGTTCATAAACAAAGTTTAAAAATAAATCAATTCAGGTACATATGTACGTGTTTGTGTGTACATGTTTGCATTTTTCCATCACTTATAAGGTATTAATATGAAAATATTTCAATTCCCACCGCGAAATTCTGATAAGATAACATTTTTTTTTGATATGAGAATTTTGCTGTACGAGAGAAGTCTAATAATTCAATGACTTTTTTAATAAAATATATTTTTACGGTAAAAAATAAATTTCGTTAACTTAATTAATTTTGATAGCTCTATAAATTTCGATATCTGGAAACTCAATAGAATTCGATAAACCGGTGAATAGTGAAAGCTCACATAATTACATATATAATCCTAGAAATTTCGATAGCTCGATATTTGTATAACTCGATATCTATAGGTAAATTTCTACAATTAAGTTTCTGTGTCTCTATAAATTTCGACAACTCAATAAACAGGGATCATTTTGAATAATTTAACCAAACCGATAACTCAATAAAAATAGATAGCTCGATAAATTTCGAAAACTATAAGCTTCAATGATACGATAAGTTTCGATAACTTAATAAATTAAATCTGTAGAATTGCTGCAATTTCTCCATTGCGCCTGCATTGGGTTCCCCCAACTTTCGACGCCAATTACGGTTGGTTTTGCTTCAAATCAATGTCGAAAACGTCCAACAGCTCGACGGTTGTTTTACTCTTTTACAAGGTAATCGATAGGAATGACATCGCATAATGATTTTCTTTGGTGCACGTTCACCAGCAGAAGTCCACTGTTTGAAGTGCTCTTACGTCTCTGATGTATTGTTATGGGTCTAGGTTTCGCCAACGATTACGAAACCTTGCACGAGTCTAACTCATAACATCATTAAATAATACATAAAACAAAAATTTACCAGGCCCGCAAAATTATTTGTGAGAATTTGTGTCAAAAGCAGCTATTTTTTTTCATTCATCTACAAATGTATGCATCAGCTTTTAATGATCGCTGTATGCTTCCGAAACGACCGGCAGGTGGTCTATGCGACATTAATTTCCACTATAAACTTTTGTTAATTGCTAATAAATAGCTGTAAATCAAATACCGTTTGTTGGTCACTCATTTTAATTATCATTGCAATAAAAAATTGCTCAAAACGACTTTCACAAAAATTACCGAACACTTGTTGTAGACCACAGAACGGGTTGTAATTTAAACAATAATATTTATTGTAGATATAATACAGAGACAAATATATTGCAGTTGAATACACATACATACATACATGTGCTGTTACGTGCTGCCGTGAGTGTTTAAACCAGCTCTTTTAGGTTGAAAAATTAAATAAATTTGCACATTTTAATCTAAATTATAGCAGTAAATATTTTAATAACTGCAACGATAATAAAAAAAGACACATGATTGCGCTCACATACATACACGTATCTACACACGTACATGGGACTGGGCCGCGAAAAAACAGTTTTTTACTCCTCCAACTAGTTTGAATTTATAATAATAATAATAATAATAATAATAAAAATAATAATAATAATAATAATAATAATAATAGATTGGCGCTTACACATATGTTAGTGTTTGGCCGAGTTTCTCCTCCGATTTGTGCTGTGCGCCTTGATGTTGTCACACAAAGTGGAGGGACCTACAGTTTTACGCCGACTCCGAACGGCGATGGTATTTTTATGAGAAGCTGTTTTTCATGGCAGAAATACACTCGGAGGTTTGCCATTGCCTGCCGAGGGCCGCTGTTAAAAAAAAAACCGTTTTCTATATTTTTTTTGCGATGTTGCTTTGACTAAGGCTTGAACCCAGGCGTTGCTGTGGAAGCGCGCACTGCTTACTACGCTTACTACTAAGTACAACACAGCGTCCGACAATTGGAAGTATAAGCAGCTTAAAAACAAAATCATACGGATGAAGTTTTGCAAAAAAAAATTTCAAAAGTATCTCAGCAGAAATAACATTTAAACACGAACGATTTTCTAGTAGCTAGATACCGCAAACCGGAATAATTTTCCATTTGGCAACTACTTTTCTCCAAACTAGAGGCGAAGATGGCGTTTTTTTACTCTGGGATACATTGAATAATTTAGTTTTTTCGAAGAAAATGATTATTTATTTAGAATCAGCTCTGCAGCCTATTCTTTGTCTTCTTTGTTTCTTTTTTTCAATAGCAGAGCTAGCCTCCCCTACATTTACGTTTACGGAGTTTACCAACCGACGTAGTTGATTGGTTTGTGCTCTCTCTACCGACAACGATACAGTGTCCGATTTGACATCGACTTTGGAAAAGCGATTGGATCATGAATACTTTTCATTATCGTGAGTTTCGCGCGAAAACAAACTCGCCAGATTTTTTTAATCCGCCCATAGTGAAATGAAATTTATGAAAAGGCTGATTAGGAATAACCACGGGGGAAAAATTCCCTTAGCAGTATTTGCCTTAGTATCGGGTTTCGATGCGAGTATTTTTTTTCTATACCTACTCAGTGCTTAGTTCAAAAGTATCGATACCAAAATTACTTGATATCGGATGAAAAGTATCGAGTATCTATGTACTTGAATTTACTCGGTTCATTTCATCCCTATTCTTATTTTATCATTCTCTTATTTGTGTACTCCACTTCTCATTGCTAATAAACTTTCCATAGTTGCGGTTGTAAAGGGCTATGTAACAGTATAACAAATGACTATATTAATGAAAGCAAAAAAAAAGTTGTTAGTTGTAGATATTTTAGTCTATAAATCTTTGTACTCATAAACCCATTAAACAATTATAGGTTAAGATATGAATTTAATAAACTTAATTACTTTTTAATTAAATATGATTTATTGCTGCCATAGCGGAAATTTTTAGCGCTTGCTGCCACATGAAAATTGCTTCATTAATTGGAAATATGAGTGCTTTTAATAGCTCTTTAATGCAAAAATAGAATTGAGCAAATGTTAGAAACAGCCAATAAAAAAAGTAATGAAACTTTAGTGTCTACTCATAACAATTTCATTAGATTCGATTTTGAAATTTCTGGCTGGTAATTTGTTATATTAAGAACAGTTCATACAGAATCGCAAGTCTTTGAAAGTATGGCTCAACAGAAGATTTTTTGAAGAAATAAATAGTAAATAATGGATTAATCGGCGGCATACTTTTATTGCTTTTATGGTAATATGAACGATACGTGAATAACTCAGTTAGAGGGGAGATCAGGGTATCATGCAGTTCAAACAAATATTTTAAGCAAGATAAGAAAATGTGCTATCTCTCGATTTGACAGAAAATATTTTGAGTTAATTAAAAAAACCAACAATTACCGCTACGCTGCAACTAGCATTGACACACAAATGGACAAATATAGAAAAATTAAAGAACAGCAGAGTGATCACGCCTGTTTCTTTTATGAGGTTTTTTTATTAAATTGTACCAATTTACCAATACCAATACCAATTTCAAAAAATCCGTTATTTTATTACCGATTACCAATATTGAAGGAAATCGGAGTGCTCGCGCCTTTTCTATTATTACGGTTACTTAAAAAATGAAATCGTTTTTTTTTTGGTACCGGATACAAATTTCAAGGAACCCCGTGTTTTTATTACCGATTACCAATTTTGATAAAAGCGCGGTTTTGTTTATTACGGTTATTTAAAAAATAAATCTTCTTTTTTTTGTACCGGATATCAATTCCGAAAAATCCGGGTTTTTATTACCGATTACCAATTTTGAATAAAAGCGGAGTGATCACACCCGTTTGTTTTATTATGGTTATTTCAAAAATTAAATCGCCTTTTTGTGCCGGTTGCTAATCTCTAAAAACACGGGTTTTTATGACCGGTTACCAATTTTTATAAAAGCGGACCCAGCACGCCGATTTCTTTTATTATGGTTATTTCAAATTTTTTAAATCGTTTTTTTTTTGTACCAGATAACAGTTTCGAAAAGCCTGCGTTTTTATAACCGATTACCAATTTAGAGAAAAGCGGAGTGATCACACCCGCTTCTTTTATTATGGTTATTTCAAAAACGAAATCGCTTTTTTGTACCGGTGGCTAATTTTGAAAAACCCGGAAAAAAGTAGAGTGATCAAAAATGAAATTGCTTTTTTGTACCGGTTACAAATTCGGAGTGTGTGGAATTTTTTCCACGTTAAGTGCTAGATATATTGTCTGCACTAGTACCCATTTATCGATATTTTCATTTAAAATGTGTATCGATAAGTTACATATTTATCGATACATATCTCTTATTCAGACATAATTTTTTCCGATAGACTAGCATATTTATTCCCCAATCCTCATATGCAGCTATGAAGACTACTTGAAAAGTCAGTAACATTTTGAATATCACTCATAGTAAATTTAAATGCAACACTGTTGCCGTTAACTACTATTGCTTCAAAAAAGCCATCAGCGTTTCAAATGTGGTCAGCGGCCTTTAAAAATTGTCTAAATTATTCCGTAGTAGATAATCCCCCATAAACTAATTGATGAGCCGTTAAACAATCATTAACTACGGTGGAAATTAATAATTTGCTCAGTATCTGCAAGTGTATTAAGAGGGCCAAGACACGTGATATTTGGCAAGCGTAAATTGAAGCTGAACAGCCAAGGCAGTCTGGCACATCATTAGTATTATTACATGGCATTAATGCATGACCGCCATGCTACAGGTAAACCTACAAATTATAATCTTTTACGCAACAAACAAAAAAAATAAAATCTAAAGGCACATTAGATTTTAGTGGAAAAATTTAAAATGCTAGAAAAAAATAATAGCAAGTAAAAAAATCATTATTAAAAACTACTATGTTTATACATACTTAGGCGCAGTTAAGGCAAGAAGAATAAACAAAACTCAAGTCTAGGGCCAGGGTCACGTTGTTGCGCAATTAAAAATAATTATAGTTTCATAGGTATGCATTTAGCATCTTTGTTTCGCACTTTTTTGTATTTTTAACCACTTAATTTTTTTATCTTCTATTTTTCTGATTTTCTTTTAGCTATGTAAATCTCAAATCACTGTTTATTCGCTTGCCCTTCGCCAACTTGCTCAATTCATTTGTGAGCAATTAACTTACCAATTCGAATTTTCGCAAAAGTTTGCTAATTGCAGAAGCATACAATTTAAGAGATAACAAATATTTAGCATATATTTTTTTGCGCGATTATAAATAGGGCAATTTACATTTGAAATAGGTAAGTGCCATGAATTTGCCAAAGGATCTCTAGTTCAAATCAGCAGTGCATTTCTAAGCAAATATTTAATGCTCCATCAATTCAGCTAACCATTTTCCTAGGTGCTTTAAGAACTTTGCACTTTTTTCATTGTTTAAAAGTTTATACGGAGAGTGTTAATATTTCTCTTTTTTGCTCTTTTTAGGTGCTACTTTTTTGCTTCGCTATTTAATTGACGCAGTCTAAGTTCGAGGTAAGTTCTGTTGGTTGTGTTTCAATACATAGGTACGAGGTGTGTTCAAAAAATAATAATAATAATAAAAATAATGATAGTTATAAAGTGATCTCATTTTAATATGTATGTACATATAAAGCACTTCTTCCAACGTTTTCCAATCCTCGAGGCACTTCTGATAAGCACTTTTTTGTATAGCCTTGCGCTCTGCCAGCGCTGCACTCTTTTTCTGCTCAATTGTTGCAGATATTCGTCCTTTCATGAGTCTCTTCAGCTTTTAGGAACAGGAAAAAATCCGAAGGGGGCCAAATCTGGTGCATATGGTAGTAGGGTTGCCAGACTTAAAATGCCGAAAGGGGTACAGATAAGAACAACTTGGGGGACTTGGGGTACAACTGAGAAAGAAAAAGGGGTATTTTTCGGGCGACAAATAAAACCAAATAGTTTCAACAAAAAATTGGTTTATTCGCTTAACAAAACAAAGTTACACTGGCGATCAAAACTGAGTGCATGGTACATATTTACATATGCAGGAATTCTGCTAAGAAATACTTCATCCTTAGCAATGTACACATACATACATATATACATATTTAGGTATATCATCTAAAAATACAACTTACAAACTAATAAAAGATAATTGAAATCGATCCGTAAAATCGAGCGCTGCGCCATCTCCGAGCGTAAAAGGTACACAACAGACAAAAAATAGAAAAATACCAAAATACACCCTTAGGCATTTCTTTACCGCTTTGCGGTATTTTGTTTATAATTAGTTATGTGGGCTGATTTTGTCACCAGATGTAATGGCACAAACAAAACGATTGTGGAAATTGTATGTGTTGCTATTTTTAGTCGAAAGTAAATAAACGCACACAAGAGTAAATGTACACAGCTGTAGCTTAAATAGAGTAATAACAAAAACTATGCATAATGGGTGGGTAAGAAACACTACGGCAATGTAGACGCTTACGAATGTTTACAGCTATAATGGCTATATGGTTAAAAATAGTAGCTGCTAACCGACGACCACCTATTTATGTACGTACATGCGAGTACTTGCAGTCGCAACTGCACCTGAAGAAAATTAGAAAATTAGCAGATACATTTTCTTGCTTCCATCATTAACATTAATTTTCTTGTACTTTCTTAGCTCCACTTTCATATAAATTGCTCACACTTCCGTTCACAACTCAACTACTCTGGAATTTGCTTTTATTTTTAGTTGCTCATACGACACGTGCACCTCTAATATGTGAACCCCACCGCTCGGCTGTGCCCAACATATCCGCACTTCAACAAATAAAATAAATATTAGCTACATATCAAATTTAGTGTTTTTTTTTTGTTGTTGTTTTGGTATTAGATCGTTCATAGCTGTCATTCATTCATTGCTTGGCGACAAGTCGCGCGAATGTCAATAACACATGTCAGCCGCACGTTGCCTATTTGCGCTTTTATTTTTATTTGTATTTAAGTATTGTTTGCTGCTTAGGAGGAAGTCTATCTCATACAGACTGCGGTTTAGTATGAATGTGCAATTTTTAAGTTTAAATTTTAACCCGCAGATGATTGATGAATATATTTTAATAACTAGATGGTATTAATCAGAATTTTATTAAATTTCACGTATAAGGAATGATAAATCATTTAATTATCTTCATTAAAGTGTCAATTTTATTTAAATGTTTGATATCAGCTACTCGAATGCAGTTAGAAACATTCATGCTTATATGTTTGAAATACTGATATTTCCCAAAATTTTCACGGTATATTAGCTTAAGCTGAAACCAGTAAGCCAATCAAATGAGATTTACTTTTTTAATTCCCACTAAAAATAAGTTCTATGAAAAAATGCATAGAATGCCGTAAGATGCGAAAAATCCAGAATAGTCCCGCAAAAACTCCAAATTTTCTCGAAAAAATCCCGAAATGTTGTTAAAAAACTCCGAATAGTAGCAAAACTATCCAAAATCCAAAAAAATCCAAAATATCCCGAAAAAATCGATATACACGGAACAATTTCGAAAGATCTAAAAAATAACGTAAAAAACACACAAGATCTCAGAAATACTAAACAAAAATTCCTAATAAAATCTGAAGAATCAAAAAAAAAAAAAATAGTAAAAATGTTAATAATAATAATAATAATAGATTGGCGCTTACACATATGTTAGTGTTTGGCCGAGCTTCTCCTCCGATTTGTGGCGTGCGCCTTGATGTTGTCACACAGAGCGGAGGGACCTACAGTTTTACGCCGACTCCGAACGGCGATTGTATTTTTATGAGAAGCAATTTTTCATGGCAGAAATACACTCGGAGGTTTGCCATTGCCTGCCGAGGGACGACCGCTGTTAAGAAAAAACCTTTTTCTATATTTTTGCGATGTTGCTTTCACCAGGGTTTGAACCCAGGTGCTGCGGAGTGGAAGCGCGCACTGCTTACCACTACACCACAGCGGCAGTCCCGAAAATTCCAGATAAATAAAGCGGCAGAAAATCTGAAAAAAATATGTAAAATTTGCATAAAACTAGAAAATGCCGCTGTAAAGTGTCATTGCTTACCAGCAACAATGTAGTAGAGTTTGAACGAAATCGCAGATCCCTAACTAGAAAACATAAATTCACCTGTGCATTAGCAAATGCGGTACATACGTACGCCCCCCTGTTGGATATATTTACTAGGTATATGTAGTACATACACATGTACATATGTATGTTTACTTGTGACTATCTGATATATGCATCTACTTTGTCGAATGTGTAAATACATACGCGCTTATAGCTGATATCGCAATTTACGCTTGAATGATATTATGGTTGACATTTACGCGCTTTGTCCGGCGTTTGTGCGTTGCCCGCCCGCGTGCTAGTAAAAGCTTGCGGTGGCGGCATTTCCAATGACACTGACTGACTGGCTGGGGCAACGCTGCAGGTAGATTTACCACAATTTCCTGGCGCAATCGATGCATGAGTAAGCACGCAACAGCACACTCCTACACACAGTACTTGTATTCGTATATATCTACACCCACTTTGCAGAGCTAACAAAGTTAGCAGAATAATTCTTTTATAGACGTTTTGTGTGGCTGGAGCAACAAACAAAAAAAAAATTGTCGAACGCAATTAATGCCAGCGGATATGCGTTATTTGATACAATGACTATACTATGAACTTTTACAGCGTTATTTTTTTTTGTGCTTTAACTAGAGTGCAAGCTTGCCATTCAGCGCGTGCCATTATAATTCCATTTTAATCGTTGCATTATCATTTTTCGAATAGCTGAAGCGCAGTGAGAGTGTGTATATATCGAATATTGTTTAAGTGCACTGATTTGACGGCAAATTTATAAAGTTTAAATTTCGTGCATTGTGTTGTAAAAATAGCAGCATTTTTTATTTGCTTTAGACTCTACGTAATTTCAATAGAGTGTGGTATATTTAGTGGCATATTTTTTTTTGTTGATTTCATTGCCATTATAACTCCGCATACATATATATGTAGTTGTTTTTCAATGGCTGATATTTTTTATTCTGATACAAAAACGCTTCATTTTATTTCGCTAAAATATTGGCACGCATTTTCAAAGTAATATTGTTTTCCTCTTATGTTTATTTTTATATTTTTTAAGTATTTTCAATTAAAATACAGTTCATTCTTTAACAAAGCCCATATAAACCCAAGTTTAAAACTTTGTAGAAAACTAAAAAAAAAAATCAACAAATTTTCACTCAAATTTCAAACTTTTCTCGGAAGTGCCAGAATTTTTTTTGAGTAAACAGTTTTATAGCCCATTCAATTTTGGTCTGATAATGCGCAAGTTTTAAGTGGCTAAAAATTACCTTTGATTTTTTAGAATTTTTTGTCGCAATTCCTTATAACAAACAAACAGAATTTATTTGTATATGAAAGAGAACCGCAACACCGTTGACGAAAAAAAATCTAAAAAATCAACGGTAATTTTTAGTCACTTAAAACTTGAACTAAAATTGAATGGCCTATAAAACTGTTTACTAAAAAATTCTAACAGTTCCGAGAAAAAAGTTTGAAATTTGGGTTAAAATTTTATGATTTTTTTTTTAGTTTTTACAAAGTTGCCAACTTTGGTTTATGTGGGGTTTGTAAGAGAATGAACTGCATTTTAAGTGAAAATTCTTAACAGAAAAAACATAAGGGGCAAACAATATTACTTTGAAATGGCGTGCTATAGATATGACCAATACTGTATATGTAGAAGCGAAGGGGTTTCCGGCAGAAAGCTTGTGTGTGAGGGCGAGCGCGTTTTATGCAATTTTAAACGATTGCATTTTAATTCTGATTACTCGCCGCGGTTTGTCGAATCAACAAACAAAACAAAATAATAAACCACATTAATTACATGTATTTTACAAACAATGCAACGGAGATTGGCTCTCGCTTGTCATATGACAAAGACTGGTAATTTTTATTTGTAATAACGAAATTGCATTTTTTTTGTTGTTTGTTTCGTGGACTCTGTTGGCTTGCATATACATAAACTCACTTAGCAGTAAATAAGATAGGATTATTTTTCTATAAAAATTTATAAAAATATATTGTTTTAAATTTCTTAACTACCGGCTTTTGGCCGCAGCTGCACGAGCGTAAAAAGAACATAAATTATTTTTCAGTGTTATTGTTGCTTATTAACATTTAAATTTATTATTGAGCTGTGTACCACGATTTTTTTATTAGGAAGAAATGGAAAATGCAACAAAGTCTAAGCGGTAGAAGTTTTAGCAGCTATTTCGGAGATCACCACATCTGCTCATCAGACTTCTTTTTTCTAGACTTTAAGCAGGAATCGAAACCGCGTCATCGGTGTGCAAAGTCAGAAGCGTTAACCACTGAGCTATGCACATCCCTTAAACTTGTGTTTCTAATTCATTTTCCTTATTAATAATATCTATCACCATATTCTTATTATTATTTGACATTAAAACTGTTATTCGGTTTAGGCTCTTTTCCAAAAATTCGGTCAGTTGGATTCTTCCTTCGTGAAGGTCTTAACTCGGTTATTTGATTGTTTTCGTGCTCAGACACGCTAATTTTTGTAGAATCTTAATAAAAAAGCCGGCATGGTGAGAGTTTCACAGCGTGATTTTGGTACGTTCAGCGAGTGCTCTGTTTTTCAACTGTCCGAAGAGACAAAGAAGCAAATGTTTGATGTTGGGGATAAAAATAATTAAAGCATTTTTTAGCGTCGGACTTATACAATTGTCCACAGCGTTTTTATTCAGCAGAAAAATGCGCTGGGAGCGCTGATCTCTTTCTGAAAAGCAGGTTACAACGAGTTTGAATGCGACGACTGACATTATAAAAGTCCTCAATCTAAAACCATTTAAAAATATGTAGCAACTAATTAAAGCATTCACACGCAATAAATACTTCTGACATACACACTGTCATACAAAGCGAACGCTAAACAGCAATTATCGTCAATATCAAACGCCAGCAAACATTAATAGAGAGTAGCCGCAACAGTGGTTAGCTATCTTCAACATCAACTGTAATTTATTGTTGTTAACGAAATAAAAGCAAACTATCAGCAACAATTTCTCCTTTGACACTCATCCAAGAGTAATTGAGTGAAAATATGATTAATCATAAATGCTGTGGAAATTGTTGCTGCCACCAGCTACATAAAGCTGCGACAGATGATTGCTTCTTTGCCACAAATGCCACAATGGCGTTGCTGCGCTACTCGTTGAGAGTTACATTCACATTTGCTCCAGCCATTGATAGATATGTGGCATACAATTTAATTATACCTCCATTACAAGATGCTTTTAGTGGCGAAATCGACATCGTTTCATTGTTGCAGTTGAAAAATTGCCGCCGCTAGAGGTTAGTACTGACAACTGTTAGTGAAATACAACAAAAATTGCACGAGGAGTTATGTGCACACCAAACGGAGACATTTTTTATGGCACATCATATGTCAGCGAATGCGCTACATAAACATACATATGTATATGTATGAGCATACATATCCTGTTGGAAACTGTCACCTGAAATTATGCATCCGCATGAACCACTTCGAAACTCATTTTCGCTTCCTACTCGCTGACCTTTTCAAAGAGCCAACAATGACTTCTTTACTCATGTAAATTTTATTTAAGGTTTCTTCGCCATGTATGGGGTTCTATCCGCCGCGATCGGCTGTCGAGAGCTCAACTCACATACATCAGGTCAGGTCGGTCGAGACCGCCTTGCACCTTTAGAGGTCATTAGAGAAAGCCTTCATGCATAAGAACTACCCTTTTGGGCCTTCTTGACATCGAGGGAGCCTTTAACAATGTACCACCGGGGACAATAGTTTCCCTGATAAAGCTAGGGGTCAAAGCTGACCGCATTAGGCTCATTAACCATATAATCAGCGACACCACCGTCCAGCGCAGGGTTAACAGGAGCACGCCCCAAGGTAGTGGTCTTAAACGACTTAGTGGAGGAGTTGGCAAGTAAGGGATGCCGAGTGATTGCCTATGCAGATAATGTGACACTTTTAGGGAGGAGTAAGTTTTGACCCAAGTGTACTTGAACGTGGAGATTAGATGGTCCGAAAACTATACTTGCTATAAATGCTAACAAAACGGAACTTGTTTGCAAATTTCGATATCCTATAGTTATTTTCATAGCGAGATTGAATATCTTACCGGATCCCTTTTGTCGCAGCTCCATGGAGGACGACAAGGGTGGAATAATTTCTACGCTTTATTTTAGACTGAAATTTAGAAATTGTAATAGAAATGAAAGGAATTGTAAAAGGTAAGAGGAAATGCCAAAAAAAAAGGCGATCTCAGCTGTATGCATTTTTTGGCAATCAGCTGATAGCGTTTTTACTTAGGAAACTGTACGATGACCTAACCTAGTCTATGAGGTTCTTTCTTTCTTTCCTCGTAGTTGTAATCTCCATGCGATTCAAACTTTCTTTAGAGTAGTGGCGTTCAATGGCACCGTAGGCTATTGTCAAATATGGTATGAAGGACTTTGTCAATGGCATTGTCATCGGTGAGCTATTTTCCAACTGGGTGTTTATATTAATATGAGTACAGCTGCAAACATGTATGTATGCGCATTGATGTGTGCGTATATTTATCTTTGCAACACTTCAGCAATCATTATCGCTTTGACTCCGTTGTT
Organism: Rhagoletis pomonella; assembly: GCF_013731165.1. Taxonomy (NCBI): domain Eukaryota; kingdom Metazoa; phylum Arthropoda; class Insecta; order Diptera; family Tephritidae; genus Rhagoletis; species Rhagoletis pomonella. The sequence goes on from NW_023458562.1 coordinate 33,344,497, forward strand.
TATCTTCATTCTTGTTGTTGATATAGCCGCCGTTGTGGCCATTGTGATATCATACGTACTCTACATTGTTGCTTATATTGCTCTGATGGTGGCACATATGTACATACATACATGCGACGCATTACCCAGCCCATTTAACGAGCATACATGCATATGTAAATACTATACAGACATGTGATTTCAACAACCTCTCGATGAACATGTATGTATGACTAATGTGACCAACTATTTCATAGCTCAAAGAAGTACAGGTTAGGTTGAGTAAAGTTAACGCCGCAAGCCGATTACGAAATTTCGAATGCGGCTAGTTTCGATCCCTTAGAGCTTAGTGTATGTTCAGAAGTTCGAGCCAAAATGCTTTCATCTTAGCCTCGCGAAGGTTGGACAGTCTAAACGAAAGTGTGGAAATGATTCCACTTCATCTTCCTCTTGACAGCTGATACAAAAAGGATCAGTGAAAATTCCTAGTCTCACCGCATGAATACCAATCGCACTATGACCTGTCAGAAACCCCATCACTAGCTCTTGAGAGGTTTGCTGCAGCAGAGAAACATCTTCTTTTCCTATTTTATATCACAAAAGAACCCGATATCACAAGAAACCCTTAGACTAATAGTAGTTCATGCTGCGACAATTATGTCTGCAATATCCGCAGGCGCCGTGTTCTACATATGTATGTTAACCGCCAGTGTAGGTGTGGTTCCTAATGCTCAACTAATTCCTGTTTTACAAGTGTAGCATTCTCTAGTGAGTTCCACCAGACAAAGGCTCCTTGAAATAATATAGGCTTAAATCTGGTTTCCTAGAGCTAATGAATTTATTTGGGCGAGAGACCCAACTGGTTCAGGTAACCTTGAGCCAGAACAAAAAGGATGTAAAGAAATCGCCCCTTAACCAAAAGTTTTACATCATCTACATAGGCGATCACATGACAGCCCACTTTTTTCAGTTCCTCTAGAAGGTCTTTTACAACCGCAATCCAGAGCAGGGGAAAGAGAACACAACCTTGTGGAGTGCTCCTATTGACTGTGCACTGAGTGCAGACGCTTCTCCACTCCGCGGTGACAGTTCTGTCACGAAGTAAGCTTATTAGGTTGGTTTCAATCCCCATATTATGAATATACTTGACTAGTGCCTCTGTAGTGACATATTTGAAGGCTGCCTCGATATCGAAGAAGGCCCCTACTGCGTAATCTTCATGCATGAAGGCTTCCACTGACCACTTTACCAATGTGTTGAGCTTCTGAAAGACAGCCACAAGGAATCGCGTTTCTTATTTACAGGTCTATCAGCCTTTCTAACGTTTTATCCAAAGCGTTTTTAGCAAAAACAATGGGACTGATAGGCCTAAAAACCTTATGGGAAACATGAGAGCCTTTTCCGGCCTTCAGGATGAACAGAACACTGACCACCCTCCAAGCCTTGCGGATGTACCCGGTCCTCACGCAGTTCACATAAATAGGATCCAAACAATTGCATTGTATGATGCCATCGGTCCCCGGTGACTTTAAAGGTTTGTACGAATTTATCACCCAGGCCATGTGACGAAGAAAGAAATATTGCAAAGAAGTACATTTGACTGTACCTTGAAGTAGGAAGTACAAGAGCGAAAAAAGAAGTACTGTACTTCCGAAAGAAGTACGGTTGGTCACATTATTTATGACATACTGATTGTGTGCCCCTGTCTATCGTGCTGGTTGACTAACTGCGTGAAACGGATGTTGTTGCAACTTTATTATCACTCGGTGATGCAGCAACGCCCAATGGACTACTAAGCAGCCAGAGTAGCAGCTACAGCAAAGCTTCAATAGCTCCATAGCGCGATAGACATAATTAAAGTGTCATCAATTTGTAAGTGTCAATATGTAGTTGATTCCTATTGCCGCTAGCCAAGTGCGAACGTACATACATACGTAGATACATGTGTGTACTGTGCGCAAGCGCTACGCCATATGTTTGCAGTGCTTCTGAAGTGTTTAACAAAGCATTAAGCGTTGTCGAGACATAAATAAGTACATTAGACCGTATCATCTTAACTCTGAGTTTAAAATATATTTGAAAATCAATTTCGATTTTTTCGTTTTGCCGAGCCTTAGACATTTTACATTTTTCTCTGACATCTACTAAAACTTGTTTTAGCTAATTCTACTGGACTAACGAAATACTTTCACAGCAAACGTTTAACGATTTTTTACGAGCTTTAATTTACTGACATTAGGGGCGTACGTTAGGGGGATAAGAACTGAGATATGGTGGGTGAGTACTAGAATGGGGTACTTGAGGTCAATCAACTTTGGAATACAAAAATTGTCTTCTCGAGTCAAGAGCGTCGGTATATCACATTTTAAGAAACGACTGTAAATGCCGAAGATTTGGCGGATAATGTAAAACGGCGATCTTTACATGCGGCCAAAAATTTTTTTTTTCCAAATTGCCTTGAAAAAATACGTTAAATTCGAAATTACACAGCGAACTATTTTTTCTAGTACGCTCTAATTTGCACACATGTCAATACCGAATGGTGGAACTTTGACGAGCTCAACGCGGCGGTGCCAGCCGACTGTTTGCACTACAGACGAGTGCGCACAAAAATGCGACGTACAAGAGCCACACTCAACGGAGAAGCGCCATGCAAAGCGGTGAAAAAGAAAATTAAGGGATCCCTCCGTGCTAGCAAAAAGAGGAATTGGGACGAACTCCGCAATGTTATAAATAAATGATCTCGGTTGCAAAAGTTATTGTGACGAAATGGACCACATCGAAAACAAACTTTTCCAAATCCTTAGGACTGCACATATGAAGAACTAGAAAAGCTTGCACTCGCTGTACGAAAGCTTAAAAATAATCAAGCCGCCACATGACACTTACGATACCTCCGAGGGAATTAGACACATGAAACTACAATCGGGGGCGGCGAAAGAGCTCAACCTTGGTACTAAACACCGAAATTCCTGATTAAACATACCTTGTTGAATACACAGGCGATAAAGCTGCCATCATCCAATAAAACCCCAAAGAAGATACGAATTTGACGACGAAGACAAATGTAAAGACGAACACGAATACGAGTACGAAAAGGAAGATTGCAACGTAGTCTCAAACCAAAACGTATTCAGAGGAAAACACGAAACCGAGAATTTAGATGAATGCAAATACGAAGAGGACTTCTAAGACAAACACGAATACGATGACGAATACGACGACGAAGACGAAGAACGAAGTACGATGAGTACGAAAACGGATATGAAAAGGAAGACGAATACAAACCAAGGCGAATACAAACCAAGGCTAATATGAAGATAAATAAAAATGGAATGAAAGAAAGTTTACCTTCCGTAGTGCAGCCCAGGTGCACTCCCTTTTTGTTTTAACTTATCTGACGTAGTTTTTATGCTATAGTAACACTATCAAACGTTTCTTTTTTTTAATATACTTATCTTTCGTTGAAAATTTGAATTTTTACAATTTGTATTTAAATTTTTCGCAAGTCGAAAACAAAGTAGCAAATATTAAAAACGCAACAACGCCGCCATTGACTTGTTTATCATTTTCAGTGTACACTACAATTTGATTATGCAAATTGCATTAACAATATGCGCTGCATAGTAAAGCACAAAAGCATAAAGAAAAACACAAAAAGCAAAAAATTGCCACAGCAGAAGCGCAGAACAGCTGTTGCAATATTTGAATTGCAGCAGCATTTCCATTTCATTACAATATAGCCTTATTAAAACAGACTGTCATCCGGCGGGAGGCACTTGTATTGTAAGTTCCGCGCAAGAGTGGGTGCTCTTCATATAATGAAAAAAGGAAAATAGCTATAAAAAATATATTTAATTATAATAAAAACGAAATGAAGCATTAACAAAATTTAAGTACTTTCATTTGCCTTCAAAACGCCTATGCTGCCGCCTTCGCTTTGTTGTCCACTAGTATTTTCTAGTGATTTTGGCGCTCTTATTTACTTCTTAATTGCTGTCTGTTCCAATACTTTTGTGCGTTCTTCTTCTTTAAGCCATTTGCTCATTCATTATTTTTTTTTGCAATTGCTTATTTTTTGTACCATAGACTTTTTAGGTTTTTTTTGTTGAAATTCAGCTGTCAGCATCGACTCGTTTCGCACTTCAACACTTCTTTGACCACTTGAGACGTTTCCAATTTCGTGTTTTCTTGTGCTTTTAACTTTTTATTTCTCATTTTTCACTTTCATAATTTGCAGCAAATGTTCTCAGCTGGTTAATTTGCGTCGTCTTTTGTATATAGTTCATTTTCTATTGCGAGTTCTTTTTTTTTAATACTAGTACTTATAGCTTACAATTTCCATGACCACCACGTAGTAATTGGGTCTAATTAATGTCCTTTTTTTGTTGTTTTAGTTGCTTTCTACCGATTTGTGAAGATTTATTGCTTGCTTTAGAGCAGTAAGGGGCAGAGAGTGCTTATATTTTGTGCACGTAAAATGTAGGGAAAGCTTTAGAAGTGAAGGCTGGAATTAATAAAGTAATGCATGAACTTGGTATATAAATACTTGTGTAGTGTAAAGTGTATTTGAAGTTCTAAGGAAACAATTTTTGCACTCCTGCCTTCAAGTCTTTTATTTAGGGATTTGTTTTTGCAAAGTTTCCACATCCATTCCATATAATCACGAAGAGAGACGCGTAAACATAGATTCATACCAGGCCAAGGACTGTAACATCAGCATCATTCCTCTCTTTGGGGAGTTTGTATGCTGTTCCACCCGGAAATATGTTTGACCGCGAAAATCTGTAGGTCAATGCGTTTTTCTTCGCCGTTAAGTATGCTAAGTCTTTCTTCGTCGTAGTTTTATTACAAATTTTTTTTTTCGGGATACAATTTTGAGTTTGGATCTTTATTCATGTCAAGCAGTTATTACCACGTATCCACTTTGATCTATTCTCCTCCTGCTCTTCTCAGCATTTCTCATAAACCTATTCGCTTAAAGTGTTTAGGGGTGCTAGGGAGGGAACGTGTTCGCACGGTGGCTTACATATATTTCTCTCGCGTCTTCTGGAAATAGCATCACATTCGTTTAGAAGAGGCAATGGCCGAGTTACAAAGCGGCAGAGATCTTCTGGCTGAATACCTAGTTTTTGTCCTACAGCTTAATTTCATCCCAACGCTTTGTAAGATTTACATTAGAAATTGCAGTGTCTTCAAATCAATCAATCCCAAAATCTAACCCTCGAGAGATGATTATTAATGCTTTCCGTGGATCGTGCTCAAAACTAAATTGCCCAAGTAAGCATTTTGTCTGGCCGGTCGGTTCTATTCACCACCGCTAATGCTGTTCTCTCATTGCTCTTCTTTCATTCCAGAGCTCATTTTTGATCGAGTTTAAACATTTTACCAGATAGAGCTCAGGAACAATTGGGGTGTGGCCGTCACTTCATTGGCTAGCAGACTCCTCTCAGAAAGAATACTTCTTTGACGGCTGAAGGTCGACCATCGGCCAGAAGTACATCGCAACTTTGCGTCTTGAGGTTTTGGCCCAGCCAACGCTGAGGTGACGGAAATTCGCTCTGTCCCAAAAAAGACCGTAAGTTGTAATAGCAATGCCTATGCTAACGACAGTGCTCTGTGTTGCCAACTCAACAGCCACCCTTTTTCTTATTTGGCACTGCCATCGAGACCCACAAACTTCAATTATTTCCTCCGTCTTTTGCCACGTAGAGGCATTGGTTGTATATTCAATATTGTTTCTACGTGGGTGACGTGGGTCAAGCCCAGGGCCCAATTCACTGCTGCCATTTGTTTCAGACACATGGTAGCCGCGAGTCATTCGTGGCTACATTTACTAGGCCTTTGCCTCAATTGCTGGTGGACCTAATTCTACTTTTCACTTGGGGAAACGTGGGTGGACATGAATCGACGAGAAGACAGAATTGGCACAAACCGATTTTTATTTATCCAGACAAGCAGCCAAAATTTTCGAAGATTGGCAAGTATCGGACTGTGTAAGATTTTTCTGAATTATCTACGTGTAGAACATTTGATAAGACGATCATTGACTGTCCGAAGCGCCTCACTGATCCCAATAAGGACATCCCATTAAATATCTACCTACGTTCACACATGCAGTCGTGCCTTAGTCAATGAATTGATTGATAGCCTAATACCGACAGGCAATATTTGTATAAATTTTTTTCGCGACTGCATGTCCTGTAAACGTATATGCAGAAGTCCGATTCGGCGGTGTTCGAAACAGCTCAACATCAGAACAATTAAATATCATTTAACACGAACTAAAAATAAAGCAAACTTATTTCTCGCAAATCAACACAATTTCAAGTACACTCTGCGTCGAGTTAATTAGACGGCAATGTTTCATATATTTTTATAGATGTCATGAACGGCTTATCACCGCTACTCATAAATTACTAAATTAGTAGCAATCATTCATTAATTCATTTGGCAGCTGCTTATCTGCTGCACGCTTTCCACTTTGGAGTGCTATTTTGGGCAGTCAGACACTGTGGAATTGGTTCATGTCATAAATGTAATTACAAATTAGATTATTAGGGTGTCATGCACGTACTTACATACATACTTCGAAATGACTAATAATAGAGCAAATATTTGAAAAGCGATATTTCAATTAAAATAAGGTGTTTATGTGCTTAGCTCTTCAGCCAGCAATTTTTTATAACTTAGGAACTACGGCTCATCGCACATTAAAGATAAATATGATTCGGGTACTTAAAAAGAGCACTCAAGTACATAATCAGTTAAGGCAATTGATTAATATGACTATAAGTTAAGACAATTCATTCATGTTTGCTGGTATATCTTTCCAACCCCATAGAAATTCGAAAGGTTGATTTTAGGAAATTTTTGGAAATTATCATGATATTGGCTTCGACTATTGTTGTCTAAAGGCTAATGCTGTTATCTAAGGCCGTTTGAGAAGTGGAAGCGATTACTATTGAACTGTAAGCTGGCACACTCTTGTGCCTCCACTCTCGCACAATATTGTGCGTACTCAGAGCATTTACGCCATCTATTTATTTAACTCACGCTATGTTGCCATGCGCTATTGGCAAAACTACCGAAAGCTGTGTCAACAGTGAACCACATATATAGCTACAAGTATCTATACCCTGCAGGAAATGTATCTAACTATAAGTTAACTTGAAGTTGATTAGGAAGAAACTAAAGGTCACTACTATCTGTATATTTTTTGTGAGGAAAGCTAACTATATTTCTATGGCATTGGCCGCGAAATAGTCAAGATGGTTGCCTCTGCCCTATATGTCAAATAGCTTGTTACTAACCATTTTTGGACATAAAATATCAATAAAAACCAATATCCTTTTCTAATTTTTTTCTGCTTGTTTAATTTTTTACTTTATTTAACATTAAATATTTGTTTACAAATTCTGCTATTCTCATATATGAATCAAGTCAGACATAACTTCAAAATTATAATATAAAATTTTTAACTTCATTTTATGTGTCCTTAATTCGAAAACAGATTTGCGAATTGCACAAAAAAAAATTATTCAAAATAAAATTTGCATGAGGACATTTAAATAGAAAGAAAACAATCGCCCGATTACGTCAGCATGACTCCTGCATTACTTTTCAGCTATTTCCAAGTTAGCTTTTTATACAAGTTATATATTTTATAGATTTCCCGCAATAAAGCTAACTACAAGTGAGTAATTTTTCATCAATTGATAATTTGTTCTGCAGAGTATGCTTGTAATACATATGTGCATATGTACATATACATATATATTCATGCATATGTTTATTATTTTTATCGATTCACACGAAGCACTCGCACGTACATATGTATGTACATATTAGAACTTCAACAGCAGGAAGTGCCATAAACATGTTGAGTTGTGTAATCAGTACACGCACACGAAAAACATAAGTAAGTACATATTCTCCAAGTTTTTGGGTAATTACTCAGCATGTTTAATTACAAGAACAACACGCATATGTATGATTGCGTGATCAACTAATTATTAACCATGCGCCATGTTAAGTTTACATTGCAAACCAAACAAAATAAGGCAAAGAATATGTAAAACTAAAAACAAACAAACAAAAGTACGAAAATTACAGATGCTTAATGAAATGTTAAAAAATGTATAAGAGAAAAAATTAAAAAAAAAAAATAATTATGCTTGATTGCTTGTGCATACTCGTATACAAGCCTGCACATGAATGGCTGTTTATTTAAGAAAATCGTTGTTTTTCTGCACTTGCACAAGAGCATTATTGCGTTAGCCGTTAGCAATGTATTGCAAACATTGCATAAGCATGCATATATGTAAGTCACTGCTTAAGTAAACAAATTAAACAAACATTCCCTTTCAGAAAAATGCAAATAGAACTATAAACATATGTACATAAATGTTTGCATACTGAGCAATTTTGTGAGACGCAATAAAATTTGTGCGAAAATGTAATTTGCTTACTCAAAAATGTATATTTAAATATGCACAGTAGCGTGGGCCGAAGTAAGGTTATCTTAAAAATTTATAAAACTTGAGAGTTTTTGGGGCGCAACTGAAGCGAAAGTTATGGTGCCGCTTAAATCTTCTCTTTGGGACACTTAAAGAGAGTAAAAGAGTAAAGGAATTCCAAGTTCAACAGCCGCTATCTGAAGGATTTCTTAAATGTTCTGCTCGATTTATTACCGATAAATATTGTTATCGAAAACTCAGCCGCCAACTGACTGCATGGCTTGAAGGTCTGGAGCGAAAACTATGCAGGCATAGTTCCACCTTAAAAGCATTACCGCCTGAAATTAACGTGTTTGCGATTAAGGAGGAGGAGCAGTAAGCCAAGCGGCTATTCAGGCATGCTCCTCTTCCTTTGTTAGATCGCAACTAGTGGATAACTGTAGCAGAGAGCTGGAATCGATTTCTGATCAATGCGAAATTAGCCTAATGTGGGTCGAGGGACATAAAAACCTTTAGGGAAACGAGACAGCGGATGAACTATGTAGCGAGGTGCGGCTCCGCACTGAATGTGTTTCCCGCAGTGGACATGGGTGCCTCGATCAGGTCGATAAAACACATAATTGCCGAAATTTATCACTCAAAAGTTAGACAGAGCTTGAGGCATACTGGATCGTATAGGAATAAGCGACAGTTCTGCCTGCCTTACGCCCCACTTAAAACCAGGGCTCTGATTCGTTGGGTTACATGCCGAAAGAATTGGCTTAATCTTTAATAAGTTCTGTCACAGCTGCTTGGACCCGAGCTCAAAAGAGACTCGAACACTTTCGGCGCCAGAGCACAGCCTACGCAAGGATGAGGCTAAAGCCGCTCGGCAAACCATTCCTGCAGAATATTTCCGAGTGCAGCCGCCTCTCTCTATGTGAAGTACTGAAGTTCATTAAAGCCGCCAATTGGCTTGAGGAATCAAGATGGCAAAACTTGCTAACTGCTCGTCACCGCGGTGACCATCCACTTAAAGTAACCAAGCAATCATAGCGCCCGCAGACACTGGGCCACATGCATAAAAAGTGAGCTTAAGCTCCGACTCGATTTACAGTACAAATTCTTGAGCTTGAGCTCACTCTATCACGGCAAAAAAGGGTCCCATTTGCACTAGTTCCAAAATTTTCTCATTCGTACTAGTTTCGATTAAGAAACCAAATTTCGTTTCAGACAGTAAACTGCGTTTAAAACAGTTGGGACTCCGACTATACGTACATACTTATGTATATATGTACATTAGGGTGGAGAAATTTAATTTCGAAAAAAGTATATGGCATATTCGAATTCTACGTTTGATTCTTAGGACAAATGGTAAACAAACTATATACCAAAAATGAGGTTTGACCCTCCCAATTTTTAAAAGAAAAATCAATGTATTATAATTTGTTCTGAAGGAAATTATTTTTTTGTTTTGTGCTCCTTGGCAATAATAAAGTTCGTTATGCTCGTTTATTTCGTACAATTGGTAATTTGTTCGGAGTAAAATTTTTTAATAAAATTTGTAGTAAATTCAAACTATACGAATAAAATTTAATCAACCAAAATAGTGAGTACTTATTTACTTTGCAAAAATACAAGCATATTTACATTTTTCGCCAGTGCAGCTGTGATTTTATTTTGCCACGTGCTTAACTGCAATACATTTTGGCAATATTTAAAGCTTAAGAAGGGAAGAGGAGCGAGTATGTACTCAGTAAAAAATCAATTGCACAAACTTTTATTTTCACTCATTTTTTGTTTACACGCGTTGCACTTTGGTTTTGTGTTTCTTTTGTTTTATTTCCTATTCAATTGCTGTGGCTTTCATTTCGTATTTATATGCATTTTGGTTCAATATTTTAAAAAGATTTTCCCTTTGCTATGTCTCTTTTCTGTATTTGGCTGAAGGCCAACAATTACCAATGCAGCTCGTACAAGCCAGCTAAACAAATAGTTTTCAAACAAACAATGCGCCGAAAGGGTCGATACGTGCATGAGATTGCAAATAAAAAGTTCAAAAAAATATGAAATAGCTAAAAAAAAAATAAAAATATATAAAAAATTGAAAAAAAAACACACAAACAAAATGAGAAATAAAAACTGTAGAAAAAACATTAATCACAATCATAGAGCAGTAGAAATAAATGTAAAGAAATAGTTGCATTGTTTTGGCCTAATAATTCAAAGCATTAATGCCAATCGATTTTAATACGAAACATTGCACTGACAGCAGCTTTGTCAGCTGTGGTAATCGCTAACGACATGTAATCTCACTCTTTTTTTTCTACAACAGCATGCTTTGTTGCAATATATTTTGCTTCTAGCTTGCATATATATGTACTTATTTTTGTCTTGTTGTTGTGTCGACAATATGTATTACATACATACATGCACACTTATGTACATAAGCCTTATTTCAACTACAATATCGCGTCCATCCAAGTCGAAGTACCAAAAAAAAATCACAAAACAAAAAAAAAACTCTAAAATAAAATAAAAGCTCTTCAAAGCTTAATCGTTTGTCGGTGGTTGTTGGCATTTTTTTAATATTTTTTTTTCAGTTTTTCATTTGTGGGTTGTGCAACATATTTTATCACTTCCTTTCAGCTGTCCCAATTCTAGTTTGAGTAGTTTTTTTATCGCTACAAAACATATCAATTTTCCACTTTTTTCTATGTATTTTGCTCTTTTCCCTCAACTTTTAGTCTGGATGACAATAAATCATTGCGCCATTTTGGCTAGTTGCCAAATGTTACAAAATTCCCAGTCGCTGGTTTCGTATAGAGGGCAAATATGATAGTACATATGTGCTTAGACCTAAGCCCATACATATTTTATCACAATATATATATACATTACATTACATACATATGTATGTACATATGTGCTAGCTTAAGTATTTACACAATCGATTTTGTAAGTATGTATGTAAGTAGGAAATGGTGTAGCGCCAGTCTCCTCAGTTTGCTATTGTAATAACCCACTTTTATTGTTAAGTGAAAGTCTCATTTAAGTTGGGTGCCGTTTTTTTGCAAAACCGACTGATAGATAACCTTAACCTCCCATCTCTTTTAAGTGAACACTGTGCGAAATTATTGAAGTCAACTGACTTTTGTAAAATGCTGACATAGTTGGATAGCCTTAGAATCACTTAGAAAATAAAAGTGATATGTATGTAGGTGTATAATTCACCCTATTCATGCATTCAAGGACCGTCACTTAGGCCTGCCGCACATAGAGAGCTTATAGCCGAACTTAAAGTTGAACTGCTTAGCAAGCTGATAAGCGCTGAAAGTGCGTGCATTCAAGTGCGCACATAAGGTTAAGGAAAACAACTCTGGCTGTGCGTCCCAGCATGCGTGCACTGTGAACACAACGTTTGTCAGATCGTTGATCAGCTGATATTTCAATTCAGCTGTAAGCTCTCTGCGTGCGCGTGGCCTTAGACGACTACAAACTCAAGCTTTTCGAATAGGATGCATTTTGGAAGAAATTTCCGTCATCACTTGTCGGCTCCAAACTATAGAAAACTGGGTAGGAGGCGTCTACCCGCATCAATTAGGAATACAACGATCTTTGCGTCTACCTGACCACTGTAGTGTCTTTCAAGCCGAACTGGCAGCCATACAAGAAGCCGTTGTCGCTACTACTAAAATATATATATAGGTACTAACACAGCCAGGTGGCCCTTATGGCGCTTGACTCTGTCACTATTAATTCGGAAACAGTTTCCAACTGCCGAAAATCACTTAACGTGATGGTAGAGCAGTTCGCTTTGTACTTGGTATGGGTACCGGGGGCTCAGTGACATACCAGAAAATGAAAAGGCAGACGAGCTTGCAAGAGGGGGTACTTATACTCTACTTCCATCAGCCTGGAAGAGGTTAGGTATGCCATTCGCTTCCTGCAAGCTTTTACTAAGGGAACAATTCCTTAAAGGAGCGGCCACCAGATGGGAGTCCGAAAAATACTATAATTCAACGAAGCTTACATGGCCGAAATGGAATATATGGAAACCGAGAGAAATTCTCACGCTCAATAGAGGCGTTATTTCACTGAACATTGGCCTGCTCACAGGACATATCCTGATAGGAAGGCGTGCAGAAAGCCTCAGGGTCAATCACAATGACAGGAGCTGCCACGACGAAGAAGAGCTTGAATCAATCAGGCACTTACTCTGCGATTGCCACACACTGTGCAGGAAAATACAGAAATTCCTAGATGATCTGAGCGCAACTGCTAAGTTTGGAAAATTTGTTTGAAGAATAGGGGTTTTTGGTGTGCTAGCGCCCTCTAACCCATATTTCGATATGTTCTTCTATAGAATCTTCTTCTTTCCAGCCCATCAAGACTAGGTATTTTTAATCATCTAAACCCGCTGAAGTCACCGAGCGGCTTGTGGTTTCCAATAAATATTTCAACTTTCCGATCCAGATTTGTGGTCAAGGACTGTCGCGTCAACATACTCTGCAAACCTGACATTTATTTATATTAAGTCCGACGAGCAGCTCGAGTACAGAATTCAGTCCGTGGCCACAGTGTCCCATTTTGAGGTTCAATAGAGGAATTGCTTATATCTGTTTATGTTCACGTCTCCCGCAGCCCACCTAATCAGACTGACTAAGTCATTCCGGGCAGTAAGTGCTTAAGAGATACAAACTCCGTCTCACCTTTTACCGAAAAGGTTACCCGAAATTCCGAAAGTGGCGGCTACACATATGACTACTATTCCGATACTGGATTCGTATATCCACCAGAAGCTGTACTTTCAGTTTAGAGAACCTCAGCAAGCTTCATGTTTTGTGTTCATCGAGCAATAACTGCCAGGGTTCATTTATGGACTTGACTGATTGGAACGCTAATGCATGAGGCCAAAAGATTTTAGATTTTTCAAGCCATTATATATGTAGAAAAAGAATCTAGCAGACTGATTTCACATAGTGATTTTGCTCTGTGTTGCTATTAGACAAAAAACTGTGCCAGCGACTTGCAAACTCATTTCAACTATAGCTATTTAATCTTGAATTCATGCCTTAAATTACTATTAACACACATTTCCTTGCTTATCTCATTCATCTTGCCATAATTACACAGTCTTAGACCGACATTTTAGCCAGAGGCAACGGAGCAGCAGCAATCTTCTTTCAACTAAAAGTTGCTATGTAGGTTACTGCTCGACATTAGTTGCATAGGCTTCGTCAAGGAAGGCCCCAAAAACTGCTCGCATTAAAGCTTAAACGGAGAAAATCAATTTTCATTGCATTGCTGGCACTGTCGCAATGCAGTGGATTGTTGCCAAAATCTGCCTAAATGGAAAGAGTGCATGGAGCAGTCCAAGCAACTACTGTGCCAACCGCCAACCGCTAACCACCAACCGTCTAGCGTTGCCAAAGTAGCGAAGCCACCAACCAGCAATTGGCAAGCGCACGAAGTTGGCGAGAAGCCATTTAAGTAAAACATTTTTTTACACTTTCCGTTGTTAATGAAACATGTGCAACAAAATGTTGCGCCTGCTCCACCTCGCACATTACTGCCCATGCTGGGCGCTTAAGAGCGAAAAAAAGCGAACAACTGAAGAAGAAGAAAAGAAAAGTTAACAGAAGACGACAGTGAATGTGCTATGTGCATAATTGATGGAGTGCGCGTGGCATGGTTGACGATGCGGTGGGACGCGACGCAAATTCAGCGAAGCGGCAATATGTGCGGCCTCCTTACAGTGGGTTTTCTCGTTTTTAGCGCGGCATATAAGGACTTCTCGCAATTTTTCCGCCAACTCAGCTCAAATGGTTGATGTCGTAGCGATTGGTTGCATGGAAAGATGGATGTTTGGGCCGTCCAGCCGGCTGGTAGGTTCGAGCACTGGTTTTTGCTGTTGAGTTCCCGCGCCGTACAAGATTTGATGTTGTCGAGTGACTTAGCGACTTGAATACTTGACTAGTTACTTATAAGTTTGCAGCAGCTTTCCTATTATTCAGCTTACTTGGCGAGTTTGGTAAACACGAAAACCCAAAGCTAACAAATGAGCTGCTCGAGTGTAAATACTGGCAGCCACCAACCAGCCAGTCATTCAGCCGGACGAGCAACTACGGAAGTCACGTTTTTCACTAGCAACATTGCCACTGACTGGCCGGATGGAGGGTACATTCGCTGACGGAATTACTAGCCGAGCTGCCAAGACATTTAGTTGTTTGAAAGTTGAAGTGGCATTTGGTTAGTGTGCGAAAAGAGGGTGTGAGATGTTGTAGGGGCTTTATACCATTCACATTTTGTGATTACATAAAAGGGAGCTGAATAGCGCTGAAATAACGCAGTCAAAATTTAAAACTGAACGGACAATCGCCTTGTATGTCGCTAACAACATTTCTTTGTCTTTATACTAATGTTACTGTTGTAGCAGTTACTTAATTTTTCCTAGAGTCGTATAGTCCATAAATAGTTGTCATCACTCTCGACTAACGGTAGGCCTAGAAATTGTGGTCTCCAACGGGGTCGGGCCAGAGAGAAGTGGTCTAACTCTGTGTAGATCATTGAAATCTCTTAAGCGTTGTCAAAAATGTTCGGGTTATCGGAATTGGTGCGCCATCGATGAGGATGATTCATTACAGCTTGGCCTCCATAATGCAGGCGGTGAAAGGGTTCGCCACTATTTTTTTAGTAAAGTACGTGGGAGACTCACGCAGATAATTTGCGGACCGTCTTTTTATTTCTTCTGGGAAAGGGAATGTTTCAATGTCTTCTGGTAGCGTGGTGTCGAAGGCCTTTGGCAAGTTCTACGCTACTTGACAAGTCCTCTCACGGGAACGATTTCGGTTGAAATTGCGAGTTATCTGAGTGTTTATGGCGTTAAGGGGTATGACGTTACTGTGCACGTTACGGAAGCCATGATGATGCCTTGTGGGGGTCAAGCTACACAATGCGGTGGTATGTAGTTTGACCGCTAGTGTCTTTAAGTACTGGGGAAAGGTACTCACCGAACGATGAGACCTTTTTTTGGCTGGTTCCTCGGGTTTAAAGACTTGCACGAGTCAGGAATGATGCGAGTGGCCAAAGACAGATTGGTAACCTTGGTGAGGTATTCTACGCCCGTCTGAGCAAAGGCCTTTAGTCCATCGAGGCAGAGTCTATAGTCGGTGTCAATGGCTTGACCAGCTTTAGCCTTCCCGATGGCCACGTGAACTTCATCGCTGGTCAAAGTAAGAGGCGCACTTGGTTTTGAGAGGTTGTGCAGTCTTCTTTTCACTCGGGATTCGGCCATACACGCCGAAGTATGCAGAATTATTATGTAGTAAGACCTCAAGAGTCGGCGGACGATCAAAGTCCCCATTTTTAGCTGGTTTCCCGGACTAACAGACTTCCACATGTCAGAAATTATCCCAGTGGCCAACGATAGATTGAGATGTTGGTGGAGTATTCTACTCCGTACCCTAGTGCTTTAGTCTAGCGAGGAATAGGTTGTTGTCGGTATCAATGGCTTGGCCGCTTTTTTATTTTGTCTTCCCCATGGCCACCTGAACTCCATAGCTGGTCAAAGTAAGAGACGCACTTGGCTTTGAGCGCTTGTGCAGTCTTCTGTTCACTTGACGTTTGGCCTTATACGCCGAAGCATGCAAGGTTGGAATTCTTTTATTGCTTTACCGATTTAAATTTTATTTAATTTTAGCTTTTTTTTTACCGAAATTTAGAAAATAATGAGAGAAAGACCGCATCGTTTTTATTCAGCTTTTAGGAATTCATAATCCGCCACCCAAACAGTAGTTTGTATAGGGTTAGGGCCCTCCATGTGTTAAACGAAAAAAATTAAGTCTAAAACGTCGTTACTTTTGCTGAAGTGCCTAAACTTCGTTCAAAAAGGCAGTACCACATCTCTGGGCTGTTTCAAGCGCAGCTCCGGGCTCAATCTTCAAAGCTTTCTTACATATTTAGTAAATGCCATTTGACCTTACCTGCCACCTAGCCGGTGACAGTAACGTCCTTACTTGCTTTGAGTACATTTTTCCATTTCGTTTTTGTTTTTAGCTGCGCACTAACAACCTTTTTTGCTTTATTGCATACCAGCTTACAACTGAAACCGTTGCTACGGAAGTTTGACGCTGCATTTTGCTGGCCAACAAAACCGGCAACTCTCTTCGCGCCGACGGCGTCGCTATTGGCATTGTCCATGTACCACTTCAGGCTAGGCTAACTTTTAATTCCTTTCCGCTTCAATTTTTTTTATTGCATTATTTACTGCCTTGGATATTTTTCAAAGTTTTTCTCCACTGGCTTTCCTCCGCAAGCAATTTATTTTCCTCTAAAATTTTCTTGTTGCTTTGCTGCACTCTTTCTTTCGTTTTTGAAACGTTTTTTTTTTAACTTTTAATTTTCCTCTTTTTCCCGGAAAATAACCCATGTTTGCTTGAGGCAGCCAATAACAACTTATGTATAAATAAATGCACTGTGCGTCGCTGCAGGCTGTTTCGCATGTGCGCTGTCCGGTTGGGCGGATGTTATTTTTTGTGCGTGTGCGTTTGTGTGCTTGTGTGTGGTTTTGAAACGTGAGCATTTTAGTACGTGATTTATGATGATTTTTGATTTTTTTTTTGGATTTTTCTACAATTTGATGTTGCAACTTGTAAGTTAGCTGCAGGCTGATCGACTCGACCGGCAGGCGGCGTATACGGCTGGCTACATCAAAAGTTGATACCGCTACCGGGCGCAATTATTCATCCGTTGTAGGCTTGTAATGCTGGCCGCCGGTGAAATTGACCCGGCCGCGGAGAATAAGTGTACCAAATGAGGTGAAGTTAATAAATTTCGGTCGACATGTGTGTGAAGTGAATTTTCTTTTTATTAAAGTCTACATAGTTTCAGTTTGTTGTTCCATGTTGTGAGACACGAAGCAAATTAAAGAATACCCAACGCAGAAGCAATTAATTAAAGCTGATTTGGTGTTACTCAATTATGCACTTCTTTGAAAATGAATGAAAATTAATACATTCAAATAATGTGGAAATAATTATTATTGGAATGTAGCCGCCATTTCTCGAACTATTTGTTAATCTTCGCAATTCAAATGAATTGCAATCGACAAAAACAATTATCTTGTCTCACTTCAAAATCACCGCATCTTTCTTCCCTCTGAAAAGAAAAAAAAAAACAATATTATCACTTAGCTTTTCCTTAAGCCAAAAATCACCAAGAGCGTAAACATCTGCTAAATTTGGCGCACGCCAAGTCATTCAACCGATTTTCGATGTAAATAAATTTTTCCCAATTTTTTTTCTTTCTTTGTGCACAAAGCTATATACTTTGCCGTGCGAGTACACGCCGCAAATATTTTTATGAGCAGCTTAAGGTATTTCTAAAATTAATTTCGTGCCGATATTGCTTTACGGAATTTCCATTTTATCATTCGTGTTTTCGTTGGCGTATATGTCACTCACAAATAATTGTTGCGAAGAAATTCTTTGCTTCGAGTGTAACTAATTTAAATGCAAAGTATTTTACTTGGACGTAATCCAAAAGTATATATACTAACATTGCTTTGGCACATACATATACAGTGGCGATCTTCGATGTGTTCCAAAAGTAAACTCATAATTTTGCAAAAGAAAAAATTTAAATAATTCTGAAATCATTCAAACCAAACAATTTACTTCCGCTTTAACCCTTACCTTAGCCTGATTTGGTCTATTAACTGTCGTGGTATTATTTTATTGAATGCCAAATCCTTGGAGGAGGTTGTTGTAGTTTTTATTATACATGCCCTACTTAGAATCGGATAGTCCTTCAATTGTTGTCGGTAAGCTCAACTATTTGTAGGCCCAGGAAACGATGGGGTCGGACCAAAGGGAGAGGGGTGTTAGTTGAGTTGGGTTGAGTGTGCATGTGAAGAGGTGGTTGTTGTCGTGAGAAGAACCTTTACATGGCGGACATAAACTTTTCGGAGGCCGGTCGACACTCGGTGATAAACCGCCGAGTAGATATTTAGTCAAGAAATATTATTTAGAAATTCGACCAAACATTTCAATGTGAGCGCCAAATATTTATTCCACTTTTTTCAAGAAAGCTTATCTACTGCCAATTCTTGAGAACACCTTTTCCTGGTCTATTTGAAATAGAAACTTACAACGCATTTTTGACACTTTATTTATGTCCCCCACTGTACAATAAAAATAATCGCATGCGAAAATATTTAGTATGCCAACAGGTTTCTAGATTCATCCTCAAAAAAAAGGGAAAAAAAACTTTGTAAACAAATCTACGACACCAAAACAAAGGTGCTAATGCTGTTGTAAAAGAAAAGAAATTAAGTGAATGAATTTTTAAAGGCGAGGTGGTAAATTTAGGCGAACAATTTATCGAGGTAAAAAAATCAACACGCATTAGCACTAAAGCCGTGGCACTTTTAGTCGCTGACTATAGAAACGGTGGGTGTTACATAGATACATCTTTTGTATTATGAGAATTTTAAGGGACACGTGGCTATTACCCCAATAACAGATAGACGCATTTATTATTATGAAAAGAATTTCTAGTTTCGTTTACCAAAAAGTGTAATTTTTTTTATTTTAGCAAACACTTTGCCAGCGTAAATGCTAAGAAAAGAATTGTTGACAAATCTAAAATTAATTGCATAGCACAACAACGTAATAATTCAAAAAAAAGAGGAGAAAATAGTCGGCGACCAGACGGGTGTTAATGAGGAATTTGTGATATTTTCATTTCAAATAGTAATTCAATTTGCATAGCAAGTCAGTGGCCATTTCTTTTGCTAAAAAGGCGCTAATGCTAAAGTAAAAGTTAAATAAGAAAACAAAGTCAAAGCAAAGCAATAAACTTATTTTAATGAAATTTTATAATTTCTCTTGTCACACACAGCTGACCTTCGGACAATTTGCACTTGAATTGGCGCGCTGATATTTTGTAAAAAATAAGGTAGAAAATAATATTTTGTTTAGAAATTAGATGGAATAATGAAATTATAAAAAAGAAATGCACGAAATTTTAGTGTAAAAATAAATGCTTAACGAATTTTTCGTACACTGACCCTCAAAGAAATGCTGCGGGATTGAATGGAAAAAGGCGAATCAATAAATATATAAATAAACACTATGTAAATGAGCTGATATGCTAATGCAGAGAAGCAGAGGCCGAACATAACAGTTATTGATGAAAACTGTCGTGGAAAATTTAACTATGAAGGGAATGTTCTACAACTAAGTGATACATACCCATCGATTTCTTTTTTCACCGAGTATAAAATTTTAAAATGAATTTTTATTTGCAATTTTTATGCAAAATTAAAAAAATAACAATTACCTGTAATATTTATATTATAAATGCAAAATAACAATTATTTTTGATTTTTATGTTATATGTCTTAGATAACAGTTACTGAACAAAAATCAGTCAGTGACTTTTACTTATAAAAGTCATCAATATAAATCAATCACCGACTTTACTTTTTAAATCATTCGTATAAAAGCCATTAACATTTTGCGCATTTCGGAAGGAGCTGAGAAGTAAAAGTATAACGATTGACGCATAGGCGCTAAGTCAATCACTGCATTTTCACATTTTTCGCCAACGTATTAAACTTTGTAAGCATTTAATCCAATTAAATATAATACCAAAAAGTTGTTATATCTATAACATATCATCACCGAAAGCACACACATTCCCACTGTCTATCTAAAAATTGTTACAAATATTTGAAAAAGTTCTCTGTTATTAAGAGTTGACAAACCACACACGTGACCAGGCAACGTGCATCAAGTGATGGCAATGGAGGTTTTGTTGCATGAAAAAATTACACGCACACATGTAATAGAAGTCACGTAACTTTTAAAGGTTATGAACAGCCCTGCAAAAAATTGTGCGACTAATCTCTAAAGAGAGTATTCCGAGATTACTCTCAATCGGGTACAATTCGGCATTAATTAGTCGCAACTAGTCTCATACGGGTACTATTGGAGATCAATTAGTCGCGACTCATCCCTTATGGGTATAATTGGAGATCAATTAGTCCCCAACTCATCTCTAACGGGTACTATTAACGATTTAATGATATGTAAGCACTTCGTCAATGAAATTTCATGTCCGGCGTTGGCACACAGAGAGAGTATTCGCCTGACAAAACTGAGCACCCCGGTTCGAATCTCAACTGGCGCAAATTTTTATTTTTATTTTTTAAAAGTTACTAGTCGCTTTTTATACCCGTTCGGGTATAAAGGTGAACAATTAGTCTCTTCATAGGACATGCTCGAACAAAAGCGAACAGTTCATTCCATGTAAAGAGATCAAAAGTGGTATTAGTCGCATGCTCCTTTGCGATTGCTCCCGGAGTCATCCCGGTTTAGTCCCATTTTTTGCAGGGAGAATTTATGTAGACAAAATCGGATTTGAATGTGTTTATGTCAGGTAACGTAACCGTTATTACTTTAATGTTAAAAACCATAATTTAATCGTTATTTTGTGATTTTTATTTCTTCGAATAACGATTATATTTACCATTTTTATTTTTTCGGTAATTTTTAACCGTTACAATAGAGACTGCATTTTTATAACTGATTCAAATCTTTTATGATCGAAAAAATTAAAATCATAGAATAACGGTCCTTTTTAATCTAAGAGTGATCATAAAATAACGATTACAAATTATCTTAAAAATATAAATTAAAGAAAAACAACGATTTTGCAATGATTTTAAAACAAAAATCTTTCATAATATCGACTATTTTAGTACCAAAGTAAAGTTACGAAGATATATTTAAATGTCCTTGTGTTGCAAAACGACAAGCTGGCTGTTTTCATTAAAAAATATTTAAACATTTTTTAAGTATGAATTTAATTAATTAACTGTAATAGCGTACTAAATTTTCCACCTCTTATTTCGATTCCCCTTATGCATAGCAGCCCCATCACGCCGAATTTTAAAATCAAGTACACAATCTGTCTGCTATAGCTCCAAATCGAAACAGCTTCTGATGCAACTCATTATAGATAACAGCCACTGGCTTAACTATTTATCCCGCTTCCTCTGCAGCTCTTTTTTTAACATTTCAACTCTTTGTTGTCATCTATTGTGTCTATCTACTCTGTAGTTAATAGACATTGCCTAGAGACTTATCATTAATTAACTGTTGACTCCCAATGTTCATAGTTAATCATCAAACTCCCAACATTGACAATTACAGGCACACATGCGTGCGACTCTTTTGCTGCGTATTCATTGCAAACTCATTACATGGAACTCATTTATCATTTACACTATCTATAAGTATATAAAATCCATTCGCAGAATTATATTTAAACTTTTTGTATGGTGAATTCCAGGATGATGGCATTGAAATGGTGCGTGGAGTTACAAATATATAGGAAACAGAGTTTAAGACTTTTTCCGAAACCCAATTCAAAACACAAATGAAACAAGTTTGATATATGAGCAAATCTCACGAGTTGTTAAATTTTCTGACAAAAACGTGGCACACTTATCTTAAACAACGCACTATCTTCCGTTTTGCGTAAAGAACAAGATTCCATCGCGAAATTGTATTTAAATGAAGACTTAAAAAATATATAAAAAAGAGTAAAAATAACAATTCCTGCTCATATACCCGTAGTTGTGTATGTAATGTATACGCCCCGTAGCACCATATACAGTCAGATACCATGTCTACTCGCATGCCTTAACTTAAAAGTAATATAATTTAAAAGTAATTAAATATTGGACTGGAAGCTTTTTACACAATATTCCTTATGCACATATATATTACTTTCTCCATGTATATAAGCATTTTAAAATAAATTTCGAGTGTGCCAATAAAAATTGTTAAAATGGAGTTTTAATTTCTCAAATCATGGTCATCTTTTAATCAATGTATTTTTTTTTTGCATTTGGTGGCATACGTTCATTTTGGCAAGAAGAACATTTTCACCGTTGAATTTTAACATTTTGAAATATCTTAAATTATTATTTTTTATTTGGTGGAACACTCTTCAAACTTCATAGATATGTTGTGCTTGATGCCAACTTCCATTGCCTCCAATGTAAAAATTCTATTTGAAAACTTCCCAAACTTATTACAAAACAACAGTTATGATCTTTTAGAGTGACAATGAACAAATTAGTAAATAGTAAATAAAGGGTAAAATTGTTCAAATACTTAATTAATTTTTTTATTTTGAATTGTTTCTGGAACTCCATTGATTGAAATAATACTTTACCACTTTTTTTTACAGGCGAGAGAAGGAAGTGACACTAAAAAAGCAACTCGTGAGATTTGCTTATACAAATACTTAGTTAGAAATTTGTGGCGCTGCTAATTTCGTTGTTTCTTGAAACTTTCAACTTGCCCGTCCATTTACGCTGGAATCCGCCAGGCAATTCATTATGTTCAGATACAAGCATACATATACACTTACGAACGTACACATAGTGCTTATCATAATTATAAGACACGCACATATTGACAAGTTTGACTATTTATTTTGTTATTTTTTATATAATTTTTTTTTTTTTATTCTTTAACAAAAACGTATAAATCCAATAGTCAATAAACAATCATAAAAATTTCGAGCTTTCGAGACTTCTTGAAAGATTTGTAGTATGCAGTTTTGTAGCATGTTTGAAGTAGCTAGGACTTACCCTTGATTTTTGTATTTTTTTTTTTCAATGGCTTTTTTCTCAAAAATCAAAAAATGAAACTTGCACTTCATTCGACTAAAATTGCTTGGGCTATAAAACTGCATACCTAAAAATGTTGTAAAGATTCAGAATAAAAAGTTGAAATTTTAATGAAAATTTTTTGAATTTTCACAGATTTTGTATAAAGTTTGAGTTTGGCTAAAGCTTGGACGGTATTTTTATAGAAAAATAACAAAAAAATTTAGCCCGAAAAACATTACGAATATTTAAAAAACATCACCACGTGGTCATTTGTTTGAGTCACTGTATGTATATAGAAAATGAGCCAAAACTCAACGGTAAGTCCCAGCCACGTTAAATTTGCATTTTATTGCACTATAATTATTTGGGCTAAAAAACTGCATACTCAAAATATGATTTAGACATCTATTAAAAATATCGAAATTTTTACAAAAGTTTCTTGATTTATTTATTTTTTTTTAATACTGCGCAAGCATTGAAACTTGGATTTATAGGGATATATATTATATTAAAAAATAATAAAATAAGTACATCGAGCTATAACTGCCAAAAAGATGTAAGCGAAATTTTGTTTTTAAATTAATTTTAATGCAGAAATGCATGCAGTTCCTAGATCACTTTTTTGGCGTTTAGGGCTCGACATAGTCAAAACTTGTCAATATGTGAGTGTCATATAGTTATGATAAGCACTATATGTCTGTAAGCGAGTAATACATATTGACAAATGTATATACTTACATATGGCAGCGCGTGAGTTTTTCACCCGTTATCAAATTGGCAACAAAAGTTTCATTTAATTACTTTTAATGTTGTCCCGTGGGGAGGTGAAATTCAAAAAAAGTTGCCAACACAGCGCTCACGCGCCTAAATGTGTGCTTCATATTTACTCTGCCCACGTACTCGCATTTGCTTATGTTTGTATGTATGTATCTTTTTGCTTGTGTATCGATTTTCTCACGCCTTTACTTCACTGCTGCAGAACTTCATTATATTCGCTCTTTGGCTGTATATTTAAGTACGGGTATTTTAAACTGAAAGTGATATACCAGGCACTGTTATTTGAAACTTGTACTAGAGTTTAGTTCTCTACCCGTGGTACTTTAAATTATCCTTTAAATTATACAGCAGTTCTGTGGCCGTTTAGTTTGTTCTTATTAGCCAGGAATTTCATTTTGTGAACTCTTTTGAAGTAGGTATGCTAATAGCTTAAGCATTAAGGACGTTTCAGTCATCATCAGCGGCATGTATATGTACAAATGTATTGTAGTCTGACGACCCTCAGCTATCTGGCGAACTAGACGTTGAAGTTCATCAGAAATTGGGCTACGAAAGTGGGGCTGAGTGTTAACGCGGACAAGACCGACTTTTGGCCGACAAAAATAATGGCATAGTGAATTTTTCGCAATACATGCTAAGTTTTTTATTCTTATTTATTTGCGATAAGTTTTTATAAAAATATGGTTCATACTTCACCATAAAACATAAAAAGCAAATCTCCAAACTTTGCGCAAAACTCAGGAAAATTCAATAAATTTGCATACTAATTTGCAACTATTTATTCCGATTTTTTAAAAAAATTCTAAGATTGCTGTTTTATAGCCCATTTGAATCTAGTATAAGAAAGTTAAAGTTTGAAGTTTCTAGCAAACGCGTTGATTTTTGGCAATTGTGGAAGGTGTTGCTCATTTTCTCTATACAAAAAATAATTGTCGCACATACTTTGTAGGGAGGAACCTGCCAAAAATCAGCGCGAATAAAACTGCATTCTTAAAATTTTTCTAAAAAATCTGAATGAAAAGTTGCAAATTAGTATGTAAATTTATTTTCCTGAGTTTTGCAGATTTGAGATTTTGGGTATTTGGAGATTTGATTTTTTTATGGTGGAGAATGTCCCATTATTTTATAAAAAAATATCGCAAATAAATACAAGTAAAAAGCTTTGCATATAAGTATTGCGAAAAATTCACTGTGCCAATACTTTTGTTTATCACTGTAAATATGTTTTGTTTGAATAAACAAAAGAAAAATAACCAAAATTGGTCAAAATGTCGTACACCTTTTATTATTCCAATGACTATATGTCGTGATCGAGATTTATATGGAAAACTTCAATAAAACCACTTTTTTTTTATAAATGAACTGCTTACGAATAGCCAGAGAGTCGTCTAAACAACAGCCGGATTCCAACATTCTGTACTTATCGCTCATTTTGATCGCCAAAAATCTCCAAATGAATAGTCGGCGCACCTAACAACATTCAACATGTCCCTCATACTGGCACATTTGGCCGATTACACATTGCGTCTGTTACTTATCCATGTTGTATACTTTTGGCTTGCAGCTTAAATACGACGGATTTAGAAATTCAAATGAATGTTAAAAAAAAAAAAAAAATTAACTCAACTTGGCTGCATTTTTGCGTACGTATGTATGTATATATTTATGACGCTTAAGCACTAATCGAAATTAGCTAACAGGATTTTATTTGCGAGTCAATTAGCTGCAATGGGATACATGTATTGTGTCGATACAAATACTAAAAAATATAAAAGATTTAAATTCCAATGCAAATGAATTGCAATGAACTCAAATAGCAGCTAAAATCGTTTGCACGATCCCAAATGGAATAGGTAATAATACCCTGCAGAGAAAACTACTACTTAGGTCTGTTCTGCAGCTCAACTAAATAGTTCGTCTTCTATATGTTTTCGTCCTACGAACAGCTGGTGTTTTAGTATGGCAATGTGCTATGAAATGCCAATAAAATAACTGTTAGCCTCTGGATCAGCTCCTACTGGACATATGAACTAGTCAGTCACGGGAGTTGCTCTTACTAATAGAAGGGGTATAATCTGCCACCAGCTAATTGGTTCTTGCTGCTTCATCAGCCTCGTTAGACAGTAGACAAGGTATAGAATATTGTTCCTATTCTTCGGGCAGAGGTAATTTGCTTTTTAGGCAGTGGTAGTAAATAGAAAAATCGTCAGGAGAAAATATAACGCTTGGTATGCAACGGAAGTGTCAATCTCCCTTTTTCTCCTTCTCTCTCTCTCTCTTATCGTATGTGATAGAGACTAGTTTAAAATTAGTTCAAATGAGTTAAGAATATGTCTATCGCCCCGAAAAATTACATCGCAACACAAAAGTAAACAACTGAAAGCACCAAAAGCTACCATATCACAATGGACTAGTCAAGAGCTACTTCAGCGCTGGTCAACCCATCGCTCGTTTACCTAGAAGGCAGGTAGTGATTCATCGATCTGTTTGTTAGCAATCAGGGTCATTATACCATTAACACAACGCACTAGATTTGTATACATGGCTTTCTGTGTGTATGTATGTATATCCAGACACTCCTTCGCATGCAATGAACTCTCTGGCTTGCGACCGACCAGAAGACTCACCCACCTACAATTTACGGCTATGTGGCTGACGATGACTCGACGTATGTATGTATGTTAAAAATAAACACAATAATACCGGATCAGATGATACTAAAGCTGTGTCGATTCTAAAGCGGATACTAAAAAGCAAAAACAACACCATTAACCAAATGGTAATACGTCCGACTGGTGGACAGCAAAGTGTGGCTGATGGCTAGAGGAATAAGCGGTGATATGCCGACAGCCGCCAGCGAACAACTAAGCAGCTTGAAGCGGCGGTCAGTCAGTCAGTCAGTCATTCCATCAGCTATGTAGCTAGGCTGTGAGTCAAGCAGTCAACAAGGTGAATAAGTCAAATGCATGCAGAGTGGTGCTAGTGCTGGTGGCGGCGGCGGCGGCGGCGATGGCGACGACCGTGCTATAATCGGGCGTGCCATAGTGGCTAACAGCAGCTGCCACAAGGAAAAAAAGCAACAAACCTTAAACTGACTTACTCACCGAATAATGTGCGGTGTGCCACGTTAGCTCTCACTTAGTTCACTCATGTGTCCGCTCATGTATGTATGCATGTACCTAAGAGCCAACCACCGCACAATCAACGCAATGCAATGTTGCTATGTATTAAGTAAGCATTTCATTTTAAGCAAAGTGCAGTTTTTCAATTTTAATGCCTTGTGGCAGTAATTCTACGTGCCGAATAGCGTAAAGTAGTCGTAAAGTGCTGAGCAGAGAGCGATGGAGGAGAAGGCACGAAACGACAGGCTCCGGATGTGGTATTGGCGAACGTACATATATGCACCCAAGGCTTCATATACATATGGATGTGTTTATGTAGATACATGTATGCATATATACATTAGGGTGGTCCAAATTTTGCTTCCAGCCCAGAACTGAAAAATATCGAAAATAAGGAAACCCGGATTTAAGTTTTGTTTTGAATGTGTTAATGGTGTTGCCATACAGTGGGACATTTTCAGAATTTTAGAAAAGAGTGTCTAGGTTCTAAATAGAAGAAAAAATTTAAAATTAAAAAAGCATCAAACTATAAGAAATATTTTATTGGTTAGAGTTAAAAGGCAGTACGTTTTTGAGGTCGTTTAATACGATTCTGATAAAATCGTGAAGTCCAAAATGGACGATCCAGTATGGCAGCTGCTATCCAAATCTTGTATTTTTGTGGATGCAAAGGGGTTTTGGGGGTTACTGAATAATATTCTGGCGAAAGAATCACGAAATTCAAAATGGTCAAAACATGAACAAAAAAAAAAGCCAAACAAACATTTTTCGACTTTCATCATATGCTTTTAAAAAAACAAGTTTCTAAAACACGTTCCAATAACTAAAAAATATGTGGAAAAAAACAAAAAAATTATGCCCAAAAAACAGTTTTCGACTTTAATCATATGCTCAAAAAAATACAAGTTTGTTTAAATTCAGGCCTAAAATTTTTTATTTAATTCGTTCCAAAAATTAAAAAGAAATATTCAGCTTTGTAAAAAATTTACTCTTACAGCCGTTTAAACAAAATCAGTAGATAATGTCCCACTGTTCGCCAGAGCTTTGAAGTTACATTGAAAATACATTTTTTCGCTATTAACTCGCTAACAACAAATATTTTTTGATGGAATGAAAATATTTCCCTTAAAAAATTTCAACAAAAAAAATTAAAAATTTAGCTATTGGTGCGTGAATCGGTTATGCGCAAATAAAATAATATATTTTTGTATATAAAGGTAATACTATTCGTTATGAAGAAGCAGTTAGTAAAATTTTAAAGTTAAATATGCATTCTTTATTTTTATTTTGTTTATTTTGTTGTTAAAGATTTCTGAAGGGAACTATTCGTATTCGATCAAAAATTAATCCTTTAACAACTTTTAACAGTTGTACGATAAAAGGTATTCCCCATGTAAAATGACTTGGAAATTTCAACGCCCCGGCGCACAGTGGAATGAGAATCACTTCTAGCGCGCCAAAAATCTGCTTGAGACAATTAAATGCAACTTAGTGTCGCTGAAATAAGTTTTTCATATTTATTTTTGTGTCACAATAATTTGGAAAGGGGTGGGGAGTACTTTTTCAGATGTCAAAACCCGAAATTGGCCTATACCTCTAAAATTGTTGCAGTAGAAAATTTGCAATAATTTTATGGGTTTTCATAAAAAAAATCGATAAAAAATTGCATTTTCGATATACTGTAAATTTGAAGCAAAATGTATTCGTAGACATATTATTTTCCATAAAAGACCATCCAATGTTGAGGGTTTAAGAAACTCAGCATTAAAATGAGTTGCAAATATAGTAAGCTTGTTCAGCTAGAAAAATTTCTGTAAAAAATTGTCTTGAATTTAACAACAACTGGTATTAAAAGAATTGTCATATAAGTATTAACAGCAATTTCAGAGAATATCAGAAAAAATTTTAAGCAATTTTAAGCAATTGCTGCTCATCCCAGTGTGCGGTACCCCTCGGCGGCATCATCAGATATTAACCGATTTCAGAATAAAAATACGGTGCTTCTTTTCAAGTTCTCTATGATTGTGGAGGGGGAGGGGGAACAGGGGAATTCCAAAACGTTGATTTTCCTGTGTATTTTTGGACCACCCTAATATAGTACATGTATGCATGTATTCCTGCACAAAAAGCTTTATTGCTGATAAACCAAAATGTTGACAGCTCACTGCGATTACAAAGCGAATATAAAATGTAATCATTTCATTTGCCGTTGTATTCCCTTTATGTGGATTTTCACTTCCTTTTATTATTTCTAAAGTTGGTAAATAAACGTGCGCCAACAGCGTCAACTCCAACAACAAAGAGTGTGGGCTATAAATTTATGATGACTGCATGCAGCATACAATGCTCATCCTTTTTTATTATTGTTATTTAAGTTGAAATGACTTTTTTATTTGTAAAAATATATGCATACATATCTGTGTTGCATTCAAGCTGCATAGTAACTCACTGAAATTATGATGCAGCTTAAAATTGCTCAGCAGGCGACAATCGGCTGATTGCCTTCGGCTCTATTTCGCCCACAGCAATGCATTCACTTCGGAGTGGTTGGTTGTATTTAATTTTTTTTTAATTTTGTTTACTGCTTTATATATATTTTTTTCTTGGTTGTAGTTGCGGCTTTACTCTTGTGATTTCACCTACCTCTCCTTCTCATTCTGTTGCTTCTTCTTGTTTTGGTCGAGGCTGGACGATAGGCGCATTAAAAATGCATGCGCTCAATGCGACAAGGCTGCTTTATTCATATGTATGTATAATTATGTATATACGTGTATATGTATGTGTGCATATGTCCACTTTTGAAAACACAACAAGTAGGCCGTTTTGCCATTTTCAACGCTTATTTTTTGTTGGTGCTCTTACATTATTTTCAATGTCAAATGTCGTAGCAAGGCAAAGTATGCAATTTGCTGCAATTAAAAATACGCAATACGCGCGTAATTTCATTATTTTATGGGGAGACAAGAATTTAAGTAATTTAAAACGTTTTTAATAAAATGTTTTTTTTTTTTTGCTTTCATTCATTTCTTAATTTGTTACATTCGCCTTCAGCTTCTGATACCCTCAACAGGTAGAAACAAAAAATTATTTAAATAAATACAAGGATTTGTAATTCAGCGCCACTTCCTCACTCAGATCAATTGACAACTCTGGTTAAAAACACCTCTCTGGATTGAGTAAGTTATTATTTGGCCGCAAATATCTCAAATAAAATCATCAAATTCGAATATCAAATTCTGCTACGTTCCACAGGACTACTCTCCGCTGGGACATACCACTGACTGGGAACATTTGAACTACTTTTTCACCTAATTCTGCGCTTATTTACCGTCCGATTAGAAATCTTCCAATAAACGAGGTTAGTGAATTGCTTACTCTCAGATTTTACAGGGATGATATAATCTCTGTAGGAAATACAGGCAGCTGGGAGGATTTAAAATTTTTTTCTTCGTTATGAAACCGTTAGTCACTATTGAATTCAATATTCTACGCAAAATTCAGCAATTATGGAGATACTGAAAAATCGATTAGAGCAAAAGTGTTTTCGACGTGCCCATTTCAGCTTGTTTTAGTTGCTAAAATTTCAGCTATACGTAAAAGTATGCCAAGAATATTAGGACTCATTAAATTTGTGCTTTTTTCACAGCTGTGGCCCAATTAGGAATCGTTTTTTTTTTTTTGTTTTGGGCAAACAAGCTACTTAGCTGCTTTCATTAATACCTCGCCCAAAAAAAAAAAAATAAGTCAAACAGAAAAGTCGACCCTCAAACTAATGAATTAAACTGTCGCCACTGTCGAACGTCACTTGATTATCCTTTTTCGATAAATTAAATAACAAATGTATATTTGCTATCATAAATTTATTAGACGGCTGCATTGCGGCTTTAACATACAAATGCCTAACAACATAAATATCTACATATATGTATGGATACTAGGGTGGTCCAAAAATGCATGGGGAAAAAGTAAAGTCGGAATTGTTATGCTCTCGCCACCTAGGATTGTTCTATACCAAAAAAATATATATTTAGAGGTCGCTCAAAGCGCTCAAAGTTTTCCTTGTATTTGAAAAAAAAACTTTTCGTAGAAATCGTATTAAATTCTTGAAAATCAATATTTTCCGATCGGAAAACTCTGCTTCTCTTCTGGAGATTCCCTATAATAATAACCAATTTTTTATTTAACCATTTTTTCATAGTAGCTATATTTTATAGGTCAAAACCCCCAAAAAATTCAATGGGGGGATAAATAAAAAAATCTTTAGTATTAAAAAATGGTCAAATAATTAATTGGGTAATATTATGGGAAGTCTCCTGAAGATAACCAGGGTTTTCCGATCGAAAAATATTTATTGTTGAAAATTCTATAGAATTTCTACGAAAGACTGTTTTCCCCCACATAAAATACATGGAAAACTTTGAACACTTTGAGCGACTTATAAATATTTTTTGATTTCACAATAAAAAAATAGCTGTATATTTTTTTCGATATAGATCGATCCTAGGGGTGAGAGCATTAAAATGCCGACTTTACTTATTTTGAACCAACCTAATGTATATTCAGCTGCATAACTACATAATCTAAGTTTCAAATCTCTGCGGCTTTGCGTTTTGTTTTGTTATTTGTACGTATGCACATACTTATGTATGTACGCCTCACACTGCCAGTCGCTTCAAGTGATCAGCGTTCAGTGATCATTTCCCATACAAGGTGTTAGTATCTATTTACTTAGCATTTAAATCACGTTTTTTTTTCATAATTTACATTCACGTTTCGATTGTTCATACGTACAAATGAATATTTTTATGCGTTTGTCTACTTATTTATGCGTTTCGTTAGTTTATTTTTTCCCTTTTTTGTTATGTGTATCTCCCTATCTTTCCTCGTCTCATTTGTATAGACTAGGGAATCAGGTATTAATTTAATGTTCAGTGCATCACTACCGGCATTGCATAGTATTTTATCTCTTCTTTTATTGCTTATTTTCAATATTCATATTTGTTATTGTGCATTTAAAAATTATTAAAAACGCGTTTGTGCATATTTATGCCTATATTTCTGCCTAGAAAGTTATGTTCGTTGTCATTACAAGAAATAGTAAATGACACTGGCGCTAGTCCTTATACAGGGCTGAGAAGATATTCTGCTTACTGATTGCTTTCCTTAAAAGTCGACTAAAATCCACTGGTGTGAGTGACCTGAATGACACTGTGTAAATGACAGTTAGTCGAGATAGATCCCCCCTCTTCAGTTTAATGAGATATACAGTCCGTTTTGCGCAGTCGGTGGGCCACAGACTCCTGCAGACCCTAAAGGATTGTAGGTATTTTCACCTCTGTAATATTACCGACCTTTTTCCAGAGCTGAGAGATGCGGCTCTTGATATACATAGCTCGGAGGCACAATAACCTCCACTGCCTCTGAGACATGCCGAGCTGACCCGTTCCTGGCAAGCTCTTTGAAAGAGTAAAATATATGTCCAAGCTCGTACCCACGCTCTATCCAAAGTCTAAGTTCCCTCAACCTCAGGACATTCTGTAAAGGATTCCTTAATAAAAATATCAATCGGTGGCCTAATAATGATATCTAATCGTAATGCAGGCTGACCTTTGTACGCTGCCTAACATTGTGTGTATATAGTGCATCTCTACAGCTTTCCATCAAACCGTCGAACCGTATGTAATAAATGGGCGAATCACCGCTTTGTACATTCATAGCATAAGACCAGGTCGTAGGCCCCACTTCTTGCCCAGTATTATCTTGCAGGAATACAGAGAACCATAGGCTGTTTTTACTCGATGCTCTTTGTTCATTTTCGAGTTTAATTTCGTTGTGATAATGGCCTCCAAATATTTGGGTCTTCGAGGAAATTAACGTTGAGCTTGCAGCTATCTGCCCAAGAATCTAATTCCCCTAGTGCTCTTGCAAGCATTCCGCCTATCACATTTATGCACAATCCGTATACCATATATTGTCTGCGTAGGCGACAGCTATAATCTCTTCGCTTTTGAGTTTTAGAAGAATGTTGTGTAGTACGCAAAGCTACAGCAGGGGAGGAAGGACTCCCTTTGGCGAAGGTCCCCCGTTTTGGATAACCATTACAAAAATCTGCGGAGTTACGCGATGGAGTACATCCTGGATGAGACGGGAGTGTTCATGCCTCTTCACTCTACATCTGAGGCGGAGCCGAAACCGGATCATTTGTTTACAAATGGTATAAGTGGATGATTTTTCCAGACGAAAAGGAAAAGCCGCAGTCTGATGGCTTTGATCTATAGGGCCTGCCCCAATGTCTTCTCGAAATGAGACTGTGATACTCGAAAAAGTGTTTTCGCAGCTCTTGAAAGTCGAGCTTGGCGGGACTTCGTGCGGTGAAGGGCGATGCCACTTTTCTGTACATGAAACGAAAACAGGGATGAAACAAGATGGCACAGCCAAAGCTGGTTTCTTGTGCCGTGGATACTTTGTTTTCAACCGGGGGTGAGACAAGGTAAAGCCATTTTAGCCATGATTTCGACGGTCTCCTGCTTGGCGAAAAACTCATCTGTCGCGAGGGCTCGTGCTATGACTGTAACCCAAATACACCTGCAGTATTTTGCAGTAGCTACTAATCTTTTAAGTAGACGACAGACCATGCTGCTAGAGAAACCTCACCTAGGAACAATACAGGGGCACACTTGCGCGGAGTTAACATCCTATTTGACGAAAACTCGGTTCGACCGAGGGCTTGCTTGTCCCATAGTGTCGTCCCACTTTACGGTTAATAAAATTGTGCAATTCTGCTGCCAAAACTTTACTGTCAGGGGTAAGAATGGGTTAAAATATCTCGTACACTTGTACCTACACTTAATAGAGAAGGCAAATAAATTATGGACGGAGGAACCCGCGCGCCCGATAAATCTGGCTCAACTTCGACTCACTCATTGGTGTAGAACGGTCTCTACTTGATAGAAAGTCATGCTAATAGAATGGGACTGCCGCAGCTGTCGCGACGAAGAAAAAATTGAAAGCGATTGGAACATTGTCTCGGTCACTGTCCTGCGCTATCGGGTGCTAGATAGAAGACGCTCATTTCACCCGTACCACTTTTGGCTGTATGGCGGAACTAAACGCAGCAGGCACTCAGGAATTCTCGCATTTTATTAACTTAACCAAGTCGTTCTACTTTTAGGTGGGCGGACGGGTGGGAATACGAATTCTTCAATGGTACCAAACTAGGCGTATTTGGCCTAGCTTTGCCTCTCTCTTCCTGTCGATGTAGGCAGCCGCTTCAACCTAATCTAAGCAATATTTCACAATCGTGAAGACTATTTGAAGTAGTTTTTATATCTAAAATCGGTTTGCAAGACGCAAAATCTTCAGGTCTATTAGGATGATGTGCTTCAGGGAGAGATTCGCTTTAGTTACGCATTCGTTGGGTGGCGATTTCATCATCATCTGTCATACATCTACTAGAAGCCGTACTTATTTTTATGGAGCTGACGAAGTATGCGAAGTATGTGTGTATGTACATAGAAATTTTTTCTCGTCGTAATATTCAAACTATGCGGCCTGCGTGCGCGTGGCTTCTGAGTTCACATCACAAAAGAATTCTACTTTTTAATAAGCGTGTACGTATTGTGAATTTAGATATTCTGGTTTGCATATGGCGGCAAGCCTCCATGTTTTTGGGTAATTGGGTACATTCGGATATGAGCAGAATACATTTTTTTCTGTAAAACTATTTCAAGGCGCGTGCAATTCAGTACGCTTTTTGTCGCATAAAGGTAGCTTTAAGATGATGTCTATGCTCGTTCGTCTACATACAAATATGTGCTAACTAAATAGCTGTGGTCTAAAACTTTTCACAATTGAAATATTCACTCTGTACGCACATGTTTAGCACACATAATGAGACAGGCAGGCGTATTCCTTACTTAACTATGGGTATACAAGCTTATATGTATTCATTTACGTATGGAGATACTCATATAGTCCCATATTTGCTCATGCTTGTGGCATCCATCAAGGGAGATTGCCAAGCCTAATCCACACAGCCTTTTCTTATGCTAATCCCATAGCCTTTTGGCGCCAAATGGTAGTTCGGAATTCTTGTATGGTCTTCGATGCTCGTAAAACATTCTTACTGGCATACGTACGTGTTTGCTGTTTTCTCATATCTTCTTCTTAAATTTATTTTTCAAATTTTAAATTAATATTTCACACCTTCCTTGCCAACACACGAGCCAAGCAAGTAAGTAGGATGTCATTCAGGTAAGGCGTTATGGGGGCAGTTCTTATGACGCACTGGTTTCACTGCTGCTTTGCAGGCAATAAAATTGATGTGTGTTATACATGCACATTAGGGTGGTCAAAAAGAAAGTAAAATCGGAATTTTAATACTCTCACCATCTACGATTGTTTTACATACATACATGTGTCGAAAAAATATACCCATATTTTATTATTTTGAAATCAAAAACTATTTAGAGGTCGCGGGAAGCAATCAAAGTTTTTTATGTATTTTATATGGGAAAAAGCACTTTTCGTGGAAATGGCATAATGGCATAGGATTCGTGAAAATCCATATTTTTCGATCGGAAAGCTCTGGCTCTCTTCAGGAGACTTCCAGTTCCAATTGTTTATTTGACCATTTTTTAATACTAAAGATTTTTTATTGGTCCCCCATTGCCTTTTCTGCGTTTTTGGCGAACCTATAATATATAGTTGCTATGAAAAAATGGTTAAGTAAAGAATTGGGTATTATTAGTGGGAGTCTCCTGAAGAAAAACAGACTTTTCCGACCGAAAAATATTGATTTCAAGAATTCCATACCATTTCTACAAAAAGTTCTTTTTCCCCTACATGGAAAACTTTGAGCGCTTTGCGCGATCTATTATTATTATTATTATTATTCAAAATAAAAAAATTGGGGTATACAATTTCGATATAGAATAATTCTAGGCGGTGAGAGCATTAAAATTCCGACTTTACTTTTTCACATGCATTTTTGGACCACCCTAATTTGTACACATACATACATATATATGTATGTAGATGGCTGTGCACTCAGGCATATACCAGAATTAATATCTGCACACTTACGGCCAAGTTAAGAGGATCCAATGCAGTTAAGGTGTGCACATTTCATGTGAATTTGGGGTTTCCTCCTTTTCTTGTTGTCAAATTGCTTTCTCTTCCACTCTCTGCTTTCGTTATTGTGCTCTCGCATTAATTCTTCTTCCATTACATTTCATGTGCATAAAGATTTATTGTTATCGCATAAATGTATGCACATACATATGCATTCTTATACCTTAGGGTGGTTCAAAAACACACAGGAAAATTAACTTAAGAAGTAGCAATTTTGATGAAAATTGTTACATAATATAAAAAAACATAATGGTACCTAATAAAAACTAGTTGAAAACAATTGTAGGATTCTCGCAAAACAAAAAAAAAAATTAAACTTAAAAAAATCAGCAAAACTAAAATCTTTTTCTTAGAAACATTTTTGGTAAGCAGTTGTATAGATCAACAAATTTTAGTATAATAAAGTGCAAGTTACAAGTGGCTAAGCGTTCGCGTTGATTTTTAATTATAAATAAATTAAGAATATAAACTACACAACATGCAGATGTGCTCGAAAAGTTAGCGAAAAAAATTATTAAAAATCAAGGCGAATTCTTAGCCACTTGAAACTTGCAAGTTATTGTATTAACATTAAATAATCTATAAAACTGCATACACAAAATTTTTCTGAAAACTTAAGTAAAAAATTAATTTTGGTGATTTTTTTTTATAACATAAAATTTTTCTTGTGATTTTTTTTTTTTGTTTTGGTAAACCGTACAATTTTTTTCAAGTTTTTTTATGTAACAATTATCAACTGAAACAGGAAAATCGATTTTCTTCAAAACGGCTACTTTGAATTATGAACACTAAATTCCAGTTTTGAACCACTGCGCGACGGTGCTTTCCAGTTTTGGAAAAAGTGGTGGAAAAAATTATAGCCGCACCACATATTGACAAGTTTTCACATTTTTATTTTTTTGTTATATAGTTTTAGTTATTTTTTTATGAACATATAGTTCATTATTTAACCCAAACCAAGTGAATACAAGTTTGAAACTTTGTGGAATAAAAAAAAAGTGCTACAAACTTTCGTATATTTGATATATGTACTTTTTTATGCGTCTTTCTCATCTTCTGGTACAATCATCGGACCAACGTTACACTGCCATTTCATGTTTATGAAAGTTATAAAAGTACGAGTCTCCTTATTTTCGATATTTTTCATTCCTGCGGGGTGGCTGGAAAAATAATTTTGGCCTTCTAATGTACCTACCTACATCCATATGTAGATATGTAAGTTTTTAAGCTCAAGTAATTTAATTTTGCCAAATTTTTGTCACATTGCTCTGCATCATTGCCAACTTACATAAGTGCACTTTTTCATACTGCTTTCTGCGAAGAGCTTATTTTATTTTAACTATAGATGAATAAAAATTGAATGTATTTTTATGCAACCCCCATGCAATGGTTTTATCATGTGTTCCATCATATTTTGCTGTTTATATAATATAAGTATATCAGAACTTATTTATGTGCATGGGTGTTTGTATGTCAAGAGCCTTGAAACCGTCAACAGCTTTTTGAGAGAACAATAACTTGTTTTTTTTTTCATACATACGATTTTACTCGCACACGTGCATTCACTCTCTATAGGCTTGCATGCTTTGACATCTTAGTTTAAAATTTGTTTTTTTTATATCATTAATTTTCGGGTTTAAATTTCCATTATTTACTAAGTAGTATGAACACCAAATAACTAATGAATATGTGCCAGGACTTGCTTTTGGTAAAGCTAATTAATTACATTGTGTGGCAGTGGAAATATACATACATACTTTTCGCAACACTTACATCAAATTTTACACAGATTACGGCTTCTATGCTCGTCCACGGGGCGCTACCCAACAAACCCACCAAATCTGTGGATAAAATTCTAAATCTACCACCGGTGGATCCCTACGCCAAACTTATGGCTTGCTGTAACGCGGTCAGGGTTATTACGATGCAGCTGTGGAGAGACCACACGCATAGGTCCTTGAAACCACAAAATCTCCATGAGAATTTCAAAGGGGAACAAATGGGGCCATAGAATTAGACGCAGAGTCGAGGGACATATACATACGTGGGTATAAAAGCAGTTCTAAGCTTAACGAAAGTAGGTTGCTGGACTCACTCTGGTGAACTCGCGCTAAATCTAAGTTTCCGCTTACTTTACTACTGTAGCGTTATTCAAGCAGAGCTAAACGGCGTAATGGAGGCCCCTTGGTGGCTCATAACTTCCGCCCATCGCTATTTACTGTGACAGCCAGGCGGCTGTAAAATCTTTAAAATCTCATGGAACAACGTCTAGCCTGCTGGTATCAAAATACCCCTTGGGTATGGATCCCCGGACATAATGGTATTCCTTACAACTGCATATCCGAAGTAAATTCTGCCCATGATGAGGGCATACCTCTAGCCTCCTGCAAACACAAATTAAAAGCTGAACTCTTTCGTTTGAAATTCACATTTTAATATTTCGTATAACTTGTCTATTTGATTTTTAAACATGTGGCAATCCTGCTAAATACAAATAACAAACAAAGCCTTTTCAAACCCATTTCCATTGATATACATCTCTTAAAAATTCATTTAAATTGTTAAATAATTTAATTTTAATTTGCTAAAACAGTGGCAACCTTCTTCAAACACCTCAAATATATTCGAAATGTTTAAACTGAAGATTTCTTAACCTCTTTCGTTTCAAATTTATATTTTTATATTTCTTATAACTTGTATATAAGTTAAGTAAATTCCTAAATTCGTATTTTCCAAAAAAATCTTCTTAAAGTTTTTTCGTCTGCCATTGTAATACATAGATATTTCAATTAGCTGATGAAATAACGTAAATTTCACTTTGAAACACGTGGCAAGCCTCTAAAATAAAGTTCAAAAACAGAGCCTTTTAAACACAACCCAGACATATCTGGCCAATGGCTAATTTTCCCTAAAAATACGAAAGCGAATGTGAAGATTAAGGCGAATACGTAGATAGCGACTAAAACGTAGACAAATACGAAGAAGAATAGTAAGGAGGCGACTAAACCGAATATAAAGCCGAATGCGAATTTTAATAAAAAATTCTGCAGTATGAAACGATCTAGATAACAATCAAAGAAAGTTTCACTTCTGTATGTAGTTTGGCCCCGGCGAACTCATTTATTTTAATTTATTTTTTCGTTATGTTGTGTTTCTGTTTCAGTTGTACAAAAAAATAACTGTATCGGGGTATTCACACCTGCCAGGTTTAAAAGGTTAATTGGTTAAAAACTATTGTTCGATGATGCGAATACCGCTAAACTAATGCAAATTAATTAAATAACTAAAATGAAAATTCATAGGCATTTTGTAGATCCGAAGCTGGAGTTTGCCAGTTATTAGCTTTGTACGCTGCAAGATACTCGAAGTGCTATGTTTGAGAAAAATCTTCTAAGTACTTCAAAAAAAAAAAACTCCAAAAACGATCGAATTTCGACAGCAAGTGGCACTCGTAGCATTTGATTATTATTTTGCTAGTTGTCATAATAGATGGGCGTAAAAATAGAACGGGCGTATAATTTTAGCAAAATATGAGTAATTAATTAGCTAAAATGAGCTCACAAAACACTAACAATTGAAATGGATTGCCTCAAAAATTTAGTTGATACTTTTCACCGTCTTTAATCCGGACATCCCAGTAATCCGCACGGCCCCATGATTCTGGCTGTGCGGATTACCGAGTGAGCACTATATTTCAATAACCTTGCCTTAATTCAAGTTGAATTAAATTTTTTAAATAGATGGCAACTCTCAGGTACTTAAGAAATAAAGGTCTTTTAAAATCATTTCACATTTTAACAATTGATTGACCTTTTTAAATAATTTGAATTTAATGCTATAAAGGCTGGCAACTCTTTTCCCATAAACCCTTAAAGTACTGAAGGGTTTCGAAAAAGCCTAACGATTCCAAATACCCAAAAAAATCACGAAAGCCCGTTTGTACAAAAAGTTAGTGAACAGTTGCCACATTGTAGTTAAACCTTTTTGTTTGAAAATTGTTTGATATGGCCATGTTTTTTATTATCGTAAAACTTCCAGCAACACGTTGAAGTTATAAAAATATCGCACAAAACACTAACGTAACACAACTTAAATGAACAATTCACTAATTCACAATCAATAAGAGGCGCACAGTACTCACGTAACATTTAGTTTTGAAGAAAACAAAGAAAATCGAAAGGTATTTTATTTGTTTTCTCAACTTTTTGGGAGCGGACGACGACACACAATAAATGCCGTCGATTGCGCCGAACCCCCCCCCCCCCGTTTGAGAGACAGGAGGTATGTTGGTACAGACAGTGACGAAAGTATTTAAAGCAAATGCACACATTTGAAGAGTAAAACGGTGGGGATGCTAATTTTAAGTTCTGAAATAAAAATATTTAAATTGTTTAATATACTTAAACTTTTTCTCTTATACTTTTAAACACTCTCCGCCTTCGCTCTCGTTTGATAACAACCTTTCGTTTCTCTTTTTTTTTACTCAATCGCCGCAAAATCATGCGAATCAAATTAGTACCAACAATGAGGTAAAAAATGTGTGTAGCAAAATTGAAATCTTATCAGCACGAACTGCGAAAAAAATAACAAATAAAACAAACAACAAAA
Organism: Rhagoletis pomonella; assembly: GCF_013731165.1. Lineage (NCBI taxonomy): Eukaryota > Metazoa > Arthropoda > Insecta > Diptera > Tephritidae > Rhagoletis > Rhagoletis pomonella. Next base: position 33,385,245 of record NW_023458562.1, read on the forward strand.
TGCTATACAACACAACAGTAGACTGAAATTAACATCGTTTTATGATAAAAAAAAAAAAAATTATTTAACATTACAAAGTAGCGCACGTACATACATACGCGTTTGGCCCAAATGAAAATATAATTCTAATTTCTCATTACAGTTCGCTTGCGGCCTTTGATGGGGAGCGGTGTTTCGACGAGAACGAACAATTCGGTGCATAACTTTAGAACGTAAAATGTAAATTGCGTCAACGTAAAAAGCAAAAAGTGTCGGCGCATGAAAAACGATTTTAACCAAATGTTTAAACGAAGATTATCAGTGAGCGCGAGCGCAGCGAAAATACTAGAAACGTAGCAAAATATAGTATAGCAAAGAAAGGAAAAAGTGTAAACCTGCAACGTAGTTTGTGTGTAGCAATCGTAAAGTAGCAGAACCCCTCAAAATAACAAATAACAATCGAAAAGCAGCCATCATCCATAGCAGCTCAAACGAAAATGTGTTCCAAAGAATTATTGCTGCTCGCATGTCTACTGCTACTCGGCGGTCTGCGCTTGACCTCCACCACCACCACCACCACATTTGTGGCAGCCATGTCCATCGCCAATCAGGATCTCGATCGTTATTTTCGCACCACTAACGCTACACAAATACTCGCCACCGAAGATCGTATACTTATAGATTTCTACAATTATGCCTTTCTCAATTACACCTATCGCAATGAGTATGGCATGGAGGAACGTGTCTCATTTCCGGAGGAGAAGGCGCGTTATGGTGAGGGTCTAGTGGCCAATCGGCAAGGTATACTTGTACACGTTAGCGCCGTGGGCAATGTGACGGACGATACCGCCTGTTCGCCGCACATATTGGGCACAAATGGCACAGCATTTCCGCATCGACAGTGGATTGCATTGGTGAGGCGTGGTCGTTGCACTTTTGAGGAGAAGGTGAAGCACGTGTGCGATCATGGCGCGGTGGCGGTGATCATCTATAATGATAAACAAGTCAACACTTTGGAGAAGATGCAAATTAAAGACCAAAAACGTGAGTACCTACATACATACATATGAAATGAAGGGAAGTGTGAGTGAGATTTATGTAATGTTCAAACGGTTAGTTAAATTGAGTTAATTCAATTTTAAATTGAGTTGACGTTTTTGATGCTGAAACATTAGAGACTTGGCTTACTCATTTGGAAATTGACGCCTGAAAGGCTTTTATAACATTTTTGGAGCTCCTTAACTAACGCTGGCCACAAATCTAGCAAATTTAAATTTTTGTTACCTAATGATTTTAATTTTGTGGTTTGGGTTTTAGTCTTGAATCCTTGTATTCTGTTTAAAAGGGTTTTAACTAGCTCTGGCTAAAAATTTTGCAAATTTAAATTTTTGCTAACAATTTTAATTTTGTGGGTTGGATTTTGGTTTCAACTCCCCGCTTTCTGTTAAATGATTTGATTGCCAGCATTCGTTTGAGATTTTAGATTTGTTGTTAAAATTTTTTTCTTAATTTTTTCAATTAAAAATTTAACCTCAAATTTGATGTTTGTGAAATTTTTGACGAATGTTTTGCGGTTTCATCATTAGTTGAGTTGAACAAATGAATAATGTAAAAAATACAGTAATTTTCGGGTCAAATCTTTCGGTAAATTAAAAAAAAAAAAAAATTTTTTGCCCGACGCCATGAGTAGTATAGGTATGAAAATATAGAATAGAGTGAATAAAGCATAATTAAATGCAAAATTTATACAATTTCCGAATCGCTCAATTTACCTTACTGTCTGAGCATATTATTAAATAGATGACTGTTACTAGAATTCTGTATTGAAGAATAAGTTTTTTTTTCAGAGTGGTCAAAAATAAATAAATATAAAGAAATTTGAAAAAATTGTTAAAATAAAACATACTTTAACTATAGCAATCAGTCAAGTTGTTTGGTTCAAAGTACCACGGATTATTTGTGAATGTCTTAATTGTCTTCAGATTTTCAATATAAATTCTTAGTAATATATTTAATATTTAATAATTTTTCGTTTTAAACCAGGCGATATAACTGCTGTGATAACTTATCTCGATATCGGCTTACAAATGGCGCGAATCGTTGATCTTGGTATGGAAATGGAGGCCGCCATTACATTAGGCCGTTCTGGTAGCCGACCATTGAACTCGTTGAACAAGTACGTATGGAAATTTTATGATACTTTTTTATTAAATTATTTAGTGTACATTTGCGTAACTTAGTATTGCTAGAAATTAAAATGTTAGAAGCTCAGAACAATGTATGTATTAGGGATGCTCCAAAGTGTGATGGTAGTTACAAGTTTGTGTGATTTTAGGCGACACAGTCTTTTTCCAAAATATGACTGTAAGCCAAATATTAAATTTTGATTTCAAACAAGTTTCCAGAGGACCCGTTTCACTTCTACACTAGGACATTTTTATCTTGCTATCTAGCTCAACTTTTGAATATTTCGGTGCTTTCCTTATTCCGCTTTTATAATTCTATCTGGCGTGGTGTCTGTGCTTACGCTCAGGTGCTAATAAGGAACTAATTATGATGGAAATTCGGCTTTCAGAGGCTAAAGTAAGTTTTGATCAGACTGCCACCCCTTTCCTAACTATAGTAGATATATATTATTCAGGAAGGTACACTATTTTTGGATATGCTCTTGCCCATCAGATCACAAGATAAAAACATCGATAGCAATACAAAATATTGATAACGATAAATCTACTGATAAATGCATTAACAAATGTCGATAATAAATAGCGACAACGATAAATGTATTAAAAACGGTAAAAATATCGATAACGATAAAAATATCGATAACGTTGAAAAATCGGTCAGGAAAAAAAAATATTTAAAACTCTAAGGAATATTAATAACCATAAACATATCGATAACAATAAAATTATGAATAACGAAAAATATATTGATAACGATAAAAAGTATCAAAGTTAAAATATCGATAGTAATAAAAAATATTGACAACAATAAATCAATTGATGAATACATCTACAAATGTCTATAACAATAAAAAACAGCATTACAGACAAAAAATATCGATAACATTAAAGATACCAATATAACCGACAAAAAATATCGATAACGATAAAAAATCGGTACGGAAAAAAATATTGGAAACGTTAAGTTATATTAATGGCAGTAAAGATATCGATAACAATCAAATTATGCATAACGAAAAATATATTGATAACGATAAAATATATCGGTAAGCTAAAATATATAGATATTAATAAAAGTTCTTTCAATGGTGAGGATAACATTAACTTTGCATATTTCGTGAACAGAGTTGGTTTAATTTTTTCAGCAGATAATTGATGAAAATTTCGGGGGCGTTTATATTAATTTGTGGATCGTATCTTTTTCCGCGTTGTTTCAGCTTCGCGGGCGACTTCGATGTTTTGGGTTATTGTCCTCTTGACTAATCCAATCTCGAATTTTTCGCACAAACCACTTATCCGTTGGTGACCAAATTATTGCTGAACATAATTAATTTGCCATGTCTTTGTTCTTGTAAGCATCACCAAACGTGAAGCTGCCTTGGAAATTTCACACATCGCTGAAGCAGCCTACTGCCTTTAGTAGAACTGGCGAGCAATTGTGCTTGCCACTCTAAAGGAAGACTCGCTACTAGACGCCATTCGTTATTTTAGGGTTTCGCAGCTGTTGCTCGAAATTTGATCCGTAACTTCACCAGGCGGTTACTTATTATTTTCATAGACACCCGTACATATGCCTCTTGGAGCCCATTTTTGAGCGCTTTCAAGATATGACTGAATCAGCATCCTCTTGATTACAAAATCATTCTGCTACTTTCTTTTATAATGATAAAGTTAGTAAATTTAAATTTACAAATCTACAAAAAATTAAAATTATTCTTTACAAACATTTTTTAAGTTACCCTCCACCATTAGCTTGCATAGAGCTGCATAAGAAATTAAGTCAACGATTTCCTTCTGACGCCGCAGCAAAAATAAACAAATTTTCGAATTAGGAGATAACTTATTTATACACATGAAATGCATTGATGAGGTCAGCCGGCTATTCTAAAAATAAATTTGCATATTTTATGGCCACCGCATACGTTTTAAATACTTGCATTAATTATAATACATACTAACTTAACTTCAATGATGAGCAAATGCGCAAGCAATTGAAGCCGATGCGAGGAATTCTCGTAAGAGACAAAAAGTAAAAACAAAAAATATATGACGTTGCACCACATTTAAAATTAAACAAAAAGGTCAAATGTTGCACAATGAATATTAAATGTAAACATTTACAAGCGCACGTCAGTCTTTAGCAATTAGATAAGAAGTATGGCTGGCCGTTTATTGAACTCAAATTTAGCTATGTATGCATTTATAAAAATAAATATGTACATATATATACGTGCCGCACTAAATTACAGACACAGGGAACTTTTCACATCATATGCAAAATTTTTGTTTTAATTTTTTTCCACTAATTTTTATAAAAATACAATATTACAAAAAGAAAATATAAATTATTCTCTCAACTTTATGCAAAACTCAGGAAAAATTTAATCAGATTTTCTGAAAAAATTCTAAGTACGCAGTTTTATAGACCATTCAATTTTAGTATAACAAAGTGCAAGTTTGAAGTTCATAAAAAATCGCGTTGATTTTTGGCATTTTTTCACGCAGTTTGTATGTTCGCTAATTTAATTTTTTTTAGTAGCGCGATTCTTTACCACCTTTGATGGGCTATAAAACTTAATTAAAATTTTTGTAGAAAATCGAATAAAACAGTTGCAAACTTTTGATTTTCCTGAGTTTTGCACAAAATTTAGAAATTTTATTTTTATGTCGTTGTATGAACTATATTTTTATAAAAATTATCGGAACAAATTTAAGTAAAAATGTTTGCATGTATTGTGAAAAATTCCCTGTGCCAATAAATTAGTGCTGTATGTACTGTGGTTTATCTATTTTTTAATGTTTGTTTAAAGCATCTGTTTGCCCATTTACTTCACGCCAAGTGCAGTGACCTACAATTTTAGCACAGCTGAGAGTAGACATTTTAAGTTCGTTCGCCCAAAATATCTACGAATCTGTTAATAAATTTAAAATGTATACACACTTCTGGCGCATAATTTATTCAATTACTTGGCATGTATATTTGCTAAAAGTGTAGTGCTAATGCACTAATGCGATTTGCATATCTAATCACTTTGCAAATTCAATATTTTTTGTAATTTTATGAGCTCCGACTAAATATCTACTACTTGGTGTGCAACAAGTTTACTAAAATTTAATTTTTATTAAATCTAATAAATTAAAAATTTAAATAATTTCATTAAGCGATAAAACTGGTTTTCCCATGGGACAGCTTTGCAAACCGTACCATCCGTACACCGTGCAAGGGCTTTGCAAGTCTGTGAGAATACTCCTAATGTGTTTAAGTGATAAGCAGCTAAGATTATCCCGAGTTGCATTTAGCCGCATATAGCTACATACCTACAGACATACACATATTTGTATGAACGCTTAGCTTAGTAAATGCTCACAACGCTTAGCCGCGGATGCTGGCGGCTGTCAGTGCATTGGCATAGCGCTCAGTAACTGGCGGCGCGCAAAAATAGCAAGCAAAAGACATGCAAATATGATTACACACAAAATTATCTGTTTATGTATGTATGTATGTGTTTGTATAAAAATAAATTTGCAATTCCTAAAAGTACAATGAACTCTTTCTATGAAATATAAACCGACAAATTCTGTTGCTTTTTCAAGTACTTGAGTTCACAGCGGGCGGGATCACGCAAGGGATTTTGGCTTAACTCGAACATCTTGTACTAAATTTTTTTTTGCATATCAGTTGCATTTTCATTTCTTTAGAAATTGATACCTCCTTCGTCCCTGTGGTGAAGGGTCGCCGGCCATAATTAGAAAAAATCATATACATTACTGTTCATGGAGACGCTTTGTGGTTTGAAAAATAATATGGCTGAATAATTTTGAAAACAAACTGTTTGGCATTGGCTTTCGGCAAAGGAGCAAAAAAGAGTTACTCTCGAAAAGTTTGATATTTGTGTATGCCATAAGGTGATAGTTCTTGGCCGGGTTTGCGGTGATCGATCTGATATGGCAGTACCGCCCATCGTGGAATCTGTACATTTTTGATCTTTAACGGAGGCTACAGTGCAAAATATTAGGCTTCAATGGTCGTATATTAAACTAGTAAATCTTTGAAAGTGGTCAATCTATGTGAGGCTTCTCAGGCCTGCCGGCTTTACTAACTTTTCCTAGTTAATAATAACAAATGTTTTGGTTTTAGCTACGCTCTTAAAATGACAAGAAATATTTTTTGCCATAATTTGCTCACTTGTTGTTAACAAATTGTTTCCTTAGTTACAGTACTGTTCAATATTTTGATATCTTTGATATCCGGTAATGCTTAAGAACGGACGATGGCTACTAAAAATCACTTTAGGAATATAAATATGTACTTAAACATATTTGAAGTCAGTTTAACCTTATGAGCTCAAGCTAAATTTTTTTGCTGCTAATTTTTCAATCGTGTTCCGATTTGAGTTTCCAGATTCTTCTCTAAAGCGGTTGCCTGATGCGATTTTATACATAGTAAATCCGCGGTAGCCTTAGTACCTCACTCGCGAAAATAGAACCCATCTAGGAGACCATCCACCAAACCAACACCGGAGTTGGAAGACGCACATACTTAACTCACGTAACGAGTTCCGAAGCAAACTGTGAACATTTTCTCAGCAGGAAATAAAACTTCCTTTGTTCTTTCTGTGGGTACTGCCGAAGCAAGCTTTTTGATTTTAAGTAGCTCCAATATTTTCGGAACAGCCGCAAGATTTCGTCTCCTGCGTGTTTGCTTTTTGGTGCAAATTAATTACCACAACACCATTTACAGTCAAGCCGCATTCCATGATTTCAAGCCACAGATTGAACAGATTCGTACATGGCAGTTTTGTATAAACGCCAAACGTCAAATACCCATTGAAATAAAGTCACAGCGTTTATTGGTTTCATGTTCATATATACCAAAGTACTTACTTAGTAGTATCTTTGCAGCATAGAGTAACAGTCCTACAATTGAGTGGTAAATTATTAGGAGGCAATCAAGATAACTGATCGCCAATAAAAAAAAGAAATATTTTTAGAAAATTTTATTGCGCTCATGAAATGAGGTGCAAAGTTCATATGTACCTAAATAGGCAATAGGTAGGCAATTAACAGTAGCACTTCACGTGCCGCCATTTTTCGGCTATATTCCAATCTATAGCGTTTGATATCAACCCGAAAATAGAACGTTTTACGATAGGCTTTGATAAGATTCAACTAAATTTAGGGCATGCATACAATATTAGCAAAATCAGATAAAGCGAAAGCTAGGTGAAATTGTTGAAAATGTCTGGGCTTATAGGAAAAGTACAAAAGTTTAGTATATCGTAAAAATAAAAATGACAAATAACTCCAATAACAATTTATGATACACCTGGATTACTACTGTTACTTTATCACGAAAAATTGTGCTCACCTGAATTGCCAAATAAAATTGTCTACTAAACCGGCAGCCCAAAGATACGCGTTCATATGAACCGAGTGACAAATCTAGCAGCTGCTCTGTTGGAAAGTTTTCAGTTTCCCGACTGGAAGTTGTCAGTATTTTTTGCTGCTTGATAGTTTTTCAATACTAATTTAATAGCCAATTGACGGACCCATTTCTTGATATGATACGGTCACCAGAAGTTCGTACCAAAAAAGTGCTGGCTTCACGCGCAGCACCGTCATGCTGGAAGGAACTATTTGGCACTTAGATGATTAATATAGACGTAGTGAATCAAAAAGTTCCAAATTATTTGCCTACACAGATGGAAGATTATGCACACCGTAATGTGTGCGAAGTAGGTAGAGATGGGCGTGGCAAATCGGCAACCGCAGAGCCCAGCCCACAGTATTAATATCAAAATTTCGGGGTTGGGTGGTGTCGGGAAGGTCTTTCAAATTTTTCTTTTCTCAACGCTTCTGATAGAACCCGCAATTCAGAAAATCATCTTCACAATTTTTAGGTGTACTCTGAAAGAATTTCCTAATGGACTGAAAACATACTGTCTTGCTCGGAAAATTATGCTGATCAAAATTGAAAAATGTTCCATCTCTCAATTTGACGGGATATGTTTTCAATCATTTGAAACTATTGACAGTTAGCGCGTCGCACAGTCCGGCCGAATTCCAAAAGTGCGGCCAAAATACGAGAAAATAAAGTTTCTAGATAGGCCTTTTTTGACATTGAGTTGACTAAAGGAATCATCTAAGAAGCGAAAACTGTGCACTGTAACGACCTGTATCCTAAGTCCTCTCTTTATATTCATTTCTAGTGTGACCTTCTCCCAAGCACAACATTTGTAAAAAAAGCCAAAAGTTATTAACGCATAAAGGAGAATAGGAAACCAAACAGGTTGAAGGTTAGTAAAATACTTTAAAAAATTTGTGAAAAGAAATAGTGTAAGAGGCATTTTTAAGAAATAAAAATGTAAAGGAGAAGTACTAAGCTGCGACAAATCTCTTTCGTGTTGACGATTGTCAAATTCGATAATTTGGGTTTGTTGTCGGAAATATTTATGAACATGAAATAATGTTACTCATACGCCATGTGTCTAGGCTTTAAACAAACTTTGAAGCTACTTTAATGAAATTTCTTGATAAAAATAAGCGAAAAGTTGAACATTTTCTGGCAACACTTAAAACTTTTTCCTGCAGGGTAGGTACTACTCAATGTAGGTAGTCTGCTTGTGAAGCTTGTTTTGACTGTCGCAGCGTCGCTTTTTTTATTGTTATTGTTGTGATAAGAAATACGTATGTATATACATATATACATGTATGTCGCAGCGTCAGCACAACATAAACAAATTGAATTTTTACTGCCCATAATAAAGATTAGGTTTGGATTTAACACGAAGTTGTTTTGCGGCAATACTCGCAGTGCAGGATGAAGTCATTTTTATATTCTTATCTGTCGACCAAGTGGCAAGTGGTGGCCATGCAGGCTGTGCCTTTGTATGAAAGTATTTAAAAACAAAAGAAAAAAAAAAAAACGCAGTTATGAGTCTAAATTGCTTAGGCACGCAGCGGTCTAAAAGTTTTTACAGGCTTATGAACGTTAAGCTTAGCGTAGCACGGCTGCCACACCTGTCACGTGTGTTAAATGTACTCGCAGAATGGCGTGGCGCGGTGCTCAACGAGTACATGTACACATTTTTTATGCAGAACAGCAGCGCAATGTGCGAAATTCGCAAAGAATTTTGTTTTTTTTTTATCTGACTTTTTACATTAATATTTTTTTCGATATTTTATTTATTTAAATACATTTCGCTTTTTGTTCGCTTTATGGCTCACTTCTTATTGTCAGTCATTTTTAAATACTTTGCACGTACGTCATAAATTTGTGCTGGCCCCCATTGCGTTGGAAGGTTACTTTTGGTAATGAATAAAAAGTAGCGCTTTCAACCAACAAACACCCACCCACCAGCCGCGTTAGATGTGCGAACTAATAAGGAGAAAAAAAAAACAAAAATGCCTTAAAATAAAAAATAAAATCTCGCCAAAATGATAACAAAGCGTGTCGTTATTTGGTAAGTGCTTGTATACTTTACGCCGGTTTAAAATGCGATTTTTATTATTGCGGCAACTATGGAAGTTTCTTGAGTTGGTCGCTAGTTGAGCGACCAACTCTGTGTATTCATAGCTGAATCACGACAATGAATTGCCCATTTACATGCACACTTACATATGTATGCACTTTGCTTAATAGCTTAATTTTATTTTATACATTACTTATCACGAAAGACATTATTTACAAGGAAATTACATGTCAATTGCTTAGATAACTGAATGTATGATGGTGTAGGCCTCTGTATGATGGTGTGATAGTGACGTGATTTTCCATTGCGGAAAGCTTATAACGATTAAGTGAACATTTTTAACAATGTTATTGTGGCTTATTAACATTTTATTTTTAATATTTTTATTGAGCTTTCTACCACGATTGTTTTTATTAGGAAAAATTGGAAAAGCAACAAAGTCTAAGCGGTAGAAGTTATAGCAGCTATTTCGGAGATCACCACATCTCCTCATCAGACTCCGTTTTTCTAGACTTCAGCAGGGATCGAACCTGCGTAATCGATATTCAAAGTCAGAAACGTTAACCACTGAGCTATTTACATCCCGATATTAAGTTCCCAGACACTTCTGTCGGGAAAATGCATTTCGAAGTTTTGGTCAAAGTCAACTTCTATTATCTGCTAACTGCAACTTCTGTACTTCAGCCTGACTCTATCTCATATGGAAGCGTGGAGGGTTGAGCGAATTACTGTCGTTCTAGTAAATAGAAATTCCTGTCGTTGCATGATTATAGGGTTTGATGAGATAGCATTTGGTGTTAACCAACGACCATCGTTCAAATGCTTTTAAGATCAGCATAGGTTTTTTTACTGCTGTATATTTTGTGCGGCGATAGACCATGCTCCGTTGTCTAGTCTTTGATCATAGCTTGATTGAGGTCTTAAGGTGGCATGAGAGTGAGAGAGAGAGAGTGAAATAAAGAATGGTCAAGTGTATGTAATTTTTGTTGAAAATCCAAATCGAACTCATACTACTAGTCTCATTTTCTATCTGAAACATTTGCATTTTTTCATACCTATACCTATATACATATATGTATTTGCATTTTCCTTATGCTATTTTTAGATACTACAAGAAAATCGTACAGGGTAGCCGCCTACATTTTGGATGAAATTCGGATATGTTGTAGATCATAAAAAAGTAAGTTCGTAGTGTTGTTCACGTTTGTTGAGTTTTTGCAAAAGTTCACAAAATAAAATACATACTTACATACATAAATAAAAAAAAAATAAAAATATTTAAAAAATAAAAAAGTAAACAAAACAATGTATTAGTTATGTAGTAGTGTGATGCGATAAACAGTTCTACAACATATCCGAGTTCATGCATTGTTTGAAATGAAAAATATACCTACATATATTTTATATGTGTATGTACATATATAAAAAATATACTTGTATATACATATCTACTATACAATAAATAAATAATCAAAAAATGTATACTTAACTTCTGAAAAAGACCACACAACAAATAAAAACGAATAATGCGAAAATTATGAAAATATCTTTTACAATAGAGTTAACTCGCATTACTTGCAATTTTTTTTACAAAAAATGTCCAGTTAACTTCCGAATGTGAGTTGAATCTCCACCCTGTACTAAGACCCTTAAATTTCAGTTCAAATTAAAATCAAAAAAAAATTTTACCTTTTAGGTATTTTAACTAAATACTGGTTTCCTTTTCTTTGAGTACTATTTTCACCTGGTTTTTTTCGACAAAATCTTAATGCCAAAGTTTTTGCAGGTGAAAATTAAATACATACATTTTTTTACACAATAAAATTTCCTAAAATTTCTAGCAGTAATTTAAAAATATCTTCCTAGAGTATTATGATTAATAAAATATTACACCCTAATCGCCTATTTTCACCAAACGCTTAATTGCAGTCAAGTGTTCTCTTAAGCTCTGCAAATTTTAAGCATCTCCAGTGTGAGGATTAAACGAAAATATTGAAAATGTTTTAATGCAAAAAGGAGAAGTATGTATTTACTTCGCTCGAATTCTGGTAAAAGTACTTTTCCATTCGATATTTCAATTTCTGAGATTTTGCACTGTTTTGACAAAATATAATGACAAATTCTGACCTCAAAATATGGCTTAGTGGAAAACAACCAGAAAACGATTTTTTCTCGGTGGAAATAGGCTATAAAAGTTGTGTGTAAATCTACTTACATACATACATACCTGTGGCACTTTATTAAAGCAACTTATCTCGAGATAAGACTTTTTCCTCTTAAAGCAATATTTCAATTGTTTCGCAAACATTATTTCAACGATTAATTAGCCATAGGTGTAAATAAGTAAATAAAACAATGAGCTTTTTACTATAAATTTACTAAAAAATATTACAATTTTCAAATGAAGCTTATTATTTTTTAATTAAAAGTCAAACTTTATTATAAAGTCACTTAAGTGGTTTTAATCAAACGCCACAGTTATGTATTTCATAATATTTCTTCAATTTACTTTTAAACACACTTTTAAGCTTTGAATGTATGTAATTTTTGTTTATTTTTATTATTTTTTTTAATATGTAAAAATCCTCGTTGTGGCTTTATATGGCATTAAAGTGCTCTAATCTTAAACTTATTGTATTTGTATGTTGATAAAATTATTCTATTTATTGATATTCTGTAAATATGTTGCCTTTATTTATTGTTTATTTACTCTCAATTTTCTCTAAATATTATGTAATTTCTAAATTTTATTAAGCATTGATTTCTTCAAACCACATTTAAGTGCACAAAATATTTTAATTAACTTTTATTTTTATTTTTTAATATTTCATTACATATACTTCGTAGAACTTCGGTGCTGTTCGTGTCCATCTCCTTCATTGTGCTGATGGTGATCTCACTTGTTTGGCTGCTATTCTACTATATTCAGCGCTTTAGATACCTACAAACGAAGGACCAGCAATCAGTAAGTTCAGAGAAATTTGGAAAAAAATAATAATAATAAAATATCTTTGATTTTTAACACAAATATGTAAAGCGAATTTAATGAAAATAAGCGTTAACTTAAAACCATCATTATCACCACCATCTTGACCGTTATCGTAATATATTTGTATTTAGAATAGAACACTGCGACTTTAAGATCTAATTATTATGCCCCACACATGGACTTATAGCGTCTCTATTAAGACAGTCTTGAGAAATTCTAGTATGAAAATTAAATCTCTAGTTCCTAATGTGGAAACCACCATGGCTTCCTCCACTACAGTGATTATCGACAATACGCTTATCGGTGCTCGGATGCTTCCACAATAATGTTTCTCAAATACATTCTTAGCACTACTGGGTGAGCTGGCGGGTTTAGTAGTTTTTGGCTGAACCTACAAAAAATGCTGATAGTTCTGATCCAGTGGTCGTATTCCGCTCTGATGGTTAATGTAAATTCTGGTACTGACTAATTCCTAATCTTTCATCCCGCCTAAGAATGGGCTTCGTTCAACCTAAAAACGCCTTTTAACTTCTGCCAGTCCTTTACCATTATCAGTACCATTGTCACCACAATTACCTTTACCATTGTTATTACCATTACAGTTTCCATTTTCATTACTATTATCACTACTCATATCAATACCATTATCGTTATCTGAACCATTTTCATTAGCATCACCGCAACCATTACCTTTATTATTACCATTGCCGTAACCAATATCATTACCATTACTATCGTCAGTACCATTACTATTGTCATTACCATTACCGTCACCATATCCATTACCGTTATAATGGCCACTACTATTGTCATTACCATTACTATGCAAATTTCCATTTGCATTACCAGCGCTAAGACCATACCCATTACCATTATCATTACCATAAACAATATCATCACCATTACCACTACCATTACCATTAACACTACCATTGCCATTACAATTACCATTACCATTACCACTACCATTACCATCAACACTACCATTACCTCTACAATTACCACTACCATTACCATTACCATACAAATTTCCATTGCTATTACCAATAATATGGCCATACCCATTACCATTATAATTACCATAAACGATATCATTACCATCACCACTACCACTACCATTTACACTACCACTATTATTACCATTAACACTACCATTACCATTAACACTACCATTACCACTACCATTACCATTACAACTACCACGTCCACAACCACTGCCTCCACAAATTTTTAAAGTTCACTTTATTTTTCACTTCTCTTTTCAGCGTCAATTGTGCTCTGTGACCAAGAAAGCCATCATGAAAATACCTACCAAAACAGGCAAGAGCAGCGATGAAAAGGATTTGGACAGCGATTGTTGCGCCATATGCATTGAGGCATACAAACCATCCGACTGCATACGAGTATTGCCCTGCAAGTAAGTGAAAATGGACACTCAAGTCCTTGCCTACTATACGAGTACATAATACAAAATTTTCAATTTCTACAATTTCTCTCCCCCAACCTTCACTTAGACATGAATTTCACAAAAACTGCATCGATCCATGGCTAATTGAGCACCGCACCTGCCCGATGTGCAAGTTGGACGTGCTGAAATTTTACGGTTTTGTGGTGGGTGATCAAATTCAAACGACGCCTAGTCCACAACACATGCCGCCCAATATCGCCAATTTGGGCGGCGGTGAAAACGATGTGGAAGTCATTGTAGTTGCGCTAGCACCGCCATTTTCGGCGGCACAGCAATCATCGCAAACACGCCAACAACATCATCATCAAACACAAGCCACACATGCTTCAAGTGCAGCAAATAGTGCAGTTGGGCAGCAGCAGCAGCAACAAATGCAAACACAGCTGCCAGCGGCAACGACGACGACGGCGGCGGTGGTGGCGCTGGCGCATGCGCAGCACCAACATACGCACGCTTACACGCATCATTGCATCAATTGCGCTAGTAGTAGTGGTAGTAGTCATAGTCATTGTAATTGTAGCAGTCAAATGCAGGGTGATAAAAATTGTTGCAATCAACAACAGCAGCAGCAGCAGCAACAGTGCAATAGTTGTAACAGTTGTCAGCATAGCTGTGGCCATGCGCACAGCGGCAACACCAACAACGTCGCGTCTGTCGCCACAACGAACATTGTGCGTCGCAATTCAGCGCCTTTGGTGTTGCAAGTGTCCACCGCTAGCCATCAGGTGACGGACGTTTAATTGCACGACGAAGAGCAACCTCCACTACATTCAACGCCAAATAGCAGCGCAGCAGCCAAGTGAACTCGACTTTTTGTTTTGTTTGCGAAATGGCGATTTAAATTTTGAGCTTTTCGTTATTTGCGTGGGGCTGCGCTGCAATGCAACTCATCAAAATATGCACCTACACACATACATATGTATAGATATATTATTGTACGTATGCTACGTTGTACACATCACTACACTGTAAATAATTTTTGCTGTTAATGTGCAACATTTTTATATTTTTATTCGTTTTAAGAATTTTTGTAATATTTAGATTTCTTCCGTTGTTGTCTTAAGTATGCTAAGCGCTTAACGTTAAATGCTAAGTACTAATTGCTAAAAGGTAGGTTTTTAAGAACGTAACTATGTACATTAATATCTAAGTGTATAAGCGAGTAAAAGATTTTGAGACTTCTTAAGGCTTAACGATAACGATTACGTCTAACGATTAACGATTGCAGTATGTGTAGTTGTATAGGTTATGCAAATTGACATATGAGCAGACATTTGCAGGTTCGTTGCTAAGATTTATATGATAAGTGCAGATCGGTTCATAGATATAGATAGCAGTAGTGTGGCAGAGCAAGGGAAAGAAAGAGAGGGAGAGTTGCAAAAAGATTGCCATAAGAACCACCAACGTAACATGAAAATTGTGTCGAATTTTACTTCTGGTTGTCCCCTTAGTTTTTTGTTTGTCAATATCGACGGAGCGGGAGAAAGGCTTTCCTTTTTTTTTAATGTAATGGTTACTTTGTCCAAGCTCAGTTATTTTTTACCTAAAGTTGTGTTTGCAATCTTTTTAAAAAGCAACTAATTGACAATTAAAGACCCCTCTGAAGGCTCATGGTAAAAAATTCCATGCCGGAATACCGGACGTTTCATATATCCACTCAAATACAGAAACGGCGCCCATGAATACCGAGGAAGAACTGAGTACAGAAGGAGCTGTTTGCAGTCGAGATGAACAGCTGACATAATTTCTCATTGGAGACATTTGAAAAGAAGAAGTTTTTTTGTTAGAAATGCCGCGGCCACTAGCTTCCGGTGAGATACTTACAAAGCTCTAATAGCAAAAAGCTTTCATTGTCCTCTCTCCATGGAACCACCGCACTTTCAAAACTATTCCGTGTACTCAAACTAGACAGAATGGGATTCCAGAAAACGACCAATGCCGTAGGTGTAGCGACGACGAGGAAGTCGGGAACACATTCGCTGTCATTACACAGCCTTAGCAACGATATATTTAATCAATACTTTTCTTGTTAACTGTCAGACTTTAGTTTGACGAAAGTTTGCGATTTACAATGATTCATGGATCCTTCCAATTGGTTCTATTTTTTTGGTATGTGGTCAGAATTAACTACAAGCTTACATCTAGAATGTAGGGCAGCCACTACAAACTAATCTTACCTCACTCAAGTGGCCGAGATGGCTTATTGTCAGATCCTTTGATATAAATAAGTTTGAAACAAGCACAAAGCTTTTTTAAGCTTTCTATAAAATTTCTGTGCATGTGCACAGGGTAAAAGCTCTCTCTGATCGTGAGTGATATACATATATGTACTCAATGTACAGTAGTGATGGGCACTTACTTGCCCGCGGGCAAAGCTCTTTTAAGCTTTCTATACATTTTTTATAGGCGCGTGCTGAGTAAAAGCTCTCTGCGCATCGCTGATGTACAGTGATGTTCAAAACAGCGACCGAAGACGGAACTCTTTAAAGCTTTCTAATGGTTTTATATGGGCGCGTGAAGAGTAAAAGCTGTATATGAGCAACACTGAGATCAAGTGATGAGATCATAAAGATTTTACTAAAGAGAAGAGCAGGACATAAAGTACTCAGTCGAACACTAGGAAACTCAAACAGTTTTCAAATTATTCAAGTAAATTAATTAGAGTTGACCACCTCCCAGGAATACATGTTTTTTTAAGTTTTCCAGGGAGAGCTTTTTAAAGCTTTCTGGAGATTTTGTATTAGTGTGGACTAGGTAAGAGCTCACTTTGATCGTCTCTGATATAGACAAAAAAGAGCATATTTACTACGCATCGCTTTCGTTTTGACTACAGGATTTATTTTGCGATGAAGCCTCATTTGTTGAAAAAAAAAAATATTTAAAACAGATAGTGATATTGAGAGTCCACAAAAATATTTCCTGTTTCCAATGAGACCGACAGAGGGTGAATGCTTTCACTGACATAGATGAGCTAGGATCAAAACATATCCCACGGCAGAAGATTTTTAAAGCAATTTGTCGTCTCAGATATGGACAAAAAAGCTGCTTACTAGCTTTTGCATCGCTTTGGTCTTGACTACAGGATTCATTTTGCGACTAAGCCGCATTTGTTGGAAGAAAAGTAGCAGCTAGTGGTATTAAGAGTCTACACAAATTTTTTCTGTTCCCAATGACACCGTTTCCCATTAAATTGGTTAACAAATTTTTCCGCCTAATATGTAAAGTTACTTGAATACTTAAGCTCTCATCGCTAGTAAAGCAAGCGTTACGATCAGCAAAAACAGCTTTCCAAAATTACCTATGAGCCTATACTTTCAATCATAGCCATATAAAAAATTATATTCTAAATACCAACAAAAAAAAACTCTGCAAATGTCTTCCTCAGACAGTATCTTAAAAAGCACACACATATATACATCCGTACACCAGTATGTATGGATATTAAAGTAATATATATATTTAGCTATTTAATTGTTTATAGAAACAAAAAAAAAACAGTTAAATAAATATTTGTAGTTAGTAGCGAAGCAATTGAGTGTGCCGTTAAACACTACAAAATAATACGCTACGGTCGTAATGACTATTGACTAGTCACTTAATAATTAATTAAACAGAAAATAAATAAATTAAAAAATTTTAAGTATTTAAGGTAAATTAGAACAGCAGATATGTGTTACTTAAATTGCAGTTAATATTAGTAAATAAGCCAGTGAAATAACGCAATTGAGCAAAATAATAAAATAAAATGCAGATTGGAAATTTTTCTTCAAATGTACTAACTACTTACATACATATAAAACAGCGTACGATAGATATGCAGATATTTAAAAAAAAAAAATACAGAAAGATATACCAGCATATGATTTACGAAAAATTGTCCAAAACTTTAAATATTTTAAGGTGTTATACATATTTTATTTGTGTGTTTTTTATTATTTACGCGCGTTTATAAGAAATTTAATTCAAGGCATAAAATTATTAGGAATAAAACGAGAAATAAAAGGCAACAAATGAAAACTTTATTTATTGGTTGTTTACTGATTTGCCTGCCGGGAAATTTTTTTTTATGGTAAAAAGCAAAAAATATGTATTGGTAATTTGAGTGCTTTTATTATTTTGTGCAAAATATCGCATTATTATTTTTTTGTGCTTATAATATTGTGAGTAAAAAATAAGACACAAAACTTGATTGGACATTTTTGAGCGGGAAAAAAATTTGCTTTTTCTTTTTTAAGACATTCATAAAATTGAGATTAAAACATACTTTCGTGAGAAGATTCTGCAATAATTTAACAAGTTCGGCAAGTTGCGATACCGATCCGAAAACTGTCGCAAACTGGTTACGGAATTTCCCTACTGGAGGATCCCGAAATGTTCCGAACAAATACTAAAATAGTCCCGTAGAATTGCGAAAAATCCCAAAAGGCCACGAAAACTAAATATACCGGCAAGCCCCGAAAAGTCTCGAGGTCTTAAATCTTCCGACCCAATCGGCAAAAAACATAGCATTTCTCTTTACGAAATTATCTTTCGGAAAAAGACAGGTCCTGAAAAATATTACATCAAATAGAGTCTCGAAATATTCCGTAAAGTCACATAAGGACCATACACGAACAATCCCGAAAAGACTCCCAAAAAATCAGCAACTATACCGAGAATATCTCGAAAGATATATTAATTTAATTTTTTAGAGACTTTTGCCGTGGTGACATGAAGTTTTTTCCCGAGAAGACCCCTAATAAATTTTTTCTAGAATATATCAATCCTCTAACGAACTTCCAAATTTGCTTTTTGAGGGGGTTTCTTAAAGTAAGGGTGAATGCGACCCTTTGAGGCGGGAGCTAATGGGTTAAAATATTTCTCATGAAATTTTACTATATATACATGTATTAACCTTAAACTTCGCTTAGACATTTATTTTTTATAGCTACTTAGGCCCGGACATAAACACTTTAGGAGGCTATAAAATAAAAATACGAGCTGACTTTTGCCAGCCCATCGAGTGTTTTATTACTGGATGTATATTTTTTAAGAAAATATTAGCAAAGTCCGTACTGGCTTGAATTGCCATAAAATGGTCACACAGTGTTATAAATAATTGTGGTTTCTTTTATAACTTTTTTATTCTGTCAATCACTCTGTTGCCCTAATAGCGTAATAAGCAACACCCCGAACCGAATTTCGCCTGATCACTAAGCTGACTCATTTAAGTGAGTCACTAAGTCAACTCTCGAAACTTCTATGTGTTAACCAGTCCTTATAAATTAAAATATTACCACACATTTTATGCTTAAGATATGCTTGAATTTTACACAAATTTGCTGAAAATGGTAGTTGAACCATCAGTAAATGCAAAAATATATCAGCTTTCCCAAGCACTGCTTATTTATGTACGTTAGTGTGCATCACTTTCAATGCAAAAAAAAAATCCGTTAATGTTTTTTCATCAGAATTATAAAATCTATTATATTATGAAACTTATGCCACATGTAATATTTCGAAAAAAATATTAAGATTTACGTGAGCTGGATCGATTTGAAAATTCCTCCAAAATATTTTTTTATAAATAAAATTTGTTTTTATAAATTGTGTTTTTTCTCCAAAAAAGTAGCTTCAGATGTTAAAAAAGTTTGAGCTTAAAAATATTAAAAAAAAAAAATTGTCAACAGAATCAAAATAGGATACAATAGATTGTTTAATTCCGGTGAAAAAAGGCAACCACCCTAATGAACATGGCTAAAAAGCTAGAAACGTTTATTATCTCACTACTGAAGATTATTTCATATGTATGTAAACAAAACCCCGAAAAAAATCACTTCCTTCTGCGCTTGGAACATTTTACTACCATGTGCTTATAGTACTACATAGTAGCTGAATACATTTTCTACTCATGCATATGTATGTAACCAGCTTGAATGATTCATCGCAAGTCAATTGCAACATTGTAAACATAAGCAACTCGATGCCAAACCCACTTAAGCATTATTCTCTTCCCCCCTCCAGTTCCTTGGTAGTGAAGAGAGTATTCTAGAATATGAACCTGATCGTCCAGCCGCAGCCGAAGCGGTCGTCACTAACGCAGCTGCCACTGGAAATCTCGACACCACCAACAGTCCCGCTGGTGTACAACGTGTCGGCGCGCTTGGCGATCTGATGCGTAGTCGTGATTTTGTTATCGATTTCCCGCGTATTTTTGTGCTCGATGCTGGTGGCGTGACAGGCACGCACGAATTCCTATTCCCTTCGCGCTTGCCAGAGCGTTCGCAATCCTCTATTTCGCTGGCGCATGCTAAGGATTGGATGTCCGCCATGACTATCAAATTGGATGAGCAGCATGGATTGCGTCGATTGCGGCGTGGCGTTGCGCGCGATGGCATGGATGAGGTAAGCTTGCGTGTGTACTTTTTCTTGAAATGTTAACTAAACTTTTATATTTCTCTTTTTTCAGAACTTGCTAACCGTATGCGCGGAGGCAGTGAAGAAGCGTCGCTCACGCTCGGCGGATGGTCGCTATTCGAGTAGTCATCAAGCGCGTCAGCAGGCCATGCAGCTGCAGAATGCCCAGGAGGGCCGCGATTCTGATGAGGATGTGCCGCGCGCGGGAGCAACCATATGCGGGAATACGCTGCGTCCCAATTCCAACATTCTGGATTTAACTGATGCTGTTTATGCGCAATCGCGTCTGCGTCAACAACGGGATAACAACTTAGCCCTTCCCGGACGCCATGATACCGTACTGCTGCATACGCGTCGCCGTTCGATAAGACGTAGCAGTGAAGCGGATATACAGTTGCATGAGTTGCCTTATCGTTCACCGGTGACCAGTCAAGGCGATAGTGTAGCGGTTAGTCGTGAATCGTTGCCGCCGCACGATGTGGCCATAACTATTCAAGTCAACGGTGAAGGCATCGAATTGGAATAGAGCTATAGACTGGTTATGCACGCTTTAGAGTAATTAAGGATAATAGATATTCATATAACAAATGTCAGCTAATTTCTGCTGCTAAAGTGTATGAAAAATGTGTTAATTTATGTAAATGCCGTTACTGTTTACATATGTATACATATACATAACATACATTTAGAAATAGTTGTGAAAATATGCGTGCCATGGATGCTTTGAATATCCACAAAAAGAGTAAAAAGCAACTGTAGATTTTAAATAAAACGTTGAACTACGAAAGGAATTTTGATAGCTGATCAACTTCAAAGAAGGTTCTCTACAGTTTTGTATTGTTGCAGTGGCTACTTAACCCTGCTTATCATAGAGTTCAGCTAAAGGTAGGCCCAGCAAACATGTTGTGTCGACGGGGTCGGACCAGCGAGAGAGAGAGGTGTTAGTTGAGTAGGATTGAGTGGGCGTAAGAAGAGGTGACTGGTGTCATGTTGGGAACCTTCACATGCCGGACATATAAGAGTGAAGCCCACTACCGTATCCAAACAGCAATTGAGACAGTTTCTTTTTCATTTTCGTTGTTGCGGCTTCTGCGGAATTTATTATAGGCGTTGCCTAGCCTTCTGATGTGGATGACAATCGGCTAATGACCAGTAATGGGCCGTTTTCATACGAATTTCCTCGCTTTGCTTCACTGTTTGCACTTTAGCAAAAAAGCGTGAAGCAAAGAAGCATACCTTCTGATTGCCAAAGCGCGCAAAATTTGATAGCTGTTCTTGGTTTTGCATCGTTTTGCTTTCCTCCCATTCTACTTATTTAGCAAGACTTGTATAAAATCATGTATGAAACTACTTATCTGTCAAAGCGAAGTTCTGAAGCAAAAGTTGTATGTAAACGGCGTCTAAGAACCGTTTTAGTTTTACAAAATTAGCTCTCGGTTTTCCTTAATGGCATTTTTATACCAGAACCTCATGCGTTAGGCGATACTGCGACCTAGCGCCTCCTACGAATCGATTTCTGGAGATTATGGCAACAATTTTCATTCTACCGATCCGGTCCCCGATTGAAACCAGTGTGGAATCCTCCCTGGCTAACCCATTCGCAGCCACGTTTCCGATAATATTATGATGACCTGCGACCCAAATCAAATCTACTTCGAACTGACTACTAATTCTATTCAAAAGTATTCTGCTCAGCTTGGACTTTGTTGTAGAGAAAGTGAAAGCCATTCTTGCCAGTCGCCTTTATCGTGGCGCATATTACGACACTTTAAAAGGCGACACCTTTCAGCGATTGAAAGTTCTTTTGCCTGCAAACTTCCTACAAAGTTAGGACGATGGATTGATCTTCTTACTGTCAGGGATTCAGAAAAAACGCCAAATTTCTTTTCCAGTGGGTTCTACATAGAAGAAGGGCTCTAAAGTGCATGTGGAATTATATTTTAGGTCGCGCGTAATCCTTGTCCTTGCGTATATTGGATGGGCATCAATAAACTACACTGCTCATTCCCAGTCGTTATTTTTTCCCGTCTACCCGTATACCCAGTGCTCTTAGAACCGTTTTCTCAAGCAAGTTTTAAAATTTATCTGTTACATCATTGACATAGGTGACTAGAGACGTTCCCTACTAAGTTTCCCCATGCACCTTTTCAATTCTCCATAAATCGTTGTGCGGCGAAATATCTCCACTAAGCAAGCGCTGATACACTCTTCGTCGCCAAGATCGTCTAATAAGGAAAGTTTCTATACAGATTTTTTATTCGGAAGTTTTTCTTCAAAATCGATCGTTTTTCAAAATCAGCCTAAAAAGAAACTTAAAGAAAAATAATGTACCTATTCAAATGAAGTGGGGTGTATGTGTATGCCGAGATTGGGACAGCTACACTAGAAAATGTAAAGAACGTAATTACGTAAACGCTGAAAATTGGCTAGACTGACAAAAACTACGGCCACTGTGATTATGGTGACACCTAGCGCTCAACTTTCAAACATGCCAAAAAATCAGCTCCGGTTCAGTGCTGACAAGTTAGCTACATATGTAGTGCCGCCAATTGGTTGCCATCTGAGGTTGTGCGCACAAATAGAGCGCGGCTGCGGCCCCTAGTGACTAATAGTGTAACTATAATATGTACTGGGCTCATCCAGGGTTCGGATGCCCACATACTTGCATGTATGAATGTATATACATACATACATACATGTATGCCCAGTCGGTCCGTGCAGAATGTGGTTCCGAAAATAATGTATTTTTTTATTAATGCATATCAATGGTCCTGTGCAATAACGACACAATTCCAAATTCAAAAAACAAAAAATGTTACTACTGTTAAGTGGCTCTTGTCTCTAATCCTTGTCTAATCCATTTCCATCGCTTACT
>NW_023458562.1:33408619-33531624 GCF_013731165.1 Rhagoletis pomonella
GATTCGACCGCAAAATCTGTAAAAGTAATAACTGGAAAGCATTGATTCCATCGAAAGTATTGGACTCAAGTGGGCTCTATCTATCTAAGTTACAAGTATTTAACCCTGGACGTGCTGCGTTAGTCGATTCGACTAACAAAAATCGTGTTTCGCTTCGTACCTCCCTTTGAAGTCATTTACCATTTTGTTTATTATATGTAACAGAGAAAATAATATCTATTTAATATTTTGTTTATTTGTTTGAAAAACTATAAAGAACTAAAGAACTGGTTTTTAACTGTTTGACATTTCAATTCAAAGTTGGTGTTAGTCGTTTCGACTAACAAGCCGCTGACAGGGCCAAAAGAGCGAAGCACTTCCAGGGTTAATGTCTAGCAACAGCGCAACAACCTATGTAGGTCCTGGAATCATTAGATGAGATAAAATAAAAAAGTAAAAAAAAAAATAAATAAAAATAAATAAATACAAAAAAGAAAAATAATAAAAATAATAAATATAAGGTTCTTTAAAAAATTAAAAACATATAGAAAAAATTTAAGAAAAATTAAAAACTAAATAAATTAAAAAATAAAACTAATATTAAAATGTTTTTAAAATGTGAAATTAAAAGTAAAAAAATTTAATTAATTTATAATAGAAATAAATTAAAAACAATGAAAATTAAATGAAATCAAAAAATTTAAAAATGAAATTAATAATTGAAAAAAAATATAAAAATAAAATATGTTAATAAGAATTCGAAGAAATAAAAAAAAAATCTTTTGTAAACAATAAAACAAAATAAAATTTAAGAAAGAAATAGAAACAAAAAAAGTAACAAAAAAATATCTAAATTTACAAAAAGTAAATTGATAAAAAAAAAATGTTTATACTTTTAAATGAGATAATAAATTATCTAACAATATCTATCTAATAGAGATCTAAGAATTAAAAGAAATATATTTAAATTAAGAAAAAAATTAAACTAGTTTCTAAAAAGTAGATGAAATTGCAAAAAAAACACTAAAACAATCATATCACAAAATATAATAAAAAAAGAAAATAAATTTGTGAAAAAATTTTTAGGAATTAATTAAAATTACAAAATATATAGATACTTTTAAAGCAATAAAAAAATAATTAAAACAAGATAAAAAAATAAATAAATTTCTAAAAATTAATCAAATTAGAACATTTTTTCTTCTAAAAATTGAAAGAAATGTAGCTACAAAAAGTTTCTAAAAAAATCCATTTTTTCTTTTTAAAGAAAAAAACACTAAAAATTACTATAAAATTATATTAAAAAGGAAAAAAAGATTTCCCGAATGGTACGCCAGAGATTTGCTCACTCGGCCGCTGATATTGTTAGAACAGCGCGAGCAAATTGGTATACAAGTGCTTTCTGTCAAAAGAACTTTTCACGATGAAAGTTTACAAGGCAACAAATTTTTGTAAGACTTTATTGCCAGAATAAATAAAAACTTTTAAACCAACTTGCCTACCGTCTTTCAATTGCCTTACAAAAGACTTGCAACTATCTTGGCCAGAATTGCCCTGTATCCTGTAATATGTATCAAGTCTTGGGAAGTTAATAAAGTAAAGTAGTAAATAAAGAGCTTTTGTCGGGATTTTGTTACGCGCATATTTTGGCCAAAAAGCCTAGTCATCGTGACAGCGTGAGTGTTTCATAAATAAGTCTTTCTCTCCTGGTCTACTCAAATTCATTATTCCATCCAGCTATTTATACAAAGAAAAGCAACAATATTTATTTATGTAGGTATCCAGAAACGACCTTCCCGCGCCTCAACTAAATAATTCATTAAATCATTTACTATTTGTGATCACTACCAATCAACTTCCGTATGTGGCACGCCAATATACGTAGCAATTTCAAATAAACACATCCAAGGTAGCAATAAATTCTCTCCATCAATTAAACATTTCGACACCATTTCGCGTGAATACAGAAATTCCCCAAAAAGAAGTATATTGAAAAAAATGCAAAAAATAAATGTGAGGAGGAGTAGCAAACTCATACATATTTAGGCAGATTGGCTGAGTGCCCCAAAACGTTGTCGAAGTCACCAATATATCCGCTTGATCTTCACCGCTTAGGACAGCTGGGCAGAACCAAAAATAATTATGAAATAAAACAAAAATCAGATACGCACAAAAGACATGGGCAGTGACGAAGGGAAAAAGCACAAAAAGCAATGCGCCGCTGTCGGTCGCAATGCGAAATCAGTTGTGGAGAATCAATGCAGGCGGCTGTCAGGCAAACAGGCAGCAAAGTTGTTGATGCTCAACCGATGTTTATAAACTTAAAGGCTGTAATCACATTAGCATCAGAGCCTTTAGTTATCACCTGTGATGCCGAATGTGGCAACGAACGAGTCCACATATGTATGTATGTGTGTATGTACATACAAATCCACAAATATGCAGGCAAAATGGTAAAAGAATTGTGGCATGAAGGTAAGAACGAGTATATTTAGAATTTACCCATATGAATGTATGTATGTATTCATGTATGTATGTACACTTATATGGAACGACAACAAAAAAGAATATCCTACGATCAGCGGCAGCACGTACGCGTGCGACTTGTGGCATATACGCGCGATACTCCATTGCCGCTGGGGCAGCCCTCAGAAACTGTTGGTTGTGCGCTTGCCCAAAAGTTTCAAGCTGCGCCTGCGCTATTTTGATTCATCTAAAAAGTGTTTACCTCTGGCTTCCACAAACTGGCTGCCACTATATTTTGCTGCACTGCTACGCTGCTACATGCGACTTCTTCTTCACTGCTCTGCTTCCGCACGCAGCTACTAACCAACGCAATTGTGTGTGTGCGTGTGTGCCAAAAACCTTTGGGGCGCGTCGATGTGCTGAAATAAATGGGCGTTTCACTTACTTGCCTCACGGTGAGGGAGCACCACTGGAAGAAGGGAAAAAACAATAAAAACAAACCTTGTGAATACATTTCAAAGGGAAGCAAGGAGTTTCGAAAATAAAAAATATCTTTTACAGACGTGTTGATGTCTATTAAGGCGAATAAATATTTTTCGTACAAATTGAGGCAGACATTCTTTTTGCTTTGGTCAAGTTCAGGGCGGCCGAGAGCTTGGTGGAGAGTGGTAAGCAGCAAGTTGGAAGTGTGCGGCTAGCAATCTACAATGCAAGCAGCTAACGAATTCCCTCTAAGTGTACTATGTAGATAGGCTCCTCCAAGCAGACCCGAAGTTCATTTGATCATTAATAATCATATTTGTCTTCTTGCCATTCAAATGCAAAGCAATTGAGCAGCGGATAGCATTTGGTGTAAGAATTGGCGCAAAGTTTGGTGGAGTTGTATGATTTTTTTTTTAGTGTAGGCACACAAGTGAATAGTCGGCTATGTGGTATCTAATGCGAATTCCGGAAAGTGTATGGATCTAAGAAGCCCTTTTTTGTTAAAGATTTGATGAAATTTGAAGTGGTAATTTTATTTAATAGTAGCAAATCCCCGCCTACTTAACTGCGCCTTCAAAGTATTTCACCCAGGCAAAAATTTTATTTTCGATTTATAAAAAATATTTTATTTTTTACGATTGTGGGTGTTAGTTAACACATTTTCAAAGGTATTTAATCCTGGAAATTTTATTTATAATCTTATAACTTAACTGAAATAGGTGGCAACCCGCTACAAAAATATTTTCGACAGTAAACGTTCTTAAACCTCTTTACTTTGATACCCATATTGTAATAGTTCATTTATTTTATCAACTTAATATGTAATTGAATAAAATTTGTTTAACAGGTGGCAACCCTTCTTAAAAATATCTATAGCAGTACACTTTCCCAAATCTCTTTAGTTTGATACCCATATTGCAATATTTGATTTATCTTATCAATAAAATCAAATTAAAATTTTAAAACAGGTGGCAACCTTCTACAAAAATCTTTTGGCTGTTAGCCTTCATAAACCTCTTTCTTCTGACAGGCATACTGCGATATTTACTTTGTCTTATCAATTTGCTTAAACTGCAATTTTCAAACAGGTGGTAACTCTCTAATTATTTTTGCATTCGTGAGAATCTCATTAAATTAAATGCAGTGGTTTTCGAATTATGCGCGTACAAACATACTACCGAAAGCCTTTTCGAATTTGACAAACATCAAATGCAAATCCGCTCTGAATTCGGCGCACTGCTCAGTGATGATTCCAACTGTATTTATACGGTTTGTGCAGGAGAATTACGCGCAAAGACCCGCCTGAGAGTTGTCAATGATTTGATATAGTTAAATATGTATTTATAGGGTAATTCATCTAAATGCGGAAATGCCTCGTAACTATGTAAACCTCGTAAACTTACTTAAGTTTGCATAGAAATGCGGTTTATTTATGAGGTTAACGCGGTTACGGGGAATTTACGCGTTTCCATGAATACCCATATTCATATATTCCTAAATTTGGTTTTGATGCACAAATTTAATAACATTTTTATAGAACCGTATTGCTCGAAGATTCAGCTTTTATAGTACTTTTCATTAATGTCAAATATCTATCACATTTTCGTTTTGACTCTTCTTAAAACCAAAAATAAAAGCAGATACAAGAAGCAATGATTTGTGGTTTGATCGCAACTAAAAATGTAAGTAGTAGTTTAACTTCATTTTATTATCAAATAACCATTTCGAGTAAATAAAAATCCACATTTGAATGCTATACACTACCCAACTGCTTATGATCCAAAAACACACTAAAGTTTTTTGCACCCAACGCAGCATTTACGCTAGTTAGAAGTGGTTGGCACAGAGCAAAACCCGTATTCAAATCACCACTTAAATGAAATAAAGAAGCATTTATGCAATTTCGCGCACACAAAGATGATGCTTTCATTTTCAAACGTGCAGCCGACAACGCAGTGTGAGGTAGATTGGACTGGATGATAGGACTGCAGCATTTTTGGCAGGCGAGCACGTACAAAGAAATGGCAAGAGGGAGAAATAAAAAATAAAATAAAATGGAAAAGAGAGGTCGGCGACTGAGTTGGAGGATATGGTAGATCGCATGGCAA
The DNA here is from genome assembly GCF_013731165.1 of Rhagoletis pomonella. Classification (NCBI taxonomy): domain Eukaryota; kingdom Metazoa; phylum Arthropoda; class Insecta; order Diptera; family Tephritidae; genus Rhagoletis; species Rhagoletis pomonella. The sequence continues at coordinate 33,413,656 of NW_023458562.1, forward strand.
AAAATTTCGTAGCTATAATGTGCAAGTAAAAGTAGTCACAACGAAAAAGTTGACTTTATAAGCAAAACAGAAACCTTGGCAAGCGCTTAGGGATTACAATTACTTTGGTCAACGCAGCTGAAAACGACAAGCGAACTATCTGGGCCACTGGCCAATAGTAAAAAGCAAATTCATACACAGCCTTTATTGAAGCTGCAAGGCAGTAAACGCAACACCCACCTTCCAAGCTATGCGAGTATTCTGCATACACAGCACGACGAGCTGCGAATCGCTGCCACCACCAGCAACGCCTGATTGTCTAGCATAGCGCATAGCGGCAATTGTGCAGCATAGTTGTGCGCTAATCGCGTCCAAAATCTACTACAAGCTGCCCTGCCTTACTTAGATTGCTATCGCGCACAAGGCAATAGTTTAAAAGGCTATAATGTCTAAATGCCGCTGCTACCCAACAATATCAATATCATCAAGTTCGCTGCTTAAGTCTTTTGTTTCACTGTTCGCGGGCATTCAGTATGTTCCTGAAAAGGCAAATCCTCAAGCTTAGGGTACTTCACTGCTTCTTATTCTTTTTTTTTTTATAGCTTATTTGGTGTAGAAGTATTTTATTATTTCTTCACTTTGTGGCTAAATGGATATGCCGACTGTGTGCACTGTGTGTGGATTGTGTACGGTGATGGAGTGCTGCGCAAATTGCCTTGGGCGACATGGCAGTCAGCACTCAATACTTCATCGATCGTTTTGCGATCGCTTGATCTTTTAGCTGATTCATTCAGTTGCTGCAGCTATAGATGCCCAGCTACAAACATACTTGCATGCATAGGTTTACACATATATATTAGGGTGGTGCGTAAAATATCCACATCAAAATTTTGTATGGGGTTGCCCTTTGTTTTGTAATATATTTATATGAGTACGTACTAAATAAAGGCAACCAGGAAAATTTCTAAATTGGAAAAAAATAATAGGGTTTGAAAAAATTTTAATAAAAAAAAAAAATAAAAAAATTAAAATAAAAAAAAATATTGACTTTGACCAGTTTTAACACAGCAAATCGATACTTATATAAATATAATATAAATTCATAAATTCGCTGAGTTATAACTGGTCAAAGTCAATATTTGTCGAATTTTTGCGATTCAAAAAGACATAAATTTTCCTAACCCCGGTAGTGACCTCTATAGTTTTTTTTTTTTAATTTCCGTAGATGCCATTATTTCGTACCTAGAACAAAATAGAAGTAGTGCCCCATGATGTTGATATTTTAGGGACCACCCTAATACACATGCATGTAGGATATGTATGTGTGTGAACTGAGGCATTATGCAAATTGTTGTTGTTTTTGTTTGCATGCCTACATATAAGTATTTACGGGTGTAAGCATGCATATTCATTGCCAATATTGTGTAGTAATAGACAATTCAATCACCATTCGGCGGTATAACTACAAAAGAATCACTATCGGCATTTCTATAAGTTCTATGTTGTTATTGAAAATAAAAAACAATTCAAATTGGAAGGAGCCACGGTAAAGAAAGCATTAAAACATTTTGAAGTTGCAGGCATTATTACAATTTAAGGAGTCATAAAATTTAAGAGTAGGCAGAAAGGAGCTTTTCATAAAATTATCTGTACTTAGATAAGTGTATGTGTGTATGTACATACATGTCTATTGTAAAAACCAAATTATGATATACGAAAGACCTGCAAAATGTAATGCAATCAACAGATTTTGAGGTCAAATATTAAATGCAAATAAAGAAAAGAAAACCTGCGGTCCATACAGTCATATCACTTGCCAAACGATAACCTCTTTCAATCTATAGAGAAGGCTTTAGAAAAGCGACTATCTTCACCGATAGCCAAGAGACTTTGGCAGCATTAGAATCCACTGAAGTGAAGTTAAGGAGCGTGCGATAACGCTGTACCACGCTGGCATCATCGGACCATCGCATTGTCGATCTTCCCGGACATAGCAATATTGTAGAAAATGGAAAAGATGCTGGTACACCTGGTACTTCTTGGGTCAAGTAATCGGTATGGTAAAGGTAAAGATGAATATAAGCAAATCCGATAAATAGTCAACTAAAAATGGAAAAAATGCATGCAATTCAAATTCTAGCATTTTTGTATCAAAAATGACATAAAACAATATATATTATATTAATTTCATATTTCTTTTACACTTATTTAATAAATCTGATTTGCCCTACTAACTTCTTGAAACAATGCTCTGAATATCCTTAGTTTTAACCACCATAGGTTTTAATACACTGAGAAAAAATAAATAAATCTTATCCTGTTTATTACAAGCTAAAAAACATATGAATTGGCGACGAACGACCTTTGGTTTATTATTTTAAACAGACTTATTTTTGGTGATTTTTTCATTTGATTTTTCGAGCTCGTTCTGCACTTCACAGATGCTTTTTCGAAATAAAAAAAAAACAGAAAAAAAATTAAAATTAAAAATATGTGTTCTGTCCTATAGCATTCGAACACGAACCCTCCTGAAAGTTAACAAATAGTAGCGAGCATCTCTGCGCCCTAAGCTACAGCCATAACATGTGAGTGTGTTTTCAAATAGTCACTTTGAATTGAGGCCAAAACACGCGATTGGTGCATTTGTACGAAATTTATACATTTTGATGTTTACAGAGTGGTCTTGTGCGGAATTTTTTTTTATTGAGCTGAACTCATTCTCAATAAAAATTTCTTGTCAACACCACTCTGCGCTCGATCAAACAAACTTTTGACAATTACAGACTGGTGTTGTTTGGATCCTTTTAATTGAGCTGAACTGATTCTTGGTAAAAATTTCTAGACAATATCACTCAGTAACCGATCAAACAAACTTATGTACAGTCAGTCAATAAAGTTTAGGTACAGCAAATTTTTTGAAATATTTTATTTTTCGCTAATTTTTTATAAAAACCCCAAGAAACCTAATTCCGAACCTTACGCAAACTAAAGAAAATTCTGCAAATTTCCATCCAAATATTGCACTTTTTATTTACACTCTTTAGAAAAAAGTTGAGTACGCAGTTTTTTAGCCCATTACATTTTAGTATAACAAAGTGCAAGTTTGAGGTAGCTAGGACTTACCATTGATTTTTAGCAATTTTTTTGTTGAAGATCAATACTCAACTTTTTTCAAGAGAGCGTAAATAAAAAGTGCAATATTTGAATGAAATTTTGCAGAATTATCTTTAATTTTGCACAGGGTTAAGAACTATGTTTTTTATAAATTAGCGAAAAATAAATTATTCAAAAAATAGTTGCCCGTATTGTAAAAAATTCGCTGAACCTAAATTTTATTGACTGACTATATGTTTAAAAATATACCTTTGCTGTTCAAAAATTTTAAATCGCTAACATGGAAAAGCCAAAAATGACTGTTTGAAAAAATCATGCTACTTTTTTGTTAGTGTAGCTTCGCAACAATCGAGGCTGCTCTTTGAATTGCCGTTCTTTTCAGCAGGCATATTGACGAGGTGCTAGCCGAGTGGACGTAGTCTAATGTAAGCAGTATAAACAGGACATTGAGGAGGCGAATAGTCTAGTAACTTATTAACTGGTAGTTTTCCTGGTTTCGGAAGCAGCACGAAAATTTACGTTTGCCTTAGGTATTATTCATACATTCGCATTCACACAAACACATAACGATCCTTTCTTCAGCTTCAGCTCCAATACACACTCACCTAACACAACGCATTGTACATTTGCTGCTTATGATTGGATTTTATTTCACACTACTAATAGACTTTGGGACCTTTTCGTTGTTTCGGCAATTCGTTACGATTGGGTGGTAAATACGCATCTTCTCGGCATTCGACACTGAACACGTTCGGCTAACGAATGATCCTTGCTACTGGACACGGACACATACATATGCAAGCACGGTTATGTGTGCATGCATTTGTTAATATTATATAATATTAAAAACAATAATCGACATATGTACAAACGAGTCCTTGCACAATCGGCTGCTGCACGCTCGTGCGCCTTTGTGGCATTTGTGTTGGTGTCTAAGGAATTATTGGACATAGAAGAAGAATTCGTTTTGTGATCTACACCAATTTTATGTAACTAACACATAGACAAGTGCGCATACATATACTACGAGTGTGCACATAAAATATTTTTTATGCAACTATGGGTATTTGGTTTTTTTTTTCTTCACTTTTAATTGTTTGCTCATGCTACACGAGCCGCTTAGTATGTCTTTACGATGGAACGCCACTGATCATTTGCTATTTGCTATTCGAAAATTTGTATTATTGGCATTGTGGCCAACTGGCAGCTGCTTACCGCTTGTTGCTGATCGATTTGTTGCGGTAGCAACATGCAACAATTGCACATGACTGCACATATGCAGTAAATATCTAATGGCTATTCTAATGGCATTGCCAGTTAGTGCATTTCGTTTGTTTAGTATTACACACCCGTCAGAAATTTTAAGGTTACATTTGTCTAACAAACGATTTTACATACTACATAGGTCTAAGCCATGTGCCAGGCGTTCTTTTGTTTTGCGAAGCCCACTTACAAATGCTCATATGTACATACATTTTTATTTTATTATATTGCCTATGCATCTGCATCTATAATACGTATGTATGTACATTGGTATGCAATGTTATTGGCGTGCAGTTTTATTTCGTTATGGGTTTTAAGCGCAATCAATGTCATTTAGTAGCATCAATGTGACATGCGATAATGCCCATGGCCTGATGAATGTGTGATATATGTATGTATATCCATACATAGTTTTGACTGATGGGCAGACCTACTTATTAGACATTGGTGTCATTCATCAGAAGTTGTTCTACTTAATTTACTTGCAGGAAAATGTCGCTACCTACGGAAAGTTCTCCATCTAAAACGTTACTCAGCACGAACGATTAATAAAATAAAAATATGTAGATATAAGGAGCCTGCAAGAGAGGGGGCTATCGCCGAAAGTAGTTCCTTGGCTTTATAAAACTATAATTAAGCCAATTTCATTATACGGGGTATTCGTCTGGTGGAACGCACTAGACAAGGCCTTCGTCAAGCAGCTGGAAGAGGCACAACGAGCTGCCTTAATTGGGATCAGTGGTGCGCTGCGAACCACTCCTACTCTGGCGCTTAATGATATGTTAAATGCTGTGTTCATAGCTTTAGCAGGCAGAGCTGCCGCTGGGCGCTTTGAGTAAGGCCAAGTGGGGTGGGCTTTAGATTATCTCGAGCTACGGGCACGCCAGTATTCTAAAAAGTTTCGAGTTCCTAGTGACTCGAACAGACTCCTGCACGCCGCTTGTGTGTCCGAAGGGATCCTTCACCACCCATATTCTAGCGAGAGAGGACTGGGAGGGCTGTAGGACGTGAAATCGATTTCCTGGAAACATATTTACGGATGGATCGAAGCTGTATGCTAAGGTGGAAGGGTTTTCTACAAAGAACTCTCCATCAACTTGAAATTCAGGCTACCCGATTACTGTAGCGTTTTTTAAGCAGAGGTAGCCGCAATACAGGAAGCATCGGATTGGTTGCTTTCTAATGTAACACCTGCTAAAAAGGTGAATATCTATTTCTACAGCCAAGCAGCTATCTAGCTCTTGGCTCCTTATTGGTTCATTCGGGAATGGTGAAGGATTGCTTGACTTCCCTATCGATCTCCAGGGAGCTCTTGTGATTAAGCAAGCTACACCTCTCACTACTAGTGGGAGTACTAACTGGTCATAGCGTGATAGGTAGGCATGCATATTCTTAATTTTCTGATTGAATAGTGACATTTCGTCAATTAGAGTAGTAGACAAGGTTCACAGTTATGTGATATGATAAAAAAAACTTCTAAAATATTCAAGTTGGGGTCCCACTAAGGTCGACCAACTCAAGCGTTTGTACATAATTGCAAAAGCTGTTGCTTACGCCTCCGACTGCAATATTTACTACAATAAAATGTAGACAAGGAACGAAGACTATGCCTATCATCATAGTTTTTCATTTTCTTGAATTATAATTTTCAAACTGGTCGATTATTCAAGGACTTAGCTGGGTTTGTACCGCATACTTATTAGTTCAACTATTCGCTTCATTATTATGGTCCTTAAATATATAATAAAAAAATACATGAAAACCTGTGAAAGATCATGTCATCATCGACTTACAGCAAATAGTCAACTAAGAGAAAGGAAAAAGAAAATGAGTGAAAAAAGCTTCTTAATTTGCGTAAGTAATAATTGAAAAACTGAAATTGGAACTAAGTACTTGAAGACATTATTCTATTCCAATAACTATAAAAAATGACAAATCTAAGACCAATGCTATTATATTGCAACTGATTTTTCATCAACATAAAATCATATTTATGATTATTAGAAATAGTTAAGTTTATTGTTTTTTTGTTTCACTATAGCGTGGGTATATTCCTTGCAGTGCGATCACAAGACAAATTTTTCGTTATACTCCTCTTAAAAAAAAACAAATTACTCACTGAAAGGCAATTCCGTTTCATAAGCATAGCGCCAAGCGTAAAATGACCAATCAGAGTAAAAATCGAAGCAAAAAAGTAAAGGAAATCACCATTGCTGTTATGCGCTTTAAACTATGAAATCAATATGACTTTAAAAACAACAACACATTTGACACATTACACAAACCAACTCGCAAAAAAGTCACTTCTAATTAGGAAGTCAACGCAAATTTTCCACCTATTTAGCAAAATACTTATGAGAAAGAGGCGAGGTAAGCAACAACCAAAAAAAGGGAGTGGACTCCTTACTCAATACAAATATATGTAGTTACATTGACATAGGCATACATAGGAATATTAACCAACATTTATGCATACATATGTATGTCTATTTGTAAGCAATCGCATAGGCATAATTATTTAGCCAGTTTTTGGTGCGCATCTCCGTCTCTGGGAGTATTACATGGCGAGGTGGAGTTCAATGCCTTCTGATAACTAGGCACGCCTATTAGTGATGGTCACAAAAGTGATTTTTAGTTGTTGTTGTTGTTGTCAGGCAAAAGTAAATTAGTATCTCTTTCAGCGGTGCGCACTGATAGATAAACATATACTTATTTTTAAGAAGTAAAGATGTACGTGTATATGTGTAGTAAAAAAAAAGCCCCTAATAGTGAGTAAAGTTTTTAAGATAATACAGCTGGTACTTACTAAATACTCAATACCGATCTAATATTCTTGAGTCGACCTACATAACTGGCATTAAAGGCGCCTTCACTTTCCCGTTTGGGTAGCAGCTCTGCATAGGAACTCTGTTAGCATGAAAAATGAATCTACTAAAACCAAAAACCCAATAAAAAGACCGATTGAAGAGACGTCGAAGTTGACTGCCAAAGCTGAGTCTATCCTGGGGCACAACTCTTACTCGGCAAGGACGAAACTGTCTCCCACAAATTGAAATAGTGTGACCTACACTGCTGTTTTAGCGGAAGTGGGTGGTGGGATCGAAGGCGACTCTCACGTTAGTTTACGGCGGGGAGCGACTCTCGAGATAGGTCCAGGTGAGAAGCCGAAAGCGAACTCCCTTGATCTTAGTATACCAAGGGAAGTCGACAGAAATCCACCGAATGCGGCGATAGGTAAGGCACAAGCGAATTCTGGGAGCTTTTACTAGGCGTATTTGCTAGTACAGTAAAAGTCTTTCGTTTTGCCCAATGGGGGATTCGCCGAACGTGGGTAAGACTCACGCCTAAATTGTGCTATGTGACCACGAAAATATTGATATGCTACGGCGGCCAGCATACTGATCAGATTTCTGAGAGGCTTTTCCAAAACTAGAGCGAACCAAAAAAACACCGAACTCAGCATGGCACACGGCTCTAAAATTGTTTAGCGAAATCGCTAAGCAGACTAAGGGTAAGAACATAGTGGAGCGGCGACTAAAGAACATCGAGCAAAGCGTCGATTTCAAACGCATATGTTTCAATGGGAAAACGCATAGTGAAGAGCAAAGCGTACATACACGTTTGTAATTTAAGCTATGCTCGATGCTAGCTCTTCGCTTTGCTCGCCGCTCCACTATGTTTTGACCCTAACTCCATTGTCCTAGACATCGTGGATCGAAGTAGAGAGTACAACGCTAACCCCATAGAGGTGTGACAACGAATGGACGAATGTGTTGAAGGAAAAATCTTCCCTCTTGAAGGAAGGTTTGGCGGAGGAGTCTTCTTTCACGAGCCCTCCATCAACATCAAGTTTAGGTTTACAAATTTCTATAACGTTTTTCGGGTAGAAGTAGTTGCCAGTGCTCAATAATGTGACGTCATTAATGGGGAGTTTACATGACTCGCCCGTGTGAACGGTATTTCAACTAAACGCTTCCACTTAAGTTGGAGGCAGTCAACTTTTGATTCAACTAATCGCCTCTTGAATTGCCTGTGAAATTCCCTCTTGTAAAATGCTTGTACAACAGATAACCAGCTATTTTAAGTTCAGGTCAGGTAGTACCAAACCTTCCTATCAATTACACCGGAATAATTTTTCACTTAATGTTATATACATACATACATAGGTACCAGGCTATAATGGCATTGCCGCAAACTGCATAGCCGACGAGTTGGCGCGAAAAGGCAACCCTTGAAACGATATTACCAAAAAGGCAGAGGGTAGGAGCGTCACTCACAACCTACGGTTCGTTCTTGGAGAGATGAGCTTCAAGTCAGCCTAACGAGCCCTAGACAAAAACTAAGACATGAGCAGTCGTGAGATGCTTTTGGCCCAGGTAGATAGGATGGGCAAAGAAGCTCCTCACAGAGATATCTAATTTAGACGGGGTATTGAGGGTACACTGTCCTATCAGAACTTACAACCACAGTTGCCTGAAGATTGATGAGAAGTGGGAATTACCTCAACAATTTCCTATAAGGCTGTGCAGCGTTCCCAAGGCTAAGATTAAGTAACTTTGCTCTCACTTTATAACTAATTCTTAGGAATATTTGGAGATCGCTATTAGCCGCATACGTAATTTAATTTCACAGCGTGTCATCTCCCGAATGAGCGAGAACTCCAAAAGTTATTTCTCCATATGAAACGACTTACACCAATACCAAAATCCCCAATTGGTTTGCTCATCTCTAATAAAAAACACGGACAGTTAAGGACTAAAATCGATAAATTAAAATTTAGCAGTTGCTTCGGATGGCCGATTAGTTTGCTGGTCGTCCGATAGGTTTGTCGGTTAACTTGGCAGCGGCAATAAAAAGGCTTTCATTTTCGTTTTAATTTAGCTTTACAGCCCCATTCGGTCACACGCCTTGACACTCACGCTCGCTAGCAGCTAGCAAAGCAGACAACAACCAACCAACCGCCCAACCAAAGGCTCGAATCAGGCAACCAAGCCAGCAGCCATCCATCCAAACAACTAACCGAAACCTAAACCTTGGCATCTTTTATGGCCACTTATAGCAAAAAACTATTATTTAAATTTCATTTAGTATGAACTTGCGCTAACAAATAGTTGCATATGCAACAACCAAACAACCACCTCAACAACTGCCACAACTAATCTTGTTGCTGAAAGCCTATTCTTCACACTGCTTCAAAAAAAAAAAGAAACGAACATAAAATAAGCGACACAGTGACAACAACAAGAAAAAGTACAATATACGGAGAGGTAGAATAGCAACTGTAGCCATATGCTTAGGCAGCAGCATTGTCAACAACAACAAGTGAATATATGAGTTTGAAAAAAAATTGGCAACATTAGCAAATAGTAGGTACGAAAAAGTCAACGAACCAACTAAATTTTATGTAAACGAAAATGAAAAGCAGAAATTTCATTAATCGTATTGCCATTTTGTAATTATTGGCTATGAGTTGGTCAGCCAAAGCCTCAAGAACATACAGAACGAGTGCAGCCCCAAGAGCGCCATAATAATGACAAACACCAGCGGCAGCAGTAACTAAATGGCGTTGACAAAATTTCTGTCATCACATCATATTGGTTGGGCGGGAAAACGGACGTATGGATAGACAGCCAAATAGATGAGCCAGCAAGCGATCCAAACAGCCCGCCGCGCAAAAAGACAGACAAATAAGCAAATAGTCAGTCATCCTGCTGACGCGCTGACTACGATGACAAGCCCGAGACGTTGGGCGCAGTAGATAAGTACTTTGGTGTCAGCGCCCATGCGTCGAGTAGGCAAGCAAGCAAATAGCCAGAACATTAAAATTTTGCAGATGTAAAGGAATGAAAACAATTTTTTATTTATGTACCGGAACAAAATTGTAAATAATGAAGAATAGTTTTTTACGAGTGTGAGCGATAGAGATTTTTTTCTTCCTCACATGCGCATGCGCAAAAGTTGCACTACCACGCCGTTGTCGTCGGTGGCGGCAGCGCAATAAAGGCGCTTGAAAAGTCGATGGCAAGCAAAAGCTCATGGAGGTACTACGAAGTGGTGCTGAACCAGCAGAGTCAGCGTGTCTACGTCCAGTGAATAGGTGTTGAGCAATAAAGATCGTGTGAAGAAATTTACCGTATATAACTATGTGCATATATACACACATATGTATGTATAAAGCTTGTGAGTGGTTGACATATTTGAACTGAGAGAATATCTGTACCAAAATATTTAAGAGTAACATAAAAAAATCCAAGAAAACAGTTCTAAACTTTCAATTTCAATTTCACTTTCTTTGGTGTTTGTGGTAAGATATTTATTGCAATGTTTTGCAAAGTTCCAACGGTATTTAATGTATATACATATTTATTGCTGGTGTGGAAATTTATAATCGCTGTTACCAACAGTGATTTTTTGTTAAGATAAAAATATGGGCTACATATTTGGCTAGTAGTTATTTGGAAGTAGAGTTGAAGTGATTAAAGAAGGGACTATTAAATCATTTTAAATAGGTTCTGCTATCATCCTCATGGCTATATGTACAAGCTCTGAGACCAAAATTTACGTGACTACTAATCCTTCATTAGAAATCCCCGCATACGACATATGCATGTACATATTTATTGCCACACAGCAGCTGCGGGATTTTATCACAATAGGAAAGAAAAAGAATGCCATAAGTGGCCAGGGACCAATTATTGCTGATAGCACTATTTTCATACAATTTAATATATTTAAGCTAGTAATGGTGCGTTTGGAGCTCTCCCTAAGACTTTGTCTGGTTATCACTTTGCTGGCATTTGTACGATATATCGTATAGTTTTTTTTTTCAAATTTTGACGTTTTTTTATTTTTTTTCGGAATGTTGTGACATGTCGAAAAGTCTATCTTATATTCTAAAGATCTATTATCTTTTCAAATTAAAAGCTTTAAGAAATCAAAACCAAACAGTTTTTATATACATATTTGCATTTTTATCAGACCCTTTGATTAAACAATTCATCTTTACTGTAGTTGGTTTCAAACTTCGCTATTTACTATCTTATAGTGTCATATTAGCAGCCAAGAATGCCCAAAATTATAAAATTCAATATCCTTTCTTAACCTCTATTCAATTTTGTATAAAAGTTTTTGCTAAAAGAAATAAGCAGCTCTTCAAAAAAGTGTACGATATAACGTACAAATGCCACGAACTCATAAATCAATTTGGACTATATATCGTCTCCTTACTTCCCTCAAGATTGCAGAGGGTTGTACGGACGGAAGGCCCATTTTAGTTGCGTGTTCGTCAATGGGCCAATATCCCATAGCCTAAAAAAATTTTCACATGATATAATTCCAAATAATATCTTTAGTCGCTGGATCGCTACCTCGGAAATCAGCAGAGAAGGAGGATTCTGTTGACGCCATAGTCGAAAGGTGTTAGTCGACAAGCCAAAATAAGGTGAGAAGACGAGGGAGGGGGCGATATTATTATTCCTCACCATTCTAAGGCTGCATTTATATGAAAGCCAGAATAGATGACAATCGAATTTCCAACATCCAACATGCCTTTAGCCAAGGGCGAATCTACAGAAACGGCATTGCACAGGGCGGTTGCTTAAATTGGAAAAGCCATGGACTAAGGAGAATATGCATTGGGGATATTCCTCGACACAAATAGCTGGCGCTTTCAATAACATTTCAGCTAATGCTATATTATGAAGGCCGGAAGTGGTATGGATTAAGGAACTGGATACATAAACTGCTACGTTGCGGTAGAATTGCGGACGAATGGGGATAAGCAACCTTGCATAAACAACTCAACGTAAGGATTCCACTATGTGGGATCCTATCTCCCCTTCTTTAGTCAAAGGAATTCGTAAGGTGTTTCAAAGCAAAGCGACAAAAATAACCGCCTACGCGGACGATATCGCAATTATCCTATGCGGAATGTGCCTTAATAAGATGAGCTCCTTGTTGAATCAGGCACTATCCTAATTTAAAACCAGTATTTTTCTTAGAGTCCTCGTGGTGTATACAGCAATGAGCGAAAGTTGGTCAAAAACAAAGTGGATGCACAGTATCCAGGGTCATGCTTAAGTCACATGATCTGAAATTGCTCGTAACAAAACTTATACTTAAACTATCAAGGATCGACTGTAGACTTGTTAGCTAACAGGGTACAGGCCGAGCCTTTTTCAAATACGCTGCTAATCCTGCCGTCAACGCCGGATGAAATGAGCGCTTCAACGGCTGCCCTAGGCGGGCTAAAATCATGGACTAAAATATATCAGCTGCATCACGAATGTCTATTGATACCTCAGAAGTGAAATAAGCCACTTTGGTGGAATAACGAAGTAATTACTTTTGGTTTTGAGACACTTAGGTAACTCCAACTCAGTTTCATAAAAATTTTATAAATTGCAATTTGAAAGTCATCCGTCATATGGGATCTGCCATTTTGAATTTTCAAAACCTGACTTCAGATCCTTAATTTTCTACACCAAAAACCTCGGGCCCGGCGAGTAAATATGTGCCTGGATAGGACGATATTAGGTTTCCGGGCACCTCAGAAGTCTGTGAACATTTCGCAAATACAGTTTCTGTGGGAGAAGACACACCACGTATTTTCTAATGTCTATTTTGGATCTGTAAAAATCGGGACACCAGTGTAGGCAGTCTATAGATAGATACCCGCAGAAAACAGTTTCTGAAAGAAGGCACGGCAGTTGCTTTACATTATCGATGTTACCGTCAGAGTAAAATTTCGTGATCTGATAATTGCAAGTTGTATATGTATTCCACCCCGACTCTGTGCAGAATGAAGGCATGGCGCCTATCAGCCTTTTGGACACCCTTTACCTTTTAGTTGCGGCGATTTTCACGTATATACCTATAAGTGATAGGTATGTCCAGAAATGGTTCCAACTTCGCTTAGGAGCAGAAAACGCATTTCCATAAAATAAAATTTTATAATTTGAAAAATATCTCAATTTTTTTTTTGCCTATTTTAAGGAACTCCACTTCTTTTTTGTCGAGGTGTTGCCGAAAAATTAAGGCAATTACAAACCACAGTGTGTGGTGCAAACGCCCGCTGAGTTGTTCTAACTGCTAACGCATGACCAAACCAAGCTGACTTAGAGTATGAAAATAAACGAAGTTAAGTAGCTTTGAAAAAATTGTGTAGACCAACTATGCCATTGCACATAGCTGCAAAAAGTTAATCTACAAATCCAATAAAACCAACTAAATATTGCCAAACTGTAGCGCGCTGAGCCTTTTGTCTGCGCGAGGATCAGACAAGATCAGTGCGAGTTGTCAGTAAAACTGCACAAATACCAATGTATTAACTAGGTGATAGCGTATGTGTGTGTAAGGGGTTTTTGCGTATTAGAGATTTTGTATATATTTTCGCAGAAATCAAAAAGTCAAATTTTTTTTGCAAACAAAAACACTAAACATGAAACACGAAACAAATATATGTACATATGTACTCGCACATACGCTACATGCAGAAACATAAAAGAAATTGTGTCAAAACGCATTGAAATTGAATTGAAGAAAACCTGGCTAATCTGCAAACTTCAAAGGATACACACTGGCAGGTTATGGACAAATCCTCGTGGCAACATGACTGGCTGCCAGTTTCATCATTCGTTTTTTTTTTGTTTTTTTTTCTTGTGTCGTTTTCGTTTTCATGTTGCTCATACTTGTTTCCCCTACGCGACTGTATTGTATTTTTCGCACCGTAGGCGTTAACTCGACTTACCAACGGCGTTTGCATGTAATCCAAATTAAATCGGATCGCTGTGAACGAACACGAGCAAGAAAGAACAGCAGAGAGCTGCAGTGGGAGCAAAAACAAAAAGAAAGAGCAGCAACAAGAAAGCCTAGTCAGCTGACAGTGTGAGGAGTTGTCAGCATTTTCGCACATATGACTTGCCTTAAGCAGCGCACGCCACTTGAGGCCAACTTTTGCAACAAACAACGCCGGTGATGATGAGTTCATTTTGGCCAGCAATTGTGGCACGTTGCTCCCGTTGCGCCACCAAGTTAGTTCTGAGCGCTGCGTTGACTGGCCAAGAAGGCTACAAGCGCATGCGTAAGCAAGTGCCTTATAGTTACGGTGACCATCCGTTCTGTTTTTTGCAGGACCGTACTGTTTTTCAAAGCTCGGTCCTGCGTAGTTTTCCAAACCTAAAAAACCTGAAAATGTACTGCTTTTTCCAAGTGTCCTGCATTTGTCCCGCATTTTATCCTTTATTTTAAAATTATCGGACAATGGATGGACTTTTTCAAAAAAGTGTTTCTTGGTAGCTTTTCTTCAATATCTCACGAAAAAATCTCCCAATCAACGTAAGCGACTTACATCTCGAAGGGTATTGATGTGCCTGTTACCAAAATATATAACTTGTGGCGACTTCAATGAAAATTATTAGTGCTACAGGCGACCATTTGCATTTTGTCGTCAAAGTCGAAAAAGGTGAGATTTTCAATCAAATACGCAGTTTTATTTGAATATTTTTCATTAGTTTAAAAACTCTATAAAGAAGATATATCATTACCGTAAATTTTGAGCCAAAGATAATGAAAATCGGATTAGAAATGTAAATGCAATGAAGTGCAATCTGCACAAATTATATATCTTTGTAAAGGGCACATAAATACCTTTGTAACTCGTCGTTTACGTCGATTCATGACGTCGATTTTTTGACAAATAACTGCGAAAAGTACAAAAAACAAAAAAAAGGGTATTGTTTTCGTTTTGAACGACTCAAAATTTGCCTATAAAATAATCTTTTAAAGATTTTCACTTTTCGTGTAAGCTATTGTAATTATAATATGTTTTACTATACTTTTATAAATATTCATGTAAAAAAAGATTAATATCGATGAAGAAAACGTGATTCGTTTTTAAAGTTTAAAATGTATTAAGAATTTAGAATCATAAATACTCTTTTGATATTTTTATACTACGTATATATAGGTAGGCATATTTTTGAAAAATTGTCCTTCATTTTGAATCCATATTTATGGTCACCGTACTTATAGTGCATTTTGTGGTTGTTGTTGTTGTTGCTGTTGTGCTGCTGTGCAGCTAATCCACTTGTCGCCGTTTGATGCCAAAGTGTTCTCTCGCTCGCTTTTGTGCGTAATCGGCTTGTTGCATGATCACAATGTGCGCCACTTTGTTGTTACATAAGCTACGTACACTTCTTGTCACTTGCGCGTGTACTCTGTTCTACATACTCATATGTACATATGTAAGTATGTACATTCATACTCTAGTAGTAGTGTTTCAACTTGATGGTTGAGTAAATAAATACATAAATTATTATTTTGGTGTGTAATTTTGCAACAAAATTGAGCAACGCCCACTTGTTTCTGATGCAACTGCATACAAAAGAACGAATTTAGCCGATTTGCAACTTGTCCGGACATACCCATAAGTTGTTGCTTCCTTGCTGTGTTGATCGCATCTGAACTGATCTCATTTCAACTGTTCACTAATCTTTGACATTTTCAGTTGTTGATCGGTCGGTGGGGGTCTTGAGTGATTTTTGTCGGATTATTTTTGTGTTTAGGCTTGTGTTATGTGTTGTTGTTTTAGCTTTGCCTTTATTCCAGCGCGATGATTTCTTCTGTAGTTTACTGACTTCGCTTGGGTCGGTTTCAGAGCACAGCAAGTTTGCAACCATACTTTGGGCAAAAGGATTAAAGAATTATTAAAAATATTTTGGATCTTGTTGATTTTTGTGACAATTTGTGAATTAACTTTCAGATTTTTCACACCTTAGGCAGCATGGCGCTGTAATTTCCTAAGCAATTTTGACTGAGTTTAATAAAGCACGCCAATCGTATCTCTTCTGTGCAAACTGAGGCCAGTAGAAAGTGCCGAACTATGCCAAGTCCTTCACTGCCTGGCCTTGTCAACTCAGAGGAGGCTCTGTCACGTGAAAGGATTTTTTTCAATGTGCCCACTCAATCCGAAGTAGCACTTGTTACTGACATTATTATCGATGTTATTACTGGGCAGTCTTTCATATGTATGCATGTACATTAGGGCGGGTCAATTTGTAAGAGATATTTTTTCGACTATGCGCGTATAGCATAGAATGATTCTACGTGTAATTCTAAGCAAATTTGCCAAAGAAACCATGGGTCTAAAATGACTTTGGAGTTTGCCAAATTTCGAAATAGGTTTCTTAGTTTTTTGCTGCAGCGTCATAAAGAAGTACTAAAATTTTGTATAAAATCATGCAATAAGGGATTTTTTTTCTTGAAACTTCCACCAGACGACGCAACAGTGAAAATTTTCACATGTGCTTCGAAACCCATTTTCGCAATTTGAGTTTAGAAATAGAAATAAAGTTTAGTTTTTTCAGAAAATTTGTTTAGAGTTACATGTAGAATCCTCCTAAGCTAACGCGTAAAAAAAAATAAAAATTGGCCCGCCCTAATATACATACATAAGTATATACAATTTTTATTAAACTGAAATGAGAAGAACTTTAAGTATTCAGATTCTGGATTATTGGTAACCTCAGTTGTACGGCTACTATGTACTGACAAGACCGTCGTTTCAAAATGAAATAAACTGTTAACGGAAGATTCAAGGAGATAAAAAATGTGTCCATAGCTTACGGAGCTACCATTTATAATGACGATCCCGACAAACGCTTTAAGTACTATGTACCATTTAGAGGCATACACTTGGAGTGTCCGGTTCTTAATGAGGATGCGGTATCTCGCCGTAGGTAGGAGATTTTGGCACGCCTAGAGTAGACCCTTCTCCCTATTCTAGGTATTAGAAGACGACGAGGTACTACTCCCACACTCCTATGATCAGTCAGGACAATATAGAGACGGACAGGTTGCACTTCCTCTTTCGGAAGATCACGAGTAGGTTCTACTCCCGCTCCTTTACACTATTAATAATTATATCTGGTTGTGCAGAGCTACGCCCGCCAAGCGGAGAGGAACGGGTATGTTCTACTTCCGTCCTTTTAGTACGAACCAGTGTTGGAAAAGTAAGCACAATAGTGCCATTTTTGGCACTTTCATTCTCAGAGGCACTTTGGCACTTTAATTCTTAGAGGCACTTTTGGCACAATTCGTCCTGTTTTGGCACAATCATAAATTATAGAAATTTAGCTTAAAATGACAATATATAACCAAAAATCACATACCTCATTGTAGACTAAAAACTACAAAAACGAAAATTAAAAAGTAACTCTTGACGAAATGCTGAATTCAATTGTGAATACGCAGTACGAAAACTAAGTTTTCGCAACATCAACTTTTTAATTCAGAATTTTTAGAAAGATTCTAAGTTTGCAGTTTCATAGTCCATTAAGTGAAGGTTTCTGCACGTTAATTTTTGATACTTTTTTGGCTGATGGTGTCATACCTTTTCATCCATTTAAAAAAAATTCGAACACAATATGGAAGCAATGCAAATGATCGAAAACTTTCTGAATTTAAAGTTTGTTGTAGCGAAATCCTGCCGAATTATTTATAACTTGTTTACAAAGTTTGAAATGTCGGTTTGTGTACAGATGTATATGATGTTTGTGATATTATAAGTTAGACTTTTATATAAAATCAATAAAAAATTAATCAATGAAAAGAAAGGCGAAACTGGTCAAAATGTCTCAATTTTCTTTTCGGCGCTATTTTTGAATACTATTAGGCACATTTGGAAAATTTTAAATTCCATCCCTGGTGCGAACCCGGCCTACTGGATTAAAAACAATCGCGGAAAGAAATACTTTCACTAGATACTATATTCAAGGTAAAAAAATATATCAAAAAAAAGTGTGATATCCAAAGGAATCGTCAAAGCTAATAAAAAAAAAATCGCAGATACGGAAGCCATGTTTTGCTCATTTTTCAGCCATAATGGCTGTCAACGAACAACCCCTCAGCAAATCATTTCAATCGCTCCCCAAACAAAGTAAACTATAGGTAAGTGTGTGTATGTATGAGCGTGTGAGTACGTTGCATGACATGTATGTGCGTGTGAGTACGTTGCATGACATGTATGTATGTAAGTGCACTATACATATATGCAGGCAGGCACATTTTCACTTATAGTTTAGCCACACCAAGCGTTTATAACTTCCCAAAGCAAATATATCCACCCAGCAAATCAAAATAACCGTGACATCCCATTCAACCACGGCGCGCACACGAGCTGCCTGCCATCTGCTCACACACGTTCAATCGTCTGTCCGTATGTGCAATTGAATGCATTTATGGCTGTACATATGTATGTATGTATATATACGCATGTGTACGTCTATGGATGTCCGTCCATCAAGCCATCCATCTTTGACTTAAGCGGGCTGTACGGGTCGATTTTAAACAAGCTTGTGAGAAGAAGAGCGAACGTCGTTCGAACAGCCGTCGCGTCGGCCGGGCGACGCTTGCTACCCAGTTATAGCAATCAATTGCCGCTTGCAGCTGCAAACATTACTATAAAGTGTCAAAAAATTGTTTTATTTTCATTATAAGAATGAAATAATGAAAGCGACCAACTAACTCATCAAGCAGCCGTTCAGCTCGGCTGAGCGTGCAACCACCACCACGAACTGCCACCCAACCAACGAAACCAACGTGAGTGTACGCATTGTAAAAGATTTTCTTATTTTGTCAGCGATTCAACGATTTTTGCACGCTTCACGCTAATTTACGCGCTTATCAAAATGAACAACGCTCGAAAAGGCAAAAAGGTAGAAAAAAAAGGACGCCATTCAGCGTTGGTAGCTGAAGTAAAGAAATCCTGGCACAGCAGCAAATTATGTAGCAGGGTCAGGCATACATACATACATGCCATGCAGCAGCATCGAAAGAACACAGGAGTCGAGAAACAAGCTGCAGAGTTGAACTACATACATACATAAGTATCTATATACTCGTATGCAGTCGTAAAATTAACTGGCGAGTGTTAAGCGGGACAGCGCTAGGCGAGCGTTGATGTTGTATCCACCCCAGCAGCAGTTTTGGGCTGCCCTCAATCTAATCAACCATGTGATGTGCGTATGTTTGTGCATTAATATATATCACGGAGTTCTTCGGCGTGCGAGCAATCGATCGACTGACTGACTGCCTAACACTGATTTCCGCTTCCGCACTTACACACACGCACACTTACATACATATGGCAGATACATTGATGGCTTGCAGCATTTTTCATGGCTGCCATTTCATTTTATTCAATGTAAATGACATTTCTAAAATGCATTCGAAAGTATTTTCCGCGTTTATAGGCAACATTAATGGCAATAGATCGGGCATCTTTTTTTTATATTTATGTTTTTGTACACAACCGTGGAAATCTATTTTCATGTGGGTTCTCATGCTGCTGCTAAATTTTGCAAACATCACTTTAGCACACGCACAAATACATATTGATGTACTAGGACGGGTCAATTTTTTCGACCATGCGCGTATAGCATAGCAAGTTTCTATGTGTAATTCAAAGCAAATTTTTTTGAAGAAACCATAGGTCTAAAATCAATTCGGAGTTTGCTAAATTGCGAAAGTAGGTTTCGAAGAAAATGTGAAAAGTTTCATTGTTGCACCCTCTGGTGGAAGTTTTAAGAAGGAGTGAATAACAGAAATGGATTCCTCATACCAAAAAAAAAAACTCTTATGGCATGTTTTTATATAAAAGTTTAGCACTTGATTTTAGAACCATAGTTAAATTTGCTTAGAATTACACATAGAATCCATCTGGGCTATACGCGCGTAGTCGAAAAAATCTCCCATACAAATTGATCCACCCTATTATCTACATATGCACATTAATAATTTTATAAACAGTCAACTTTCTGACATTACTCAACACTTGGGATATTTTTCCCCTTCTTCTAGATTAGCGCTGCTGGGCGATTTTGGGCGTATCCAAAAAAGCACGTCAGTTTCCTCTTTTCCGCGCCAACCGACTCCAATTGAAAATTCCAAGTGAAGCCAAGTCCTTCTCCACCTGGTCTTTCCTTCCCAGAGGATTTCGTCCTCTTCTTCTGTAACCAGCATTGAATACTTGGAGTGTTGAATACTCGGAGCATTTTTGTCCATTCATACGACATGACCAAGCCAGCGTAGCCGCAGTTTTTTAATTCGCCGCATTATGTTCGTGTCGCTGCATCGTCTGCAGTATTCCCGGAAATCTTCCGCAGAATATTTCTTTCAAAAACTTCAAGAGCCAAGATCTGACTCATCAGGAGTTTTCATTGTCCATGCTTGTACGCCAAACACCCGCGTGGGCATGAAGAGTGTGTGATTTTTGAAAACTTGTTGACAAGAGTAATTCTCCGTTGGATTTCATTATTGTTGGTGTTAATGCTGGTTCCAAAATAGGCGAAGTCGTCTACTTTTTAAAACTTGTAACTCTCAACTGTGACATGGACTCCAAGACGCTTATACTCGGACTGTTTGTCTGATGACAGGAGATACTTCGTTTTGTCCTCATTTACCACCGAATCCATATGCTTTGCTTCTCTATCAAACTACGAGAAGGCAGAACAGACGTAGCCCTTGTATACACCAGTACGCAGTTGTACGCTCTTGAAAAGGATTGTGTCTGAGCGGTTCTTTTCTGTGCTTCTTATTATCATCTCCAACATCAGATTAGAGAATTCACACGAAAGAGAGTCACCTTGTCTGAAACCTCGTTTTGTATCAAACGGCTCGGAAAGATCCTTACCATTTCTGATGGCGCTAATGGTATTGCTCAACGTCATTTTACATAACCGCACTAGTTTCGCCTGGAAACCGAATTACAACATCGCGGCATATACATTTTCGCCAGTCTTTTCCATGATTTGGCGTATTGTCAATACCTTATTTATGGTGGATTTAGCAGATCTAAAGCCACAACGATAAGGTTAGACGGTGACGGTGGGCTTCAATCTTTCACACAATACGCTCGATAAGACCTTGTAACCTATACTAAGAAAGCTGATCCTTTGGTAGTTGGCGCATATGACGGGAACGCCTTTCGTGTGAATCGGGCAGAGCGCACTTAAATTTCCGTCGTCGAGCATTCGCTAATCTAAACATATTCTGCGTAAGAGCCGCGCCACCGTACTTGAATAGCTCAGTTGGCAGGCCATCAGCTCCAGCCGCGTTGTTGTTTTTCCAGCGCACTATTGCTATTCGTACCTCGTCATAGTCAGGTGGTGGAAGATCGACTCCGTCACCATCGACTAGGGGTTCAACTTTTCCACTTACCTCAGTACTGCTGCTATTCAACAGGGTGAAATTTAATTTAAGTACTTTCTTAAAGTCGGTAACTAGGCCAGGAGTTCGTACTGGTCTTGAAACCTTCCGTAAGTCTCTCGCCAACATTTAAATCCCTTTTAACTGAGCTAATTCGGCCTCTATCCTCTTACTACGCCAAATACGCCTCGCTTCCCTCTATATAACAATCCCACATAGCTCGCGTGGTTTGAAAAGAAAATAATATAATTGAGAATAATTTGAAAGCAGTTGCCACCCGTTTGTAAAGTTAAATTGAATGTATACAGGAGGTTAAATTAATTACTACAATATGGCTGTCAGTCAAAATGGCATTGAAGACCTTTTTTACCAAACTACATGTAAAAGCGTTGCCACCTGTTTAAAAAAATTAAGCACAACCTAAATTAAGGCAATTTAAAAATTGAAATATGTATCCCAATATGGGTGCCAGAAAGTTTTTGGTTTGAAAATATTTGGAAGCGGAATGCCACCTGTTTACAAAGTTTAATTCAAGCAATAGGTTTAATAAAGTATTTCAATATACACAGATAGCAATCGAAATTGCTTGGAAGATATTTATTTCCAAACTACATGTTGGAGAGTTGCCACCTAATTCGACTGTGGCTTCGACTGATCCTCTTTTAATTTAATTTTGCTGCCAATCCATCTCTTTCGCTGGGTTTTGAGATCAGCGCTTCGGGCAGAGATGTATTTTTTAACGGCTATTTATGTAGCTTTCCTGGCCCTCAACTTTAATTTGTCTCAAATTTTAAACACAGCATTATTTTGAGCCAAATTTGAACTTGTAGGTGCATTTTTTATGCTCCCTTTTCATTCTTCTTCAATTTCTAACATTGTTTAACGCCTTTTTTTAATTATTTACTAATGTATTCAACAATAAAATTCGATGAATTTTTATTAATACTAAATTGTTAGGTATTTTAACTTTTGAACATGACATTGTAGTCAATTTGAGACAAACAACATTTTTGCTGGTTTGAGAAGTTCTTGGTACTATTTTTCAATACTTTAAAAATCTTTACTTACAAGATTTTCCTAAGAAATATGTATATAGATAAATATGCTGCTACAATAATGGAGTAAACAAATGAAAACTCAGACAAAAACTCCAGCCGAACTAAGGCACAGTAATACTCACAGTACTTGCACTCTTTCTTATTCGCATCAACAATTTGATTTATTATTACTCTGTTACTTGGTACTTTTATTATTGTTAGAAGAAGAGGAAGAAAAATATTTTGCAATATAAAAATAAGTATAAATATAATGAGAAATGAAAAGAAAATTAAAATTAAACTATGCGCGAGTAAGGTGAAATAAAAAAAAAAAATATATAAAAAATAATCGAGCATTGAAATGGAATAAAATTACAATGTCAGCGGCGGGCAATTGTTGTGCGGCGAAGATCAAACGGCTCAACAAAGCGCGGCTTGTAAGTAGCGCGCACGCTCAAGCTTACTCACATACACATCCACATATACACACACACATATATACATGCAAACATTTAGCGTATACGCCAGGCAAAAAGACGCTGTTAAAAATGGCGAAGTGCGCTGTGAAAAAGAATCCAATTCAAAGCAACAATGTAAATTGGAATCATTTAGAAAGAGACGCACTCTGGCACTCCAGCTTAATGTCGAAGTGGTTGCGAAGAAGTTGCGCCAAATGCTGGACGAGCTGGCGCTAATACAATTGCGAAAAATTATGAACAAGCCATTGTTGTTTATGCGCATGCGCAAATCGTCAAGGTTGTGTTATGATAAATGAGGCAATCACAGAGGCAAAAAGTTGACGGTTGCGAAAAATTGGTTTTTGAGAAAGAAAATTTCGAAATGTGCCACTACAATGCTGAGTCACTTTAACTTAGAAATAAGAGTAGACAAATTTGCGAAAAAAAACTGTCAATAGAAAGAGTGCCGATTGTGTTTAAATTTAAAACACATAATGGGAGCTCGACGTGTACCTCAAGCAAGGGAAGAGCTCTAAGACCATATCGGGATCGTCGTTTGAATCATTAGGCATTTCAGTGGCCTGGATTTCTGTCAAATAGCTTACTCCAAGGAAGGATAGCATATTACAATTTTTGCATCATCCCCAGAATATCGTCTTGTCCTGGACTTTACAGCGGGAGCTCCGAAATCTTAAAAAGTGGTATTCCTTTAAGGGAAGTATGGAATAAGAGCAATCTTTAGAACCAGAACCTATTTATTTGTTCCCAGATGCATCAAAGTTTGGTGGAAGGGTAGTTGAAAACGTCTTCTGCGAGGAGCTCGCCATCAATGTTTTCCAAGCGGTAGCCGCCATAAAATAATCAGTTTATTGAATGCTAACGAATGTTATATCAGCCTGGTAAGGTTAGGTTAGGTTAATCTGGCCCTTAGAAATGACAGGTTGTATCAGCTAAGGATGGGAAAATACATTCCGAGAGACTACTAAAGTCCTTAGGCATTTGAAGGTATACACGAAAATTTTGGCGGAGTGCCTTGCATCTTTATCGCCGGCATAGGACTACTTCGCTATCAAATTCCCTTAAGTTTCAGACTGTAGTGTTATCGCAGGAATCTGTAGGGCCGCTGAATTGGCAAGACAGAACACTCTTGAAGAGTTAATGCAGAGTACGAAGAGCTTCATTGTCCACATTTGGCTAGCGGCTGAATAGATGGGCATATCGTCAGTTCAGAGAGCGCTGGATGAGAAATTTGGCATGCAATGTGGTCAAGTCCTCCTGAACATCGATGGATCGTAGGCTATTTATATTGCTCTTTACTTGTAGGAGTCTTAACTCGTCATTGTTCGATTGGAATGCATGCGATCTCGTGCTGTGACTTCTTCTTCTTATTTGACGCCGTAACCGCCTATGCGATTTTGCAAGCCAGTCACTGCTCTTCTATGCCTACTGACGCCAATTAAAAATGCCAAGTGAAGCCTAGTCCTTCTGCACGTGGTCTTTCCATCGCAGTGGGGGCCTTCGCTCTTCGTCTGCTACCACCAGCGAGTTCCAAGTTGAAGTCTTTCAGATCTGGACATGGCCAAGCCAGCGGAGCCGCCTTTTTTTAATTCACTGTACTGTGTCCATGTCGTTGTAAAGCTCATACAGCTCTCGCTCCATCGTCTGCGGTTTCATCCGTGGCTTTGCAGAAATTTACCTCGCAGGAAGTGGTTTTTACATGGAGGCTCCCATACCCAGCGCACAACTAGTACTGTAGCAGCCGCAGGGAACACGATTAGGTGGCGTCATATCAGAATCTGTTTCTTGGCTTTTTAGCTTACGTGACATGAGAGGTTGAACACCTTGTACCTCACTTCCTTTTTACTGCCGATCCGTCCCGGATTTTCACTTCTTTACAATTTACCGGAATACATGTAAATAAGTTTCAATAGGCAGCTTGAGCGAGTTCTCCGTAGACTCTGTGTATAAATCTTTGACACTACGGAGCATTTATGGGCAGGCGGAGCCCTTATCCTCGCCGAACTGGTCCCATAGTGCGATGGCCCTTCAGTAGCCTGCTGCGAAAATCCAGACATGATAGATACCAGAGCTGTGTAAGTGTGAAATCATTTTCAATTTTAAATCAAAAAATTTTTTCTATCCAGTTTTCATTACTTATTCTTCGCTTAGGATTGAGGTTTAAAATTTTTGAATTTTCCATTCTCTCAAAGCAGTTATGAATTCACACATCAACATATTCATAGCAAGATTGAAAAAACCAATGTCCAATCAAAAAAAGGTTTAACACTGAATGAGTATTTAAAAGGCTGCAATCTTTTATGTGTGTGCATTCTTTAACTCAGTACCAATCATTAGTTCAAAGACACCCTGGTAAATAACTTTTTGATAAAAAGGAAGATTTTTGACAATTGCTCAATTGTAAAAATTCAAACCGGCGTTACCCAATTTAAGTATTTTGGTAGAGGGGATTTTATATCATATGTTTGGGATTATATATAAAACAGTTGTATTAACATTTACGTTTTAAATATAATTCATGTTTTATCTTCAAAATGTTTAAAATTTACATTAAATTAGATAACTACTTCGCATAAGCTTTACATTTAGGTTGATAAAATTTTATTGAAAATATTTTAAAAATCTTAGTGTCTTTAATAAAAAAATAGCTCATAATAAAAATTGTATCGCCGTTCGGCGTCGGCGTAAGTTTGTAGGTCCCTCCCATTTGTGTGACAGCAAAGGCGCACGCTACAAATCGGAGGAGAAGCTCGGCCAAAACTTATCAAAAGTGGCAAGGCCAAAATATGATTATTATAAATAAATTTAGTTTCAAACAGGTCGCAACCCTCTTCAAACACCTCAAAAGTATTCCCAATATTATTTAGTTGTGAACCCGCATGAGTCCGAAATTACCATTTTTTACCAGAATTTCCAGATTTTACCGGAAATCGTACTTGGTTTTCTGGCAACTGAGAGGACAAATAAGAGAGTACGTAAGGTCATCTCTTTGTCAGACGCTACCTGGTGGAAAATTCTGGTAAATCTGTCAAAAGATCCGATGTAGTGTGTTTGACAACCAAATTCTAAACAAAAGAGAAGTGCACTCTGCTAATGCATGTTGAAAAGTAAATAATTCCTTGCTTGAGTGGATGCTAATGAGTTTTGGTTAAATTACAAAACGCTTAAAAAGGTATTAGCCGTAATTTTACGTTTAAAAACTTTGAAACTTTAACACATTACCACCCTATACTCTATATGTGATTGACCATTGAACTAAATCGTTGTTTATTTGGGTAAGATTAAAATATATTTTACTATTCAATATTGGAGTTGGTGTGAAACAAAAATTAATAATTTATTGTTATGTATGGAAATGAGAACTACAATTCTGAGCTTATTGAGCATCTCTTAGTCAAACACAAAGGCAATTTTGCTTGATCAAGTTTCGAATCTAAGAAGAAAATGTTTTTAACAAACAAAAGGTTAATAATAAAATTTGAAGGATTTAAGATATTGCGTATGGTAGCACGAAACGTCACAATCTTCTTAATTGTCAGGCTGTTGATATGGCTACGAAAAAGTGACAATGGAAAAACATAGCTGAAGATTTCATACTTACAGTGGGATAAACTTCAAACCTCTAATATAAATTAGTTAAATTTAGTTATTATTTTTTTTATCAATTTTAAGTTTTCGTTGAACTTATCTATTAGGAGATCTCTTTGGAAAATTACCGTACATCCGATATCTATTGAAATTTTGACATCCTCACTTTTTGGAAAAAGAAGTTCAAGATACAAGTTTATGTGCAAAAAACAAATTAAACAATAAAAGTCTCCTTATATTTATGGAACTTACAATAGAAAAATTTTTATTTCATTACCCAGACTTTATGAATAGCCTACTCGATAAGTAATAGTAGAAATTCCGAATTAGTAAGTTCTGTCAAGACGTCATTCAAAAGTTTTGAAGAAAATCACTTTTATCTTTTGTGAAAATTTGGGACTATCTTATGCGAGTATTGTCGACAAAATGTTAGTCTATGAATGACTAAAAATTAACGAATAAATGGTTAATCGCGATTAATGATTAAAATTAATTAAGCGATCGCTGTGGTGTAGTGGTTAGAAGTGCGCACTATCATTCCGCAGGGTGAGCGTCCGAGCCCAGTTCCGGCCAACAAAAAAAAGAAAATGTTTTTTGTAATAGTGGTCGGCCCCCGGCAGGACATATTATTGCTAAATTACGAAACAAAAAATCTTTAATTGGCTCTACTGAAATATATGAAATTTTTAGTTGTGTCGATATGTAAGCGCCTTTCTATTATTATTAGTAATCATCAATACAATTTCAAATTACATAAACCCAGTCACAGCCCTTTTTTGTATTCGACGCTTCCAGAAGTCACATAATACATAAAATAAATAAAAGCTGTTTTGATTAATATTACATAAACTGGAAACTGTTAAAAATAAGTGCGCTTGTGTACAGAGATTTTAGAACCTATTTAGTTCCTAAAATGTCTGTTTGCTACACATAAAATAAAAATGCACATCAAATTGCTAAGAATGATGAAGGAAATCGATTCAGACATGCCTGTTTAACTGGCCGTGCGTGCTCAAAACAAACACATGTTAATTAAGGAGCTATTCAAGTATTATGTAACCACCAGTGGAAAGCGGGGGTCTTGGTTTCCTTATTTTTAATAACAACGGGCAACATTTCTTCAAATAAGTAAAACATTAATTACACACGCACAAATTTTGCCTGCAATTTCGATCACAATTGAACACTGCACTTCACTCTCGTTTCGAATTTTTGAAAGCGTTTTTTAAGCTATTTAGTGGTTTAACACTTCTTGTGGGCACTTGATATTGTAAAAAAAATATGCGCAATTCGATCCCTAACTACATTTTTTTGTAAAGAATGCCCGTTTGCTTTAAATTTGTAAAAATACAATTCTTTTTTTATTTTGTTTACGTCTGTCATTTGTTACAAATGAAGAAAAGTCCAAGAGTTGTCAAGTATAAATATCTTTATATCTATTTATTAAAATAATAATTTACAATAATAATTTATTTAATTAATACTTTATTAAAATACAAATTTGAAGTGCAAATACATTTGTAAAACTGTTTATCACAAAATGTTATTAATTGTTTGCAAGCATACTATAGTTTTCATGCATTTTGAGAATAAATAATCTAATATGTGTAATATATATCGTCGTTTAAAGTACAAAACCGCGTATCGTCATTCTTCAAAACCGTGTGACTGACATTGGCTGCCAAAAATTGGATTTGCTCACAAAAACTCTTGGCTCAATTCTTATCCATTCGTCCTGAAATATACTAGCCAGAATACATTTGCTTTATAAAAAAGATAACCATTTTGAAATATGGGTGACTTTACTCTCTAGAAAATAATTTATGCAATTACGCGGTTTTGCATTTTCTTGATACGCGGTTTTGTACTTTAAACGACGATATGTATAGCATGTACTTACGGCGGCCGCCGTAGCAGAGTGATTACATGTGCGTACTTCCACTCCATAGGACCATGGTTAAATACCTGGTCAGATCATAGCCCAAAATGGCAGTCGTCCTTCGGCACGCAATGGCAAACCTTCGAGTATATTTCTGCCTTGAAAACTCTTCTTATAAAATCAGAACTCATGCCTCAAGTTTGAGCAGAAGTTCGGCCAAACACTTAGAAAAATATTTTAGCACCAAATATTTATTTGTTTACTTATTTTAAGGGAGATGGCAATCTTCTGGTTTCACATTTTGAGTACAAAAATTTCAACCCTGATACAACAAATAGTATTAGTACTGAATGATAATGACAGATTGCATTCCCATAAACGTCCAATCATACATGATTGAGTTTTTTTTTTGCATTCACATTCTCTATGTGAATGGGTGTCAACCATTCCATAACACACCATGATTCAATTATTAAAGGTTTTGTAAGTAGCTTTTTTCTAAAATTTGGCACTCCCACCCACAGGGATGGTTTTTGGAAGCAGAAGAAAAAGGGGAAGAATTGAATCACACTTCCTAAACTGGGAGCTAAATTCCATAAAAAGGTGTGGATAATAGTGAATGGTGGTATTTTAAAACAAAAACGAATTTGATTTAATTATTTAATTTAAACAAGCTTATTTACATCAAATATAAGCCCCGATTGTTATTAAAAATAAATATTTCTATGTTTATACCAAACTTGTAGTTTTGCGGAAAATATGCAATATTTGTTAAACAAAAAAAAAACGGCAAATAAAAAAAATTTTGAGCTTACGTTTCTTTCGCGGTAATGGCTCGATTGTTTCGAATATGGTTATTCGAATTCTTTGATGTCGCATTTTTAATGTTCTGGGGAGAATATTCAAAATTGGCTTACACAGCCGCAATTGGCGATTCGTGCCGGACGAGCTCAGGAAGAATAAAACTAACACGCAGCTACTGAACGACTGAGACAGGGAACGTAATCTACATCGTCAAATGAGAAGTGCCGTAAGTGTGCAATTACATCGCGGCATTGCCTAAACCGAGCTGTCATGTGTTACTATTGGGCCCATTAATGCGGGTTGCCAATATTATATTGCGTCAAAGTCTAATTCGGAGACACCAGGATTGTTTTGTGGAGGACAATACCTAAATACCTTCGTTTGCTCATTTACCAGAACGCGCGCTTTACTTTACAGGTACAGAGTCAAGAGGTCTCCACGAATATCGACAAATACATTTCGGCATCTAAGGGAATTTCGTCTCTTTAGCCTACATTGTATTTCTGTAGTCCAACGATTCTCACCCATTTTGTCTTGTTGGCGCCAGTGAATGAAGAACAAAAATTTCTCCAAATTTAAAAAGTAAAAATTTCACTACTAACAATTTAAAAATATTCTTAAAACTTGCAAAGAAATTTGGAAAAGAAACATCACTGTTTTTGTTTTTAGGAGTAGGGTGGGAGTGTCATTGATAAAATTAGAGCGAGAGAAAGTTTTTCTTACAAAACCTTTCATTATTGAATCATGATAACACACTACATATTTTGTGTTTACAATTTGTAACCAATCTCAAGAGTGGTTGTTAAATTTTTTAAATCAAACAATCACATTTTTGAAAAGAAAAAAATGAGAATGCACACTCAATTGATTCAATCATTACACAGCTCTGATAGATACTAATGCAGCAGTAATATAAGACAAATGACGCATTTACATGCTACTACAAAAAAAAAAATAAAATAAAAAAAAGAAGCTAACGCACGCACACAGAAATCTAAAAAAGAGCAAGAAACAAGAAACTAAGCTTAAATTGTTGCCACAGCATTCAACAACCAACCAATTGCAATACGAGCGTGTAAAACCGAGCAGAGCAATGCGATTATAAGCTACGGAGCGCTTACATATATGTATGTATGGTGCATATATATCCTATCAATATGTATGTGTAAAAATTGAACTCGAGTGGTCACACGGCGAATTAAACTGCAACAACAACAAACCTAATTAAATATTAAACCAATTGTTTAATACAACAATAAAAATGATAGCCACAATCATACAATTGCAGTTGCAGACATATACATACATACGTCCATACATATTAACGTTCGATCACTCAAGACGATACCGTACTTTGTAGCCACAAGTTAAAGCCACAGTCGGCGAGCACAAGTGCTCCAAACCAAGCGTAAAATGATCAAAGAATCTTCGCGCGCTATACTTACTCGTACATACATATCTAAATACAAGCTGCCACAAACGCCGCCAAACTAACCAATCAAGCGATCGAGTGAGCAACCAAGTGAACCTTGCAGCCGCAGGCCATAAGCCGTAGCAAGCTTGCGCGGTAAGAACGCGGCGCATCTCCCCCAACTGGTGAGTGGTGAGTACAAAGCGTTGCATCCATCTATCTATTTGTTGCTAGGCGCTGACGGCGCGGCACGTCATGGCATGACACTCAGACACCAGCTGGGGAAGCCTCGTCATTCCGATCGCCTGCTTGTGAACTCATCGCGTACGTTTGTTCGTTGCGCATGCGCGGCATCATCATCATCATCAGCAGCAGCAGCACCAACAGCGGCAACAGTATCAGCGTTGCTACAAATTTGCGGCCAGCCTACTAGTCTGCCTTGCAGCGCTTTTTATCGCCCTCTCGCCGCGCTGCTCGAATCAACGAGCTAGCTACCCAGTTGCTCGGTTACCCGGTTGCCCAACCAAGCATCTCATCAAATGTACTACCTCGTCATGCGGACCATTCCAACAAGCTGCCCGGCAGTTAGCCAGCGAGGCAGGGAGACAGCCAGTCAACCAGCCAACCTGTCTACGTGTGCAGTTTGCAAAATAACAATCAATTTGTGATCCCTGATCAAGCAATTTCATCATACATATTCAATATAATATAGTCGCAGTTGTAATCGTAATCGGAATCACAATAGCAATACATACATGCCAATACATGGCAATGCCAATAGCAACAGCAATGGCAATTTTAATGCCAATTCGCCTCAAGTGTCCGTCCAAACCAACTATTTGCTCGTTGTTTGTGTCCTGCATTAGTGCGCTGCTTATTCCATTTATACACGTATTTATTGGTAAATAATAAAGGAATACTAATAATAATAATACTTTTTTCCGCTCTCTTAGAATTGTTACCGCATTTGGCTGATTGGCTGTTGTATGTAGTTGTCCATGCATACACTGATCGGCATTCCATCGAATGCTTTGATGATGATTGGGGCCCGTCATGCAGTGATCTCCAGCTTTGGCGGCATGTCAGCGCACAGTTGTGCCGGTGAACGTATTATCGATAATTGCACGTGGACCAAGCAATTGCTGGCGTACGTTGATGACAGTTATTGTGGTCAGTTAGTTGGTCGTCAGTTGCCAGCATCTGTTGTGTGTATGTGAAATTCGTTCCGCTATGTTTTGTATTAGCTTGTAATAAAATTAACTTGTTATACGAGAAAATCCTAGTTAAATGTACCGAGTGGACAAGCGGAAAATTCTTGTGTTATAAAATTTAATGCGGGTTTTATTGATAGCATTGGTACGCAGTATTTAGTTCCTGGGAAGCTTCGTCAGAGAAAGAACTGTGGCAGCCGCTTATTGGGCCAGAAAATACTTATTGGGTGGTAAGATTGAATGAAATACATTTACAAGTCCTTCTCATGGAGGCAATTGGATGTCAAACCTGAGGGTTAGGTTAGTTTAGGTTGAAGTGACCGGTGCCGGTAAGCACAAAAGCACACTTAGGTCTTTACTTGGACGCGCTGTCATACTACAAGTGATCTAATTAACCCAGCAGTCACCTTATTCTTATGGCCTCTAAATCGCTCAGATCTCCAAAGGTTACAGCACACAGGAACCCGAGTGTACTCCTTTTGAATGCGGAACATTCGCAAAGTAAATTCCTTACTTATTCATTCACCACCTCGTCTATGCGGTTCCTGCAGAAGTCATTGAGCGATACTGCAGGTCTTTCTGCATGCCTCCCTAGGGTTATATGACTAGCACTAGCCATAGTCTAGGAGATTTATCCCTTGTGCCATAAATTTTCCCATGTTGCAAGTTTCTAGTTGCATCCTCCTTGCGCTTGCTTCTGAGAAGAAAAATTCTTGTATGTTGAGCTTGTTATTAGCGAGCGGCATGTTCTACCTTTTAAAAGGCCGTCATCTCATTAACTTATATACCGCTCTGCGCCGGCACTCATACCAAGTGAAAAGTGGACTACTCTGCCATCGCGTTACGTGATCTACGGCACCTCGGTATAGTTTCCGAGTTAAATGTGACATAAGTCAGGTATTTTAGAGCCGTCTGACTATCTGAGAAAATATAGATATTGCTGTAACCGATTGCTTCTATCCTTAAACATTCGGCAGCCTCCTCTATAGCAGGCGGTAATGATTCGGTTAGCGGAATGTCTTCTGTACTACTACTTGTTTCGAGTACACTCCTCTCTCCTCCAACCCTGTTTTCTATTTTCGAATAGTCAGTGTAGAACTCAATATAATCTGTCGTGTCCCAGATATTTCGCAGATTCACTGCTCGTGAGTTCGATGTTCGCCAGAGTTGGCGCCTTAATCGGACCTTGTACCCTCCAGCCAACAATAGCTGATCGACGCTCAGATCTGTCAGCGCCAATAGTAGGACCCTTGAGAAAGTTGTTCCATATTATATATATGAGAAAGGATTACGAAGGGAGGTCTCCCACATGAAGTTAACCGCCTTACGGACCGTCCGATAAGCCTTACTTCTTTCTCTCTAAAGGTTCTACAGAGGCTAGTGGTTTTTCTGATCCGGCAGAAAATTGGTATAAATAAGCATCTTATCTTTCAGCATGTCTATCCGAAGGCAGGTCTGTAGACACAGCTTTACATAGTTCGGATAGCTCTGGCCAACAAGAAATTCGAACAAGGGGTATTTCTAGATATATAGGGTGCCTTCAATAATATTCTCGCCGTGGTGACCCCTAGCGTCCTAACCTACCTGGGGTGGAATGCTCTCTTATAAAACTTGCCCGTCGCCTTTAAGGCGGCAGATCGGTATCGACCTCTAACCTTTACCTTTTGATATAGAAGTGCATCTAAATGCTCTTCTGGCTCTAAAAAAATATATTGGAAACAATGTCGCTTACGATTTTTTTGCAGTTAGGGCTCGATATATTCAGAAATTGGAGAGGTATCTATAACCAGAAACGCAAAAGGCAGCACTCCGAAAGGCGCTGTATGTAATCTTTCCCTATTCCTTTGAAATATGCCGGTGAATACCCTGCAGTTACGGTTGCAGGCACAGGTTACCAGTTTTCGTCTACGCTCTTGAACTTGCCCAAAGGCGCCCACGAAAACAATGAAATGGCCAAAGTGCAGAAGGACCTGTCCTGTTATGAACAATTGGCGAAAATCCTACAAACGCAAAAACGGTTGTAGTGCCAAATAAGAAGAAAAAATGACCTTGCTCTGACGGCAGTAGGAAATCATCTCCAACCTCTATGCGGCCTAGTTCAAGGCGATTTTCACAAAAACAGTCATGATTATATTTTCAAAGAAAACACAATAGCTTCTGTGATCGGTGTTACGCTAAGTCTTTTGTAGGAGTTAGATATCTGGGCGGTATTCTGTACCGAAAGATAACCTGGTATAGAAGACAGCATGGACGTGAATTGAATATACAAAGTGGTTATAAGTCACACTCTTCTCTGAGGTATCACAGTTCTGTGGCCATCCGTGAATAAATATACAATGAAAACCAGGCTAACAAAGGCTCAAAGTACTTTTTACATAATTTGTGCTATAAGGACGGACCCACTTCCTTTGATGCCTAATGCTTTCATCTATGGCGGCTGTGATCTCGTGATATTTTGCTACTGTAGCAAAGAATCGATTCTATAATTCGGAAAGTTTAGGCCTTTTCGGTGCCTGGGACACCTTCGACTACTGGTCGAATCTTTACTACCTTTTTGGACTTTTCAGCATTGAAATACCGAATTATGAGCTTCGCGCAAAACATCTTCTCTTGCGTCTTCGCGAGGCTCCCCTTATTCTCACTCCGATTGGCGAGATGACCACAAATTGCAGGTAATCACGCCGGCCACGGAGTCAAAAGACACTCTTGGTTAAACTTTTGTAGGAGGAACAGGGCGTACAATAGTATGTATGTTCGTCTTACATTATCTTTGCGAGTGCCCAGCACTGCCCGTAAAAGACACGAGGCACTGAGCAAATTCTTTATGCAAAATTTTACATGCAAATTTATCGACAAATCTAAGTGGTTTGAAGATATCATCGAATCGTGATATCATAGGTTCCAGAGAAAGTTACTCCAAATGGGGCTCACAGCGCCAACTGGATTCTGGATCAAAGTTCACGCAACGCTAGTATCAACCAACCAACCATAGCTTCTAGACAGCTAGGATTTCAAGACATGTAGCTTTTGGAGTTCTCGTACCCGGGAACTTTGATGCACTGTAATCGGCCTAACGACTGGCGAAAAAAGAGGGTCATCCACCAGAGTGAAGATACGCCGTAATCGCGTAAGAATGAGCAGCTTCCGAAATCGTCTGCTTTCCCAAGCACTACGTACGCGACTAAGCTTTATTAAGGACACCTTGACCCGGCCTTAAAAGCAGAAAGAAAATTAACTTGGGTAAGAATTTTCAATGAGATGCATATGGAAGGTAACTTATATTAAAAAACAAGTACAAGGTGGACAAACTGTCCTTCAAATTGTATTAATTTGGGCAAGAAATTAAGGTCAAGCACTCAGTAAATCTAAATTGAAAATTGAAATATGCGTAACTCCCTGATGTACAATCTACTATATATTTGAGGCAATGACATTGACAAAGAAAATATTAATATATTTACGCTTGCCAAAAAAAAACAGTGTCTATTAATGTGTGCGTACAAACGTGTGGCTTTAACAATTCTTTGCGCGCCTTGTGGCAGATTCGACGCACTTTGAATTTCCGCTGCTGCCAAACTAGCAGTGCTGTGCTCGTTCATCCGCTGCTGGGGCTGTTGCTGCTGCTGGCGCTGTTGCTGTTGCTGCTGCTGCTATTGCTGGTTCGTCACATGTGCCACGCTACAATTTAACGCTCTAAATTCGCGTTACGTAATGGAATTTAAAGCGTTCCTTATCAGATTGGTCGTGTTGTTTTATCAACGCTTCATTTTGTGCGTCGAAATGGGAGAATGAAAGGCGGCGACGTTCGAACAGTGTGCGTGTGGCAGCTGGATGTGTATGTGCAGGTTTTTCATGCCACAATCCCATTTGCGCTGTATTCATTCGAGTATTTGCTTGTATTTATCAAGTGCGTTGAGTGTATTTCCTGTTGCTTTTTTATATGAAAAAATTTCCAGTGAGTTTATATGCTTAATTAAGATTGTGTGATTGAGTGCTCATAAATATACGTATTTAAGTTTTTTATTGTTTTTTTTTTTTGTGTTTTAGATGCGCTGTTGCATAAATAATCGTAAAACTGGGCGTTTAAAATTATCGATTGTAATTATTTTGTTTCCTCCTAAATGCGTATAAATTTCCTTAATAAGGAGTGAAAGTGTATTTGAAAATATTGCGGTAATAAAAATCAATTTTATGCCATATTTAGCCAATTATGGAGAAGTTATCATTTGAAAAATAAATATATAATGTTTTGTTGTATGCAATATTTTATAGCTCATAGTTTTTGAAGGGCAATATGCTTTTTTATAGGCTTGATGGCTAATTATTTAATTTGACTCACATTCGATTTTCTGATTTTCTAAACTTTCGCTAATGCTGAATTACCGTCACTTTTTAGTTTTTTTTTTTAATAATTACAGCGTACGGCTTAGTGTAAATGCGAGGAAAACGAAACTGTTGCTTGTTGCCAAGAGAACGAAAATAACACTATTAAGACTCACTTCCATCAATTAAAAGACCCTCACATTATCCTCGAAGACGAAGAGTACCTGAGAACCAAAATTGAGCTGGAGGACAAACTGGAGACGAAAACAAAAACTTGCCTTGTGGATATATTTATACGTAAATGTATATACAAGTACAGTGACTGTAGTAATATCAGTCGAATGCGGGCAAACAATCATTTACACATGCAAATAAAAGAAAATACAATTTAAAAGATAGATCAATAAATCCGAAAAGTGGATCCCAACTTTTTTCTCCCAATAATGCTTAAACACCCAAACCGAAATGAGAACAAAAACTTCGGGAGAACGAAAGTGAGAATAAAATTGTCAAGAAACTTTCCCAAAGCGGAAAAAATGTTTCTCATAGCCGTGCAGTAGTTTGAAATATTTGAATATTACTATTAATCAAAAAAGAACTGAAAGATATTTATGCAAATTAAGTCAACGAAAGACTTAAAGCACGAACTTTTCTTGCATAGAAATTGAAGAATTGTTCAGCAATAGGACAGTGCACTCTAATGATAAACGATCTGCAAATTGAAATGATCCAGCTTTCCTCTGGCTCAGAATTAACAATCGTGCTTCTCACTGGAACGATTTTTCACCGCAACACGCAAATGCCCCTTTTATTTTTAACGTTAAGTTTTTAAAACTTTTGTTCTCTAGCAGAACGTTCCCCAGACTTTTTTTCTTGTTTATTCTTTTTTATGCTCATTAATACTTACATACGTTCTCTTTTCGTTATCATTGGAAACGTTCACGAAAGTTTTGTGAGAGTTTTATTTTCATCTGGTTCGTTATTAGAACGTTCCAGAGAGTTTTGTTCGCATTTTGTTCCTTACGGAAACGTTTGCGAACCTTCACATTTTCCTCTAGTTCAAACTTCTCTCAATACTTTTATTCCCGTTTGGTTCTTTTGAGGGAACATTCTTGACATTTCATTTTGCTCGTGTACAGAACTTAACCAAAGCCGGAACGCTTTCTCGGTCCCTACTATAAATATTTATGAATGTCTGACTTCGATTCATAACTACAAATAGCAGCTGTAGCATTTACCAGTTGTAAATAATTGCTGTTTTTCCTTTGAAATTTGTCACATAAATTCCAAAGTTTCATTGTAAGTTTCTTTCTATGCATTTCAAACTCAATTTCCAATTCAAAAAAATTATGCAATAAATTAAAACTTTATGGGTCTTTACAACCATTTGCGTAGTTTTTGTAAACTGATAATTTTATCAAGTGTGAACGTGCTTATGTCTATAAACAGCTTTTTTTCCTAGACAAAAAACAAATTGTAACAGAAAATTTAATAAGTTTTACTCAATCATATCGGTCATTTACTTAAAAAAATGGTAACAAAAAAACACGGTTACAAAAAAAAAAAAATGCAAGAACTTTTTAAGTGACCTAGGTCGTAGAGCTGGCTGAGCAATTGACAAAACTGTTTTCAAAATTTTTCTAACACCGTCAAATTCTTAACTTATGCTTAAACTAGTAATTTTTAGCAAAAAAAGACCGACTTAAAAAAAATAAAAAAATATATATATATATATTTCATGATCCAATGATCGAATATAAACCTTCTTCTCTAAACTACCGTTCCGATGCAGAATTAGCGAAATCGGTTAATGTAGTCCAAAGTTATGCGGTAACATACATAAAAAAATATTCCGATGAATTGACAACCTCCTCTTTGCAAATAATCTCGGTCTAGCGATTGCCAAATTTGTATAATTTTAAATTTTTTTATTTTATTTTATTTATATATTTTGTTTTACTTTCTTTTGTTTTATTTTATTTTACAATATTTATTTTATTATTAGTTAATTAAAATTTTTAAGTGTCTAATTTTATTATAAAGTCCACACCAACTAACCAAAAGCAACATAAAAAGTAAAAGTATATTAAGTGAAAATTCTTCTGACTCTAGGTCTCGAATCCACGACCTCGCGGCTCGTTAATCCGCATTACTGCCGTCTGTCAGAGTAAACTTTGCCGCCTGCCTATGCTATAAGATAGGTTAAGGTTTAGGACAAGTGCAAGAGTTCTTCTGCGTTGGGCATGGCTGAAATGACAGTCGATCTGCACTCGCTTCTTTTTATGTAAATTATTCTTTCATTTTTTTTCTTCCTTTATTGAGAATATTTGCAACCACGCTACCGCAAAATACATATACTTGAATACGTTTCTCGGATGTCGGTATATGTACGTATGTACATATCTCAACAATAAACTGCGGATTTTCCAACGGCACCCAACACTTCCAGCAAATTCCATTAAAGAAGACATTAATATATTTCGAAAGTGATAATATACTGGATAATTGTGAGTTACAATCGCACCAGAATTGCCATATGGGTGTAACCTAGCATTTTCACGCAACAAAAACTACCAGCACAGAAATTAAAATATCTTAAACGGCTGTCGTACACCAACTAAATAAATAACTAAAATATACATAAATACTAGTATCAACTTTCGGCATCTATCTAACTGAAGGATGCTGCTGACATGAAATCATACAAAAATTTCATCGTAGATATATCTGCAGTCCCTTTGGGACTGGTTTAGTTTGGGAGCAAAACCTAGCGTGTAGAGAGGTAGCAATTATGTGTTCACAGCAGGCGTCACACTTACCACCTATGAAGCGATGATCCCTACGCACAGATCACTGCAACAAGTCTTCGTATAATAAAAAAAAAAAGCAATAACAACACAGCACTGCTTGCCGCTTCAACGTTTACAACAGTGTGTGGCATTCACAAACATACCTACCCGTACATACTAGCAGTATTGTAATAAAATCATCAATTAGTTATCTGTAGTGTGGACAGGTCCTTTGCATCCTCATGCGGCGCGTGATAATAGAATGTCAACGGAATGGGTAGCTCACACAAAAAAAAAAATAGATGAAAAAATCGAAGAGCTGTACGTAATTGATCGCCTATAAGATTTCATTGTCTTTTCTGGTGTTGTTGTTGCTCTTCTATGTCTGTAGTTATGTACCTAGTTGCTAATATTCTACATACCGCCTGCGATCTTCCTTCTTCCTGTGGCGCATATATATGTATGTACATATGAACATATACGAGTACTTATGTACTTGTCGGTTTGTCACTTTGTCAATGCTGTAATATTTAGTTGCTGCACCCACACACATGCCCAGTAGCTGCTTGACTGCTATTCTTGTCAGATTTTTGCTATTACTTTTTTTGGTTTTTGGTCTTTGAGTAATCTTTGGCCACCAACTTTGATATTTTTATAGAAATTAAATTTATGTGGCAGTTCCATTGGCAAGCCCTTTTTTTCTTTTTAGAAAAAAGCCGTCGACAGCCTGCCAGTTGTTGATTTGCCACTTTTGCTGTTCGTGTGATTTATGCGTTTTTGATAGTTCCAACTTCCTTTTTCAGGCATTGAGTGAGTATGCGAAAATCTTTTTGACTTCTTGTCTGAGTTGTCTTTGCT
Source organism: Rhagoletis pomonella (assembly GCF_013731165.1). Classification (NCBI taxonomy): domain Eukaryota; kingdom Metazoa; phylum Arthropoda; class Insecta; order Diptera; family Tephritidae; genus Rhagoletis; species Rhagoletis pomonella. The sequence continues at coordinate 33,453,593 of NW_023458562.1, forward strand.
TCTGTTAGTTAGTTTTTGCCACTTTTGTGCAACGTGTGTGGCATGGGCTTTGTGGTTGAAGTATCGCATACAAGCGGTGAGTATTTCGGTAGCACTTTCTGGGACGGAGTAAATGATCGATCGAACGATCGATTGGCTGGCGTTACTTTTTTATTCCGTAGGTAAGAGAGTATAGGCCTATTACCGAAGAAGAACAATTAACTCTTTTTTTAAATCAATACTGTTCCTGGAAGCATGAGAAATAATCATTTTGTCAACCTTTGAAATGTGAGCAACGCAGTCCTAGACGCGAGAACCCTCCCGAGTGGAGTCTTGGCAGGGAGCTTTGGTAAAACCGCCACGACGTACTGTGTGTTTAAGGGTCCACTGCAGTCTGAAGCGTCCGTTTACCCCGAAGTGCTGTTCCAAGCGGTTGTCTATCTTGGTGCAACCGACTCGCTAAATAAGATTGTGCGCTGAGCTTGGGAACGTTCACGTCAAAAAAACTTCCGATGAAAATGGCATAAAAATTTGGAAAGGGGTCCCCTTCATTTGATGGACGACTACAACGAACGTTTAAACGACTGTAATTTATTTAAGGGCATATATGTGAAATAACCAGACCCTTAATGGGGCGAAAATGTCTCTGCCCAGATCGTTGTTTTGCCCGAGAAGACTAACTGTGTCGCGAACGATAAGCAACACGAACGATTCTTCTGCATACGACAACGTCTCTGATTGCGATTTTATTACTCTGTCGGTCGTCCTCGTCTTGTTTTTATCAATGATGCCGCCGGACTAATTTTTGAAACTTTCCTCTGCACACGAATCGATAGATGGGGTACGGCTAGAAACACTTGGGCAGAAGCGACGTCTACTACAGCTGCCATGTAAAGCAGCTCAAATTCGGTGACGGATGTGTTTTACGAGCACTATCATTCAATCCAAGTCCCAAAGGGACTGCAGATATATCTACGATGAAATTTTTGTATGTATATTTTAGAGCGCCTTTATGCAATCCTTATCCAAGCGAGATTCTTCAATACTTCGTTCATAGAAGGACACGACCTAATAAGATCACTTTTGATCGCGATATGCGCGACAATTGCGCGATACCGGGAAAAAGGAGGGAAGAGTGACGCTTTTTCAAGAGAAAGAAAAGAGAGCCAGAAAGGCATGAGTGCGAAGAGATTGAGATGCTGGCAGGCAGGAATGTGGCAGGAATGTGTGTGTGTGTGTGTGTGTGTGTAAAGCGGCTCAAATTCGGTGACGGATGTATTTTAGGAGTACTATCGTTCAACCCAGTGGACGAGCACCTTTATGCGATCCTTATACAAGCGAGATTCTTCAACTCTTCGTTCATAGAAGGACACCACCTATTAAGATCACTTTTAAGACAGCTGCGACCACTTCTACGAGCACTGCATCGACACGATATTGAAGTCATGTTTGGCGATTTCAATGTTAGGATGGGCAAAGAAGGAACTTTGGCTCCGCCGTAAAACAATCCAGCCTCCACGACTAAACTTCTGATTACAAAATGAGGCTGATTGACTACCCTGGATAGCATATCGTCGGCTGAGTGGAAAATCGCCCTCTCTCATCTGCCGGTTCGAGAATGGCCTATCTAAGCAAATGGTTCAAAAGAGCTCTATCTCAGCTGTCGATATACCTATTAAATTTATATTAAGAAAGGTCGTTTTCGAACCGGCAGCCAAGATAGGCCGCAGTTTAACGAAATTCTGAAACTGGGCGTTTTTTAACCATTTTCTGAGATAGGGCGATCTTCCACTCAGCAGCCGATACACGATTGAGAGAATACAAAGGTTGCGCCGATCTCGGACCGCTATTCCTCTCTTAACGAATTTGACAGAATCGTGGTTTGCATGACGTCACACTTGTGCAACTTGTTTACGTTTTCCTTGCAACATTTTTTCTTCTTCTTCCATTCTTGCTCACGTTTTGGCATTTCTCTCTCACAATTGCACCATTGTGACGTCACACAAACGTTATTCTCAAAAATCCTCTCTGATCGGCGCAATCTTGTATTCTATCATTCTTGCAGCCGATATATGAATTCATCAGGCTATAGGTTGTCCAAAGATCGAAACACGATGGAGAAACAATATCGATCATGAATTGTTTAACGGAAGCCGCGGTTTCAGTGTTTTGGATATACGTAAGAACGATCCCTGAACCAAACACCGAATCGGATCACTCAAGTGTGAAGCCAAAACACGCACATGTCTCTTTACAGAAAAAAGGAGGGAGGAGAGACGATTTTTCAAGAGAAAGAAAAGAAAGGCACCAAAATAAAAGGGAAAGAAAAGAGAGGAAAGAAAGTTGGTCGGGCGTTTTTAAGCAGCATTCGCTCTGATGAATATATGCCCGAAAACTGGAATCTCAGTGTACTTTGTCCAGTCCACAAGAAGGAAGATCCCACCGTTTGCGCCAACTGTCGCGGAATAACCCTTCTTAACGCGTGATGTTCGGTCGACAGTTAACCAACCGAAAGACTAAGCGAATGTGTTCTTATGAAAGCTTCCACACAAACCGGCAGCTAGGAGCCATTCGGCTGGCGTATTACACCCGGATAAATCTGGGCAAATCCGGTGCCGGGTAACGCCGCATATTTAAGCTGTTTCAAAAGCTTTCATAAACATTATACGAAAATGTACTTCATTTTGTATTTAAAGGACGTACATACATATATAGGTACATTAGAGTGGTCCAAGTTTTGTATGGAAAAAAAATGGCATCGTAAAAAACGAAGCACTCTCTCAGTTCTTTCCTTTTGGGATTTGTAACATCTATACTTCACTTTCAACTTTTAACGGCTCTTATTCGAGGACATCGGTCTTATGACGCGGATTGCGTGAAAGGCTAGAGTCACCGTCAGCGAACTTATGGGGAATAATCAATGTGGCTTAGAACTGTAAAACCCAATACAAACCCTAGCCTTTCAATACCACAGGGTTTCAGCTACTAAGATATTCATTTAGGGAAGGAATTCAGATTAAAGCTTTGCGTACCAAAAAAAGAAAGTTCGCCGTACATCTTCGAATCTGAAGGCAAGGCAATTTTGAAAAAACAAAATTTTTCCGTCATATCTTCGGCACTTACAGTCGGATCTTGAAGTATGATATATGGATGTTCTTGTCTCGAGGAAAAACATTTTTTGTGCCTAAGTACATTGACTTCAAATACCCCGTTATAGTACTTACATACATACGAGATCTCATTTCTTATCACTCTAACGTACCACCCTAATATCAGTAAATTAAAGCTCGCTAAAAATCTTTAAACTTTTGCTAAGGAAGTATTTCGCTTATTCCTGAAGAACTATTTTAAAAAGCGGATTGCCGAATTTAGTTGCTACTGAAAAATGTAAAGAGGGCCTTAGGTTCGGCAAATTTTTGTTCGTAAACTACCTTGCAAAAATATTTCGACTCAGTGGTGTATGGCGAACTTTTTTTTTCATTTAAGGGGTGCAGCCTAATGTACATCTGTGCTCGGATAAATATCAAAATAAATACAAATAGAAAAGAAATTCATTTATAAAGCCGACGAAAATTAAAAATTTCTCAGTTAAGTCCTTAAATAACTAATTAACCCAATTTTCAAAAGCCAGTGATCCGTAGCGAATATTAAGAAAAAATTACATTCATTAAACCAAAAAATATGACAACAGTATGACAAGTGTCATACTCACCATACATATTCACTGGCCGACTACTTGTGTGTTCCATGATTTTTGTCTTTTTTCGAAACAAATACCCTGGTATAGAACAAGCGATAAAAACGAGCAAAGAAAGACGCACACACCAAAATTTCGAATCGTCAAAGGCAGCTAAACAATAAAATAATGAACAACAATTGGCAATTGTTTAGGACACGTTTGCCAAGCATTTCTCGTTTCACAACAAACCGATCGAAATGTGGAGAGAGTGAGTGGGAACATGATTTGGCCCATATTGTTATAAAGGAAAAATACTGCTTTGTCAACAGATAGACAGGCCAACCCCCCTTTCAATTCGTAGACATATACTGCCTGAGCAAAGCGACCCAACTAACCAATACAAGACACTTCAATAAAAAGTTGGATAAATAGATAGTGTTGGTCGATAATATGAAAATAATTTTACAAAAATGCTATAGTTGCTGGTTAATTGTGTGTACTGAAATTTTTTTATATTTTATTTTTGTGAAAAGTTAACTGATGTACAACAATGGCCTAAATAGGTGCTTGTGCGTGTGAAGCCAATTACAATAAGCTAAATACTTAGGCAGCTCTCACTCTCTTTCTTGTATTGTATGTTGAGCAGGAGGCGGATGCGGAGAAAGATGCGCAAAAACAATATGACGACCACCAACGTGTATGGCGTTTGATCTTGCCGACTGGCGAGTAGAGAATACAGGAAAGAAATATTTGTAAGTATATTTTTTACTTATGTAGTTACATGTATTTGCGCACACAAATGTATGAGTTTCCATATTATTTAGATTGCCTTTTTGTGAGTAGGCGGTAATTGAAGTCGAAATAGAGCTGATTATCAGCGAATATCTGAGTTAGTACTTCCTTATTTCACACGACCTCTCGAACACGTACGACTAGTAGGACGCTGCAGACGGCACAAAACACTGCACTTCGGACAGCGACTGGATGTCTTCTGATGTCGCCAGAACATCACCTGCGACGCGACGAGGCGAAAATGCTCTCCATAAAGGAGTATAACACAATGCTCTGCAAGCAATTCCTAGTAGCAGGGAGCCACATACGTGGACACCCGAACAGACATTTGCTTGTTGTAGAGCCCTCACCAAGGCAAGTCAGAAGAAATCTATATGAACTGACGGACGAAGAAGCAACCTCTGGATCCGTCAGCTTACCGACAGGCCGCGAGCGGCACTCACAGGGAGTCAGTCTCGAGTTATGTAGACTTCAGACCTGTGAATGCCGTTCTGCGCACACAATCACCTGACATCGACGAGACATAGACGGTGTTTCATCTGCCTCGGGCGACTAGAACCACAATAGCCCAACTTCGCTCTGGCTACTGCAGCAGGTTAAACTCATACCTGGGCAGATTAGATGCAAATGTGCCAAATGAGTATCCGGCATGCGGAGAGACACTCCCCGACTCGAAACTTCTCTTCGTATGCCCGGAAAACACAACACAGCTAACGCGTTTGTCCCTGTGGACCGACCCCATTGGCCTAATACTGTTGCCAATTGAAGCGCAGGAGCTTACGCCGGCACATAGCCGAATGGATAGGCACTTTATCGAATAGTGGGGACGTCATTGAAACTCTGATCCTTATATAACAAAGTTGGAACTCATGAAAAAGTGCTGGAGTATTTTTAATAGAGTCTGCAATACGGGTGTCCGGTAGTCATCCGGTTTGCCGTATATCCGGCCCAAATTTACCATTACACCGGATACAGGATATTGAGAAACTTCCCTGGTATCCGGTCGGCCGCGCAGTTGCTCAAAATTACTTTAAGTTAAAGGATGTTTGGTAGGAAAGCGTTCCATTAGTAAAATGATTAAAATTGATACTCAAAATAAATGCATCAGCTATTTTTTTTTTGTTTAGATGCCTTTTGAGTGAAAACAATGACATCTTGGAATCGGTAGGTAAATATTAGCCAGCTTTGACAAAGGCTTGGCCTTGGGCTTTTTTATTGTAATAGTAGCTGTCATCGATATCAATGAGGTACAACCACATTTTTCGTTAAACGACCAGTACTCAAACATAGCGAACAGAGAAGTGGCAAATCGATGACGGCTAGTGGAAGCTTCTTTTAAAGCATACTGTAAAAACAGCTTTGGTTATGACTCAAATTAAATTTAATTTTTAGCTGAGTAGGATGGGCACGGTTTGGTCTTTAGTAATACATTTATTTTGGTGACAACGAGGCAATGGACTTGTTATCCGCTGCCAGATTTTCGGTCACGCAGCACGCCGGATATTCGGTATCCGCTATCCGACCAAAACGCTACCCGTTACATCTCTAGTCTGCAGTCAGCTCAAGATAGATCTAGTTTCGACCTCCGATTATCGCAACATACGCGGAAACGAGGCCGCTAAATTCAATCGAGGGTTGGGTTAGCCTATTTTGGTTTATACGGGGATTTCACAAAGAACATTAGTCGGCACTCACTCGTTGTACGAATAAAGTTAAGGCTTAGTATTACACTTTGCATCAAATGCATTTTTTTCGAGTTCTAACAATTTCCTAGTCATTTTCTTCAACTGAGTTGCGATCATCCAAAAACTGGATAATAGCATAATTGATGTTATAGTGCGCCTTTGGAGTTACCTTCGTAACATGCCATGCATTCTTCGCCTTGCATCAGTCCCGCATAACCTGTTTGAATCATTTTCTGTAGGGCGGTGTTCTGTTAAAGACCAAACTAGAATCTTCCAAGTATACTAAATCCTTTTTACACGAATAACACTATGCTAGAATTTTATGACAATTTAAACCAGCCCGGACTTTGCTGATATTTTCTGAAAGTATACATATCCAGTAATAAAACACTCGATAGATTTGCAAAAGTTAGCTTGTGTTTTTACTTTATGTAAAGTTTTCATGTCCCGGCCGAAGTATTTTTTAAAAAAGTGGAAATATTGGTTAAAATAAATGTCTGAGCGAAATTAAAGGTTAAGGTTATTTTCGTAGAACATTTTAACCCATTAGCTCCCGCATGGAAAGGTCGTTTTGACCCTTACTTCAAGACCCTGCGCAAAAAGCAAATTTGAAAGTTCGTTAGAGGATTGATATATTTATTCTAGAAAATTATTCTTCGGAAAATTTTACTAGGAGTCTTCTCAGGCAAAAGCTTCATGCCAACAACGTAAAAATCTCTAAAAACTAAAATAAGGAAAATGAAATAAAGTACTAAAAATAAAATTTATTTCCGAAACTGATTTTATTAAATACTTAAGAATTTCTTTACCAAACAACGATTTATTTATTCATTATGGCTATGATGCCAGATATCTTAAACTAAATATAGAGATACATAGCTAAAATTTAACTTAAAATTAAAACGAACAGCAACAAATACAGTATTCAGTCTTGAACTCTACACGAACAAGTTTTTACATTTTATTTCTCTACAATATTAAACTCAAAACCTAAATAAGAATCATTGGGAACTTAAACGCTAAGAGGCACCGCTTTATTTTAACTAGTCAGCTGGATGTGTTGTCTTTCACTTTTAATCTATACTAAAGTAGTTTTCTTTAAGTCAGAGCATATAAATTTACAGATTTTACAGTTTTATCATTATGATTCCAAACAAAAACCTCAAACAGGTAAAAATTTCTACCCTGTCGATCTCTAAAATCCAAAATATGGGTAGGCCGCGGCGGCGCCAGCAGCCGACTTGTGTTCGCCCATACCCTGTGAGTAGCCACCCATGTGATTGGCGCCGGACGGGAAGAACGAGCCAGGGAAGTTGTAGGAGTCCCATGAGGACATGGCTGGATGATGCGAGCCCGAAGCAGCGGCCGAAGCGAATTGCGAGCGCAGCTGCTCAGCTGAAGTGGCAGTCGTGAAGCTATTGCTAGCGCCCAAGCCATAAGTCGACGCAGAAGAGGCATAAGCAGCTGACGAGGTTGACGAGGCAGCCGTGGTAGCTGAGGAGCTGCTGTTGACCGCTGTCGCGGCAGCTGTGGTGGTTGTGGTTGCTGCTGCCGATGACATGCCATAGCTAGTACTAGAGTTGGTGAAGTTGTTGCCGCTGCCAATATTATTGTTGCTGTTGCCAGCACTGACGTTACCAACATTTGCGCCAGCCTGATGCACTGGACTCAACGAAGCCGAACTTGTGCTGCTTGTCGGTGACATGGAAGCCACTGAGCCGCTTGAGTGACCATAGTTCTGATGCGGCTCGAAAACATTTGAAGCTGAAGCGGCAGCTACGGCGGCGACTTGTGTAGCGCTACTGCCGAACGTATTCCAAGCCTGGCTATACAAACCCATCTGATGTGAATGATTGTGTGACAACGCTGCGGCTGAGGCTGACATTGAGTGTGCAGCGGCAGCTGCAGCAGCGGCGGCACTTGAATGATGATGATGATGGTGATGTGAATGGTACTGCGAAGCAACGGCAGCAGCGCTAGCGAAACCCGCCGAAGCGAGACCACTCGAAGCGCCAGCGCCAAAGCCCGACACTTGTTGTGTGGTATTGAGTTGCTTGCGTAAGCGTGCGCGCCTATTTGAGAACCAAACTTGAACGCGTGCCTCAGTCAAGCCGGTGCTCTGTGCCAACTCCTCGCGTGTGTAGACATCTGGGTATTGTGTGCGCGCGAATATGCGCTCCAAAGCATCGATTTGATCATTCGAGAAGGTGGTGCGTGAGCGACGCTGCTTGCGTTTTAATTGTACGCCCGGCTCCGCATCGTCCTCGCTGTCATCGCCGGAACCATTTGACAGACCGCCTGCGCCCAAAATGCCATCGATGGAGTGCGCCGAGCTGCCCGACTCAGAGCGCGCGCCACCACGCAGCAAACGACTGATAGAACTAACTGATGGCGCCGTGTTTTTGTCGCACATGCCAGACTCGATGAGTTTAGCGCGTATTTCCCAGCTGAAAATGCCCGGACTGGCATTTTTCATCTCCTCAATTTTGGACTCAATATCGGGAGTGGCGACGCGTGGTTTGCTGCCGCCAATTACACCCGGACGTATGGAGCCGGTTTCCTGGTAACGATTTAGTATCTTCGAAACGCAGCCATGCGAAACGCGCAGCTGGCGAGAGATGACGCAAGGACGTACGCCGGCAGCGGCCATTTCGACAATCTGGCGGCGAATGTGATTGGGTAGTGGGCGTCCGTTGATGAAGACGCCGCCGAGTTGATTAACGCGTCCTTGACCTGCAAAACGAGGAAAATTAGTTTCGGTGGGAATATTTTGAGTTATAAGAGAAAATGAAATTTTGTGTAAAAGCCGGCTTGTGAGTAGAGCTAATTTGTTGTTACTGATTTGTGTTGTATTCAATTGGCTGGTCGGCGCTGATCAAAGCGCGCGCGCATTGCCATTACTTGCATTTATGTCAACTAATAATAAATCACACAATGCGCATATGGACTTGCGCATGCGCGCGGTCATCGGGCAGATGATTGATCTCTGTTTTAGGATAATAGACTGGGAAGCCGCGCAGGCAATGGAATACCTATTTGCATACGAAGCGCTTTGTGTGTGGGAACTATTTTTTTAAAATATGCGATGGTGCAAACAATGGCGCTTCAAAAATTCCTTTAAGGAATAAGTAGCTATGAGAAATTAAGCTTATTGCTTGCTGAAAACACTTATTAAAATCTCTTTCAAATCAACTCAACGCAACCCAATTCAATTGTGTAAACTCAATTAGCTTCAAACTAGTGCACATCTTGGGATTATGCGGCAACTATTGTCAAGGCAAAGCGCATGCGCATGGGCATTTGCCCAGACAAACTGTCTCGGTTTGTTTTCTTTGCCGTTTTTATGATTTTATTATTACTTTGTTGGCCATTTGAAAGAGGCTTGGGGAAGCCAAACAAAAATTGTAATTCACATTTATGCTATTGTGCTTGAGTAGGATTAGCTTAAGCGCACTTGAATGTGTGCGTGTGTTTGTGCCGCAGATGAGATCAGTTCGCACGATCGCATTCAAATGCTGCGATGAATGCAAATTTTACATTGTAAAATAATAATATTTGAATAATTTGTTAGAGACACAAAGGCGGCTAAGACTACAACAAAAGCGGCGAGCGTACAGAAACTGGAAAAATTATTAACAAATGCCAATTGCTGTGGTTATTGCGCGCGCGCAAGTGAAATTTCGTATAGAGTTGTTTATGCAACGTGCCAGAAAAGGCATGGCAAACATGCGCGCACAAACAAACGTACATAACATAAAAAAGGCGACTTTAAATTGCATTTGAATATAGAAATTATGCAGCAGAGTGAAATCAAACGAAAACGAAATGGAAATGGAAATTACTTAAACCGACAGGCAAGATCTAAAAGCATTTAGCCAGCTGTGAGGCTGTGCGGCTGTGAGTTAATAACAATAAAAAAAAAAACCTGTCGGAAAAAATATAAAAATAAAGTACGAGCAACGCGCGCAGCAGATGCAGTGATCATGTCAGAGGATCACTCAAACTAACTGAGCGCCTGCCAACGGCTGAGGAACTGACGCGTGAAGAAGGAAGCCCGCTTGCAAGGTGGGTCTAATAACTCAAGCGCGGCTTGGCAGACAGGCAGGCAAGCAAGTGGCTGGCTGTGTCTGCACCTCACTAAGCGCTTCGCTTGCCTCCATAAGCAGCACAAGCAAATGTAACTAATAGGCCAGCCTCTCAACAAAATACAGACGCAGTCATCAGCCATGGCCGCCGCCAACACCGCCACTTGAGCAGCTCAAAAATTAAAGCAAAGCGTCGGAATATTTTGTTCTTTCACACTTCACTCCAGCTGTGCGAGCTAATAAAATTCCTTTAGCAGAAGAGCTACGAGAAAAAAGTAAAACAAAAAATCAGGGAACGCAGAGAATCCAAAGAAGGCAGCATAAGCGGCAAAAATATTAATACAGCAGCAAAATATTAAATAAAAAATTTATAGCGAAAGCAATGCGGAAAAATATGTTTAAGCGCATGCGCACACTGATTCGTACGCCGCTAAGAACATGTTGCCACCAGAGGCTCCCTCCACCAGCAGCCCGATGACACCGCGCGCTCACCCAACACTCTACAACCGACTGGCTAGCAAGCTGACGGTGTTGATGAACGTGCTGCCACCACAGCCAACAGATCAGCGAAGCAGAAAAGGCCAGGCCACCAAAGGGTGTAGGAGATCATACATTGGAAGTGGCACTGATGGCGGCGGCAAAAGAGCCCGCGATCTGAAGATCAAAGACAATGCCGACGCGCCAAAACGTCTGCGTTGTACGCGCAAAGAACAACGTACAAAATACAAAAAAAAAAAAACAAACAAACGCGCATGCTAAAGCTCAAGAAAGCTACAAACGAAGGGAAGCAGAAAGGAGGCTTGCGAGGCTGAAGCTGACAGCGCGGCGTTGATGGTGCACGGAGGCACAGCAGCCGTACGGCACAGCTGTGTTTTTGAAGCGCGCGCGCAACTGTGCTGTAGTCGTAACTACTTCTTTTTCCTCTTCTATTCTTCTTTTGCTCTTCTTGGTACGCTACGCTGCTTTGACTGCTGCTGCTGTTGCTGCTTTTGTTGGTTGTTGTTGCTATTGCTGCGATCACAATCAATAAGCCACAAAGCTGATCATGATTATTGGAATTTTAGTTGGTTGCTTCGTTGCGCTCGACAAGCGACGCGCCCCCACCGCGCACCGAACGTTAGTTAAGGAAGCGGTGAAATAAAACCTGACCGGCTGGATGACTTACTAGACGGACTGACTGACGAACATTGCTGCCTGACAGGTATCTACATACATTTTGAGCTGGAGGCGAACGCTTGCCTTGCTGTTTGTTGTGCTGCTGCTTGGAAACTGAATTGGAGCGCATTTGCTGACTTTGATTTCTTTTTACTTACATAAACATTTCTTTGCTATGAAATTTTCGTTTTCTTTAAATGAAAATCAAAGACTTATAAGCTGCTTGCTCGCCGTTGTTATAGAAAATTTACCTTCTTGAAAGCCATGTAGATGCAATGACTAGACGAAATTTTGCCAAAGTCAAATGGGCAAAGGCTTTTTTGCTTTCTGTTGTTTTTATTATTGCTACGTGCATACATTCACTTGTACGCAATGAGTTGTGAAATAATAATGAAAATTAGTTAAAAATTGTTTATAATTGGGAATTGATGTTCACACTAGACCGTTTGGCGGCATTGCAGCGGCGCGCATGCGCGTATACTTTGCGATAGAGATAGAGCGAAAGGAGGAAAAAGTAATCTACATTGAGCATTGTACCTATGAGAAATACTGAGGCATGTGTAGTTGAAAGAACTGTTTTCTCAGTGTTTTAAAATTGTAAAAGAAAATATCGTCACTAGACACGAATAAAGGCGCAAGCTCATATTGCATTACACAAAATATTTTTAACCATTTTCAAATTTAAATTACTACGATAATATTAAAATCTTAAAGTTTGTGAGTCAGACTTTTTTTCAACAAAACGCAAATTTTTAGTACTAAATTCAAATTAGAAAAAAATTACAAAAATTTTAAGTTTTAATTTTACGAAAAATATACTAATGATTACTTGTTAATTAAGGTTTTATGTAGGTACCAAAAAAAAACAAATTAAATTTTTTGGCTAAAATTTAAATACAATTTACATACATTTCGAAAATAATTTGGCTAATTTTGCCAGAAAGGTTTCAATTTCAGTTTTTTTTCTGAAATTTTAATTTTACAAAAATTTGACTGATGATATTTTATGAATCCCCTAAATGGAATATAGATGATTTAGATATAAAAAAATTAAAAATTAAAAAAAAAAAATCCAATTTAAACATCTTTAATTTCTTTTTTTAATTTATAGCTAAAATTTAAATAGAATCCGACGTTTCTAAAAAATTTTGCTAATGCTTCCACAAATATTTCGAAAATTTTTTATTTTTATTTTTTTAATTTGTTAGAAAGTTCCCTCGTTCTGTTTCAGCATTAGTTAACTTGTTAATAAGAAATCTTACATTTAATAAAGACTAAAAAATAAAAATTTGCAAAACCTAATTTCTTTGTTTATTCAATTCTTCTAATCAAAATCGGTCCAGACTATGCAGCAAGCTCGACAACAGTTTGAACCATTTAAACTTTCTATCAATCGAATGGCTCTAGCTTTTGGTCAGTATGATTGATCATCTAGGCCCTCTACCCTTATCAAGATATAAGTTATAGGAAGCGGGAGCCAATAACTACACCACATAAATATTTTGGAAGCAAAGTAGTGTTTAGCATCAACACTAGCAAGCATAAGATACCGGACTGATTTAGGCCAAAGGTAAGGGGAGCGGGTCTCCAGTTAAAGCAAAGCACGAAGTAACTCGGAGTAATGCTGTATAACAAATTTTCATGGCAGCCTAACTGGGAGAAAATGTCGAAGAAAGCCTCGGCTGCGCTCAAATCGTGTGAATGCAAAAAGATATGGGGCTGCAATTTTGATCTATCACTGATAAAAATCTTTTATTAGTTATTTCTAGACGTAAATCGTCGGGCTGATATTATTCCAAGGGTTACGAGTGTCTGGCGCACAGCAATGAAGAAGAACAGAGGCACATACCGGCATCTTTTGCCAGTGGAACTGATGGGCAATGGTACATCGTTCAACAGTACCGCCAGGCTTAAGGTTACGGTACAGTTTATGCGCGGGTTCCACGACCACAGTATTTAGTATATCGTCGACACTCTTTGAATAGATCGGCCGGCGCTTTGAAGCGGAATTGTATTTTAGAGCGAATATCAAAGCCATTATTGGGTTTGAAGGGTGGCGAAGTGATATGAGAGTGGCAACCTCAGTGTCTGTGTATGCAGATGGGTCCGTAATGGACAAAGGAGTAGACGCTACGTGCTACATTAAAAGTTTTCAATATATGTACAATTTGTTATGGCGGCCGCTGTAGCCGAGTGGTTAGACGTGTGTACTGCGACTCCGCAGGACCTGCGCTCGATCCTCTGAGAGTATTTCTGTCCTGAAAAAGCTTCTCATAAAACCATTTGCCTTTTGGAGGCGGCGTGAAATTGTTTGTTGCCCCATTTTTTGTATTGACATTAGATGCATAACATAAATTGGAGCAGAAGCTCGGTCGAGCGCTTTGCAAAAGATTAAGCGCCCAATATTTATTTATTTTAATTTTTTATAAATATTTAGTTAGTAAGATTTTTTTTTAATAACTTAAATTGATTTCTCTTTACGATATCGACGGCTGAGTGAAAACGCCTTTTCTCAGCAAATGGTTTAAAAAAGCCCTATCTCAGCTGCCGATATATTGAATTTATATTGAGATAGGGCGTTTTCAACCAAATTCTGAAACCACCATTGTTTTCAAATCGGCAGCCGAGATAGCGCGATCCTCCAGTCAGCCGACGAATTGTAGACGAAATCGATTTGTTAATTAGAATATTACATTTTTTTTTTCAACTTGAAAGTAAAAAAATTTGTATAAGAGTTCTTTATACATATAACCAAAAGTTAAATCTACCTCTCTCACAGCCATATTTTTTTGTTTTTAATAATCATAAAAAATCGCATAATTACCTTGGAAGGGATATCCAGCGAAATACGGTGTCATATTCAAAGTTGAGACTGTCATTTTGACGTATTCCAGAACTGCGTGTTTGCGACGTAGAAACTGTTTACCAGAGTGACTGGATTTCCAACGTAAGAAGGAAGCTTAGCGCTCAAACGTTTATTCGTAAATTGTTATTCGAAAGCTTGCGGAATTTTGCTTTCAGCTTTTTAAAGTTTATTAGAACTTAGTTTTTTTCCATTTGCGCCTTTTTGGCTACGCACTTTACACTTTTCCAAAAAAAAATAATAAGCAGCGATTGTATATTTAAATGTTTCTTCGCGTTTGCTATCTTTTTTGTTGTTGCTTTAGCGCGACGCTTAATCAAGCGATTCGTTCGATTTAATTCGTCAAATAGAACACGTCACGTTTGCTGCCCAAATGAGCGTTAATATCGATTATCTTCACTAGATTTTTCAAAACGAACCAACTAACTGGACGAATACGACATTATTATTTTTGTTTGTTCTTAAAGTTTATGTATACTTTGATTTGTTTTTGATAGTCTTTTTTTCACTGCAACTACTTCTATATTTGTTTTACCACAGAGAGAGAGAGCCTCCGTTCGCTGGTATGAATATATATTCGCTGAAATCTCTACACCACCAAGTGTGTGACTCGTTCGATTGTCAGCTTGAAACTGATTTTGAAACGGTCTATCGTAACACCAGCACACCTTTTTGAGATGCTCTGGCGTTGAGCGGCCAAAAGACGGACGAGAATTGGAAACAGCAACAACGGCCACAAACGTTATGATTGTGTTGGAGTTGAAACAGGTAAGCGCAAGACAAGAAATCAGAAAAACGTGCAGTGTCGTAAGGTCGTGAGCGCGCAAGCGGGTAAAGTGTAAGCAAGTGAGAGTGAGTGTGTGAGCGAGCGAGTGAGCAAATGTGTGTGCGCAATTGAATGCGTGGTGTGCAACAAACCACCCCAACAAGTCAACTGCAATGCCAGAATAAAAAAGTAGAAGTAGCAAAAACAAAAGCAAACTCTGAAATGCATTCGTTGCGCAGCTCTCAGAGTTGCTGCAGTTGTTGTTGCGCCTGTGTACTCTATGTACACATGTAAACGATCGTTGCGTGCACCCACCCATTTCATAGTGACGCTCTCGCCGTCGAGGGTGTGTGTGTGCGCTTAAATTTACATTTCTCGCTTGTATGGAATTGTGTGCATGTGTGTGTGTGTGAAACGCTACAAAAACAAACACTCACCGGCCAATTGGTGCGGTCTGATGGCCAAGCATTTGTTTTTGCTCACATACAGTTAGGCGAAAAAGAGCGCGCACGATCGCTACTGGGCTGGCGCGCTCCTCGCACCACAATGGCTGCTCTGCCATGGAAATTTCAATAGCGATCCGGCTCATAAGCCACGCCTCATTTTTAGTTTTTTTTTTCTATATACTGTACATACAAGGTATTTTTGTTGTTTTCTTAGTTGTGTGTAGTATATATGTATCTACATAGATAGCATAACTGTTAGCTCCTTCATTGCCAGACTTACTGGTGGCAGCTGTCTTGCGTTTTTGTTGCTCTGATTTTTATTTATTTATTTTTTTTATTTTACTTTTCCAACAAAAAAATTGTTGTTGCTGCTCGTTCGTTGAAAAATGGGTGGCGTAAAAAAGGAATGCCTGCGCATTTGCATATGCCGGCAAATCAAGTTTGCGCAAATAAAACTAGTAGGTACAAAAGCATTGCTCTATTCTGCTACAAACATCGATACCTACTCGTACATACATACATATTTACATTGATGCCCGCATACAACCCACACTCCGCGCCACCTCACTCATATTATTGTCGATCGCAAGCAGAGAGCAGTGGAAATTGAGAAAATCTTTTTCAGCAAATTTGCTACAGTTGCTTAACGTTTTGCCCGTTCTTTTGATGTTGAGCCGCCAATATTTTGATTTAATTTTAATATTCCATTTTGCTGTTATTTATCGCCTCACTGCTGGCGTTTGTGTAACGTTCGTATTCTATTGCTTTTCCTCTTTTCCCTTGCTATCGATATGAAATATTGTAATCTATTCTGATTAGCTACTGCCGCGCAATGGATATGCCGCAGCACCGCTAACTTGGTTAACTAGTAATTGTGGCGATTGATTTCATAAAGAGGCTCCTTGGGAAATCCTCACGGATGTTAAGCAGGTTTTGTTTGGACTGCATTGGTTTACATATTAGTCACAAGACTTTTGGAAGCGTGTGAAATTCAATTCAAGATCATATTCAAAGTTAGTCCTAGAAAAGCTGTTGTTGCTCAGGCTAAGTAGAATAAGATTTATGAAAGTAGAAGCTTACTTCTTTTTAGTGCATTTAAACACAATTTGTGCAGAAAACATAAATAGGAAATTTTTGGGTGTTAAAGAGCTCAGTTGTTCGCTTCATAACCAATATTATCAAAGGCTTAACTGCTTTTCTTGCCTTATTGCCTATAGTTGGACTTACTTTCGCCAGCCTAGCCGTTTGAACCAAGGTTTTAAATTCACTGTAGTACTCTTTAAAGAAAGCTCTTTTCGCTGATAGAATTTGCTGCTTAGATTTTCTTTGCGTGCAACGATAGCATTCTAAATCGATCTCAGTATTAATTTTACCAGGTTCCCTGTCCCCATACAATGCAACTTTTTTCATGGGATCGCAAAGTTGCAGTCACAATTGACAGCCGAAATATTTAGCAACCGACTCTCAATCCTGCTTAATCAAGTAACTCCTCATCGCTTGGACATAAATGTGCAGTGGGACTCCATCTCCCAATCCTTTCGTACCGCTGCGGAAGAGGTTGTTGGTTACTACCAACCGCGCACAAACAACTGGTATTACGAAGAGTGCAGCCAATGGCGACACGAGCGACAATTGAGCGATACCAGGAGAAAAGGAGGGAAGATAGACGCCTTTTCCAGGGAAAGAAAAATAGGCAGAAAGGAGTGAGTGCGAAGAGCTTGAGATGCTGGCAGATAGGAATGTGGCTCGTAAATTCTATCAGAAAATAAGTCAGCAATCAAATGGTTTTAAGATCGGGGCTAGCTCCTGCAAAGATGAAGATGGAAATCAGGTAAAGATGTCCAGAGTAAACTTGAGATATGGAGGGAGCACTTTTCAATGGTTTTGAATGGCGACACAGGTGGCGCGTTTGATGAAGGAAAACCCGAACCAATGTATAGGGACGAAGCTCACGTCCCTTAACTCGACCAAGACGAGGTGAGAACAGCAATAAAGCGGTTTAAGAACAACAAGGCCCCCGGAGCCGACGGTATACCGGCTGAGCTATTCAAAGCCGGAGTCGAAGCTTTTCAGTAGAATTTGGCCTGATGAATGCATGCCCGAAGACTGGCATCTCAGTGTACTTTGCCCAATCCTCAAGAAGGGAGATCCCGCCGTTTGCGTCAGTCAGCGCGGAATAAGCCTTCTTAATATTGCATACAAGTCCTGTCGACGATACTGTGTGAAAGACCGAAGCCGTTCACGAACCAGCTCATTGGACCTTATCAGTGTGGCTTCAGACCTGGTAAGTCCACCATTGACCAGATTTTCACAGCACTTCAAATCATGGAGAAGACACTGGATGAGCAAATCGACACACACCATCTTTTTGTGGATTTTAAAGCTGCTTTTGATAGCACGAAGAGGAGCTGCCTGTACGACGCCATGTCCAAATTTGGGATCCCCCCAAAACTAATACGTAGAGTTATGTTGAGCACAACATTCAGCTCCGTCCAAATTGGGAAGGATCTCTCCGCGCCGTTTGAGACCAAACGAGGTTTTAGACAAAGCGATTAATAAGAGCTGCCAGTCTGAACCGCAGCGGCACCATATAAAGCAAAAGAACGATGCTGCTGGCGTATGCAAACGATACCGATATCGCAGGTCTGAAACAAAGGAACGTAACCGCAGCATTTTCCAGTTTAGAAAAATAAGCTAAAATGGTTGGTCAAGCGGTGAACGAGGGCAAGACAAAGTACCTCCTGGCAACATAAAAAGAGTCCACGCGTTTCGGGACACTTGTCACTGTTGACAGATATAAGTATATTTGAAGTAGTGAAGGACTTCGTCTACCTAGGATTTGCAGGTGGATAGCCAGGCTACTTCATTCAAGGATAGCCGAAACCGACATCGGAAAAAGCATGGTACAGCTAAAAACTGCAAAAGGTTGCCCGCAGGGAGGAGTTTTATCCCCTCTCCAGTGGAGCTTAGTTGTCAAGACTATGCGGATGACATTGTGATTATCGCTAGAGGTAAGTTCGTGAGCACTCTCAGTGATATAGTGTAAAGGGAACTAGCCGACTACCTACGATTTTGAAAAAAAACTCGTGTTTTGCCTATAGTGCTGCACTCAAGGCCCAATCATCATTTGAGGTCAAGTCATCCTTGGTTTTTGAGTGCATTGAAAAGCTCTACGGCCTGACGGAGTACAATGACATCCAATTAACCTGGGCACCAGGCCACATAGGAGTTGCGGGCAACGAGGAAGCGGACCGACTAGCTAGAATGGCGGCCGCCTCGTCGCCTATAAGGCCTGCGCCCTTCCCAGTGATTGCACCTAGCACGACCACGGAACAGCTCAGTAAAAAAGGAACAGGCTAAGAAATCAACACTGGCGTAACACTACAGGTACAACCTTACGAGGTACAGGGCAATTATTAATATCTCCAAAGGAAAGTTAAATATAATAACAGGTTTTCTGACGGGTCACTGTAGACTGAGAGGTCACCTGCATAGGCTAGGGATCTGGTCAAACGACCTATGTCGTTTCTGCGATGTGACTGAGGAGACTCCTGTGCACCTGTGTCGCGAGTGTGAGGCGGTAGCGAAAAGACGGGAAAGGTACCTAGGCGAATTCTGGCCAAGTAACATATTAATACAATCGCTAACCTCTGGGGATCTCTTCAAATTTTTGAGTTCTATAGGATTACATGAGGTACTGTAAATAGTTGAGGGCACAATAGATCTCTTGATCGCAGTACATACCTCTATCTATCTTTTCTAAAAGCATTAATTCAAAATAAAATTGGCAGTTTTTATGATTACAAAACTATGGTACCAGTATTTTACAGTGTTCAAGGATCATTTTCAAGTTTTCCTAGATACACATTTAAATAAATAGGAATATTTCTTTTATACCACATTAATGGAAATTTACCGAGAGTGGATTACAGATGTAACCAAAGCAATGATTGCCACACTAGTTAACTAATTGATTAGTTTTGTTTGTTATCTCAAAATTTATATGAAGATATGTAATAGAAAGAATCCACATAGGCATATATACATACATATTACATACATACATATACATATAAGTGATTGTCTTCTACACCACTCCAATGCAGCACCTTTATGGCTTCTAGATTGTAAATACCAAACACTCGGCTTCTAAACTTTTGCTCAACCCCTTCAAAATACAGTTTATCACTACATACATACATATGTATTTGAATATTACTAATTTGACATTGAGTTATTGCGTTCGTAGCAACAATGCCATGGCGCGTGAGTTCATCATTTTCACACAAATAAGCCCATGAAAATGGACATACATATGTACATATGCTGAGGGAAACTAACAAATACTGTATTGATATATGTATGTACATATGTATTGAGTGTGACAAATTCTATTAGTAAATACAGTAAAAATCGTATTGAAGTGCAGCGCTACTACGAAAAGTGATAACTAAAAGCATATATGTACATAGCTACAACATACGGTGGCGAGTACGTAAATAGCGAAAAGAATTTTAGCCAGTTTTGCCGATTTGCCTTTATTTAAAAAAATATTTGTTGTTTTTTATGAAACTTACTATCTAAAAAAACTCATGTACATAAATAAAAATTACAAATTTTGCAGAATATTTATAAAAAATTCCACGAATTTTAACAAATCAAGCCCTTTCCGTCAAAAAGATGTAAGCGAAATTTTTTTCATAATTTTATTTTTGATGCAGAAATGTTTCTAGAGCATAAATATGCATTTCTGCATCAAAAATAAAATTTTGAAAAAAAATGTCGCTTACCAACATTTTCTTGGCGGTTCGGGCTCACAGTGTTGATACAAGTTTTAAACTTTTTAATCGGATTTTTTAGATTTTTTCTTGGTATGCAGTTTTGTAGGCCATTCTAGTGCAATAAAGTACATGTTCGAAGTAGCTAGCACTTAGCGTTGATTTTTGGCAATTTTTTGTTCGCGCATGTATGGAGAAAATGTGCAACACCTTCCACAAAAAAAAAATCAATGCTAAGCCTTAGCTACTTAAAAAATGTACTTTGTGTCTCTAAAATCGAACGGGCTACAAAACTGCATACCCAGAATATTTCTAAGAAATATAATAAAAATGATGAAACTTTGTCGAATTGCGTAAGTTTTTGTATAAAGTTGGAAATTTCGACTTACATTCTGGTTGTTACAGCCAACTTCACGACGGCAAGTTAATTGAAAAATGATTTTAGTTTTTTAAATTTTATGTGGAAATTTACAGAAAATAAAAATCATTTGCCATTTAAATTGCTGTTGAAACCGGCTGTTAGATAATGAGCTACACTTTCATAAAAAAATAATAAAAATTAGATAATTCAAAGGGAATATTTATATTTTCGCCACTGTATATTGATAGACAAATGCATGCACGTATGTATATATGTATACTTACATATGTATCTAATTATGTATATAAGTATGTACGCATAGGTTTTTCTACTCATAAATAATGATGGTCTGCACTTTTCCTTCTAAGCATTTTGATTTATTCACCAAAGCAAATGCAATTTTGTAATGCTTTTTAGTTATGCACAAACATAGCGATAAACAGTGAGTGACACAAGTAAATACTCGTTCATATACGAGTGAATACTATCTACTAGGTACATACATATATAGACAAACACATTGAAGCGCATGAGCGATGGTACTATTTAAGAAAACGATTTATTGAAAATTCGTTGGTTGTTGGGTGAATGCTGGGTTTTTGGTTGAATATTTTCCTCCTATATAAATGCATAGTATACGTATTAGGGTGGTCCTTAAATGTAGGAAGAAAATTTTTACATCAGATATCCTTAGTCTCAACCCCTACGTCGATGCTACTATAGTCGAAAATATTACTATAAATATTGGTCGCGATAGGAGACTAAGGCGTGCTGCACAAGGGTTAAAGTTTACATTACCCTATGAAGACGTCTTAACCGACTCCAATCGGGACCAACATTTATATGTGATATCTTCGACTTTAGTTGTATCGATTTTGGGTATTAAATGTAAAAAAAAAAATTTTAATATTTGGGGCTCCATAGAGGCATCTGGCCTTTGACCCCCTTGCGACACGCCTCAACCGTCTCCAACCGGGACCAAAATTTATATGTAATATCTGTGACCGCGGTATTACCGATTTAGGGGGTAAGAGTGAAAAAAATCCTTCATTTTATTTTTTAAGGACCAACCTAATGTGTATATACAAGTACATATATGTAAGCACTTAGCTGCTTAAATAGAAAAACGAAAAGTTTATTTATCAGCCGCCACTGAGTAAGCGCTCCTCTAGATGCAAGAGCGCTTAGTGTGTGTGTGTGTGTGCGGGCACGCGCGCGCGCATCGAACCAACGAAGGCAAGCGCGCCTGGCAGCAAGAAAAGTGAACGGCTTCTAAGTGGTATTAGGAAAAATTTCGGCTGCAGTTTCGTTAGCAACGCGCGGCATGCGACCAAAATTCCAAGCGAAGCTAAAAAACCCGCTTCACCGCCTGCTAGCGTATGACTAAAAAGCTCTGCGTATGTTTGTGCACTTTTGCATTAGCGGTGCTTAGTTAGTTGTAAGCCGCATGCATTCCCCTCTAATTAAAGTGAATTTCTTACTGTTACGCTGAAAATGTGGTCTGGCATCAAAGCGCGAGCGCGCGCACACGAGCTAAGGAAGTGCAACGCCTGCTTTGCTGCTTCCGCTTGCCACTAGCGCTTACCGCATCGCGTTTGACTTCGCGCTTGCACGCTGGGCACATTTTCTGCTTTATGCTGGCTTTTACTCGCTAATGATAATTGATTTGCTACAATTTCATTTTTGTTGATTTAGTAGCAATGATGTGGCATGTTGAGCAAGCAACGCGAATAACAGCAAAAAGCGCAAGTACACTTTTGTAGGCTAGGTAACTGACAAAGTACATGTGATATATGTATAGGTAGGCTCTTAACTAAATGCGCGCTAGCATATAAAGCGCGCGCGTGGCATTCGGCAAAGCTAAAAGCAACAATTGTAGTCGCGCGCGCGCTCGTCTTGCCGCCTTGCGCAGCACATAACTTGCCGCTTCCGCATCGAGTGGCGCATTTGGCGGCACATGTCAAAGTGGCCAACTTAAAATTGGAAATTTTCTCTGATTTTTTTCGCGCTTCGTTTGTTGAGTAAAATCCGCTTTGCGGAAAAGCTGTGCCATGCACCGTTAAATTCCAACACATTTTTTTTATAATTTTTTTTTTGTTGCAGGTGCCCGCCGCGCTGTTGACAAGCTACGCTGCAGCTTGCAACGTATTGCAAACAACAACAACAAAAACCACGACAAATAACATCCCAAGCTCAGGCATGCTTAGCAGCAGCGTTTGATGCGACCGCAAGTCTTTAAATTTTGATTTTTTATTGTTTTTGTTCTCTGTTTTTGGATTTTTGTTGTTGTTGTCACGTGTTTCGTAAGGTATTTACGCTATAATCGTCATGTTATCTGTTAATTAAATTAAATGCAATTGTTCATGCAGTTAAATTACAACTTTAATCGGCGAACTTTCAAAGCACGATTTTTTTTTCAATGCTGCCAAGCAAATAACTCTTTTTTGAAATTAATTTTATTTGTATTTCATTTTTTTTTTTACTTTTTCTACTGCTACTGTTCTACAGTTTCTCCCAGTTAATGTCATTAAAAATATGTATAAAGTGTAACGTTACTATGCACAGTTATGTGTATGCAAGTTCGCTATATCACGAAAATTTCATGGGTTCGTTGTTTGAAATTAGTCATAAAATGTAGTAGCACCGCGTGTACTCATATAAGTAAGTATGTAATTATCAAATATGGGGTTATGCTTAAATTGAAATTTTCATACCAAAAGCATAAAAAATCATGTCAACATTTTATTTCACGGTGCATTGTCAGGGTTGCACTGGTCTGCAGCCGAAGACCGCCAACAACTTATTATAAAAGTTGTTGACTAATTAAAATCCATACGTTTCAAGAGAAGTCTACTCCTCCAGCTTTTCATACACACACACACACATGCAAATAATATTTACGGAATCAATGCGGAAGATGCACCATATTAAAATAGATTTGTGTAGATACATTTTAATTATTTAGATACTAATTAAAATCAGCATTCATATTGACTTTTCAATAAAACCATAGAAATAATATACAGTGACTCAAACAAATGATCACGTGTTGATTTTTTTTTTTTTGATTTTTGCAATGTTCAAAATTCTCAAAAATCAACGGGATTTTTTTGCCGGTTGAAACTTGCACTTCATCAGACTAGAATTGTATGGGCTATAAAACTGCACACCCAAAAATGTTCTAAAGATTCAGAGTAAAAAGTTGTAGTTTTGATGAAAATTTGTTGAATTTTCATAAATTTTGTATAAAGTTTTAAACTTTGATTGATATGTTTTCGGGCAAAGCGTGGACGATATTTTAATAAAAATAACAAAAAAATTTAGCTTGAAAAACATTACGAATATTAACAAAAAATCAACACGTGGTCATTTGTTTGAGTCACTGTAAATACGTGCATATGAATTGCAAATAATAAAGCAAAGTATTAACCAAAAGTATATCTAATCTTGCATTAAAAAGTCATGGTTATGGGTTTTCAAAAGGAAATATTTTAACAAGCCATATGAATTCGCCCTCTCTTTACCGTTATTTAAAGTAGCGTGTATCTCTGCTTTACTGGCTGATGACGTTAAAAAAGCAATGCTCCTTGTTGTTCCTTTAATAATAATAATAATAGATGGGCGCTTACACAATCTTGGGTTCTTACTTTTTTAAATTGAGAACGGCAAGAGCTCTACCGTCAACGATGAGCACCTAAATTGATAGGAAAGTTACCTGTAGATATGCTTTTCCAACCGGACGCCGCGGCGCACAGTGGAAGAGCCCCATACAAAATGTGGACAAAGTAGCAATTGTGCCACGATTTTGCTAAAAATTGTAACGTGTTAGAAAATAGCGGACTGCCACGCCCATTACACAAGGCACCAGTTATGGTAAATGTTATCGCATTTCAATTAAATTCAGTTTGTAACTTGGATTAAGCTAGGAAGACATAAATCTGAGAGATGGTAAAATCGGCCGCCCACCCAGCCATCCGAATTGTGAATTCTAATGTGACAAGGACAAGTAACGATCCTCCAAACTACCAAAAAAAATGGCGAAAGATCTATTTTTGCATTAAAACCCAGAAATACAAAAAAATGTGCGGATTGGCGACCAGCCACGCCCCTTTTCTTTTATTTTCCTTGACTAGAGCCTTCCACCCGACTAGAGTTCCGGTCTAATGCCTGTTGTGTTCATACATATGTAGGTGATATATAACAGTCAAGATTGTTTCTCAAAAGCCCTTTTCCAGCTGCAGTATGCCTTCGTAACTCCCTCCTTCATGTTTTTTTTTTATAATTTTTGGAGTCCAGAATGATGCCTAAGTAAGTATTTCGCTTCAGAGGAGGAACTCAAAGTGGCTGCCTCTAACCTCGGCAGAGAATTACAGGAATTTTTGTTTTTCTTATGAAGAAGACCAGTTCTGTTTTGGAGATTTTTACCGCCAAGGTTTTCCTGGTGGGTCACTAAAAAATTTCGTCAGTTATACTCGCAACGCACTAAACCTAGTTCGCCACTGAAAGACGAGCTGTTCTCATTTGAATCAATGTCTGTTAGTGCGATAAACTTTCGACACAACTTAACTTACTATAACTTCTACTGTCGTCATCATTACCGTTAAAAATATTAAGTATTCACGTATTTAAAATTATGTCCTAAGTTTTTGTTGTTGACGCTGTCGAATCACCGTTATCGATATATGTACACAAATTTTTAACTACCACCAAATTCTTTATTCTTCAGGGGTAAGCTTTTGTCTCTGTCGAGAATTTATTCTAATTTCGTGGGACTTCATGTCATTAAGACTCCTACTTCACACTTTTTCAAAGATCCCACAATAAATTTACAGTAATTTGATGACCTTCACTTTAGTGTTAAGACTACTTGTATAAGCCGGCAAATTACATAATTAATCTAGCAACATTCTTCATAAAATACCAATGAAATATTTTCTTTTATGAGGCTTAAGAAAAAAAAATGTGGTTGTATGAGCAAGATAGTAGAGGGTACCAAACGCTAACACTGGTGTGAAAAATGTGGCAAACGCCCATATGTCAACCAAAGATATGCAGGACCACCAAAAGGTAAGGTATAGAATAGTGATACTCATTAAGAGCTGTTAGTTGCAAGTAATTGAGTACCTAAAAGTAGTCAGGCCATATGTAGCCTTAAGCAGCCTAAAGGCTGACTCATACGCAGGCATATTCCTCAACTACAGCTAACACCTTTTCCCCCAACACAACTTTGGCCAGCAGAATAAGATTAATTAAGCCGCATTTAAAGAGAGCTCATCACAGTTGTTGCCGCTGCCGTAACAGCGAGCGGCGTTTGCTACCAGAACAAAAAAAAAAAAACAAAAAATGTCGGCTGTTGCAACTGACGAACGCTGCGCGCTGGCATAGAATAGAAAGGCGAAAGAATGTGAAGAAATGCAAGAAAAATATTTGAGCAAATAAATCACTCCTTCATATTTGAAGCGCTGTTAAAACCAAATTAATTAGCCGCAATCGACCGCAATCTGTTAGCTGTAAGCTGTTGACTACATATGTGCAAGCCAAGTGTGATCGCCAACGCCTTTCGTTTCACAGCTTTGCCGATCGACCAAAAAAAAAAACAAACAAAAGGGACACACTCATTGTGAAGGCAACCGCAAGGAGCAACGAAGCAGGCGAAAAGTAATCGACTAACGCCAGTTGGCCAGTGCAAGTCAGCATTACAAGCACAACAACAGCGGCGGCGTTACCTGCACCAACTGTCAGCAGCGCACAAAAGGCGAGCTCGCTATTGATCTAATTGCCTTTAAATGCGCGATAAAGGACACTTAAGGATGCCACGCTGGCGGTCTGATCCTCTGATCTATAAACGTTGAAAGTGTCTTAGATGTACTTCGTGGTTGAATTTTTTTTGTTACCATTACAAATAGGTGTGGGCACGCGCGTGAGTAACGCACATACAACTACAATGAAAATTTCAAATTTGTTTTTCGAATGATCGAAAGGATCAACAGGATAATGCGCGTGGTTATGCACTCAAGTGTTTAATCTCACTCTAACCCAAATACGTACTCGTGCATTTCGCCTTAATTTTTTATGGTTTTGTTGCAAGTACACAAATACATGAATGCCTGCTGTATGTGGTGCATTATATTTGTACATGTACTTTTAATGCCCGCTATTTGTGGCAGACACTTTGGTGGCGCATAATCGCGCTTGAATGCAACGTTGCACGCCATTAAAATGTGAAAATGAGAGAAAAGTGCAATGTCTTGGAAATTCGAAATTTGTTTTAAATGAGCCCGAGCGAGTGCAGTCATATGTTGCACTACTTAAGCATACCATGAAGCGCAAACATGTGCACATACATACATATGCACATATGTGCATCTTAATGTGTATGCGCCTTATTCTTTTCTGCTTGCGGCAAGATCAACCAAGATCAACGATGAATAGTCGAAAATTGTTGGCAATCAGCAGCATTAAGGAAATGCAGGATTCTCACAACGCCACACAAGCATGATCGGCGAGTTTTTGATTTTATTACCTACACTTTTTAATTTTTATTTGATTGCGCTCATCAGACAATGCCAAGTGCACCACACACGCAGCTGTGAAATTTGTGTGCCGAAGTGTGAATTGTAGCACTTAAAATATGATTCAAAAAATTTGAAGTTTCGAATTTCTTTTTCAATTCCATTAAGGCGACTCGGTTCACTTACAAAAAATAAATGAAACCAAATGCATACCCTTTTTCGAAAACTTTTTAGGAGTATTTGGAAAGGGGCATTTTTCTGGATTAAACGACTACGAAAGTGTCCAAATTTAAAAAAAAAAAATTAAAGGACAAAATTTGAAATCTGATCTGATTATTTGTAATATTTTTTGAAAATTATTCACACAAGCTCGTAAATCGCTGGTCAAAGTCAAAGTATTGTCAAACTTCTGCAATTTTCAAATTAATTAATTTTTAAAATCCCTGGTGGCAACCACTATTTTTTTTTTTTAATTTTGAATGATGTCTTTATTTTGCACATAACACAAAATAAAGTGGTGTCGCACATTAAATTTAGATTTTGCTTTCTTAAGGACCGCTCTACTCCTCATAGCTCTTTGAAAAGTGATAGCTTTTTCCAACTTTTTTTTTATGCAGAGATCACGAAAAATTAAAGAGTATAGTTGTCTTTAATATGTGTGCATTAAGTCGATTCAGACTCCCACATGAAAAAAAAAATATTTAAAAAAAGACGGAAAAAATTAATTTTTAATGTTTTTTTAAAAATCGCAAAAATTCGACAAAATTTTGACTTAGAATCTGATAAATTTGACATATTATTGAAACTTATTCATATAAACTCGCTGAGTTTTAGCTGGTAAAAGTCAAAATTTTGTCGAATTTTTGCGATTTAAAAAAAAAACTTCTTCACTATTGAATTTTTTTAAGTTTCAACAAAACTATGAAAGCCTAAGACGATTCGGATGAGCTGTAAACACATCATTAAAGAATTTAGAACCTCATGGAAAATTATTGATTGGGTGTGAGCTCAATAAACTAGAGCCGGTCGGTCGGTCCACAAACGAAAGAAAAAAGCTTGCAACTTTGCCTCCTTATGCTCCCTTACTGAGATTACCGAAGCCATCCGAAAACATCCATAAACACGTGCTTGTCTTTTGTCTATAAAAAATGTTTGAAATTTGGGCAGAAATTTAAAAGACCGAAATCTTCGTTCTTAATGCTATTTATATTGAATGTTTCCTGAAAATAGGATGAGCTGTTTTCAAGATTAGCCCCAACATAAAAAAGTTTGAACTTTGTATGTTCATTCGGTGGCTACGGAGGTGCATTCTAGTACTCATTATCGCTTTCCAGGTTTTCGTATATGTCCTGCATAAAACTGCTCCTGCAGAATTGATTAGGTATGAGGAGCTGTTATCTATTGGTGCATTTGTATTTCCCTTAGCAGTTGCACGATCACCTTTAAGAGTCTTCAGCAAGTTTCCGATTAGAAACGGAAATATAGTCCTTGACTCGGAATACTTCATTAGATATGCCCTTCTTTTGCGAGTTCGGAACTTAACGAAAATATAGCCTATAGCTCATAGAACTTGACAACGATATTCACGTTAGAAATCACAGATGGAACAAGTTATGCAAGAAGATATGTTCCGGTGAAGCCTTAAGTTCTTTATAGCTAAGGCCGAACAAACAAACAGACAAAATAAAATAAACATTCAAAAAGTGTTTGTATCGGCGTCACTTTAAGACACTTCGCTATTGTCTCAACAGAAGTAGAGCTTTTGGACCCTCATCAATTTCTTTCTTATATCATGGATTTTTTCCTCGCGCACTGATCTGGCTGGTCTTTTCTCGAAACATCGCTGTGTTCTAAGACCCAACACAGTTTTGTGGAGTGCTGCCAATAGATGGACGGCGTTTCGCTTTAGTCGTTAATTATTAAAAGGTCTTGATCTTGGCTGAAAAATGCTGCAGTCGGCTGGAAGTTCTAAAGTACTCTTAACTATGTACTTGAAGAAGAATAAAAAAGCTTCTCAACGTTTTTTTTTCTTATGGACTTCTCATTATTTCGAACTTTAACAGATGTACAGGAATTTTTTCCATGAAAATTGAATTCCAAATTGCGTTTGGAGTCTTCTGGTCGTTTTGTAAATAAATTTTTCTGCAACTAATTCTCTGTAGTACTCGTATCAAACCGCAAATTACTTAGGAGCTCCAAATGATCTTCAATTTTAATGTTTTTTTTTTTAAATAATAGCTTAATAAAAGATTTTTTCAGCCACCTAGGAGCATACCACCACAAAGATATTAATTTATTTGAAAAACTTTCTGCTAAGTGAATTTGATCTCAAATACAAATATGAAAAATATGCATTTCAGAGCAGATGATTGCAGGCGCCACTTTTGATTAGAACCTCAATTTGATGTTAATTCAAATCGATAATCTTTTTCCCTTTTACCTTTCGATATACATTTATGATCTACACGTGCATACACTCGTGCGCCTCTAAGTGCCACTCACGATCGACCGTCACAATTACACACAGATCTTTATCAACTCACACCCTAAAAACTAAATAATTGCTTCATTAATTGATTTTAGGTATTTCTTGGCTGACTACTTAGGCTAATAAATACGGGTACATAAGAAGAATATATGTATTTTCGATGATATCTTTTATTATTTAATTTGTTCTGTTCTACCTCTTAACACTGTCCTAAGTAAATAAAAAAAGCATGCTCGTCATCTAAGGCAGTGAACACCTGTAATTAAGTGATTTTACGTTGGATATCATCGCTTAGGTTTGGCATGTTTGTTTCGGCGTGAATATTAACGCCTTATGTGTGACTTTTGACGGTTGCGTCGAGGCGCATGCGCAATTACAATGTATGTAGATAGCACGTTATGAAGGAGTTAACTTGCCGACGCGCGTAAGATCAGTAGCACCGCTAAGCACGCGATTTCGAATATACATATTTATAGCAAGTGTAGAATTTTAATAGCATGTTTTGAATGTTTTATGTACCTACATATGTGTGGCGTATGATCGTAAAATACATTAGCACATGCAAAATCAGGAGTTTAAAATAGCAGTATGAACTTGGAGCAATATGTAGGTATAAGAATTGGGCAAATTAAGCCAACAAAGAAATCATAATGCTCGAAGGACGTGAGGAAGGAATGGAAATGTAGTTGGGCAAGAACCACAGTTCGATTTTCCAAACACCCAGGCATAGCAGTGCATTGAAAGAGATAAAAGAATAAAGAAAAACCAGTGGCATGGTGAATATTTATTCCTCTTCAAATTTAACAGATACTTTGATGAATTTTATTAGACTGTCGAGAAAAGGATAATCTAACTCGTCCATTATAAATCTGTCTGACTAAGAAATACACCATTCGAGGCAGGAAGCTGCAAAATGTTCTGCCTAAGTTCTATTCTCCAAGCAAGGTG
Source organism: Rhagoletis pomonella (assembly GCF_013731165.1). NCBI lineage: Eukaryota > Metazoa > Arthropoda > Insecta > Diptera > Tephritidae > Rhagoletis > Rhagoletis pomonella. Next base: position 33,484,130 of record NW_023458562.1, read on the forward strand.
TATGTCCGCATATCGTCCGCATGTCCTATAATTGATCCTATCGGCAAACGTAGCCCTTTGCTTCACTGTCTGAAAAGTAATTTGGACACCACCCTGTCTAGCCTTCCAGGAAACACATGACTATTTGGCCGTTATCATGAGGTCCTTGATATACATATTTACCTGACAGTTCTGGCTGTGCGTGGCTCTTTAATTGGCGATGGTCTTATTAGGAGCTCCAAAGAACCACTGATCATCGATTCATTGTCTTGAAAACCACAGTGTTACTGTAGCCTTTTCGAGTTCAAGCATGCTTCTTTTTACAGTGGAGCTGCGCCTCAATTTACATGCATTCCTGAACAATTCTGGAAAAGGTATGTGCGGTTTCCAAGGCCTTTAACGCAGCTTGGCTGTCACTGCTGATCCTGATTTGGTGATTAGCAATGTCTCCCATTTGGTACTCTCTACTTCCAGCCCCACTGCCGGATCTGAATTTTGGAAACTCTGGCTTAAGACAGAATTCTTGGCATTAGCAAGTAAAAGGTTGGGTTTCAGGGAAAACAATCTAGTAGGGGCTTGATCATAAATGGTCCAGCGCTTTCATTAATTTGGATCAGACTGAAATTGTCATCGGCTAATAGAGACGCATTTCAGTAGAATATAATTCCAGGTGAATTGGAGCTACTTTCGAGACGGCGAGGCTATCAAGAGCATCGCACACTTTCTCTATAATTGCTTGACTTCGACTAGACTAAGACAGCGATGCCCGCTTCAAACCCGTTCTTATTATTTGGAATTTAATTCTTTATTTTTTGGAACTTGTCGAGATACTTCGTGTTTTATTTTCGGGGATCTTTTGAAATTTTTTCGGGACTTCGCGTGATTTTCTTAGGCTCGAGCTTTTTCGGGGTTTGCGAAATCTTTTTAATATTTATTTCTTTTGGTAATTTTCGAGCTAAGTACAGCGTGGTTTATTTTTTTCAATATTTTTTTGTTGAACTTTTATCGGGGCTTTTCGAAACTATTGTCGGCACTTTTCGTTCTTTTTCGTGACCTTTCGGAATTATCCGGGAAACCATCGATTATTAAAAAAAAAAACTTACAGACAAACTGCCTTTCGGTAAATCTAGCACAATACGTTAAAAGTAAACAGTTTTTTTTTTTATTATAAAAAGCATACTCGATATGGACTCTGGAAAAAGTTATTTAATTTTACATACACCATATCAGAAATAAATCTTGTAATTTTGCAATGTAGTAATTAAAATTTGTTTCAACGGAGTGGTCGTTTTTTAACCATATTCGTCATATCTTCGGCATATATCCGATCGTAAAGTATGATATATCGATGTTCTTGTTTCGAGGTGGAAATTTTATTGTTCCAAAGCTCATTAACCTCAAGGATTTCGTTCTAGGGCTTACCCACCAGAACTCTCTTCCTACTATTATTTAAAGCTCTCCATGTCTTATCCTATTTCTTTTTTTTATTTAATAACTAATATTTTTTTTTAAATGTATAGCTCATTGTACATATAACACCGTGCGATAGTACATTTTACACACAAAAATCAATATATTCGCGAAACCATGGGTCAAAATTGCGTTTTTAATTTTTCACTCAGACGTCAGTAATTCAAAAATTATTTTAAAAATTCAGTGAAATGTGCTTAGAGAAGAAGTATGGGTACCAAATTAAAGAGGAAACTCTTTAGAATTTAATCCGATTAAATTTTTTGGTGCATAAGGAGTGGTAAGCATTAAAAATGTCCTTTTAAAATTTTATCTTTGAAATTTCGCAATATTTGTTTTTGAAAAAATTATATGTTGAGGACTTATATAAACTCGAAGACATATACGCATTTATTCCCTCTTTTTTATCAGCTTAAAAAATTACCTGTTCGTCCTCGTGAATCCAAAAAATTTAAATTTTTTTTAAATTCTAAAGAAATTTCCTCTTTCATTCGGTACCAATATTTCTATTCTACATTGCATTGAATTTTTTAAATAATTCTTGGAATTAATCAAATCTTTGAAATTGTAAAGTCCTTCAAAATAAATTCTGACGTCAGAGAGAAAAAATAAAAACGCGACTTTAAATAAAAAATAAGGTTTTAAACCCATTTATTTGTTATTTGTTTGATGGTCGGAGAGATAGAAGCAATTTTTCCGAATTTAAGTTGTTGAGAAGTAATGAATATCTAAATCGGGGGACTGATCCCGGGATCCCGGGATTGTGATAACGACATCCCGAAATTCCAGGGATCGTAAAAAAAAAAAAAAGTAGTATGTACACATATCAATAAGCATATAAATTTCAATTAAAAACAAGAAAATAACCAAGAAACGCTTAAATCAAATTAAATTTACTTAATTTGTTAAACTACATATTTCCGTATGGGACGCCAGTACTTGCAAACGAGTATTATTAAATTCTTTTTACACCTGGAAAGTTTTTTATTAAATGAAACAAACCGGCTAATTGCAGCATGAAATTACAAAATTACGTGCACTCCCACACACAGTAGCTATTTTTTTACAGTTATGTTGCAACATTTCAAATTAGAGGATTCATAAAGGTGGGACATTACAGAATGCGGAACTTGAACAATTGTAGCGGTGAATTTGTACATATGTGTGTATGTATGCTTGTATATGTGTAGGTGTGCGTTAAAATATGCAGCCCAACAAAGAGTTGCACATGCTGTAAATGCAAATTGCTACCTGGTGCTGGTCCATTACTGCCGAATGGCAAAGTACTACAGTGCGCATATAAATACAGTGACGAGCAAAACTGTAACATGGTGTAACACTTTTTACTTCAGCCATCGCTATCTTTCCAAGTTCTAACGACTTTCATACTTTTGCTGTATATTCTTGTTGGTACATCCCTACTCCCTCTCTCATAACGATTTGAAGTCAATACAACAACAATAAAAAAACCAGCAGACAAAAATGTAAATTAAGGCAGATGTTACAGTTTTGCACTCACTCTCAGTTTTGCATTTGACGGTTATCTTTTGCTTAGTTGGAAGACAGATGACTTTTTTCTATATTGTAATTTATTGAAGAAGTGATCGCCAGTAAATAGCATACTTAATCAGGAACCATAAATGTAAATAATAGATTTACTGCGAAAAGGCGGAACCGCGCGAAAAGTGGCAAAAAATTTAGGAATTTGCTACTTGAAAATGTTAAGACTTAGAAAAAATATAGCCTAAAGTGTTCCCAAAGACAAAGGAAGTCTGTTAAAAAATATTACGGTACGATATCTTTTGAACTTATCAGCAAGTAGCGATGCAGCCACTATTAAAGAAGCGCTTAAGGTATTAAAGTTTAATGCAAATCAATAGACACCGAGGCGAAGAATTGCCAAATTGAGCGCAAAGGCATCATAAAAGGAAAAAGCAAATTTGATCAAAATACATGTGCGAGTGTGGCAGCGTTTTGCTGCATCGCACGAAAACCGAGCCGTTGCCTATTGGGATATGTTAGGCCGTTCAGAACGCAATAAAAAACATATTTTTAAATTTCAATTGAAGGTTATTTGGTCTGACAACACTAAATTAATCGCTTTCAATCAGATGGCCGGGCATGGTATTGGATCAAAGACCCAAATTAAGCCTAAGCGCATCATGTACGGCAAACTGTGAATCACAGTGGTAGGATCTTAATTGTTTGGGGTTGTATTTCAAAAATATTGTTGGTTCGTTAGTACGCATTATGCGTAAGGAACAGTATATGTTCTTATTTCAACAAAATTTGCAAGATGTAGTCGAAAAATTAGAGTTTCTGCTGAAAAATCACCCAAAACATATTGCATATGTTCGCAAAGACTAGATACAAAAGCAAAAATTTACTAATTTGAAATAACCTCCACAATCCGCGGACATGAATCTCATCGAGAATTTGCGAAATCAACTAAAAGCACAGCTTAATAGAATCAAAGTCCGAAAAATCGAGTACATGAGCTGTGAAAGCAAACTAAGGATATACCTCCAGATTTTTTACAAAGATACAAATAAGGTATGCCAAATCGCATCCAGGAACTGAAACAAGCAAAAGAGTACTGAACATTGTGTTAGTAGTTCTTTTTTGTCGTGAAAAATGTTAAAAAGTTCTTAAAAATATATGAGTGCAAAACTGTAACTTCTGCTTTAATTTACATTTTTGTCGGCTGGTTTTTTTATTGTTGTTGTATTGACTTCAAATCATTATGAGAGAGGGAGTAGGGATGTACCAACAAGAATATACAGCAAGAGTATGAAAGTCGTTAGAACTTGGAAAGATAGCGATGGCTGAAGTAAAAAGTGTTACACCATGTTACAGTTTTTCCCGTCACTGTACATACATATGTTCGTATGTGTATGCACATATCTATGCATACTTGAGTCTCGAAACAGAAAAAACACCAGTAGTATAATTAAGTAGGATTTGCGAAATGTAAATGCCACATACAATGACAACACTCACACAGATACACAATGCGCTATCCTGCCACATTACATTTTTTACATACATACATATGTATGTATGTATATAAGTACACGAGGAAAAGCATTCTCTGCAGCAGACAACAGTTGCAGTCACAACAACCAATGCGCTAAGCGCGAAGAACAAGGGCAACCAGGAATAAGAGCCATGCAACTGGTAAGATATGCGAATTCCAGCCATTGCCAATGCAAAGCATTTGTAAATACTACTCACATACAACATATATAAGTATAGCATTTTAGCGAACACTTCAGCCATTACCGCATTGCTCGAGTGGGTGGGTGTATACAGTATGTATACATATTAGGGTGGTCCAAAAAACGAACAGAAAAAAAAACTTATTGGAATTTTTCTGCTGGCAACCCCCATAAGTTTTCCATGACAAAAACATTTTTTCGCAGAATTGCTATGAATTCATTAAAAATTAATATTTTTTGTTGAAATGCGAATATTTCCGCTCAGAAATCTTCAAAAAATTACATTATAACGCATATTTAATTTTAAAATTTTATTACCAATTTTTAAATTTATTAAAGACGAAATCTATTACATATTTAGGCCTGCAAAATCGAGTTTTATTTTCTCACTTCCAATAATTTAATTTTTCTCAACATATCTAGGTAAAATTAAAATAATTTTTCACTTAAATTTTTACGTGAAATTGGCTGTAGTTAAATCAGAAAGGTTATGGTGAGAAGCTAACGCCAGTGGTGACACTAAGAAAAATGAAAAAAAATAAGTTTTAACTATTTTCTTAAAAAACCCCAAAATTGATTAGTTTTAAACTAAATATTTACTTAAAAAAACAACAATATTAGTAAAAAATAGCCCTAAAGAGATTAGATAAATCAGAGAGGCTCTTGGAAATTCGAATTAACGACAGTAATACGTGGTGATACCAAGAAAAATAAAAAAGTAATTTTCCGAATCTTAAAAAGAAAAATCAGTATTTGTATGAAGAAAACACAAAGTTTTTGTAAATTAAAAATTAATTTCGTTCAGAAAAAATTATAATGTACTGATTTTTCTTTTAAAAATTGAGATGGTCAAGCGGCATTTTTGGTATATAAGTTGTTCACAATTTTTGCTTAGTTTCGAATGTAGAACATGAATAAGCTTTTTTTCACTTTTCACTTTTTTTGCACTTTTTTAGAAATTAAATTACGCCGCCCTAACCTACATATTCGCGCATACATATGTAAATAGACACTGTACGCCCACTCACATAGTCGCCTCAGCAGCTGTATGCGTATTTGCAGAGGCAGTGGAGATGCGTGCCACAGCTATGGAACTTAGCTTGCTAAATATATATGTTGCATGCACTCATACTGCTGCGAAAATAACAACAACATGTGTTGTAATTTATTTTGTAGCCCAGTTGTTTGTTAGTTGTTCGGCCAAATGCCAAATGTCCAAATGTTAAATGATGCAACAAATGGCTAAGTGACGACGGGGCAACTATTTACACGACTGACTGGCTGTCGCACTAAAACTGTGCATTGTTCAGTTTTAAATTTCAATGTGTGTATTTAAATGTGGAGAAAGTGAATCGGTGCTTACAGTAGGAGATCCTGCGTCAGTTATCGGTGCCAAACTTCAGCAACGCAAGAGGTAGCAAGTAGTAGTCAAAGAGTTCATTAAAATAGAGCTGACTAATCTTCAACTTAACAGGGACGCCTAGACTTTCTGGCTCTACTTTTCATTTGCTTTTATTTCAAAGTTCATTGCTATAATTTAGCTATGGTATAGTTTCTGTGAAGCCTTGAGGATCGATTGAAAGAAATGGAATTTTGATTTATCCACTTCGGCGGCTTCCTTCTCCACTCACATCCCAAAAAATTGGTGCATGGGCGATAGAACTGCTACACGAGGTACTGCTACGAACTGCTCACTGAGGTATTTTCTATGCAGAGGTAGAAGAAGCCGACTGACCGCCTGCTTAAATTCGCGACTTTACACACACTCTGATAGGCAAGCAACGCCCTTTCAGCAGAGCCTGCTTATTTCCTGGTCATACTTATATGGGTACCAGACCAAAGGAATGTTGCAGTATGAGTTGGCCAGATCTTTGACTACATGCGAACTGCTCTGGCAGGCGAGCCTCGTGTCAGCTCAAAAAACGCTGTGCGAAAATCATAACCATAAAAGTTGAATGGTCTTCTTGACCGGAAGTTGGCCACAGGCGATCAAGGTGGGCTTATTGACGAAACACTGACAGTTTTTCAGTTTCCACTAGAATCGCTAAATTGACTAGTTTCAGGGTCGGTTTTGTATGCATTGATATTCCTTGAACCTTAGTTAACTGCGTTGTCGCTCCTACGTTCAATGGCTAAGAGTTTGCTTTTGAAAAGTAAGACCACCTACTTACATTGCTCTGCGATAGCTTTTAAAGTATATCTGGTCTCCAATTGTGCGCAGGTATGCTTGGGTTGAACTCCTGAAGTATCTCGGGTCGTAAAGCTTATCTCGGGCTTTAACAATTTTCAGATGAACGCACAGCGCCCCTGGCTCCTGATTTCTTTATGGATTTTTTCTATGTTCATCTGATCTCTTGATATCACAGAGGTCGATTTCGAACTCTAGAGTCCAGACTGCAGGCGTTTTGTACCAATTTCAGTGCCTTAACTGGGACTTCCTGCTGGCGCTTACCTTCCCATATGATGCTATGTCGGAAATCAGAATTATTTACTACTCTTGGACCTTCATAACGTCCACTGATCCTTCCTGATCGATGAGATGGTCAGTTGACAATCGGCATGTCGGATTTAGTGGGTGGCTTTAGTGGGGTGTGCTCTGTCGTTTTCTTTCGGCGCTACCGTAGGTGACTAAGCTAGCCCTGTGACCATCCATAACAAACTCAAGGGACTCTACTCGTTAGGTGGTGAGCTTAATACTCGAGGGATTGGTCGCTCGGTGTTCGGCGATACAGGCCCCGAGATAATGCCTTAGCTTCAGAGAACGTTTGAGGGTGTTCACAACCAGACGAGATATATGCTTCTTATTAACCTGCTTATGGAGAAACTGAAAATTGTCGCGGAGACGGTGACAAAAAAATCTGAGCTCAATAAGGCCAGAGGATAAGCACGCAAAGCAAAAGACAGGCCAGGTGCACATGTAAGATCGTACAGCTGGTGAAATTTGCAAGGAAGAATGTGGCTCATCAAGCAACTCGAGCGGGTGTACAAAACCGGAAAAGGAGCATAAATCCATGCCTATTGTCCACCCGGGCTAGAAAGTGCTCCCCAGTAAGGCTGTCAAGAGACCTGCGAGATTAGCGAGACGAGCAGAATGAACGTAGGTTAATGGTGGCAACATGGTGAAGCTGTTCTCCGGTTAGGGAGACAGTGTTGGAGGTTGATAGTGGCGGAAAAACAAAGACTAGTTGTGGGGTTAAGCATGTGTATTCTGGTAGGTTTAGTAGGTCGCGTGAGTCGAGCTGGTCGAGCAAGTCTGGCTGGCGAGCACTACTCCAGTCTGTTCAGTGAGGTACGGCCCCTTCGGGGAATATCGCGGGATCTGTGGTTTAATACCTAAATACGGGTAGAACTCACAAGGGTTTAATGTGGAGTTGCATTTCAACCGGGTGCCGGGACCCAAAGAACGGCAGTGATTTCAGGTAGGTTTCGGCTTTACCAAGGTAGTAAGTGTGTCCGCCCCACACTGCCCTTGGAACTGAAATGCTTGCATTTCAGTGTAATGATTAAGGCATGAATTAATCCGTTAAGCTTTTGAGCTTCGTGGAGCTTGGACTGCATTAAATTGCGGTAGTGGAGGAAAATTATCGGTACGGGTCTTATGATACTTTGATCTGGCGCTGAAAGCTGAAAGGAAAGGCTTTGGCAAGGTTTTCGTTGTAGCTGAAAGGCAATCTTCATAAGACACAAACACACACACATATATATATATATATATGACTAGTAATAAATAAAATTAACATAAAGGACGTTAATGCCACGCCAGTGTGAGAAACTTTGGAAGCGAAACTAATTTTAAACAAAACAAAAAAAATGCAAATCGATTTTCAGTCTATCAAGAGACAGTGAAAAGATTAATTTCATTGAATAGCTGTGGAATAATTGACAATAGGATACCTGCTTTAATGCTTTGCTGTACACCTAAAAGCTTATTGAGATATTGATATTTATATATAACAAGATATAAGCATAAGTCGGAACATATACCCCATTGCAAAATCATAAGCGCACCACATATTGACAACCATTAACAATTTTATTTTTTTTTAATTAATTCAATTATTTTCTTATAAAAATATAGTTTATTGTTTAACACTTTCAGCACAAAAAAATCAGCCGTTGAAGCTAAATTTCTGAAAATTTTTATACCGGCTAATTTTAGGTTCAAAGCGGTAAAGCAGACGATATAATTTTCACTAAACAAATGTAGTTTTAACACCAAAGGCTCTTATTTACCAAAAAGTGAGCTTTAAGCACAAAACAGTTTGGACGCTTGTACTGAAATGGTTAACAAACCCTGTATAACTTGGAGTTTGAAATTTTGTGCAAAATTAAAAAAAAATTACAAACTTTTGTAAAAGTCTTAAGCTTTTTTCTAAGAATTAAAAATAAAAAAATGGGTACGCAGTTTTGTAGCCCATTTAATTTTAGTATAACAAAATAGAAATTTGAAGCTGCTAAAATATCACGTTGATTTTTGATACTTTTTAAGGCTGATGGAGTTATGAATTTTCTTCCATTTAAAAAAATTTCGAGCATATGTACATATTTGTATCTTGCATGGGTAAATATAATTTTTGTTAAAGAAAAAACTATATTTTTATGAAAAAATGAGAATTTAAAAGACAAAAAAATAAAAATAAATTGTTACAATTTGTCAATATGTATGTGGCGCGGTTATTATTTTGCAGTGGAGTGTATGCAACTCTTTTTTTAATACATACATATATGAAAAAGTAATTTCAAATTCGCTTATAAGCTCTTGTTACTTCAAACCTCTGACAGCTACACAATTATTAGAAAACAATTTGCTAAAATATTCCCACCAAAACATCTAAAGGCTTGCCGATCGATCGAGCAATTCATCTTCGAACAAGTAGATTTGTATGTACTTACATAGTTAAAAGTACAAAAGCGGACTTACGGATATGCCAAGACGAATATGTATCTATACTATATATATGTATCTACTATTTATTTTCTTTTTTTTTTTTCAAAATTAACCTCAGGCAATAGTACAAAGAAATTACATGTATGAAATCCAATTGTTTTCAGATTTATCAAAAGTCAAGTGAAGTCACAGCGGTTTCGGAAACTGCTACTGGTATTTGGCCAAGACATATCTACAACTTTAATCACACACTTCATACAAATATATGTATGTATGTATATATAAATGCATGTTGTTTGTCATTGTTTTTTGTGTGTGAAGCAATTGTCGATAGTATCCGTGTGATACTTTTGCCAAATCAATGCAAACATTGACAAGATACACGCAAAATAATAAAAAAAAAACCAAACAATAGAAACAGTAGATAAAAAAGAATTGAGGTAGCTACAGTAGCCAGTAGTAGAAAAAAATAATAGAACTTCGAAGGCGTGCGCAACAATGGCAAAAAACAAGACACTTGTGCATTTATATATTTTTATATCATGTACATATGTACGAGTTACCGCCACTGCTCATTTGCCAACAATGCTCGTAACAATAGACAGTGGGAAAAACCATAGCAATAATAGAGTACATTCTCGTAATAACAATACACAGCAGACACATAAGTAACGACAGCCATTAGAATAAGCGCAAAAAGAATGCACTGACGATACGACAAATACAAAGGAGGCGAAGGACATTGTACAGTGTACCAAAGAAGAAAAAGAAAATCGAATTTGCTGGCAGCGAAAACCAAGGTCAATTATAGATTTTAGTTTAAAAAGGTTGTGAGAAAAATACTAAGCGAGCACTACATATTTTTAACCGAGTTCATATAAGGAAGAAGGTTATCAATTCATCGGCATTTTCATACAGTGACTCAAACAAATGACCACGTGATGATTTTTATTTTTTAAATTCCTAGTTTCTTCGAGATTAATATTTTTTTTCCTATAAAAATACCCAACCAAGCTTTAACCAAAAACATACATATAAATCACAGTTTCAAACATTATACAAAATTTTGGAAAATTAAACAAATTTTTTTAGCAAAATTTCTAATTCTTAATGTAATGATGTGAAGGTTTCAAGCAGCTAAAAAATTGCGTTAATTTTTTATTTTTTGAGAATGCTTTTTTTTCAATATAACAAGTGAAATTTACAAAAACTAGCGTTCATTTTTATTTCATAAAAAATTCATGCTTATATGGAAAAAGGTGCAAAAATTCGTTAACAAAAAAAACTTAAAAAAAACCGCGTGTTACGGTATGTAAATTTCGTGACTATAACATATACTTAGATAGAGCTTTAATTCTATGTGCTCCTACATATATAAAGCGTTTTCAAAGCATTTCCCGAGGGATATGCATATATAAATTTGGTTTTATCTGTTTATAAAAAATCTAAAAGTGAAAAAGTTTAAAAAGTGACCATTTGATAAGAACCAACGACGATCGAAAGGAGAAGAGAAATCTATAGAAAGATTTGAAGCTTAAAAAAACTTCGCCCGTGTCATATATTTTGCTCGTGAGTGATATAGACGCCCATATATTTAGTAAAAGCTCTCTCTGATCATCGCGGGCCTGTATATTGTTGGTTATCACTCTGCCCAAACGCAGAGATTTTTTAAGCTTTCTTTAGCTTTTTAAAAACATGTAAAGGGTTAAAGCTCTCTGAGTTTAATACTGGAGTAGAAATACTAAAAGGGACGCATGCCTATATAGTAGCCAACTCTGCTTTATAGTACTTACTGCCGGTATAAAAATTTATCGTAGAGAGTAGATATTCGAGTCCGCCTAAAATCTATATAAAGCTTTGAAAAGCTTTTCTTGAGGTACACCTTCTGGTCGTGGCTATTAACTAGTCATTGTGTATGACTTAATAGATGTAAGGTCGCAGTATATCTATCTATTCATTGTATTCATTTCATAAATTCCAATATTTTTACATAAACGACACACTGTGCATCGATGATGCCAGCTCCGACGCAAGCTATGTATATACGTTACCGCAGTTTCAGCAGCTGAACGCTCTTAATGTTCGGTAGCACTTTAAGTTGTCATAATTTTTGAATGATTGACCTATTGTTGTTGCCAATCAGTTGTTGTGGGTGGGGAAACCAACCATATGCCAGTACAATCATACACACATTGTGTGTGCTTTGCTGTGTGAATAATTGTGCGAACACCCACAGTGTTTTTAGCGTTGTCTAACCAGGGGCATTTGATATTCAATTATTCATCCGTTTGCCGGTTTAAGCATCCCTTGGGCTAAATAATTGTCTTTGTGAATATACTTTTTATGTGTTGGCAGTACTTTAAAGAGGAATATTTTTACATAAATAAAGTAGAATATGGATTCTCATATGAACGCGTAAAACCAAAGCTAAGACGCCATTGTAATGAGAAAAGAATAGCCATTGAGAGCGGATGTGATATCAGCTAAATTTGATTTTATTTCAATTTACGTGTGGGAAGTATGTTGCATATGATAAAAGGATGTAGTTATACCAACACAAATTTTGTTTTATGTAGAAAAGCTAAGCAAGCTGACTAACGAAATAGTTTCGTACTCTGGACAAGGTATTATGGGACGTGGCCATAAGCGACGTTTATTAGATATTGCCCTGAGACGGCACACAGATTTGGTTGGGCGTAGACTAGAACACCTTGCTGAAGATTCTCCCCCGCAGGGAATGAATTGCCAAAATTCCCATCCGAGTTAAGTAAAACAGTATTAGCTTAAATTGTATGAAGGCCCTGACGAAGGAGAAGGACGACGAGAGAAAAGAGCAATTGCATTAGCGTCTCGAAGGAGTGAATAAGCGTTGAAAACCAGACATCAGCATCAAGACATCCATAAGGCGACTTGGTCTCCAACCTGGATCAGTGATTTGTTGTGGCTAATGCTCGCCTGCATCTATGTGCAATGAAAGACGTTCGTCAGGCAACGTCGGAAAGCTGCAATTACAACGGTTAGACGAGAAACTAAACTCGACTCTCTTTTCTGCTTAAACAAGCAGCTCCTAATCGCCTGGATCTAAATGAGCAGTAGGATTGCATCTTCCAAGCTCCTAACACCGCTGCAGACGAGGCGACTGGTTATTACCATTCATGCAGAAAAAGTTCGTTCTACGATGAGTGTCGCGATGCTACCCCAGAGAAAAACTTAGCACATACAGGAAATAGCGACGTCATCAGTTATTCTAAGCATTCCAGGAAGTCTAGGACAACCTTTGGAGGTAAGCAATGTATCTGCTCTCTCTCTTGCCACATTGAGCTTATGCTGTTCGTTCGTCGCCTCGCTACGGCATCACACTCCAGAAGCAGGTGAGTTGGTGTCTCCTCAGCTGAATCGCAGAAACGACGGAGATCGGTCGACCAGATTTCCAGCTTGTGTAGACGGCCTCTTAATCTGCAGTGTCCAGTGAGGATGCCTGTAATTATTCTAAGTTTATGTTTCGGGAGGTTTATTAGAAGTCTATTTAGATTATCCCTTCCCCCCCTTCCCCCCACAGTAACCTTTTAGTCTGGCGAAGTTGTATTGTACTATTCCAGTGATGTTCCCTCCTATCTAGTGCTCCTTTTCTAGCTCCTCCCTGATAGTATCTGGGACTATTGCAAGAAATAGGTTGGGGCGAATTTTGGACAAAGTCGGCGGTGTTCTGTCTAAACCGTCCACTATCTCGTTCCCTCTTATACCTTTGTGGCCCCGAACCCAGAGTGGTTGGATTTTATTGAATTCAGCAAGGGTATTGAGGCCCTCAACGCACTCACGGACCAAAGCCGATTTTCTCTCGAATGATGATAATGCCTTAAGAGCCGCCTGACTATCGTTAAGGATTAGGATTCTCTCTCTGCGGTAGCCTCTAAATAAATTGATCTTTGCACACCGATTGGTGGCGTATACCTCCGCTTGGTAAATACTTGAGTATTTGGCCGTTGGCACGGATAGCCTCATCCTGGGACCATAAATACTTTCTGGTATTTTAGAGTCGTCTGTGTACCACTGCATGGTGATAGCCTTTATATACAACTCCATGCAGGAGTCCAGGTACGTGACTCCACTAACGTGTCTGTTGGTCCCAACGAATCGCTCTAGGCTCTTAACCATAGGGACTTTTGGCGGATGAACCCTCTATGAGCTAATGGCTGAAGTTTTTATCAAGCTTAGGGCCACAAGTAGGGAGCCTGGAATGTTTAGATGGATACTCCATTACTGTGATAAGTGGGTGAGGTTAGTATTCTGACCCTCCGACTAAAATTATTGTCTTCAAAATAACTACTGTGCCCTACTGCTAAGTAGTAGATACCCTATGTCTCGTTGGGGATTAAAAGAAACGGAGAAAAAGATGATAAAATGCAAATGGAGTAAGTTGCTACAGAGAAGCAGATGCTTTTGATGACATAGCAACCAGAAAAATATGCAGGGAGGATCGCGTCCCTTCAATCTGCTAAGCGCAATGCTGAAACTCTACTTTAACCAACCGAGTGTACGGATGATGATTCGGTGAAAAAATCCCGCGTCTCGGCTTACATATGTGGACAACGAAAGCAAAGACGCCCCCGGACGCAATGGAAAAACAAGATTTAGAAGCATCTGGTCTCCACTTGGAATTAATAATTAGCGGAATTTTGCAAAGGAGTGAGGCAATTGGTGAAGTTTTTTTGGCTCGGTCCAAAACGACAAATGGTTCGAGGCGAGTAAAAAGTTTGAGTTGAAGCTAACCGAAAAGCTCCCAAAAGACCATTGGCACTCGTTCTACTTAGATCAAAAAACATTGCTTTTCCGAAGAAACCCGCGATGGAGTTGTGAAAGTCCTGGAAGCCAATATTGTGCTATAATAACGCTTATGTTTTTGACTTGTTGCGTGAGTACAGCATTCCTACCGCCACCTACACCCGCCACTCTGGCTACGATCTTCGCTGGCGATGGACTGTTAACACCAATTATGTAAGTAAATAATATTTGATAAGCATTTGTGGCATTTACTGAAAATTGGCATAACATTATCCTAAGTCGGTATGACTAAACCTTGATTAAAGATGTGAACTTGAGTGGTTTTAACGTTTTTTTATGCACACTGGTCACACATGAACGAGTAAAGCTACAAAAAAAAACACAAAAGAACAATAAAAATTAACAACAAGGTGACTGCCAACACAACACAGTTCACCACCACCAACAACAACTTCTAGGAGTAAAAGCCAGTCAACCAAGCAGCCGAAAAAATGACAAAAAAAAACACAATTTAAGGCAAGAAAATTCCTAAGAATTTTAGTCATAATCGCTGGAAAGAAAAATAAATTGACGATGTTTGTTGTACTTTTGTTGTAAAAGCTGTTGATATTTGTAAAGCGCTTGAGTAGGTTTTGTTGCCGATGATTGTGTCTTTGCGCCAAAAGCCGGCTACAACAACAAAAGCGACAGTAACAACAGCTTGTAGAAGAAATAAAAGAACTACTTCGTGTAAGCAACATCAAAAGCTTTATCAGCAAAAGCAACAACAATAACAACCAAGATATCGACGAATGCTTAGAAGACAAAGGAATATTTTGCAATTAACACAGAATTTGTTTGAATATTGCAGCCCGCAAATGCTTGCCAACCGAGTTAGGTTTGTAGCGCATTCAATGACAACATGAGGCAACAACAGCAAGAACAATAAAATCAAGCATGCGCCGCACAGTGGTACAGCCCTATAAATTTTTTGGAAAATTTCAATTTTCCGTACGCTACATTTATGAACATAAATCAAGAAAAAACGCAAAATTGGAGTGATCGACTTATTTTTTATATGTGTCCGAAATCTCGTGAATATATTAATGTTGTATTTGAACTTCGCGCCAATAATATTTGACGCCGCAATTTTGTGCACATGTTTTTCATATAATTATGTGTGAACTCTAAGAAATTAGGCGTAACCAGTTTACGCAATCCTAACCTCAAAAACAACTTGAAAAGGCCATAAAAAGCGGACCGACGAACATATGATTCCGAAATTTTGCCCATATGTTTATAAATAATATTATAACTTCATATCCAAAAAATGGGTATTTCAGTGCATTTTACCACATACCTGCCATGCAAACTTCCTATATAAACCTAATCTCAAAAATGCCTTGAAAATGCAACAAATGCCATCAATATCATATGAGCTTACGTTAAAAGTCGCAAATATGAGCCAATTTTTTTTTTTGTCGAAAGAAACGATTCCGATGTTTACTTTTTCTATAGGTAGAATACGTAGGAAACCCAAGAAAAGTTTCAAAGTCAGAATTTGTAAAGCATAACTTTTCTTTGTTTATATTTATTAAAATATTTGTTCGTATGTACTGATTTCCTTTCTATTTGGACAAGTAAATGCTTTATTTTTCAAGACAAACACAACGCTCAGTTCCATAAGATTTATGGTTCAACTACTCATCGACATAAAATCCCTCCCTCTCCCTCCCTCTCCATCCCTCTCCCACCCTCTCTATCTCTATCTCTCTCTCGCTCCCTCTCCCTCTCGCTCTCTCTCTTTTTCTCTCGCTCTCTCTCTCTGTCTCTCTCGTTCTCTCCCGCTCTCTCTCCCTCCTTCTCTCTCTCTCGGTTTCTCTCTCTATCTCTCTCTATATCTATGTATCTCTCTCTCTCTCTATCTCCCCATCTCTCTCTCTATCTGGCTCTCTGGCTCTCTTTCTCTCTATTTTCCTATCTCTCTATCTCCCCATCTCTCTCCTCTCTGTTTTCTCTCTCTCTATCTCTTTATCTCACTATCTCCCTCTCTCGCTATCGCTCTCTCTCTCTCTTTATCGCTCCTCTCTTTATCTCTCCGCTCTCTGTTTCTCCTTCTCTCTCTCTATGTCTTTCTCTCTCTCTCTATGTCTTTCTCTCTCTCTCTCTCTATGTCTTTCTCTCTCTCTATGTCTTTCTCTCCTCTCTATATCTCTCTCTCTATCTCTTTCTCTCTGTATATATATCGCTCTCTCTCTCTCTCTACCTCTATTCAAATTCGGCAGTTAACTTACAATTTTTGTACTGAATAGGTTTTCACTGCCGAATGAGAGTTAACTCGTCACTGTAAAAACGGCCCTTAGCCATCCGAATAAAATAATTTCATGTTCAAAATACTCCGCCGAAATCCCACTGTGCACCGTATACTGCCTAGGCAAGTACTGTTGGGGTATAAAAAATTTCAATTTCATTTGTCATTTCGTCACGTTCAGTTTTTTGTTGATCATAAAAACCGGCAAAATGACGAGCTCATGACTTTGATGGGTCCGCTGTGCCGATGGACGAACATGTACATACATATGTACGCCCCTCTACTGGACAGCGCTAAGCTGCTATATATTTGCAGCAAATGAATGGTTGGTTAACTGCTAGCAAATACTGTTTTGTTGTTGCTGTCGGCGTAAGATTTACCTAAACAACTTCAATGCAGCAATAACAATACCAGCAACTACATAGCGCTATAATCTGTATCTTAAGACTGCTACTCTTCTACCCGCTACACAGTGCAACGCTTGTAAATGTTGCTCTTTGTGGCTTAGTCAGTGGAGCATTTGCCGCGTACATGTACGCGCAGGGTTGTGGGGTTACCAGCGGGTTACAAGCATCAAGGGTAGCTTTGGGATGCAAAATTTTTCGTGGCCGCTTATATGTATGTATGTAATCCTTATTGCTGATACTTCCCCTACACCTCTCCTGCTTAAGTACAGCTTAAAAAGCCTGCAGCCCTACGTAAGTGTTAATGTTTTTGTTTTAGAGGGGCTCTTATTGGTCTTGTCTCGTCTCGCCTTAATGAAGTACCAAAAACTCAATTTATTTGCAATTAAATTGTGTGCGCAGAGACTCATTGGAGCTGTCTAGTGTCGATGAGTAATTCTGAGTTATCTGGGAGTTGATTCAATTTTTTTGTTTTTCAATTTGGTATTCCTTGGTTTGGTTTTTATTTCACTTTGTTTCCGATTTTCTTTCAAAAATCTTATTTGTTTTTCTTATAGGTTTATCTTAGGTTTTTATTGGTTTTTGGGCCAATCGGTTTTTTGTAAACAATAAGGACATCATTCCCCTATTACAAACGTGTAATATAGGATATGGGTACGCTATACAGAATACGTACACGACGCTAATCACCCGCAACCATAACTAAAGCACTGACGACCTCCTTACCCTCGATAAGCTTTAAGAAGCTATCCATTTACATATACTGAGATGGTTACAATCTAAAAAGATAAAAACTTCTAATTAACCTCCCGAAACCAAAACTTAGAACCCTTACAGAGATGCCTGGGCAATGCAGGCTAAGAGGACATCTACAGAAGTTGGTAATCTGATCAAATGTTCACTGTCGTTTCTGTGATTGAATTTGATGCCGTAGGGAGGCGACGAATGAAAAACAGACTCAATATGGCCAGAGGGCACATACACTACTTACCTATAAAAGATCTCCTGGACTCTCCGGAATCTATAGGAATAGAATAAGTGTTGTGATGAGGGAACAACAGACGAACTTCCTTTTCAATTATCTATCTATCTACAGAGAATAGCTCGAAGCTCGATGGTTGGGTTGGTGGCTGTGAGTATTGAGAGGATCTCCATCACATTTGGCTTTTTAGATCACTTGCCTCGCAACCGCAAGAGGAGCTAGTAAACCATACAAGCATGCAAGCCACCATCGCTGTTGATGGAGCATGTGGAGTTAGCCGCACCAGCACAAGGTCAAGGTGTTCAGGTAGCCTTGCCGTATTTGCCGGTATTTATTGAGTTACTGATCGGGAATGGTCCACATCGATGCCTCAGCAAGGTGCGAGGTAGTAATTGGTGTATTCTCTATGCATGTTGGTTCTGCGGACAAGTGAGAACCACAGAACCACAAACTGCAACGAATAAAGAGTAAACGACCTTTGCATCTGATCGCCGTCGTAGCGGAGTCAGATGAAGGCTCTCTGCCCGCTTCCATTAATGGGACGATTAAAGGTGTTGCCAGCAGTATCAGAAAGATTACAGTAGAGGCACTTCAATCAAGGATACAAAACCGCAGTATCCTAAACTCAACTTAATTTCCATCTATCCACTATCACCCACAGTACAACGGCGACCAGTGTAGGGAAGAATGCGGCCAATCCTGTGGGTTCCATAAAGAAACAAGCAGCAATCTCTTAATCAAATAAGAAATAGCAGTTACCAGTGACTAGTCTAAGGTGTTGTCAGTTGAGCGAAGTATCCAACAGTGAGACTACAAGCGGAAGAATTGCCTCAAAGGTTAAAATACTAGAGACAGTTCTTCAAAGTATACGCAAATTTCTTGAGAGAGAAGTAAGCGGCAGAGATAAGACGAATCCCTTCGCCAACGAGGGCGCCAGCATTATAGTAACAGGTACGCCTAAAAAGGACACTTTGAAGATCCAACCACAATGCAGCGCCATTTTAGACATCTTCCGGATCCTTTCGAGGATTAAGGATATTCATAATCGCAGACCAAGCCTCGCTTGGACTTTCTACTGGATGCGTGACAAAACCCAGCGACGCCTTTGCCTGCCTCAAACTATAGCTGATTCCAGCTAAGGACGTCCATTAGAGACCTCTTGCGCTTTTGTGGTTAGACACCCTTCGTGGAATCGAGCAAGAAGCTGTTTCGATGCGTGAAGCTCTAAAATAAATAAAAATTCGGTGCATAGCAAACTGGCAGCTCATCACGGTCGAGGAGACAAACAAAAAACCCATACTCTTGGCCGTTTGTGAAAATTCCATTGAAGCTTTGCCATTCGCTTCACAAAGAGGAAAACTTGGTGGGTGGTAACGCCATTGACCACAGGCGATTCAATCTTAGAGAGATGCACCTTATATCAGTTAAGCGATCTTTGGCTGAAAACTAGTACATTGTATGTATTTGATGGGAAGTTCTGACGGGAATTTCCGTTACCTGGTATCCCCTCAAATCTTTCTACCAGACTTTGCAGCTTTCGCGAGACTAAGGTGATAGGAGAGGAAACTGCAACTTCAACTCCTCATTAAAGTTTGGAGCCATCTGTATAAGGATTCATGGCAAATAGTAAGGTCTGCTGAACTAGTGCTGTCGTGTTTGTATCAAAACTTTGAGTGATAGTATAGAACGGTGGTGGACACCGGCCTGCATGCGGGAAAAGCTCTTTTAAGCTTTGTATGTATATATTAAGTATAGAAATCTTGAAAGAGCCCACCGCCGGCACAGAACATTCGTTACTGATGGGCGAATGTTCGCATGATCCATGGGTCGCATTTTTTCAGCCTTACTGCTGTAATAACGGTCACGCAGAACGATACTTTATCTACAAAAGTTCTTAAAATCTTCCTTGGTTCTACGCCAACGCTAAATATCTTGCCTAGGTCTATTGGTAATGGTGATAGTAAGAATTTTTCCGCAAAGAAATTTCTTTGTCTACGCCAGTGTTGGACCTAAAAACAGCGCAACTGTTTAGAAACATCTACATTTTTGAAGAACTTTTTGGACTGGCGGCAAACCAGCGCGCGATCGATAAAAATGGCAAAAGATAGTTCGCAACCCACTCTGTGTAAATAACTGCATAGGCATGTACGTATGCAACTCGTTGGCAAAAAGCAGCACAGCGGCCGTGGAGGTGGAGATAGATTTGTTGTTGCTTTGCAGCTATGAGCTTTCAGTTTGTTAGGTGGCGGCGGCGGTGGCGGCTTACGTACCGCTTCGTTGGGCACGTCCACTTATGTATATATGTATATATGTATGTATGTATCTCCTTTGGTCGATGATGATGGCGGCAGCGACAAAGCGCGTTTGATCTTTTGCGCTTGAGCGCTTCAAACAAAAAAATATATAAATAAAAAATAAAGCAACAATACAGCAATATAAAAAAAACGATATTGTATGCTAAAAAGTAGATACATATGTATGTATGTATGTATATATTCAAAGCGGCTATGAGGCCGACTGTTTGGTGTTAATTTTATTTCACTTCATTTCATTTGTAGCATTGCGCATGCGCAGCTTGCCGTTGTCTGTGCTACATTTCGGTATTTCAAACTTCAACGATAGACTGTACGGCGCAGGCGATCGAGGTGATGGTGGTGGTGCCGGTGGTGAGGTCGGTTGGTGCAGCGCCTATATGTCATTGCAACATAAAAGTTCACTTTTTAATTGCCCGCTTGACGCGTTCAAAAGACATTGGACTGGCATTTTTACGAGCGGCTTTGGTAAATGTGCGCGCGCTCAATGCTGCTGCCGCCACACTCCTCTCTTCCTTCAACGCAAAATTTTAACCAAAGCCTGCTATTGCAGAAAAGCGTTGCCCTGCCGCGCTCGCCTTGGCGCACATCTCACCAGGGTCGAACGCGTTGCTGCACATGCGTGCGCAGCGGCATACAGATCTCCGCCGCGCGTAGTTATGCACAACTCATTTCAGTTCGGTCAGTAAAATTCAATTCCATAAACCATTTCGTATGCAAAAATTCGCTTAACTCATCATAGCCGTCGCTTTCTTTTTGTGCTTCTCATTTTATTTGTTTCTGCATTATACTTTTTGATTCTTATTTTGCGGGAAGGGTCTTTGAGGGTGCATGCAAAAAAACAAAGAACAATTTGCCACAGTTGTAAAGAAAATGCGAACAACAAAGCGCAACTCATTGACATTGATGACAAGCGCGCTCGCGCGCATTAGCTGTAAGAATTTTTTCCCACACGCACCGATTGGTGTAGAAGGTGGCGGTAGATGCGCGCGCATGCGCATTACAGATGTTCAGCTCTGGAATGGAACATAAACTCATTTGCCCAATTGCCTTACTCAAGTGGAATGGATTGCCCTGATTCTCCTGCTTAACCCGAATCAGTGTGGCTGCAGAAGGTCAAGCGTTCGTTGCTATGCTTTGAGGTGGTTCGAAAACAAGGTGAATAAGATGAAGACTTTGGGTTTTTTAAACTGTGAGTCTGGCTTCCTTTAAAGTGAGTTATTTCTCAACATTTCTGAAGGGCTATTGCTATTTATTTTTTTGATAACTTTATCGGCTATCGGTTAGTTATCGACAAAATTGTAGACATCATTACCTGTACAATTATCGGTATATTCATTGCCACAATTATCGATATCATTATCGATACAATAATTTACAACATTATAAAGTTTTTTCGAAATATATGTTTTACGATAAATATTTTTGAAATAACGGAAATTTTTAAATAAAAAATTATACATCGATTATCGACACAATAATCGACAAATTTTTTTTTTTTTTTATCGGTATACGTATGTTGTGCACGATATAATAAACAATATCGATAGCGAAGTTAAATTCAATCGTATTTAGCGGTATTATCCAATATTGGTTTGTTTAACCGAAATTTTTGATTATTGATATTCTTTTCAACATCGCGTTGTTATTATTGGAGTATTTATAAATATTGCTATGTAATTATTTATCGAATGCTTCAGCGGCTTCAGTCTGCCTGCAGAAGAATAAGCGTTCACTGTCCGTAAACTTGCATTGCAGGTCAACGGGATTTATTGTCTGACTTTAAAATTCTAACGTCTATCGATATCGATATCAATTAATCATCAGTGGATATACATATTTTCTCGAAACTATTATCGGTATATTTATTTGACATAATACCCAGGTTTATCGATATATTTTTAGATACATTTAAAGATAACGCCACCGATATTGCCAGCATTATCGTCGTTTTTCTTTATATCGATATATTACGAAGGTGGCTTTGTTCATTGTTATTTTTATCGATAAATTAAAAGCTAGCGCCATTGAAATTTTTATATTTGTCGATATTTCGCGATATATTTCTCGCCATACTTTTCGAAGTGTTTACCGATATTTTTGGCTATCGATAATAACATAAAAAATATCGATAATTCTATCTTAATAGTTCTCAATATTATGATCGAAATTCAAATAAATGTTCTTATCGAAGTATATTAACTAAGAACCGGAAATAGCGATAAATAACAAGATTTTTATGCTTAGAGCATTGCAAAATCGTTATTTTTATTTTTTTTTAATTAAGAACCAACGCTAAATTTTAATTTTTGTTTTTTCGAAATTTGATCGTTATTTTGCGATTTTTTTTTCGATAAAAATAATCGCTGTTTTAGATTTTTATTTTTGTCATAATTTTTAACCGTTATGATGGAGACTGTTTTAAATACTCTTTGATCCAAAAAATTAAATAAAAAAACCTTTATGCGATGATCGAAAAAACTAAAAATCAATATTTGATCGAAAAAAATATAAATTCAAAAATAACGATTAATTTGGTAAAAATTAAATAAAATTTTAACGTTTAAAGTTGTGATTTTTTTTTTACTCGAAAATATTTATACTTTTCTGCTCATCTCATACAAAACTTTTGAAACCACCTCAATAGAACATATTTGCCTTCTGCAGACTGCATGTCTCGTAAGTTTCTATACGAATGTGTGCTACCTAAAGTTTTGTATGCCTGTCCACTGGACACTCTCCACATTTGTACCAAAACAAAAAAAAAACATCACGCCAACCCACCTCGCCAGACTCGCTGACGACAACGACTTGAATGCCCAGCTCCCTTAGTTCAATATGATCGACAAGACCAATTTGTTCGCACCAATTCCCCACACAAAGCCACCAACATACCAATCCCTATAACAAACGCATCTAAAGTCCATCCGCAAAAACTCACCCGCTCGGCCGTTGCGTTATAATTTACTTAATGACGCGTTTTTGTTGTGTCTGATCACTACGATCAGCTGCGATCAGCTAAATACGATCGGCAATCGTACAGATCTTCTTTTCTTTGGGTGCGCAACAGTGGTGATGTTGGTGGTGATGATGGTGGTGGTGATGGTGGTGGTGGCGGCATCGATCAGTGATGATGATTTCTGCCACAGTTGTTGAGCAATTTCGTTTTGTTTAGCATTTCATCAGCGCAAGCGCAAGATCGAATGCTGTCAGTGGGATGTTGATGCAAATTTATGATCTACATTCGCTTCCTTGCCTATGCAACGACGATTGCGCCATACAATTGCACGTACGAATTTTTGCTGGCTGGCTGACTGCCCGGCTAGCGGCTTCTGCGTCCTCACAACCATATGCTCCTGCGCTTACCTAACCTGCCTACATGCATATCTATTTGGCGGCTGTCGGCTGCCTTTGGTGCATTTGTTTTAATTTTTTTGTTCAATAGCAATAATCATAAAATGTTGTAAATGTATTTTTAAATAGTGCGATTAAAGTAAAATATTGCTTGCGCTTTTGACGTTCGGCTAAAGAAAGAACGTTGATGTTGTGTGGAAAAATTGCTTTTGAATATTTATACATACATATGTATGCATGTATGTATGTATGTGTAGGCTTTTCGTACAGTCGTCGAACGGACACGTAGGCTATTAAGACATACATTGATGTATGATTTTTTGCTCAATTTATTGCGGCTCCACTTTTTTCGCTACTTGGAACTTAATGTATTGGCAAAATAAAAATCTCACGTAAAATCCATTTATTTTCAGTTATATGTATATTTTACATACATATGTACATATGTACATGTATGCAGTGAAAGCGGTATCAAATATCAACTATCGAAGCAATTGGATCGACTAATTTATTCGCATAGCAAATCCAGTAAGCTTTGTGTCATCCCTCTCCTTCGATTTTGATATCTTTCGTGTCCGCATTTCACCAAAAGTACGCACAGTCTACGACATACGTATCACAGCCGTCTGGATATCTGGTTATGTGGTTATATTTTTTACGCAGTTTACAACAAAAAACTATACTACACTAGGTGTGAATACCCCATAAGATTCCCTAAAATCCCCAGCTGTGGAGTATGTAAGATAACGAGGTCGTGCATGCAAATTAAGTTGTCCATTGTGAGGGGGACCACTGCGAGTGAATCAAAGAGAAGGCACATAATTCTAACCGGAGTTCCTTTCAAAAAGAAATAAAAAGGAAAAATTAAAGCATTAATCTGCTTGATTAACCAAAATTAAACTAAGGGGGTATACGAGTTCCACCTCCTATATCTCTGCCATATTGGTAATAAAGCGTGACTCCCGACTACAGACCCAGACATTGACGAAGAAAGTGGTATGTTGGTCATCAGTGCCCTGTGTTGATGCCGGTAAGACCTCTTCAGAAGGGTTGCATATTTCAAGGGAAACGATTTTTTTCTGTGGACTTTTAGGTTCTTTGTATAAAGACTTTGTCCGGCGAATAATTATTTAGAACATTTTAACACTCTAGCGACCTTCCAAATGCCATTTTATGCAGACTTTCTAAAAACGGGGTAAAAACGCTCCTTTTGAGAAAGAGCCAATGGGTTAAAATGTTCTACAAAATTATTCCTCCTGAAATTTTACTATATGTATCCAACATTTCCGTTCAACACCTTTGCAACGCCGCTTAACTATCGACGAAGATAGTGACTTTTCTTCCTGGAATAGTCCTATATGTACATATTTAGTATAAAACTAGCTTCCTTCTCTATAGCATAGATCTCAGCTTGTAGCGTCAGTCTGGTCTTCTATAGAAGATATAGATATACACCCAAATTCATAAAATATAAAGAAGACTTTAACTATTTATATTAAAAAAAAAATAAAATCATGAAAAAAATTTTTAAGATCGAAAAAAGAAGTCAACGCAAAATACTTTTGTGAGTTTCAGTATGTAAACTAGGGCGGGTAAATTTTTATTGGAG
The DNA here is from genome assembly GCF_013731165.1 of Rhagoletis pomonella. Lineage (NCBI taxonomy): Eukaryota > Metazoa > Arthropoda > Insecta > Diptera > Tephritidae > Rhagoletis > Rhagoletis pomonella. The sequence goes on from NW_023458562.1 coordinate 33,509,418, forward strand.
ATTTTTCCGACTATGCCCGTTCAGCGCAGAAGGATTCTACGTGTGATTCTAAGAAAATTTGCCGAAGAAACCGTGGCTCTAAAATCAATTTGGAGTTTGCCAAATTGCGAAAATATGTTTGTTTCTTAGCATTTTGTTCTAATGTCGTAAATTAGTGCTTAAATTTTGTGTAAAATATGCTATAAGAGCTTTTTTGTTATGAGGAATCCATTCCTCCACTTATCTTTTTCTTAAAACTTCCACCAGAGGGCGCAACAGTGAAAATTTTCACATTTTCTTCGAAACGTATATTCAAAATTTTGCAACCTCCAAATTGATTTCAGTCTAGAGGTTGGCAGCTTCGACAGAGAATTTTTGTAGTGTGCGTGCAATTAATTTCACTGTGTGCGCGTGAACAAGTCGTGCGGTTGAATGAAGCTTTCGCTGCCTTCTAAAGCACAGCGAGCAGGCGCCGCCCAGGGCTGTTTTAGACCCATGGGTTTTTGGGAAATTTGCTTAGACACGTAGGATCTTCCTATGTTATACGCGAAGAGTAAAAAAAAAGTGACCCGCTCTAATGTACATGTATCAGCACACATTGATATATCTAGCCACATGCTCAAAAGTTGAAGGACACTTCTTAGCTAAGGGGCAATGTCACGGCAACAAACAATTAACACCAGAACCACAAAATGAGTAGCAAACAACAGAAGCAGAGAAAAGGATCTAGCTGCCAGCAGGCAGGTTGCACTAACGGCATTTAACCGTATGCTAGACCACCTACATGCCACCCCCACAGGCACTAATAGGCATAAATAGATGGACATTGTTATGTTTTAGTTAGCCGTTAGTTGACGACAAATGAGTAGAGGAATCGGAGCAAAACTACAAAATCAGCAGTACCAGCCAGTGGACAGAAGTAGCGCAGCCATGGTCATACACAGGCAGACACACATAGACGGAGACTCATAGCGGAAACGCTTAACACACAAAACCAGCAGGACTAAGGAGATTTTCGAATCGCCTGATTAGACTGCAACGAATCCTACAGTTCCGCTACGATTAGCTGCCATTTGTGCGAAATTGTGTCAGTGGCTAGTAGCTAGCTGCTACTTTAATATTTTTTTTGGAAAATAACAAACAAGTATTTTTTTTTTGCTCACCTCGATGTTGCATTGGCCGGTGACTTCCCGGCGAGTCCTTGCCACCCAGTAGTGGCCTTTATTTGCAATTGTTGCAGTAACCTGCTGCTCAAACGCTGTTCATGTGCGTTCTACCTACCGTGCGTTCATACATATGTACATCCTATCGACTGGTTTGCTTTGCCTAACTGCCTGCGTTGATAGAAGATTGTACTACGTATATATGTAGGAACATATGTATGTATGTACGTGTGCGTTTCCTGTGTGGCAAATCGATGAAGACATCAAACTGAGCGCGTTGATCGATTGGTAACGCACTTTAGTTTGATTCTTCACGTTCTCGCTCGCTCCACATACTGTACGCTGAAGTAGTGCCTCTGTAACTATGTTCGATTCTCAAATATAAAAAATTTATGTAAAAGTGTGTGTGTATGGCTGAAGCGAAGCAATGTCCTGCCGTGCAGCGCTTCACCTGACAGCCCCAGCATTCAGCGCGATCAGCTTCCTTCGCCTTTCCTCTTTCAGCGTTGATTTGATACCCTCTATTCGAGGTTGCTTTGCCGCACATTTTCGCTCGTCTTCCGCAATTTTATATTTCTTAGAGATTTTAATTAAATTCGCTTTGCCTTTAACACTTTACGGTCTCGGTTGATAGCTTTGTTGTTGTCTTTGATTGCGTTTGTTTTATGTTTTGTGTTAGTTCTTCCTCAAAATTATTTGCTGAATTTTGTTATTAGTTATGGCTTTGGTGTGAAAAGTAGGTGGATATAGTTTACTCAATTTGGTTTTGCTTCATTAAATGCGAAAATATTGGGTTGATTGTCAGCTGATTAGGTTTTAGTTGATTGAGGCGTACAAAAGCATTGGTCACTCCAATTAGCTGCTCAAATTTTAAAGGGAAAAAATGCACGCAACTGAAATAAATGAAAGCCTAAATAGTAATGCATTGTGATTGCTTGGGAATTTTAGAAAGGTAAAAAGTCTATTAACGAAATTCGAAGCATTCTTTTAGGGCTTTGAAGCAGTCGGAAAATTTTGACTAAGCCTTTCGGCGCATCGGCGTAGCCAGAATGAAATTTAGGGTGGGGGGGGGGGAGGGGCGCTCGACCTTATTAAGCTGACATTTCAGGGTACTATTTTATATATATATAAGGAAAAATTGAAAGTTAGGGGGGCGGCTCGAGCGCCCCCCTGCCCCTACCTGGCTACGCCCATGTTTCGGCGAGTATTTCAACTAGGGGACCGGTCGTGTCTAAAACTCCAAGAAGACAACAAGGTCAATGTGCTAGAACAGCGACATACAATTTATTTTCTAAGTTAAATTTGACTTCTAAAACAGAAGGCAACCCTCTTCAAAAATATTTTCTGGAAAAAGCTTTCTTAACTTGTTGTATTTGCAGGCTCCCCTTCATTTCAACGAACACGCGTACAGAGTGCACAAATCCACGGACATCACGCTGAATGCCCTGACTACAGAAATACAAGGGACCTTTGAGTGTGCCAAGATAGTTCGCTGTGCACTCTTAGAAATCGAGGGGGGTTAAGACCACGCTTCTCAATCCGGAATCGACAGCGCACATGAGAAACACAATGTTCAGCCAACCATCCCCGAATGGATAGCGAGGCTGCTTCAGACCAGGATTGCCGAAACCGAAGTCGGTGATAGCGTTGTTCAAATATAACCGACAAAAGTATTCCCGCAAGGGGGACGAACGGCTACAGATACTCTCTAATAAGGGCATTTACGGGCCCAGACTGAAACTCTCGGTACCCCTGGGAACCTTCCCAAGCATCTCTCAAGCGGAGGTATATGCCATCAGTCTGTGCGCTGAGAGTAACATTCGCGAGGATACAAGTAAATTTTGAAGTCTTTTTGTAAAACTGAAGTTCAGTATTTGAAGTTTTAGGGCCTTGCTTAGTTATAACACCGGAAAGGTAAAGATGCTTTAAATGGACCCTTGCAGTACCGCTAAGTCTGTTCAAATCCCATACCCTGCAGAACCGCCGTTAAGCATTTCTTCTGAGAAGGGATTGGTAGAAGACAAGCCAACTTCGGAAAAGCTTTCGGAAAAGGGTTGCGAGTCGTAAGGAGTTAACGTTTGTATCAGAGCTACGCCCTTAAGATCGGACCGCTTATGATCGGAATGATACGCAATAGGGCGGTATTTACTAAAACTGACTTCTTAACTTCTTGAGTATCATGCTAGCGACGATGAACACTTCTGGAATAACACTTTCGCGCACGAAAAGAAAATAGTAGCGGGAGTTAAGGGCCTGCTAGCCTAGATATTCCCATCCGGTGGTGATTAGGTGCAGCCAATAATTCTTTTGCAGAGCATGGACTATTGAACGCATGCCTGATGGCTGGAATTTAAGTGTGTTCCATTCATTCCTCAATAAATATGACCTTGCCATACATATGCGCCAACTACTGCGGGATCAGTCTTTTAAGCGTCGAATAAAAGGTCCTATCGAGAGTATTTTGTGGAATGCTAAAGACGAATGTCATTGAACTGATAGGGCTTTATCAATGTGGCTTACGAAATGATTACTCCGATATAGCCCTGGTATCAACATGTAACCTGCTGGTGGTAACAGAGGAAGAAGAAAGCCCCTCTGTCACTGATAGACCAAAAGTGGGATTCTAGAAATCGCTACTTTTAAAAGCCAAAAATATGCAACGCACGCCAGAGCCTAAAGGGTTTATATATGTTATGTTTCCCTGGAGGCTATATACTATATATCTTTAGATCCAACTGCTGGTGGAGAAAAATTTAGAATTTCAAATTCCATCAATTCGCACAGAAGAGCAATGTCTGGCAGGCTTTGTTGGCCTCCGCCAAAATCGCTAAAGCGGTTACAGTGACAAGCAAGAAGAAGAATCCCAAAGGATTAAAGCTTTTAAGAGGAACTTCGGTATGTCACTGCTGTCTTACGTCCACACTAACTACGCTTTCTACAGAGCGCTGACGTGTCTGCTAGTTTGGTGCATCTTGGCAACTCTAATTAAGTTACTTAGATAATAAACAATTTTCTTAAGTATACAAAAATTTCTACAAACACATACATACATATATACATAGTACATAACGGTCATATCATTTATGAAGGGTTATTCTTCTTAAGTAATTTCTAGAAACCAATCGTGGCAAATTGCCGTTAACCCTTAACTCAAGCTACAGCTATGTATGTACACTGCAAAGGTGCGCATTTTTCTACATAATTATGCAAAAGAATAAGCAATTCACAGAAATTACAAAATTCTGTTAAACATACAAGTAAATACGATTAGATATTTCAAGGATACAATGGAGCGGTAATCAATCAAACTATGCATTCATGCAAAAATTATTGGCATTAAACTTGAAAAAAAAAGATAATAAGTAAGTAAATACATTGCATCCGTTGCAAACAGTAGCCAAGGTGAAAAAATCTGAAAATATTTTTTTTTACAATTTTCATTGAAAATTTGCAAAGCAAATCAAGCAAACAAATATTGAATAATACAAATATGCACTTATGAGCGCCTATATGTTTTGATGTGTGTGTGCTTGCACAAGTAGTCGACAACTATTCAACATAGATCCATCATAAGACGGATGGCTCTCCCTGGACCAGTGCCACTAGCAAACGTCAGTAACTGCAACAACTGCTCAAATGAGCAACAATAGCTGGGTGGGTTGGCTGGCTGGCAGTCATTCGAGTTGACAATGCTGTGCGCTATGCAAGTGACGATAGAGTAATAAGTGACTGAACGTAGCTGCATTGCAATTGTTAAACAAATTTTCACTCCTTCATGGTAAATTTGACGAGTAGCAAGCAGCAGCTACATGCATACCTGTTGCTATTATTGTTGTTTGTTACAAGTGAAGATACTAAATTCCTTAAGGACCGACTACAAGGTTCATGGAATGTACTAAACAAACTTGTAAGTAACAATAAATGAAAGAATAACATAACTGTTGGAATGTGCACGCTGCTACCGAGAACTAGAAGCAGAAACGGAGAAGACGACACCCGCGCAAAGACACCCGCAGTGTCGAGCTACTGATGCTGCTGCTAGTCAGCCGGCCAGCCAGCCAGCCAGGATGTGTTGCTAGTAAACGAGCAGCTATTGTTTGTGCTCCTACACCTAGCGCTTTGTTGTGGGTGTGTGTGTGTGTGCAGAAGGACATTAGCTGCTCTTTTATTAACCATTCAGTAGCCGTAAAATTACAAACAAAAAATGAAACTTGTGAATATTTTAGTGAAACTTGACAATGAAACTGGCATATACCCATAAGTACCTACATATATACATCTGTATGTGTGATAACAGACAGCTGGATAATACATAAGATGAAGAATCACTAGTTCACAATTGATTATATTCCAATATATGTATGCTAAGCAGTTCAACATCAGGACTAAGTAGGTCAAGCTAAAATTGGAAGTCCACGTCGGTGGCAACAGAATACCGACGGTCAACCATCACAAAATCTTGGGAGTCACGTTCGACAGCCTTCTCTCCTTCTCAGCGCACGCCTCAGCCGAACAAAGTTCTCAAGGGCCGACAAAGATACCCTGCTCACCACCTACAAAACAATCGGCCGGTCGGTAAAAAACTGCGCAGCACCAGCGTGGTCGACAACACCAGCGATATGCGGCGGAGAAACTTGCAAACACGTCACTCGAGCAAGAAAGACAGATGCTGGCGGTGAAAGAGCATAACACCTTTCTATCGAAGCAGTTTCTCGTAGGACGCCACCGTGGAAATCACCCCAACAACGTCCTGCTTCGAAACGATCCGCTCCTAATTTGTCAGACGGCACCTGCGTGACTGGAAACACGACGTTGAACCGTGGATATACCCCCCACTCGATGCAGAGAAATACAGAGCAGCGCTTAACCACCTACACAGATGCAGTCGGGACGAGTCACAACAAACGTAACGGCAACATCTTCCTAGGTGGTCGACCGCCGCCCGTTAACATCGACGAAACGGAATTGTCGAAAGAGACCAGGTGCACCCTAGCACAACTCCTTTCTGGATGATGCCACAGATTATACAGCTATCTCTCCCAGCTGGACCCAGAAGTGGTAGAAACCTGCCCAGCATGCGGGCAAGGTCCACACAACAACCAACACTTCTTCGCATGCACCTCTAACCTGAAAACCCTGACACCAGAAGCACAATGGACCATCCCTCAGGCTTGTAGATTCAGAGAATGAAGACGATCCATGACTAAATCCCGGGGGTTGAGCACTACTGCTACAACAACAACCAGGTTTAGTATTTCAGGGTGTGGGGTTCAAAAGATCGATTGCGAGGATTTTTAGTCGATCGCTTCAGCATAAAATTTCAGGCAGGGATTCATCGCGAGATTCGCTTTAGCCTGACTAAACCTATTCAAAGTTTTCGTAGGTTAGGGTTAGGTTACGGTGGTTGCGACTTGAGAGAGCCCTTAATTCGTTTCTTCGGTTTCGGATTCTCTTAACGTCTAAGATATCATACGTTCACATTGAGTCCAACAGTCTGCTGATCTGATGAAGATGGGTGGACGCCTGCATTACGAGCAGAATTAACAAAGCGTAGGTAGGTTCTCATCCTTACAAGGTTTTTTCCAGATATTTCATTGTGGCCTGGAATCAATGCCACGTTGATGGTGCGTTTTGTCGCAAACTTGTTAAGAGTCTTCCGATATGCGAATGGACATTGAAGAAAGTGCTCTTAGACTACAGTCCGCATCAATAAGTATACTCTAAAGAATTTGAGACTTTACTAAGCCAGAGATAGGCTTCTTTTATAGCTGTTAATTTAGCTTTAAAGACGTTGCAGTGTTCAGAACGCCCTATACTGATACGCAGTGAGAGTTTTTTCGAGTAGATCCATCAAACTTTGAACCATAAGAGGGGTTTATGCTCTGGATTGAGACTTTCCTATTTGCTTCTCACTTGTTTTGTAACAGAATACCAGTTTTCAAAGCAGACTAGTGGACTGGTCTAATCCGTTTAATTGGCCTAATCTAAGGCCCTTCAAGTATTAACTGCGTTTCGACTGATTTCTTACACGTGACCAGGACCACGGCCATGCCTGGGGGAAAGGTAAGGCCCCCCACTGATATCTTGTGGGCTCCTATATATGGACTTTTTTAAGCCGGCCACCATAGAAAATGGTATGAGTCGGTCAACCACTTTGCACATCCAGTCCTACTTCGCGTGGCTTCAAACCTCATCTTCCCACAGTGCTGGCTTGCAGGCGTATAGGGCGGTTATGGCTATTCAGTAACGGTTCGTAGGTTTCCGACTTCAGTCCGTCTTCCTGTCAAGTATTACATTGAGTTTTTTAGCCTTGGTGGAGAGTATCAGTCGCATTCAACTACCTTTCGAGGAATATTGTCGCATTGCTACTAGGCTCTTCACTATTTCTAATACAACAGCATAGCACCTAACATTTTTCCAACAGGGTGTGCGCTGTAATGAGTTTTATTATTGCCACTGAAATTTTTCGGAAGGCGAGCTCACACTTAAGTGTGAAAAACTATGACGTGAACTGTGACTTCTGTCGAAAATCAGTGGCACACTTGCACATACGCGCATGCGCACAAATATATGTATCATTCAGCACAAAAGTATGTACATATGTAAGTATCCCAGCGCTAGTTCTTATGAAAGTGTTAATGTCGCTAAATTTTTATGGCTATGCGTAATGTCCAGCCATTCAACTGTGAGTAGCCGCTTGCTGCCGTCTGCTCGCATTTGAATTTTTCCCACTTGGGGTGAAAAACTTACAAACAACAAATTTTAACAACTTTGACGCTTTACTTGCAAAGTAGGAGTATTTACATTCCTGGTTTCAAGTAACTAGCTACATATGTACATATGTCCTCACAAAAGTGGTGCTGCTCCTTCTGCGCTTACGATCTTTGTCTGGTTACAAGCAATGCAGTGTAGTGTAGGTGGTGCTGATGGTGTTGAAAGAATTTATGACACCTGTAAATCATTTTGTGTCGGTTTTTATGTAGACACATAATACTTTTCTAAAGTGTGTTTTAAGTGTAATGCCTACATAAATGATGCTGCTTTATGTAAAAGTTAGCACCTCATTTAAGCAAAAAGCAAAGGCGATGCTCATAAATAATAAACAAAATGCTCCGAGATATCTTCACGCGATCTCGTGCTGTTACTCAATCATTCGCCATTATCACCAATTCTGTGATCCTTTTTGATCATCGAATGATCTTAAATTTTTATAGCCGGCTTACGATCTGTACTCAATATTTTATTTTATGCTCTCTAAATTAGGGGCTTTGTTTAGCTTTCGTTTAACTCAGCTGGCTTGGTATTTTCTTGGGATTCGGTTTTTTTTTGCGGAATTGTCAAGTTAGTGTTTGCTGCATTTTTTATGACACGTTCCGCTGTACCGCTTTGCTGTCGATTAAGCAATCTTGTTTGTCGTCATTTTTACTGCCGCCGCAGCGTTGATTGTAAATTTGAAACTCGGCGGGTGTTGACTTTTTAAGCGGCACTTCATACTTTTATGGCGCGAACTGTATGTGTGTAGGAGTATGTATGGAGAAGGAGGTTTCTGTATCCATTTTTAATGAATTTGGGCACAGATGTTCAATTTATATGTGACCTGGTCTACGGAAAGGGGGCTTAGGTGTCAAAAAATCAATTTTCACTTTTTGGTTGATTCGGATGGAAGATGAGATGCTTTTTCACGTGGTGAAAAGCAGAAAATCCTAACTTGCTTAGAAGTGTACTAAAAATGTAGAGAAAGAAGAGTAAAAACGAGTAAACGAAACGAGTTGCTTACTTTTAACAGCTTTTTCACAGAAAACTAGTTTTCGCACGTAAGCTCCCTTTTCGTAGACCAGGTCAGATATATTTGCGAATAGCGGGTAAGATTTACTCCTCAATTGAAGTCAATGGATAATCTCTCAGACCAACTCATCAGCAGCTCCATTTTTGAGGAATATTTCTTGGTCATCTGAGTTCCTCAATTTGAATCTATATATTTCGAAACAACTATTCCTCTTATTCCAAACGCAAGTTCTGTTCTCTTTTATAGTCCTGACACATGCGGCCGGCTTCTGTCTGATATTACTTAATTAAATAAACTGAATCCGTAACGCCGTACACTAAACCATGGAACCGTAACATATGATCGGACGCACCGTGTACAACGAGAGTAAAACTTTGGGGTTACGAAGTTTTCCCGAAAATCCCTAGCATAAGTAAATGGCAGCACCCACTTGCTTTATACTCTCCTCTACATTTGTTTTCGGACTTAGCTTAGTATCTAGTTTTTCTTAGGTTGACTTTAAGACCTAGCTTACATTATTGGGTCACGATCACGAGCTCTATACCGCGTCAAGCTCGTGATCGTGACCGACTAAGTATTGCAGGTCGAAATGTCGCTGGTGGCAAAGGAGGCTAGAATGCTAGCTAATAGAATCTCCTCAGAAGTAGCGATCGGCTAAGACAAGAGCTAGATCAGATAGTTCGACTCCACAGGATCGTACCTCGAAGAATATTTTGAAACCTATTGATGCGAAGTTCACTCCCTGGCGGTGCAATGGCTAGAGGCTGACGAAAACCGCACGCATTGTACGTGATTGAGCTGTGTATAATTCATGAGGAGTGTAGACCTCTTGGTCGAGCCAAGAATCATTGAAAATTCCATTCCAAATGCGTGATAGGTGAATGTTCCGATCGTGTGGTTTGGTAATTATTTGCGGATATTTAACATCAAAGCTAGCTCCATAAAATCGTGCACACATTGTTGTAACTTTGCTTGTTGGGCTTTTCGTTGAGTTTGACAGGTCCATAAACGGGTGCCTCCTCTTCTACTTCAGGCCCTAAAAAATCCTGAGAATTTACAACTGACGCATCCTTTCTTGACGTAGTGGATGTTAACAATATCGCAAATTACCATCGCAGACAGCCAATATTGTGATACGAGGAGACTTACCCTAACGGGCAAGATAAAATTTAAAGAAAAAGCCAAGGGCTTTGAGGCAGCCAAACAGGACCGATTTCCTTTGAACAAGGCAAATCAGTCGAAGCCAATTCGCCAGAATAAAAAAAATCGTAAAGAGTTTATCAGACCGGCTTTCTGTAGCAATTAGAAGGTTAAATATCTAATCTAATAACCAGCGGCAATCAAGGATAGTTCATGGTATGATCGAAACTGGATAAAAAATGCCTGACCTTTTACTCTTCCGACTACTTTTGGGTCCCTGGACATAGCGAAATTACAGAAAACTGCATGGCTGATGAATTTGCTAGGCACTCTTGAGGGCAGCTCTCCAGAGTGGACTGCTTCTAAATGCATGGTCTTATAGTCGGTTCAGCGAGCGCTTGAAAGGTTTCCGAGTGGTCAAGCGAACTTTGCAGATGGCTAAACGCTTAATCTCGGTTCTGACAGGTGTCCACGCCGAGCACTATTTATAAGGACTAAATATTGTCTCGGACGCCATTGCGGAACTTATTTGGAGCATGACTCTAAGGAATAATTTCAGCATTTCTTTCTCAGTTGCCATCTGCTTTCGGAAGACTAAATTTCAAACATATCGGCCGATATTTCATTTCATCAACACCCCCAAGGGAGTCTTTGTTGTGGACAACCGCCGGCTGCGGATTTTTTTTTTAACACCCTACGATTTTTATCTTGAGATAGATTTCCTCCAGATATCATTCCAGAAGAAAATATACATACTATTATTTAACGCGGTTGCGCATATAAAATATTCCTAAGTGGTCCCCTACGGGGCTGCCATCCTATCAAACCTGACTGCTCCTTACACGTGGCACAAAGACCTGGCTGGGATGCCTGTATATGAGAAGTCCATTTGCCTTGCTGCTTTGATGTGAGCTACTCATTTTAGAAAACAAAGTCTTCAGAAAAAATCTTCAAAAAGGTGTTTATAACTGATCCCATGCATACAATTTTTAAAGTTTCTTTTGATATTTTTTTTCGAGAAAATTATCAGACGCATCCCAAGCCGACGTAACTCTCCTGAGACTGTGGCGTTTTCTCATTATCCAGACACTGTAAGTTAGACCCATTTTACACATACATACATAACTTAAGAATCATTGAATCGGTGAAGCAAAATTTTAAAGGCAACCGACCATTCAGCCGACGATCGATTACTCAGCACGAGCAGCGAGTTAAATGATCTTTTTGGCAAAGGCAATAAGCAAAACGAATTGCAACTAACACCAATGCATACAAATGTACATACATGCATACTATATACTATTAGGCACATTCCAGCGTTATTAACGACTGGAAATAAAAGACAATCATTAAACATATAGAATGCCAAAAAATTTATCGACTAAAATTGTACACCTGGCCCCAATGGACCACACAAAACATATCCAAACAATACTTTTACCACATTGTAAAGTATAAAATTTACGAAAATTTTCGACATTTCTTTCAATTAACAAAAGCGATAGCAGCCAAAAGGACATCAAAGTAATAATGTAAAAAAATTAAGCGTGAACTTTACGCATATTAAGAGGGGCACGCATGCGCAGCGGCACACAGGCGCTCGCAAACCTAACACAAATGAAAATTGCCTGGCCTGGACTGGCTTGGGCTGGCTGATACATAGGCTTATGTAGATGTATGTATGTACAAAAATATGTACCGTCAGCTGACTTCAAAGCGGCTCATAGTTGGCTTTCCGCGCTCTTTATACCCTCTATGCTGCCGACAGGCTGCCAGCGCGCAGCTGCCACTTCGATAGCTATGCATCGCTTTGGAGACGTTGTTGTTTGCTAAATTTTCACTCAGTTTTTCAAAAATTTTATTTTCAAAGTACTCACTTATTTTACTTCTTCTCCTACAAGCATTTCAGCCAATTTGTAATTGAATTTTGTCAACAAAAATTTTTCGAGTTCCATTGCATTAGAGCCATCGATAATCAGCCTTAAATTCTATGCTAATGAAGCATTACGAGTTGGCAGAAGAAAAGTATGTAGACAAGTTATATGTATGTATGTATGTAAGTGTGGGAAGCGCTCAGCGTCCTGTGTCCTGTTCGACTGCTCTCATTCATATTCAAAATTTCAATTAAATTTTTGGCCACATTTAATGTGCTTATGACAGATATGAATGCACTTATGCTATGCATTGTTGAATAATCGATTTCGTGCAGGATGTGGTATAGCTGTTGATGGCCATTTTGTGTACATTTGAATGTACAGCTCAACAACGCAGCGGGTAACCATAACTAAAATTTTCGGTTTTCGAATAATTTGACAGGATACTCGTATTTACTTATATATGTAAATATGTAGGTATGAATGTATTCCAAACTATTAACTATTGGTTGTCAATGAACACATATTTGCTTATGACCGCCTACATCCAAATACTGGTAGGTACTATGTATGTAAATACATAAGCATGTTTCCATGTATGACTATTAGTAGATTAAGTCGCTTAAAGCGTTTACGCATTTCAGGCATTAATGTGGCTATTGACAATTTTCAATTATCGCTTGCACTCAAGCAAACAAATTTCACACACAGACTAATAGTATGCATACCATACATACACACATACTGATGAATGTACGTGTGCATATGTGTGCTTATATTTATGCTTACATATATTAACCAATTTGTAAGCCTGCTTGTAAGTTGCTCTTATCGGAGCATCAGCAGTATCGGAAAATGTTACAGCTCGGAAGTGGGTGGCCTAATTTTGTGGGACATTAAAGCAAACGCAACAATGAACTTGGAATAAGGAAAATTATTTAATTTTAAAGTGCACTTCAACCTTATTCAGGCAATTCTCAAGCAGTATATAGAATAGAAGAATTTTATTGAATTTTTTTTTTATTTTCGTTTACCTTCATCACGCCCGTTCGTGGTCATTTGAAAGTCAAGTATTTATCCCTACTTGAATAAACCTGCAAATTAAATAAAATTCTTCTGAATTTGACCTTGGTTTGACCTTGACATGACCTCTAGATGACCTTGAGGAACCGAGGTACCTCCATAGTGGGTTTCAGCTACAACAAAAACAACATTTTTTTTATACTTTTATTGAATAAATTGTTTGTCCTATTTGACCATCAAATGACCTCGAAGCCGACATTGTGGAGGTTAACGGACCCCGGATTCGGGTTCAGCGAGTCTAAAGCTTTATATACATACATACATATATGAATTTTCAGGTTTATTCAAGAATTTTTCCCTACTTGACCTTCAACTGACCACGAACCTGACGTGATGGAGGCTAACCGACCTAGGATGCGCATTCCGCGTGTCGAATAACATAGGAATATATAGGTGTCGTTTAATAACCATAATTTTTTTTTTGTAAACCTGTGATATTAGTACATAAATGTGGTTGCTCAAAAATTTTGTGGAGCACATTATCAAAAAATATTGTAAGGAACATTTTGACACCTAAACGCGATAAAAATCACAACGAGAAAAAAAAAATATTTGAAAAAAATAAAGTTTTAGTAAAGTTTGAAAAAATAAAAATTGTTAAAAAAATGTCCTACCGTCTTTTAAAAAAACTAGTTTTTTAAGTACTCACAAGTTTTATGAAAATGGCATGACAACTTTGGTCGCGAAAATTATTGCAAAAGTATGGTCCATAAATATTACATTTAAAAAAATATATATATAAATAAATCGGATACTATCGAAATATTTTGCTAAAGTATTTTTGGATACCCAAGCTAATAAATGCAAATACTTATTGCAATATTCGTTACTTTGTGAAAATTGAGGGGGCCACTTCAGGAATTTTTACTCAGGTACAAGAAGATACTTACCCAAATCTGCAGAGATGAGTTTCTCTGACCAACAGCGCCCCATTGCCTCCCAGTCATTTCTGGGCGAAAATTTCAGTTGGCTTCCAAAGATGGATGATACAAATTGGATGAGGATTGGACTGGTGTAACTGACTGCGGGCCAAAATATAGCTGGTCTGAGTCCTTTATAGTAAAATGGTCAAACAACTTATTATCAAGTTAGGTTAGGTTACACGCGTGGTCCCAGATGAGGACCTTGTACATTTATGAGGTTCTCTTTTGTGATACCACGAATATCTGAACGGACGCCATTAGGTACTTAGTCGACGAAATGTCGCAAACCGATTACGAAATTATGAATGAGGCAAATTTCAATACCCAAGAGTTTGTTCAGGGTTAGTGAGGAAGTGCCAGCGTAATGGTTTCCATCCTAGTTTCACAGAAAGATCAATGCTAAGAAAGTAGACAAAGTTCAACGACAAAGACAACAGCCAGCAATGCGTTCAACACGCTGCTAACATTTCTCCCGCCGGATCTGTATGTAAGAAAGATGGCTTGCAATAATAGGCTTAACGCGACGAAGAAATAATCGGTCACTGTAGAATTTTGAACGACCTTAATCAGTTTCCTAAAACCGACTACATCTAGCCCACCTGCACTTCCAAGACCAGGTTTATGCCCCGTCTTCCTTCAAGGAGTAATGGTCAATGAACACAATCAGAAAAGGGGATCAATCCATGTTTATTCGGAAGAGTGAGGTATATCGTGCAGCTTCCGTCTTCCTGACCACTGCAGTGGTTTTCAGGCGGAACTGAGGGTTATTTCAAAGGTCGCATCTCTGGTACAGACGGCTATTAAATCTCTGGGAAATAAGTCGCTGACTTTGAAATTATCTGCTCAATGCCGCCTGGGCATTAAAAGGCTGGGCTGCCCAACAGAAAAGCGATTAAGGAATTCCTCCTCATCATCTGCTTGGCAGCTGCTTCAGGAGTGAACAGGTAATATTCTCAACCTCACCACTTGAATACCAATCACACAGTGCTCTGTCAGAACTCCCACTGCCAGTGAGAGCTGAGCCTTTGCAAGCGTAAGGAGCTCCTTTGACCGCCCCCGATTCATCCTGGGTCAAAAGGATCATGCAATTGTGCATGCCCTTGCTTTCACCCATCGGCGCTCGCTAAGCTGACATGAAGACAAACCGTCGAAGAATGAACCCCATGAAGACAAAGGAGTCCCCAGCTGCTTCCTATCCGGTAATAACGTTTCAATAGTGCCTTTCCTTGTCAAGTCATCAACCACACACTTTCCCGCAATGTCGCTGTATCCCGAAACCCAAATGAGGCTGACAAGAAAATACTCCGCGAAAATTACCGGGTACATCCGACTAAACTGGCAGCAATAGTTAAGCAAATGAGTTATGTTCAGAAACAAAATTTAACCGAGATTGGTATTGCCTTAAAGGTCTAGCCAAAGCTTTAAATACAACTAGACATTTAGCGTCTTCTTTTTCAGCTAAAGAACGGAAAGAGTCTCAGTATTTGTATCGTCGAACGAACCATCACATAGCTTGAATTAACCGGACTGGTTTAGTATTTTTGAAGGAATTTCACCATCCCATTTCACTCCTGGGTGAGGCAGGGGTAGAGTTTCCGGTCCATATCAGCTATTGTTTTTAAGGCGCGGTTTAAAAGTTGCCTTGTTTTTCTACCATGGTACAGGAGTGCGGCTAAAATGTACAGGAGTGCGGCTAAAATGTAGACGAGGCGGACAAATCATATGCAAATCGAAACGAAAGCCAATCGTTACGTGGACCGAATTCTAGTGGACGCTATAAGCGAGTTCTGTAGCTCCTTCCTAGAACATGTCCAGGCCAGTCCGTTTTTTTTTTAATTTCCCATTGGCGCAAGGCTTAGCGTCTATGAACACAAAGTTGAACTTTCGATAACAAATTCTCACTGTGGGCTATCCTGTTTAATACTTATATTAAATCCAGTCTAAATCTTAATCGTAATATTAATCTTGATCTTAATCTTAATCTTAGTATTGATTTTAATTATAATCTTACTCTCAATCTTAATTTTCAGCTTAATCGTAGCCTACCACCATCACCAACCATCCTTTCTTCTTTCGCTTTTCCATTTCATTGAAGTTTATAACCAACACACCACACTTCCAAAAGCTCTCTTATCATAAACTTGCATTAGCAAGAACCTTCCCTAATATTTTCTAGCGTGCCATAAATGGTATTCCACCAGAAAATAGCAAATAAAAACCAATTATGTTGCACATACGAAAATCGATTAGCAAAAGCCAATTGAGTAGGTCAGAAATCGAAAGCGAAAGCAGAGGCAGGGCCAATGTTACACAGCCTTCACGCATTTAACGAACTACCAACAACATGTGACGATGACGAAAAATGTCATTTATTTGCGTGAATGTCAAATGCGAAAACACACACTCATGTGAATGTTTGATTCACATGCGTACGATACGCCGCATCGCCTACCAGCAGCTATTTACATACATAGTAGTAGTAACGCACTGTCGGCCATTGCAAAAAAACAGTTCATCATCGCTACTACTAAAAGTGACAGCTGCTTCGTTAGCGGCACTCACATTAAACTGATCGAACGAAGGACACAATGCTCGTCGCATTCGTATGAGCTCGTATGAGCTGTCCTTCAATGCCACTAAATAAGTGCGTATGTTTACAGAATTGCTGTTACTTTGTTAATAAATTGTCACTGCAAGTCATTGGCGTTGTCGCCCAGAGATAGCTCACCGTTAAGGATGCCCACATGCATTGCAACAATGAGTAATTACGTAGACGAAGAGGGTTGAGCGGCCCACTGAGTAGGACATAGTAAAGCCAACGCGTGTTGTAATAAACAATCAGCAACCAATCAACGGCGCTGAAAAGCTAGCAAACTAGGCAAAAAAATTGCTTTGTACGTCCCTCGCTCCTTTTCCAAACGCGCTGGATTTGGACGCTGTTGAACTGTTCCACTAAGTTTTGTGTGCACAACTACTATTAAGACAGTTGAAAGGCGTGGCTCTTTAGCTGTTGCACTCCATTAAACCATTGCTGATTATCTGCTGAGGAAGAAGTAAAAAAACGCTAGCTAGCAAAACAACTACTAATGCAACTACAACTACAGCAAACTAACTCGCCACTGGATCAAAAGCTTAACGCAGTGTTTCTCTCTTGCTAAATTTTAGCGACTTTCAACAGTGTTGTCGAAAGCTCATGGTTACAGTAGCTAGATATCGGCGATAATTTCTGTTTCTGTGTTTGTTCGAATATCCCAGTCGGCAAAATTAGAATAAAGGTATCTTCCAGGAGCCCTTATTTTCTTGATTTTTGTTATCCCTGTTAGGGCCTTCGAGACCTACTGATTCTGATATTTTTTCTTTCGTTGCTATGCTACCATAGATTAGATATATATTTTGGGCTTCATGACCGCTGTAGTGTATATCATGAGGACGTGGTGACCATCCAGGGGACAGCACGGAGTCTGGCTAAAACCTCGAAACCAGTCTACGATTTCGCGGCAGTAAGGAAGCTCACAATTACAAAGTCAAATATTGAAAGTAGTAAATCTTGGAATAAATGGCTCACAGTCAAAGTTTTAACTCTTGGGGATACCCAGGATATTGTGAATAATTGCATACGGACAACCACATCCTTTCGGGAAACGACAAGGTAGGCATGCCTATTTACACGCAGCTGGTTAGGGATCACACAGCTCTAGCAGCTGATGAAATGTGGAACAAACTTTCGTCCTCTAAAGCTTCCAGGATTATCTGGGCTTCTCCTAACAGGAAAATAATATTGTTTCTCTTAATTTTAATCAAGAAAATAAATGTTCTTCCTTATAAGAACTTTAACGAGCCTCTGCCTTATTAGCTCACATTTTAGGCACACACAAGGATAGACCGCTCGGACAATTATAGTTGCAAATACAAAAAATAATAGTTTCTAACACCTTCTACGACAAGGCCCGCCAGTAAGCGGAAGTGGATTGCGCACGCAGTCTTTTTTTTTTGAAACTATAACTGTCAAAAGTCACGCGTATGCCGAGACACAGACTACTGCCTTGATGACTGAAGATACTTCGCCTTTGCCTCGTTACTTTAGGCCCACAGCTTTGACTTCACCATCCAACTTAGAAAAGAAATATTTAGTAGACAGTGCGATTGTTATGACCGATGGTGTGTGCGGATCTTCCCCTCACGGGTCATTTTCACGATTTGTGTATGTTGGATTTATCGGGTCTAATGCGAGTCTCATAGGGCCAGTATGGTCGCCTGGCGTTGGGCTTTAGTCTTTCAGACAGCACGCTGGTTAAAAAAATTCTGTGCCGTGTTCATTAAACTGAATTTGTAATATTTAGTTTGCACAGCTACCCTTCCTTTCGACCAACTATACTCCGCACAGGAGTTGGTGCATGCACCTCACCAGCTTCTGGGCGCCTTATATGAAGAGCTAAGCTCGCAACCTATTGGCTACTTCCAGCATCTTTGTTATTGTTATTTTTGTACAACATTACTGCTACTCGAAATCGGAATTGTCGGTGAGAGGAATATAGATTCCATCATTCCCGCTTGCCGCCTCAGGGTCTTCGTGTTCTCCCCAATTTTTTGACGCAGCGCCATTCAGCAGAGTGGAAAAGTCTTCTTTCAAAAGTTTGACTATGCTTTGAACAACAGTCGTCAGTTCGCTGTTCTCGTTCTTACAATAATTCGCCACCACCTTAAAAGATTCGATATATTACCGCACTTTTTGATCGAATTTTGGAACGTAAAATCTGTCAACCAGCTCCCCAAGCTTTTTGAACTTTTACGGCCAGCGAATAGTAGAACTGTTCTCCTTTCTCAACTCCTCGTGTTCGATCGAAGCTTTATTCTGTAAACAGCATCTGTGCTTTTAACTTCAGTCTGAAATAACAGGTCTAATAGCTTTTTGTTTTAGGCTCGCAGAAATCCATTACCTGCCTTGGCGACGGTGCACAGGAAACGAGAAAAAATTAACACATTACTCGCGAGTTTCGGTCGCTGAGCAAAGCTTTCTGAACGCAGCAGCGAGAATCGAGCGGCGAAATGTCTGGCTATCTGTTCTGATTGGCTAAGGCTTATATTTTTTTTGCTGCGCGGAAACAGTAATTGAGTCAATGTCGGCCCTTCGGATTGTGCGTACATCTCAAAAACAGGAAGAATATCTATCACCTTTCTTGCTATATCTTCAGATAGCCAGGCGGCCATAACGGCCTTATCCAACATGTCCATCACCCCTGGGCGCGACAAGGAGTGCTTTGACATTATCCAACTCTTGGCAGTATGGATCACGGTAATACTATGCTGGGTACTAGGACACTGAGGGATCGTAGGTGACGAGGTCACCGACGAATTGCCTAGGGAAGGCTGATAGTCTGTACTTGAGGGGCCGGAACCGTTTTGTGGACTCAGTTGATCGTCCTCGAGACTCATAAGCGGCTAAACCCGAAAAGCGGTAAGTATTCGCGAGAGGTAGCGGGCTTTAGACAGGCCAGACCCTGAGGTTCGAGAATTCATCTACCAAGAAACTTTTAGCTTTTATTAGGGAGGCCGATAACATCTTGGGCTGTCAGTGTTAGGTACCATCGTGGGGATACCAAATATCTTTAAGGTCGCGGTGTCGCTTGTTTCTTTTGAACCCATTGAATTTGCATTTACAATATCACAACATAATATAATCATATTTTTCGATCTGGGGACAGTGCCACTGTTGGACCAAAGAAACCACATAGGCCCACCCGGTCATTAAAGAAGCCAAAGCACGATTTTAGGTCATCGCGGTTTTACCGTTAATAAGCGCCCTCTCAGCACTTAAGCTATCGATGGACATTGGATTTAATCCTGGAAATATTTCTCTAACGCCACATCACTGTCCACCACCTTGTACGAGCGACTGTCAATCGCACTCCGACAGAGGCGCTCTCCAAAGACGCGCTCACAAGCATTTAGCCGCGCCTCACTTTTGATCGTTGCCATTGCTGATAGCAGCTGGCTAGCTGTCCCAGCCGCTCTACTCACTACAAGCAAACAATCACAGCTATTTGTGGCTTTGTTGTTTTACTCTCACCATAGCGGCGGGCGCTGCTTTGATATCAAACCGGTTAGCTTGAGTCGCCACCCGGGCCCTGCCGCATATGAGTAGTTACAAAAACAAAACACATGAACAAATCAATAATGCCCGCCTCCTTCCATATACATACATGCAAGCGCACACATGCAGGGTTAGAATAGTTGTATGAGTGTGTTTTTCCCCCTTATAGTTGTTGGTAAGTGAGCGCCACACTGTACTCCATTACCACCACCATCATGTAGCTGCAATAACAACAACAACTAATAAGCGCGCAAACAAACACAAAGGAATACAATCCAATCGCGTGGCGGCAATTCGCTATCGTCGCGTTTTTGTTGTTGTGCGCAATAGTTGTGTTTTTGTATTTTCTTTTGGAAAGCGTTGTTGTTCGCTTGCCTTTATATTGTACTTCATTTGTATTTTCTAGTTTTTTTTTTAATTGTTTTTTTTTGCTGCTTGCTTGATAGCAAACCAGTTCCGTAGTGTGGCGTTGATCGCGCGCGCGTTTTTTGCCTTTGCGCGCTGCGCCACAACGCGGCTTTGTTAATTTATGCTCGCGCGCTCTTTTAGTTGTACACCGAATGTCGTGCGGCTTGATCGCCAGATTGCGGCGCGAGTGTATTTTGAACCCGATAAGCAAACGTCCGTACGTATCATTGCCGTATTTTTTTTTCTGCAACACAAGCCAACTACAAAGCTTGCGCCTCATACAAACAAGCTGAAACTAACGCAAGCAAAGAATCGACTCCCGTCGGATGTTAGTCAACTGGCTAAACATAGAAACGCGCGCGAATACTCCAACAAAACGAAATGTTTTTGGTGCAACGGCGGCTTCGGTGCAACGAAAATACTAGTATACCTAAGCGAATAGGGAAGGTGGGCGCACATTTTGGAACCTTTTGAACTTGCTAGCCCCACGCGCTAACAGCAGCCGGTTGTAGGCGCGGCGCGCAAACTTTCGGTTCGTTGGGATTTAGTGCGGTGGTCGAATATTTAGATACCGATTTCGTTGCGCAGATGAAACTAAAGAAAGTTTTTGAATATTCCTATAGTGTTTTTCGAATAATCTCAATTATGGCTGTGTAAAAGTCTTGGTGAAAAAGTTTGAATAACAGCCAAATTAAACATGGATTAATACAGTGCAATATAAAAAATTAGAAAAACCAAATTGTAAATTTAAATAAGAAAAGTGAAGCAGTTACAAAGCAAGTGTATGCAAATAAACAAAAGAAGTTTAAGTTCCTAGTGGGACACTGAGATAAAACTGCAAAAATGGATATGACTAGCGCGAATTCGTTGAATATGCGACCTTTCTTTTCAGGATATCCTTTTCAAGGTAAACCAAAATGCTCTAATTTTATGCATTAAAAAATTAGTTAAGGAAAGTCAAAGTTTGGAGCAAAATATTTTTTATAGCTTTTTATATTTCAACACCCAGCTGGCGAAGGCTTGTTTCCAATTCGCTGGGAAATAGGCACGCGAGTAGTTTACACAGTGTTTATACATACATTTCCAAAACAACCTATTTTTATAAGCTTTTATTTAACTTGGTCATCCCGCGGAAATCGCGGAAATTTCCAATCGATTTTAAACTAACTTCCCGACAAGTTAGAGACTTGAAATTTTCAGCATAGTTCCAGTCACGATGACAATGCAATTTAAAATATAAATGAATTCCCCATATGGTCCAGGAGTCTTGATTCAAAGGCGGTCAAAAAATAGTAAGATTTATGGCTAACAGAGCGTAATTTGCCAAAGAACGTAAAACCACCATAAAATTGTTAAAGCTGCCGGCGATAGTGTAGCAAAGCTATTTGTGGCAAATTCTAGATATCAACCTAGTCTAGATATGAACCTCGTTGTTGGAATTAGAAGACTCCAGATGTCGCCCCGACAGAAGAAGTTAAATATTGCGCCTAAATATATGCCATTTACATATGCTACAGCGGAAATGGACGACACGCCATTTCTTTAAATGAAATTAACTGCTGCTATATGTACATGTGTATGTTTATACAAAACGTAAGCAAACATTTTGCTTGCATAGTCTTCTGTTCTCTTTCATTACAAGTTGAATTATTTTAATATCTATTGCAAAATTTTGTAGATAAAATAAAATAACACTTTTTAATATACAACACTTTTATAAATGGACTAAAAATTAGAAAATAAAATAATGTAAAAAAAAA